>NC_064577.1:38278037-38904705 GCF_937001465.1 Orcinus orca | reverse complement strand
AAACTCGTGAGAATCTAGAGGAAATAAGGACAAAGCAAAACATCGGCCAGCCTGTGAATCTGTATTTTTAACCCCCTCCAAGGGATTCAGATGGGGCTGGTCCAGGTATTGCTGGGAAATTAACAGCATTGGCCGTTGTCACTCTCCCTTCCACCTGCTAGCTGTGTGGCCTCGCTGACCTTCTCTGTGTCTCAGCGTCCTCATCTGTAAAATGAGGTCAATAATAGCTCCAGCCTCCTAGGGTTATCCAGAGGATTAACAGAGAAAATGCAGGCACAGGGCTTAACTCAAAGCCCAGCACTTAACAGGCATTCAGTAAATGATTGATGATCACAGCAAGCAAGTCTGAGGGCTCCGAGCACCAGCACACTGGCCTTCCTTGGGGATCCCTGAGCGGGTAAGCCTGGTACCTGCCCCGGAGCAGAGTACCCATGCCCCCTCCCACTACACTGAAGGCCCACTCCCAGTCCCTGGGTGGTGGGTGGGAGAGGGAATGTGCAGAGGTGGACTTGACCTCTAGCTATGGAAAGAAAAACAACTTTGACTCACCTGGGGGTTCCTGACCCACTAAGCAGGGCGCTGCTTTAGGAAGCTTTAAAGATGTTTCCTATTGAAGGGGTTAGGGAGGGGACCCAACGGGAGACTAGACACTCGCAGGTGGTCAGTTCCTAAGGTTACAGAGAAAGCCACGGGGAGCCTGGGATGTGGGGCTGGGGGAGGGGCAGTAAAGCAGAGGAAAGCTGGACGCTTCCTTCCTGTGGAGGCAGGTAATCAATTCTCGAACCACAGCCCTTTCTCTTGCTCAGAGGGGCCCGGGGTACCCACTACTCAGCTGCCATTACCTCGAGAGACACAGGATATAATAGTTACAGGTGTAGGTTTTAGCTCAGCTTACCTGGTTTCTTTTTTCAACTTTATGGAAGCATCATTTACGTACAATAAAATGCCCACATTTGAAGTGTTCAATGTGATGAGCTTTGACAAATTTATGTGCACGTATAACCACCACTGCAATCAGGATATAGAACATTTTCATCATCCCCAAAAGCTCCCTCGTGCCCCTTCCCAGTTGATCCCCACCCTCCCTCCAGCCCCAGGCAACTACTGATCTGCTTCCTGTCACAATAGATTAGATTTGTCTTTCCTAGAGTTTCATATAAATGGAATTACGTAATATGTGCTCCTGGTAGCTGGCCGCTTTTCACTTTTCATAATGTCCATGAGATTCATCCATGTTGTTTTGCCTGTAGTTTATAGCTTTTTATTGCTGAGTACCATCCCACTGTACAAATATGTGACAATTTGGCCACTTGTTGATGGACATTTGTGTGTTTCCAGGTTCGGGCTGTTGTGAATTAAGCTGCTCTGAACTTGTGTGTACAAGTCTGTGTGTGAACAGATGTTTTCTTGTTTCTTGGGTAAATAGCTAAGAGTGGAATGACTGGGTCCTACAGTAATTGTATGTTTCACCTTTTAAGAAACTGATCCACTGTTTGCTGAAGTAGTTGGACCGTCATACGTTTCTACTCTTGGGAGTTCCAGTCACTCTACAACCTCACCAACATGTAGCACGGTTAGTCTTCTAATGGGTGTGTAGTGGTATTTGTTGCGGTTTTAATTTGCATTTCCGTGATGATGAGTGAGGTTGAACATCTTTTTCATGTGCATATTGGCCATTCTGCATCTTCTTTTTTTTTTTTTCTTTTTGCGGTACGCGGGCCTCTCACTGTCGTGGCCTCGCGCGTTGCGGAGCACAGGCTCCGGACGCACAGGCTCAGCGGCCATGGCTCACGGGCCCAGCCGCTCCGCGGCATGTGGGATCTTCCTGGACCGGGGCACGAACCCGTGTCCCCTGCATCGGCAGGCGGACTCTCAACCACTGCGCCACCAGGGCAGCCCTGTATCTTCTTTTAACCATTTAAAAATTAGATTGTTTGTGGGGAATTCCCTGGCGGTCCAGTGGTGAGGACTGGGTGCTTTCACTCGCGGGGCCCGGGTTCCATCCCTGCTTGGGGAACTGAGATCCTGTGTGCCTCGTGGCGTGGCCAAAAAGAAAAAAAAAAAAATTAGATAGTTTGTCTTCTTATTATTGAGTTGTGAGCATTCGCCGGATACGAGTCCTTTGTCAGATACATGTATTGCAAATATTTTCTCCCAAGCTGTGACTTGCCTGATTATTTTCTTAGCTGTCTACATCTTGATTCTGCTAGTTCCATGTGTGCAATATTGAGCAAGTAACTTAATCTTTCTGACCCTTAGTTTTCTCATCAGTAAAATGGGGATAACAGGATGTATGGTACAGACGTGTTGTGACATTTAACTCAGTTCATGTGTGCGTAGTGCCAGAGCCCAGAGGAGGTCCTCAGCTCCTCGTGGCTTTACTGATGGCCTCTCCTTCACCTCTCCTGGATCTGGCCCCGATGGGATGATCTCTTTTCTGTCCATCTGACTCCTGAAGATGCCACTGGCAGCCAAGGCAGGGGTGGGATGAGGGCAGGATGATTTGTGTCGTCAACCTGTGTGAAGCTGGGCCTCCATCCATCCTGGTTGTTGCCCAGATACACAGAGTTGGGGTCCACAGGGCTCTGGGCCCAGGGGTCCACCATCCTGGAGCTTCAGAGAGAGGGAAAATGTCTCTGGGAACCCACAGCTCCTACCCATAATTGTTCGTGCACATCCCCAATCCCTCAGTCACTAAATCCATATGCACGCATGCATGCAACCCCATTGCACTCCACCTGGCACCTGCACCGACTCAGACACACCAAGAGTGAAAGGCGGAGATCGCCTACTCCCAGCTCCCACTGCCACTGGTCGGGAGTGGAGGGCTCACTGGCCAGACCATGTATACGTCACAGGTTTGGCTCAAAATAGTTCTATTCGGGCCCAGCCTCTTGGCTGGGAGGGTAGGAGTGGCAGGGGTGGAGACCATGACCCGGAGGAAGAGTCTGCTCCTGCTCTGGGTGCCTGGGCAGCCTGTAGGGCTACCTTCCCAAGTTGAGGGGGCCCCTTTTCTCCCTTCCCCGTTCGCATCCCCAAATCCTCCAACCTGGGGAGACAGGGTCCCCTGAGGGCCAGCGGAGAGCTGCACTGCCCATGTCGGGTCATTCGCACCTGCTGGGGCCTGGAGTCCCCACCTGCCTGTCTCCAGCCCCCGACACTTCCCCAGGGCCCGCGGTGACAGGGACGCTGCTTAGTTCTTAGGCATCTTTGTCCCAGGTCTCCTGTCTTCACTGCACCAATCAATCCGTTGATAAGTCCACAAATATTTACTGAGCCCTCGAGTGGGCAAGGCTGGGCCTAGGACATTGGAGGCACACGTGCTGTGCACAGAGAGGGTCACCACTTGCTGAGAAGGTAGGACATTCGCAGAAAGAACAAGGACCGGCCAGGGAGGGACAGGCCACCAGGGTCAGGGACAGGGACTACAGGAAGGTGACCAGCTGAAGGCCGTCATGACTTGAAGCAGGCCTCCTGGATGAAGGGTCAGATTCGGGGAGATGGTTCGAGCTGGATGAGGGGACTAGAAGGTACAAGGCTGCTTGGAAGGTAATAAGAAGACTGGCTGATGGAACCGGGGTCATGTGAGGACGTCATGGGACTGGCCTGGTGTGTCCTTCACCCTTCCATAGCTCAGCAAGGACAGGGACCACACCATACACAATCCCGTGGAATTTGTGCCCAAGGTCCTGTCACATGTAACCACTTTGCTTGGAGTCAGCCTACTTGGGTTCAAATCCTGACATGGCTACTTTACTGCTCCATGACCTTGGGCAAGTGGCATAACTGTGCTTGTTTCCTCATCTGTGACATGGGGGTAATAACAGTCCCTACCTCTTGGCCTTGTTGAAGAGAGAAATCAGAGACGCACAGATGGCGCTCAGCCTAGCGGCCATCCCCACTCTTTCATCTACCGTGATTTCCCCACCTGTGCAGAGAGACAGCGGTACAGAGTGCCTCCAGGACCCAGAGAGCTGACCAGGAGAGGGCGCTACTGCCCAAGGGTAAAGAGGTAGTGCTGCCAGATAGAAAGCAAGAGGGCTTCCTGGCAGAGGAGGCCTTTGTGCTATGATTTGATTAGAGGCGCCTGACTCCAGAAAACCTCTAGGCAAAGGGGACTAGTGGGCCCAGTGTTCTGGGGGCCACTTTCTCCGTGGGACACGACACTCCCCATGGTGCCGTGGGAGTTCTATAGGGCTTTGCTTTCGCTTTGCTGTGTTTTCTCCCTGAAGAAAGTCAGTGTGTGCTTTGGCCCTAGGTTCCGGAGGGCTCTCTCTCTCCTCTGCACATCGGTCTCCATCCATCTCCTGGGACCTCTGGCTCCGTCTCTCCATCACTCTCTGCCTCTGCCTCCCTGAGTCTCGCTAATTTTGTCTTTCCTCCTGTCTCCCCCTCCCTCCCTCCCTTGTTCCAAGTCTCTCTCAGGCTCTGATTCCATCTTCCCTACCTCTCCTCTGCTCTCCCGTCTCTCCAGGGACTCCCCCCAAACTCCACACTCTTTTCCTGGAACTGGAGGCAGCTGGGGAGTGGGGAAGGGGCTGCCTGCCTCCGAGGGGTCCACCCCAGGGCCGGCTATATCGATTAGGGCTTTCTTCAGGGGGAGGGAGACATCAGTGAGTCCGCGACAAGACTCGCCAGCGCTGCTAATATTAGCCCAGGAAGGCAGCTCACTGATGGATTAGGAGAAATTAAGAATTCAGATTCTGTAATTTGAATTGAAGGCTGCTGCTTGCTGACAGCTCATACTTCCCCAGAAATTAATGAGTGAAGGAGGGACGGCAGTGCCGATTTTCGTCTTTGACGATATAATTTTCTCCTGTGATCTGCGCCTCTGAAACCCCATCCCTCAGCAGGCACTCGCCAGGAAGGTGGGGTCCTGTTTGTCTCAGATCCTATTCCCGAATCCTCTTGCATCCCAGAAGTTCCCTGGAACCGGCCCCCTAATTCCCGACAGAGCCCTGGGCTTCTGCCTGCTGGTGTTCTCAGCGAGGGGCCAGCCCAGGGAATGCCCGAAGGACAGGCTGTGAGGCACAGGCAGACCTTGCTTCCTGTCCCTCCTGACCGTGTGCGCTGCCGGCCAGGATCCTAGCCTGTACAATGGAGATCGTATGTGCACCCCACCCCAGGGGTGTTGTGAGGCACAAGATGCGAACATGAACACGAAGGTTACCTTCTTTCTCTCCCTGCCTCTTCTCCCTGTGCATCTCAGCTGTGTGGTTCTTCAGAAAGCCCGCCAACCTCCCCACGGCCAAACCGGGCCCAGACCCGTTTCCTGCGGGAAGTCCACCTGGCTTCGCCCTATTGAGACTGATGGCTTCTAAGTGCTTGAGGCCTTCTTTCTTCACCGTCTTTTCTGTGAAGTCTCAAAGTTTCAGGTTATTCTGGGAAGGGGTGTCCTGTCTCCCAGAAGATCGTCAGCTTCCCCCTGACAGAACTGGTCCCGTGCCCGGCACCCAGTAGGTGCTTAATAACTGGTGTATGAGTTTAACCAGCGCTTTCTATTCCCTTTGCACCTGCGTCACTGTCCCTCCACCCATGCCCACCAAGTGCCCGGTAAACCGTTGGTGATGACCGGCAGATGTTGAGGTCCACCAGGGCCCGGCCAGTCCTCCCTGCAGGCCCAGTGTCCACGTCTTGGGGGTGAGGTGTGTGTGGGGGGCACATTCACTCCTGCTGAGAGTAGCTCCCCAGAGCACAGTCTCCAAAATGGCAGCTTGTAAGCAATTTTTTAAAAGTGATGGACTTCCCTGGTGGCGCAGTGGTTAAGAATCCGCCTGCCAAGGCAGGGGACATGGGTTCGAGCCCTGGTCCAGGAAGATCCCACATGCCGCGGAGCAACTAAGCCTGTGCGCCACAACTACTGAGGCTGCGCTCTAGAGTCCGCGAGCCACAACGACTGAGCCCTGTGCTACAACTATGAATCCCGCATGCCTAGAGCCCACGCTCCGCAACAAGAGAAGCCACAGCAATGAGAAGCCCGCGCACCGCAACGAAGAGTAGCCCCCGCTCGCCGCAACTAGATAAAGCCTGCGTGCAGCAACAAAGACCCAACGCAGCCAAAAATAAATAAAATAAATTTATTTAAAAAAGAAAAGTGATGACATGGTGTTTGTTAAGGTAACAGGTAAGTCTTTAGAGGGAGTCCTGAGAAAGCCAGGCCTCGAGACACACGGAGATGGAGTCAGAGGTGGACCATCCCTTGTCCCTCCTCCAGACCCCTCAACCTCTGGGGCACACCCGCCCCTGCCCTTCTGCCCCAACTCCAGGCTTAGTCTCCCCACCTGGCACCTGGCTGAGCGCTGGCTCAGGGATGAGGAGGAACCTTCTCAGCTGCCAGGCAGAAGGGCCCTGCAAGGCTTGGAGCCCACACGTCTCCATGGAACCGGCCACCGAGGATCTACGGTTGGACTTCCCCAGCCTCACAGAGGACACGCAGGGAATTAGCTGAAACGGCTTCCTTCAGAGCTGGGAGGGACCTTAGGACTCACCTAGGACCAACTCTCTCTTTGACAGCTGGGGAAACTGAGGCTCAGAAAGCCTCGACTATCTAATAGGGAGAAAACTGGCTGAGTGATCCCTGGAGCAGGTAATCCCAAATCCCTCTAGAAGGCTCTGCTGGGTTCTGGAAAAGCAGACGTTCTTTCCAATTCTGCTTCCTCAGGGCTAAACTTGTTTGAGCAAAAGTTTACCCCCGGGTGGGCTGGAGCTGAAGGCAGAGAAAGGAGATTGGCAGAAAAGCAGTTTTCCAAGTGACTGATGGGGTGCTCTGGGCAGGAAACACGGCTGCTGGATCCTGTCTGCTCCCCCAACCTGCTTGCCTGGGAAATGCCCCTTACCAGCACCACCACCAATGTTTTCTTTCCTGCCGAGGCTAACCCTGGACGCAGGCTGAACGTCAGGGAGAGGGTGAGGGTCTGGGGAGTGGCTGGGAAGCATGTACCACCATGCAAAGTTCCGGGGCCGGTAGGCGCCGCCTGACACTCCGAGGCTGCTGCCACTCCCGCGCCTGCCCTCGCATGGACCCTCCGGTGCCCAAATCGCCTTTTCCCAGATCCAATTCAAACGTTGTTTGGAGCAAGGTTGAAATAATCACATAATCATTTTCTCCTGTGAAGTTACTGGCTGGAGCCCGATTTGAAAGCTGATCTGGTAATTGAACCTGAGGAGTGGCAATAGCAGAGGTGCTGGGGTGGGAGGGGCTCTTCCTGGGGATCAGAGGCTCCTGGCTGCGACCACCCCTCCCACTGCAGCAGTAGGGGCATCACGAACCCCACTCCTGTTGCCCGTCACCATCTCACTCACTTCCTCTGGTCACAATGTCTCTTGAGGTCGCAAGGCTCCCAGCCCACATCAGGAGGACAGCAGGTCCAGAGATTATGTCATCAGACTTTCTCAATTCACAGGCCTAAATGGGGAGGCCAACGTCTACCAAGGGGTCCAACAAAGCTAGGACTCCAACCAGGTCTTACTCTCCAGCTAGCGCTCTGTCTCCACTCTAGGTTTCCTGTCTCCCCTGAAGGAGCCCCAATACCCCAGAGCTACACTCTCCCCACCCTCTCCTGCCCTGCCCACCCCCATCTTGCATGAGTCCCTGGGTCAGTCCCACCATAGTCTCCCTGCAGAGGGGAGGGGAAGGCCTTACCTGCTCGCTCTCTGGTCTAATGGACCACGCACACAGCGGATTCCCTGCGCACCCACAGCTGAAATGCCCACACGGGGCTGCCTTGCCCTGTCCCTCCCAGCACGAGGCTGAGGCCGGGCATCAGAATATCTGCCACTTGTCGCGGTTCATTCATTTCTTCCTTCTTTCCTTCCTTCTCTGAATGTTCATTTGTTCTTGCTGCACGTGAAGCCCTGAACAGGATGCGGGGATGATCAAGGATTGACACGGCAGCAACTGCCCTCGTGGCCCAAGGGCAGATATGAACAAATTAACAACTATAACACGATAGGAGGGCCCTTACCTGCAGCTGGAGAGATGGGGCGGGGCGGGGGCGGGGCTTCCTGGACGCAGAGCCCGCTAAGCCGGGGCGTCAAAGCTGAGAGGAGTGTTTTCCCAAGATGGACGCAATGGCCGGGACACAAGCAAAGAAAACAGGTGTCACCTTGGGCAAGCTGAGGTCTCAGTTTCCTCATTTCTAGAATGGACTCCCTGCTCTGCCTCTCAGGATTCTGGACGTACTTTGTGCGATGGAAAATTCCATTCCACTGATTATTGTTGTTAATGGAGGGCATTGGTCCCCCAGCGCAGACGAGGGGATAGAGTCTGGGGGAGGTGTGAACCAATGGTCAGGGCTGCTGGGAGAGGACGGCGGGGCAGGGAACTGGAATTCAGGACTTGCTCTGGGGAGCCCTTGTGGTTATTTGGTATCGGGAGTCAGCTGAGCGGGGGCAGGGAAGAAAGTGCCTTGACCGCATGGCTGGGAGTTGGGGTGGGAGAAACCTCGGAGTTGGCGGCTGCTGGGAGGGCTAAGCCTGGCTCCTACGGTCAGGGTCCAGCTTCCATAAGACTAGTACCTGCTGGGCCTCGGGCACTCCAGGCCCAGGGAGTCAAAGTGAGACTCTGGGCGGGACGGGGTGGGGGGAGGGGAGGGTGATGTCTAGTCCCCTTCCTGCACCTCTCAGCCAATCAATACCTGCCCTGCTCCCCTGCCATCGGCAGGGTTGGTGCTAGCTGTGTCATTCTGGAACTGACTGGCTGGCCCAGAGAGCCCACAGAACGCCCCTCCCCCATGAGGGCTCAGGAGGAGACCTAGCCCTGGGCAAGGTTTGTGCTTCCCTTATCAGTGGCACCAACCACTGAGCTTCCTGCCCCCTGGGCCCTCCTAAGCCCATGCCTGTGGCCCCCCGCGCCCTTCCTGGCACGGCTGGCCTCCCGGTCAGCAGCTGCAGGGGTGAGTCACAGATCTCATTAGAGCTTAATTAATCAATTGAGTTAATCAGACAGCTGAGATGCACTGTGGTTGCAGATGGGAGCGGGAGAGAAAGAGCCAGAGCATGAAGGGCCGGGTCAGGCGAGCTGGACTGGCAGGGCCGGGGCTGGCAGCGGAGCCTGGTGGGTGGCGCTGGCCAAGTCCGCACCTGAGTCCCAGGGAAGGAGGATCAATGGGCTCAGCAAAGGCCCAGGATGGGCCGCTCTGAAACGTGCCATTTGCTGGGTGCCAGAGACAGCACCTGGGGAAAGAGAAAGCAGGACTCTTTCACCCCAGCTTCCTCTCTCATTTTTTATCTTGTCACGTGTGTCTCTGAAAGCTGTTTGAAATCCTTATTTGAATGGAATGGGAAAAGGAAAGAAAGAAAAACAGAAAGACAAAAAAGGTAGGTCCTCACATTCCCAGTGATCCCAGTCTGATGAGGGAGGCCAGATGTCTCCTGGGAACACAGACAGAGATCAGGACTCAGAGACAGAGAGACACACGTCTCTCCAGTCGAGCCGCTCAGGCTCTGGACATCTGGACTTGGGGGGATGGGGAGGGGCCAGAGGGATCAGAGCCAAGGGCTGGCAGGAGTCCAGGAAGAATATTGGGAGGGGAGCATCTGAGCAGAGTTTACACTGTGATTTGCAAAATGATGTTTCATCTATTTTTTTCTCACATCTGACCTTGGTATTACCTGGTGCTGGGGGAAGGTGAGCAGGACGGGAAGGGTGGTGGTGGGAGACGGATTCAGAGAGGATTCACGGACACCCCCTCCCCTTAGGCCCTGCCTGCCAGGGGCTTACAGTTTCCACTGGGCGACAAGCTAAGTGCCGTCTCCGGTGACCCAGAGTCTGAGGCCGTGAGAGATAAGGGTTCAGGGCCTGGGCCATGCAAGGGACTGTGGGAGACGGACTAGAGGAAGGCAGGCACTTCTGATGAGGTTGAGGAAGGCTTCACGGAGGAGGCAGCGTGTGAGCCAGGTCCTGCAGGCCTTGGGATTCCAATAAGTAGGAGGGGGTGTGGAGAGGAAGGGTGTCGCAGGAGGAGAAAATGGCCGGGGCAAAGGCAGGGAGGGTGGACTGAGTACAGCAGGTTAGCTGACCCCACAAGCTGGGCTGAAGACAAGGCTCCTGCTTGTGGCGGGAAGAGAGGGCTCTATGCTAGGGGGGCTCTTTGAATGCCAAACCCAGGGGTCCACAGTTGAATTTGGTAGGCACTGGGAATCACTGCCAGTCTCTAACTGGAAAGAATGGGCTTACAGCATTTTTTGGAGACAGGATGTCTGTGGGGGCAGCCCTGTGCGGGATGGAACCAAGATGGAAGAGACCTGAAACAGGAAGAGAGAAAGTGTGTGTGTGTGTGTGTGTGTGTGTGTGTGTATGGGGGGAGGGGCTATGTGTGTACATGTGTGTACGTGTGGTCATGTATATGCATATTTGCATGTATATGTGAGTGTGTGTGTGTGTCTAGAGCAGTGGTTCTTACTCTTAGGAGTCATAGATCTCTTTAAGCCTTGACAAAAGCTTAGACCCTTAGCTTAGAAAAATGCACGGACTCAAAATTTTGACTTCAGTGATGGGGACAGGAGGTGTGTTCACGGATCTCCTGAAGCCCATTTGCTGGACCTCCTAGGGTTCAGATCACCTTAAAATCCCAACTCTCCTGTTTCGTTGCAGAGTCTGCAAAAAGCTGTAACTGAAGGCTCACCATGGTCTTGGTCCTGGGCAGCCTGGAGCCTCTCCCCATATCCTTCCTCTGGCAAGACAATTCTGCAGCCAGGACAGGGAGGACCAGTGGGTAATAGGGGCTTCGGGGCCACTTGGGCACAGGATCAGCCAGCCCGGGTGTGAGACCTCCAGGCTGCTGGTGCCCTTCCCTGGCTCCCAGCATCAGCAAAAAATGTCTGGCTAGACCCAGGAGAGCTGCCTCCCTGCCAGCACTGAACGCCCTTTGAGTTGCCCTGAAGTAGCCCTGTTCACTCCTTTTCACAAATCCTAGTGCTGAGAGCAGCTGAGAAGCGGGACCCAGGTGTCCTGGCCCCCAAGAAGGGAGCTCCAGCAAAGCTGTTTCTGGGTTTGCTGTGTGACTCCTGGGGAATCACACCCTTCCTGGGCCTCTGCTCCTGCCCTCTTCCTGCGGCGGAAGCCAGCCTCCCCCAGGAGTAGGGTGGCCCCTGCAGACCCTGAGAACACACCCAGCAAAAGCCACCCAGGATGGGACGGCCTTGGAAGGGGCTCCCCTGCCCTCCCTCCTCATTTTCTCTTTCCGTCGCCCATGCTCACGGCTTCGGAAGCATACATTCTTTGTGTAAGAAGCCTTTCTACCCCTGTTGAAATGGTGTTGATCATGACCGTGCCCTTTTGACCGACAGTGGAGCTCAGAGAGGGGCTGTGCCTCAGATCCCACAGCCAGGAAGCAAAAGCACCAGGAATGAAAAGAGTGTCCAAGTCCAGCTGGCAGGCTCTTCCCTCCACACCAGGCTGCTCCAAGGCCTGGGGATGCCAGGGCGGGATGCCCTGCCCCACCTCCCTAGGCCACTCACTCCTCCCAGCCCCCACTGAAGCCACTCTCCCCTCCCCATGCTCTGGAAAGCTCCTGCTAGAAACATCCCCCTGACAACTGCATTAAGACTAATACCCCTTGGGACTTCCCTGGTGGCGCAGTGGTTAAGAATCCTCCTGCCAATGCAGGGGACACGGGTTCAATCCCTGGTCTGGGAAGATCCCACATGCCTAGGAGCAACTAAGCCCCGTGTGCCACAACTACTGAGCCTTCAAGCCACAACTACTGAAGCCCGCGCACCTGGAGCCCGTGTTCCACAATGAGAAGCCCGCGCACCGCAACAAAGAGTAGCCCCCACTCGCTGCAACTAGAGAAAGCCCACGTGCAGCAACGAAGACCCAATGCAGCCAAAAAATAAAAATAAAAAGTCTAATGCCTCTTGGTCCTCCACTGAAGCCAGAGTCTGACATTAGACTCTGGCCTATGATTCCCCCATCAAAGCTGGTGCATTTGCCCTGTCATTAACAGTGGGCTTCTTTGTACCTGCTGCCATTCACATAAGCGCTCCAGCACATGAGAAGCAATGGCCACGCCCCCTGGGACGCACCCACTGTCCCTCCCACTCGCGATCTTCCCCTTGCCCTCCCCACCTGGCTTCCACCCCTTCTGCCACCTCCTTGGAGATGAGCATATTCAATGAGGCTCTGTTGGGGGAACTGTTTCTTTAATTTACGCCCCCCGCCCCACGTCTGTCCCTGGAATGTGATAAAAATACCCAGCATTGATTTTTTTCTTCCCCTTCTGCCGGGGATAATGTTTACCCAGGTGTCAATCAGGAGAAGAATTTGGCTTCCTAATTTCTCTTCTCCTCCCTGGGGGCCGTGCGTCTCCCAGCCTCACATGGACACTGAGCTGGAATCAAGGTTACTAATAATCCCCCAGCACACACAGACACCGAGAGCACATATATTAAAGTCACATATTGATTTATGTTTTCGGGTCCCTCTGCCTTGCTGCCCAGCCTCAGCCTTTCTCTCTGCCAAGGAGAAAAAAGAATTACACAGCTCTATTTATCGCCAAGATGTTTAGTGCAAAGAGCACTGTGTCCGAAGGTAATTCCCACCCCACACCCTCTTTGGGGGTCTTTTTAAAAAATAGTGTGGCATTGCCTATCCATAAGCATTTACCTTTTGTTGTTCATTCTTTAACTTTTCCCTGAAGGAAGCAGTGAGACATTTGAGGTAGACTGTCAGATGGACTTCCTGACGTGACAAATGATGGCTGCTGTCCCCACGGAGGTGGTGGGGTTGTCTTGCCAGCGGAGATAATCTTGTGGCAGGTGTGCGAAAGGGATGGGTAGGATGTGTGTGGACAGTGGGGCAATGGATTCAGTAACTTCTAGAAGTCACCCACCAGTCCAAAAGGCACCTTGTGATTAGTGGCTCACAAGTTATGGCCCCATTTAACAGCTGGGAAATTCAATAAGGTGAGGAGTGAGTTTACTTCCCAAGGCTTCAGGCTTGCCTTCCATCTGGACCCTGAGTTTGATGGGAAAAAACTTTCCTCCAGGCATGGGTGACTCCTGCCCTGAGGTGACTCCTGCCCTGGGGGCATAGGTCTCTGGCTGGGGGGAGGTGGAGGCGGGAAGGAGGACAGACAGTCTGGAGATTCTGATTCTTTAATGTGAGATGGGGTAAGGAGGGGCTCTCAGAGCCCTAAGCCTGGCAACCACAGCCTCCCGCCACACCTCCCCTCCCACCCAGAGTGCGAGTCGCTCCTTTTGGTGGGGCAGCCATTTAAAAATGCCAAACTGGGCTTCCCTGGTGGCGCAGTGGTTGAGTCTGCCTGCCAATGCAGGGGACACGGGTTCGTGCCCCGGTCCGGGAAGATCCCACGTGTCGCGGAGCGGCTGGGCCCGTGAGCCATGGCCGCTGAGCCTGCGCGTCCGGAGCCTGTGCTCCGCAACGGGAGAGGCCACAACAGTGAGAGGCCCGCGTACCGGGGAGGGGGAAAAAAAAAAAGCCAAACCATTTGACTCCAGTTCCCCCAAGGAAGCTCTTGGAATGGAAGCAGTGCTGAGCGTGGGAACTCACATGGACTCAGCACCACTCTGTCCATGTCTGTCGGCGAGTTTCCTTCCCTCTCACATAAATACATCATCTCCTTTATACTTCATAAATACTCTGGGAGGGAGAGGGTGTCAGCCCCATTTTACACATTGGAAAACGGAGGTTAAAGAATTTGCGCAGGGTCCTAGAGCAGGGGAAAGGCAAGCCTCGACTACAGCCCAATTCCTGATTCCTCCACAGAGCTCACCTGGGCCCCTGCCATGGGCGCAGCCACTGGTGACCTTCAGATCCCTCCAGCCTCCTTCCCCGGCCCAGCCTTGAGGGCATGGCTCACCTCCAGGCCCAGCTAACTCTCCATCCTTGGTACTGGAGAAGCAGTTCCTCTTCTGATTGTGCCCAGATGTACCTAGGCTGGAGGTCAAAACATTCCGTGATGGAGGCTGACCCAGGTGCCCCCCCCCCCGCCCGGCTTCTGCCAGGGACTCCGGGGGACTGGCTGTCCCCTGCCTTCCCTTTGCTGGTCTCCAGGATCTTGGCTGAAGTGCTTACAAACCCAGTGTCCCTCACTTCATTCTGGAAGTTATTTTACCCCTCTTGCAGGGCTGAGAAGTAAAGCCACGATACGCCAGCCCAGGGCAGGGCAGGGCAGGGTCCCTCTGCCGTGTTAACCCCATAACCCTGCAACGTGAATGTTGAGCCCCATAGTACAGATGGGGAAACCGAGGCTCAGGGAGCATAAGCAACTTCTAGGTCATCCAGAGGATAAGTGGAGATACTAGGGTTGGGTCAAGTCCATGTGACCCGAAGTCCTTGCTCTGGAGCTCCCTCTATCTCACTGCTCCTCCCGGGCTGTCCCCATCTGACAGGCTGGATGACGGCCGGGGCGGGCGTGTGGGGGGCAGACAGCACAGGGCGCGGCGGGAGTCAGCAACGAGGACCCTCCCAGGGAACTTTTCCCATTGAAAATCTGTCCCCCTCGCGGCCACGGGTGATGTAGGGCTGGAGCTGATGAGAAGTGTGCGGCGGAAGGGAGGCGGGCGGCGCGGGCGGCGCGGGAGGCCGAGGCTGGGGCAACGCATTGAAATTCCGCGGGGCGCGGGGGGCGGCGCAGGCCCTGACACGGGTCGGGTAATTGATCTGGAGGTGCCAATTTGCAGCAACTAAATATTTGGTTTCTGCCTCTGCCCGCTTCGCACTCTGCTCAAACTTCAATTAAAAGCGAAAAGCGAGAGGGTGGGGGGCTGCGCGCCCGGGTCTTCGCGGCCCGATCAATGGCGCGGAGCCTGCGGGCTGCAGAGAGCAGCGCGCCGGCCGCGGGGCACCGTGGACGAGGGCGGGCCGGGCGCCCTCTTCCGGACCGCCGAGCACCGGGCAGCGGGCCGCCCGCGAGAGGCAGCGCCCGAGGGAGGGCCCGCGAAAGCGGCTCCACCAGCCTGGAGCCGCGGCTAGGTCTCAGCCTCGCAGAGCCGAAGCCGCCCGCTTTGTGCCAAACAGGGCCAGGCCTGACAGCCCCATTGCGGACGTCCAAGCCTGTGTCCTCGGGCAGGGATCCCGGGGAAGGAGGGGCCCCAGGTCGCTGACCCCCTCTCCCCATGCACCCACCACTTTGAGGCCGACCTTGGCAGTCAAGAGCATTTGCTCAGCCTCTTTCCTGAGAGCCGCTGGGTGCCTGGGGGCACTGGGGGCAGAGGTCTGTCTCCTCTCTGGTGTCTGCCCACCTGTGTACCCTTGGGTTGGCCAAAGCGCCAGGGGTAAATCCAACCCAAGCCCCTCCAAGGGTGGGGGTCTGAAGGAGACAGGGCAAGATGCTGAGAAATTGGGGAGGGGTCCTGGGGAGGTGGCTACAGCCTGGAGCAGGGAAACGGATCACTGGGTCACAGCTGCTTCATATCGGGGTTCCAGATAAACATAGTACCCTGTTAAAATTGCTGTATTGTTAATTAAACAGGTGTAATCAGCAAAAAAAAAAAAAAAAGAAAAGAAAAAAAGAAAAAAAATCCCCTGCATTAGCAGGTGGATTCTTAACCACTGCGTCACCAGGGAAGTCACTGTGTGCAGTTAGTCCCTGTGGAAATTCCTGTCTGTCAAGGATCTTTCACTACTTTGGGGGAGAGACTCCAGCACTGGTAAAGGGAGCTAATCATTGGTGCTGGGAAGCAGCGGGACCTCAGGGTCTGTTGGGTGGGGCAGCCTGGAAGTAGTTAAGGCAGTTCTGGTAAAGATATGATGAGGCTTCTGGATGAGGGTGGGGGTGACAAACAGGCATCCAGGTCAGAATGGAAGGTGGGGGTAGATTCAGATAGATGGAAAGTGAGGGAGTGGGGATTGGGATCTTTTCATCTGAGTGAAGGTTTCTTAAGGGCCAGAGCTGGGAAGTAAGGCAGAGGGGCTGGGAAGGTAAGTGAGGAAGCCCTTGTCCCCTCCCACATATCTGTGCCCCACCTTCTGGGGTGGAAGGATGCTACCAGACTTACCCCTTCACCAAGTGAGGCTGCTGCTGGACCACACAGCTGCAGGCTGCAGCCCCTTTCCTCCCCTCCTCCTCTTTAAGCCCCTTCTCCCTGTCCCCCCAGGATTCCCTTGGTCTGCGGCTGGGTGTGGAAGCAGGGTCCTGCCTGTGTGGGCCCCAGCTTCCAGGTACTCAGATGGCCCTGCAGGATCCTCTGGACCAGGGAGGCCTGGGTACCAACCCCGTTCCCAAACACAGGGCTCTGGGGGAGGTTGGTCTCACCATCCCCCCTTTCCACCCCCTTCTACTCCAAGCAGAGGCCTCACCTCCTGGGCCCTCCTCATCAGCCATCAGTCCCATTCTCTCTCTTTGTGGCTTGGGCCATGTTTGAGGATGAGGAAGAACCCCTGCTGGGCCACCACCAGAAACCTCCCCATCTACCCCTGCTCTCCCACCCCAGGCCCTCCCTGGGGCTGCAGCAGGCCCCACGAAAAGCCAGAGCCCCTTCCCAGCCTGCAAGCTGGGTGCTTGCTCCCTCACATTCTCTCCCTCCCTCCCTCCCTCTCCCTGGGCCCTGAGCTGTGGAGAAGAATGATTTCCTGTAATTGGCCAGCAATCCGGCTGCCCGACTTGTTCTATCGACATGCTGGTTAGCTGGAAATTGTATTGGAATCTGAGCGATGGGGAGGGGAGGGTGGGGAGCAAAGGGAGGAGGCTCTTTGGGCCCCAGCTGGGTGCAGCCGCAGCTCTGCGGGTGGGACAGAGGAGCCACCAGCCACATCTCCCCTTCCCGGGGAAGGAGCAGGAGAGCAGCCCACAGAGCCTCAGCATCTCCTGCACTTTGCTCCTTTTCATCTGCCATCTCTGGGGTCTCCCCTGGCCACCCCATGTGGCCCCGAGGCCTCGGGTCATCACTGCCACCCTACTGCCTCTCCTGCTCCTGGGACTGGTTCCTCCTGACCTGGAGTGCCTTTGTGACAGCAGCCCTGGCTGTCCCTCTCCCATCCAATTTCTAGCCATGGTGGCCTGTTATGGAGTGTCCCAAACCTTCCCCTGCCCCTCCCTTCACCCTCCCAAGGACAGAGAGAGACTGAACATCTGAAGAAGAGTTGACAATAACTCCTAGCTAAAGACCAGAGGCGTCATTAATGGGGACAGTGCAGGTAGTGGGAGGGGCATTGTACTGGGAGTCCAGAGCGTGGGATTATGCCTATTGGTTACTTGGGCCCCCGCGGCTCAACCTCTGAGGCTCCTGCACGCCTTCTCAGAGTTGAGGGACTTCAAGGAGATAGTTGCGGGATGTGCTTTGGAATCTGTAAGGCTCTGCTAAGTACCCTATGGCCAGCCTGGGCCTGGGGATGGGGATGGTTTTAGGGGCCCGCCTGTCCCCTTCATCCCCCCCGCCGCCGGGAGGCCGGTGCGCCTGCAGCCCTCGCTGGCGTCTTTACTGCTCCGCGCCGGTGCGGTGAGGCCCAGAGTGGGTGAACGGAGGGCAGGGCCCGAGCGCGCGGTTGCACGGTGGGAGGCCTGGGGAGCGTGCCGGTCGCCCTCGTACGGGGTGGAATCGGGACACATCCGTCCGCCCGGCGGCGCCAGCAAAGAGGACGCAGCGAGCCGCACGGCTTGTTAATTAGCGCCCGGGCCGGGGCCTAGCGCCCGCGCCTCCGCGGCTGGCGGGGGGATCTGACGCCGCCGCGGCACCGTAGGAGAGGCGGAAACGCCACCGGGAGAAAGTTAGTAACCGCTCGGCGAGCACCTGCCGCCGAGGCCCGACCCCAACCTGGGTGGGTGCTGCCACCTGCCGGCCGGAGGGGAGACCGCCCGGCCGGGCGCGGGGCCGGGGCTCCCGGGGTCCTGGCTCCTGCTGTATCCAAGGGGCTCCCGAGCGACCTAGACATGAAGCGACGCCCCAGGGGAAGTAGGATTCTTGTAAGGCCGTCTTGGGCCACCAAGCCTGGGAAAGGGAGGCCGTGGGGAGGGAGGCAAGAGGAGGTGAGTGGGAGCTGTAGGAGGACCTGGGCAAGGGGAGGACGGGATGGCATTTTCTCCACACCTTAACAGGCTGGCCATCCTCTGACATTCTGACATCCAACTCAGTAGACTAGGTCAGGGAGGAAAATAACTCTGGAACTCTATAGTTTGCAAAGGGCTTTCGCTGTTCTCTGACATAAGCATCATGAAGTCAAGAGGTCACGTAAGTAGGAGACAAAGCCCAGTGGGCCAGAGCGATGCCAGGTCTGCTGCCCCTTCCAGGCAGGCCCAGGGACACAGCAGGCAGAGCTCTGAAGCCTGGCTCTGACACGAATAAGATCATCCCTCTGGGCCTGGAATCAGAATAATCCATGCTATGTTACCTCCGGGTGTCACACATCCAGCAGCGTCCGGCATGCCACGCCTTCACGAAGCACCATCTTCTCAGTGAGTAGGGTAACAGGGCACTGGGAGGAGTCCATACCTGTCCTCCCTTACCCACTCTTGCCAGGTCTCAAACCGGAGAAGCGGCTGCCCTCTGCCATTCTCATTCTGCCCTGGCCCTCACCCCACAGCCTGACACCACCTTACCAGCCCTTTGCCCCTCACGGGTTTGCAGTGAGTTAATGAGCTGCTCTGAAGTATGAGCAGCTCTGGGAAAGGGGGCACTGAGTATGGCCACCACAGCAATCGCATTTGTCACACTCATTTCTGGTCTTAATAGGCTGCTGGCCGCAGGATCAACACATCAGCAGATCTGCCGGCTCTGGCAAGGGGAAGCTGATGTCTACATTGGTCTAATTGGGTTGGGGAAAGAAGATGGAGTATGTGGGTGTGAGGCTGCCCCAGCACCTCCACCCACCTCCCATACAGGTACATCTGGACCTGGCTGGAATCCTCCTGGGGCCCCAGAAGAAGTCAGAAGGCAACTGTACCTTCTGGGCCCAGGGAAGTGAGGAGCACAGGTCTTAGTGTGGGAGGAGGCCAAGTCTAACCCCAATGGTACCAGCCAAGTCTGGGAACCTCAGTCAGTCGGTGATGCTGGGGGAACAATGGCAGCACAGGGCATTTCAGATCAACACACTTTATTCAGCACCAATGGCGAGTCAGGCTCTGCACCAGGAACACAGATGAATAAGACACAGTTCCTGCCCTCAAAGGGCTTACAGTCTAGTAGGAGAGACTAACCAGTTTTTGGCTGATTATTATACTGTGGATTCAGGTAAAATGTGGGGCAGGGGGTATCCCAGAGCACCTAACCCAGCCTGGGGCTTCAGATGGTGCCTGAGCTGGAAGGTAACCAGTTGTAGGGGAAAAAAAAAAAGGTTTTCCAGATTGGGGAGCAGCAAGGTGAAGGCAAAGAGGCCAGAAACAGCCTGGTGCACCGTGTGCAGCCTAGCAAGAGCTCAGGGAGGTAGAGTGGTAGGAGGCGGGGAGCAGGGTGCGGAGAGTGCTAGGGAAATGCCACGGTGGGACAGTGGGTCATCCCAGAAGAGGCCTGGCCTCTGCCTCACTACAGCATCACGACAAGGGGATTGTTACTGCCTCCTGGCCAAGGGCTTCAATCTACAGGGGAATCCTGCTTGAAGGCAGCCCTTGGTCTAAACTGATTTCCCATGGTCCACACAGGGGGTTTTGGCCGTGACGGGGCACGTGCTAGGAAAGGGTTCAAGCCCAGGGACCCTCCCAGCTTTAAACACTGGTGACGGCCACTGAAGGTGCTCCTCACCCCCGCCCACAAGAAAGTTACAAGAGTCTACCACTGTTGCTTCCACAGCCCGTGATGGTCACTGTTCCAGAGGGAGGGGCGCTGGGGGAGGTGGGAAGGAGCATCTGCTGACAGAGGGCTGCTTCTCTGCCTTGGACAGGATGTGCTCCGAGGAAGGGTTGGCCCAGTGCAGGGCTCCAGCCCAGATCCAGAGTGTGTGTGCTGAGGGGTTGGGAGGAAACCGGATGCATTCATTACCTGGTTTCAGCCTCTGAGGAGATGGAGACCCAGGAATTCCTGCCTTGCAGGGTCCCGCTAGGGGGAAGGCAGGAGGTAGTGGGTGAGCAGGTAGAGGAGACTGGTGATGCCGGCCAGCCCCGTGAGGACCCCGAGCCGCAGTGGCAGGTACTCCAGGGAGCGCTCCAGCTCGGCGTGCAGGAGGACCACCTGGCGTTTGGTGACACTCCACTCGCCCGAGTTGTCTAGAACGTGGCGGGCCATGCGGGCCTTGTCCTTCAGGGGCAGCTGGGCCTTGATCCGGGCCTCTGCGTCGTCGCGGTTCAGGTTGTTCCGCTCCATCAGCCGGGCCAGCTGCGTGTCTCGGTCACTAGGGACCGGGCAGAAGGGCTGCTCAGACATCGCAGGTCCTGGCCTCCCTCCCAATGGTGCGTGACAGGGGTGGACAGCCCTGGAAGCTCCTGGGCTCCCCCCACCACACCCCACTCTTTGTGAGCACCCTGGTAGCACTGTGGGCTACCTGAGCCCCTTAGTGTAAAAGCGGAGGGAAAAGGGGCAGCTGCTGTTTCCTGCCACCTGGGGTCTCTCCGCTCTGCCACCAGGCCCGAGACTCCCCAGTTTTAAGATGGGAGGATTTGATCACCTGGAATCGGCTACATCCTGCATCCCTGAAAGACCTGTGTCTGCAAGCTAAACACTCCCTTCAGCTCCCCTGGGGGCCTGGCCCTGCGGCCTCAAAAACAGCTTCCCGGTCCACCACAAAGAGCCCTCTCCTTGTCTCCCCACACCTAGTCCCGCACATTCAGAGCAAAAGGACTGGGCTGAGACGGTGGCCACTGGGCTTGATGCCACCGATGAAGTGGGATGCACAGAGCCCAAGAGGAGCAAGGACTTGAGAACTGGGTCCCCTCGGTCCTTGGGACAGGACTGAGCACTGCACAGTAAGCCAGGCAACGCCCAGTCTCCCAACGCCACAGGAAATACAAAGGATGCCTCGCGCGCGCTCTGATGTTACCGCCTGGGTCCTTCCTCGGCAAACTCCCTGTCCTGCTTTTGGCTACACAGGAACTGCCCAGCTGTCCTCTGGAATGGGGTCATCTCTGTGAATGCCTAAGCCCTCAACAGGAACAAGGCGGGAAAGGGCTGCAGCAGCTGTTTTCTGCCATCTGGGGTCTCTCTGCTTTGCCACTAGGCCTGAATTTTCCCGGTTATAAGATGGGAGGATTTGATGACTACAGTTTAGTCCCCTCCTACTTGTGGCCTAGACCCAAGGGCCTCCTGGGATGTGAAGACAGACTTTCCAAGGACAGACATAACTGAACACTAGCCAATCCCAACGCCATTCAGAACTGAACGTGGCAGGAAGTCATTTCTGGCTGACTGATCAGGAAAGACCCTGTAGAAGGATGGCATTTGCACTAGCCTTGGAAAGTAGGTAGGACTTCTGATTTCCTTTGTTAGGAGGACAGCATACTGTCAAGGTCATG
This sequence comes from Orcinus orca, assembly GCF_937001465.1. NCBI lineage: Eukaryota > Metazoa > Chordata > Mammalia > Artiodactyla > Delphinidae > Orcinus > Orcinus orca. Next base: position 38,883,364 of record NC_064577.1, on the reverse strand, counting down.
GGGCCAATCCCTGCCTGGCTAAGAACAAGGACCATAGCCAACCCTAGTCAGGGACACTGCAGATCTGTGGCTGGGAAAGTCTGGGTGAGAGAATGGAGATGGCCTGGGGCCACCAGTGAGCGCACACCCTTCAGACGGTGAGGCCGTGACCGGGGGCCTCCTGGGATGTGAAGGCAGAACTCTCTGACAGCCCTTCCTGGAGCTCAGGGATAGTCCCAGATGGTTAAAAGACTGACGTTGTTTGTGGTAAGGGAACTTTTGCCCAAACATTTATCCCACAATTGGCAAGCTCCTTGAAAAAGTGAATAATCACATTTTGGTATAATCACACTTTGGTAACGCCCATATTATTTCAAATGCCAATTAAAGGAGTCCATGAGGGGGTCCTTATTTTTGTAAAGCGTGGATCCCTTTTATGAAAAGCAAATAATCACTCATTCATCTCTTGGGCATCTCTCAAGAGCCATACAACCACATGTGGTAAAAGTGGGGCATGTATGGTACCCGAGACCCTGGGAAAGGCTGCTCTGGCTGGTGAGTGGGGCTGGAGGATCTCCTGGGGAGCAGGCAGAATCTACAAAGCTGCAATTATGTGCCAGGAGCCACAGCTATCTCTGCTCTTAGCAAAAGGAAAGCATAGGATGAGGAAGGTGGCAGGGAAAGCATGGAGTCACCTGGTGACTGCAGACGCAACCAGCCCCTGTCTTGTTTACTCACCTACACTCTAATAAGACTTTTTTTTTGAATCCCTTGGTACAAAGTTTCAATTGTATTAAAATTCCAAGGCAAAGAGAACTCTGTCCTCCTGGAGTTGGCTTGGCCTCAGTTGACAGTACTTCACAAACAGAGAACAAAGAACCCAGAGAGGCTGCAGGATTACAGGGCGAGACATGGGCCAGTGGGGGAGCGAAGAGGATGCCTGAGTCCCTGCACCAGGCTCAGCAGATTCAGGCTGCCTTTAAATGCCAACCCACAGCGGGGCGCTGGGGCAGAGGGCAGGGTGATGCTTAGGGCACTGAGCGCTCCAGGCCCCGCCTCCAGTGTGCTCGGAGACTCCCCCACCATTAGTCTGTTGAGAGCAACCCTGTGCCCTAAGTACCTGCAGAGCCAAGTGTCCACCTCTGTGTCTGCTGTACTTATGGGTGGCATCCAGGAAGTTTCTGGAAGGCAGACACACCCTGAAGCCTCATCTGCACTCTCACTCCGCTGGGACTACGACTCATTTTCTCTGACAGCTTGATCCTCCTCTGTTTGCCAAACCTGGATTCTGGTTTGCTTCATGTCCTGGGGGACATGAACAAAGCTCCTTCCTTAGCTGGGTTCTGACAACTCCTTCTCGGCAACTTTCTTCTCATAGATTTCGCCGATGGGTGACCCTGGACAAATTCTGTAACTCCCTGCCTTGAGTTTTCTATAACTCAGAAATATCAACTCCTGTCCTGACTACCTTACGTTGCGAGGTAAACTGAGGGAAGTAATAAATGTTTGGAAAGTTGAGAAGTGCTGCAGGAGGGAAAAGGGAACCAATGAATAAGAACACGGTCGCCCAGGGGAGGGCCCGGCATCTGGGCTGAAGTGCCTCCAATAGCCAGCAGGGGGAGCCCTTCCCAAGCACTAGAGAGACCTGGGGGCCATCACTCCCCCACATCTACTCCCAGGCACATCTGGGTCAGGCACAGAGGTCAGTTTCTAGAGGCTCTGGTCCCTGCTCCCCAAAACCTCTGGGCCTCCTGGCCACCCTGTGGGGAAAGGGCAAAATGCAGGGGGCCATTCTGCAGGTACATGCCTTCCCCCAGGGGTCCTCCTTTCCAGCCTCGGTCAGGCCAGGCCGTGCCACACACTCACCAGTAAACCACCACCGTGTGCTTCATGTACTTGAGCAGCTTCTTGGTCTCAAACAGCAGGGGGATATCCAGAATCACGTAGCGGTATCCTGGGGGGAGGCCAGGAAACCCACAAGTTCAATTCTGCAAGCACACACAGGACTACGTGCTCAGTGTGGGAACAGCGTCCAAGCCACCGCCCCCTACCATCAGGAGCTGCCCGGCAGAGGGGGAGACCTTCCGAGGAGAGGCATAACCTGAATGCTAGCCAGTTCCAATGCCATTCAGAACACAAAGCTGCAGAAAGTCATTTTGGAGTGGGTGATCCAAGAAGACCTTACAGAAGGGATGGCATCTGTATTGGCCTTGAAAAGCGGGTAGGACTTCTGATACTTGAAACCGAGCAGGTGGAGGTGAGGGTTCCAGGAAGGGGAAGAGCTCTGGCGGAAGTGGAGGCCTCGAGCAGAGTGAGGCGAAGCTGACAAGGTGGTCGGGGCAGTCACAAAGGGCTGGGTTCACTTGATCTTCAACCCAAAGAGTTGTTATTTCTGAACAGGGAGGTGACACAGCCAGAGCTGTAGGAGACTGGAGAGAATTTCCAGGAATAAGTGGGCCTATTCTGCCCTACTTCACCCACTTTTCCTCAAAAAAAGAGAAAAAAAAATGATAGGTTCTCCACCAGGAGCCAGGTCCTGCACGGCGCTCTCTGCCGACTCTCCACGAGAAACTCCTATGGGGTGGTGGCCGCAGCAGCCCCAGAGGGAAAGAGGCTGCTTCTCGGCGTCAGAGGCCGCCTCCAGCCAAGGATTACAGGTATGACTCTGGGGGGTGGGAGCGGTTATGACTCATACTACAGAAGTAACTCCCGTGGGGTAGAAGGCACCGACTAGCCCTCCCACTGCAAGCCAAGGCCGGCCAAGTGGGTGCAACCTCACCCACTGTGTGCGGGCATGTCCCTGGGCTACTCGCCCAGGAACACCTGGGGCTCCTAGTTCTCTTTAGGCAAGTGACCGCTGTGTAAGTGTGGAAGAGCTGGCAGGGATCCAGGAGCAGTGAGAAGCGGGTGTGTGTGTGTGTGTGTGTGTGTGTGTGTGTGTGTGTGTGTGTGTGTGTGTGTGTGTGTGTCATGAGATGGGCTCAGATGACACGCCTTGGTTTGTCGCCACCACTGTCTCCCTTTGGGCCCCTTACCAAACCTCACCTGTGTGAATGAGTGAACAGATGGCCCGCTTCACAGGAAGACGGTAAGGATTACATGAGCAAATGCCTGTAAACCCCTCAGCAGCCCCTCACCCAGACCCTCACTCACTGCTCCACAGATGATGGCTGGCTGTTATTACTACAGCTCCCTGGAGGAAGGAGGCTGGCAGTGCTGGCTCCCCAACTCCTGTCCAGCCCAGAACAGGGGCCGAGACCAGGTCCTCACTGGGCCTCTTACCTCCCTTTTCTGCTCCACTCCCGTCCCTTCCTCTCCCTGCACTGTCCTTTCTCCTCGGCCCCTCTCGGGAGCTCGCGGACAGCTCTATGCTTCGCTGGCAAAGGGCTATTCAGCTGTCACATCCCTCCTGCTTGATAAGCTCTGCAAACCACCCTGACTCTATTAAGACATCCATCTGCCTACGCGGAGACCTCCCAACAGCTGGTGATCTTATCTGACGTTTGATTATACCAACTCTGACAGTTGTATTTGTTATACTCATCAGGGGAAAACTGGGACTGTGGAAGCCACAGCTGTCGTCCCCATTTTTCACCTTATCGAGCTGAAAAGAGCTTTCTGGCTTTTATTTAAGTGGTGGTGGCTGGGGAGAGGGGAAGTTGGGTGGATGACACAGCGGGAGAACTTTGGAGCGGGTGACATTATCCGATGCTTAATTTCAGAAGGGGAGAGCCACTGCTGCCTCAAAGCCCTGCAGATAGATGTACTCGCGCCTGGCCTGGGAGTGAACGCGAAAGGGCAGGAATGAAAGGCAGAAGGTCTCGCTCCCGGCGGGGGTGGGCAGTGACGGGAGGGGTCTTGGCACAGATACAAGAGGCAGGACAAAGGTAGCAAGAGTCCTGAGACTGCCCTTGAGGGAGGAGGGAGGAGGCCTGTGGCAAGGTACTGAGATGGGGAGCAAAAGCTGGTCCAGCAGGGAGGATGCTGGGAGCCAGCTCCTGCCTGGCCAGAGCTGGGGGGCGGGGAAGGGAGGGTCAACATGAAGGATGTCTGTCAAGTCATCCCTTTCCTTCTGGAGGGAGGTACTGGCCAGAGGGGACAGCAGTGGGGAGAGGGTCCCCACTCTGTACATGAGAACTTGACGCATGGGAGAATTTGGCCATGATCACAGTGCAAAAGCCCGAAGAAAAGCAAGATGCCTCCCCCATACCCTCCAGGAAGCAAAGTCTCAGCCTCATGACTGACGGGAGACAATCAGCCAGGCCTTCAACCCGGAGCCTGGGCTGGAGGCTCCAGGGCCCAGCGGCTGACAGGCCGCTCTGTAGGGGCCCTGGGCCAGCCTCTCGCCTGATCCTAAACCATTGCTCTCAGCTCTCCCCCTTCTCCTGGGGACTGACCCCATCCTGGACAGTAAAGATCAGGTCACCCCTGCCCAACGCCATCCTGAAGAACCGTGCTTGGACTGTAGCGTACGGCTTGGGAAAGGCTGCCACAGACCCCTGCTTTTCAAACACTCTCCCCTTCCTTCAGTCCTGCCGCATCACTTGGCCATCCCTGAGCACTCCAGGCTAGCTCTCTCCACTGAGGCCCAGCCCCCAAGGATCATCCTCCACTTAGAACCCACCCCCGCCGGCCCTGGCCATCCCGGAGCCTCCCCACCTTACACTCTGCAAACTTACTTTCCCAGGCGGCTCAACCAGCACCAAAGCTGACTGACTACGGTTTACATTGTCGTGGTGTTTGACAGTCACAGCATAGACTTTTAGTCTCCCTAAGAACTTGCCCGGGTTGGCATTATTAGCCTTACTATGCAGAGGAGGAAACAGGCGCGGGGGCGGGGGTGCACTCCACAGTCACACCGCTGGAAACCGTGAGGGCCAGGACTTAAACTCAGGTCTTATGACTCCATTATTCGCCAGCTACTATGACTCCCACCCTATTAGAAAAATCAGCTTCCTGGGGTTCATGGCTCAAGAGCCTCAAGTGTCTCTTCTCATTAAACTGTCAGCCCCCTTAAGAGCTGAGGGACATCACTTCTCTCTGGGGCTGGTACAGGGCTGCACGGAGGACGCCAACGAGCAGAGTGAACTCAACAGCCTAGATGATAACCAGCTCCTCCCCCTGCTCCCACCCCCACCCCCGCCAACCTTTCTGCAGGGGAGAAAGGCCTGGGCCCCACCCCGTCCCAGGCCCCGGGTCTTACCCCGGAGGAAGAACTTGAAGGTCTCCTTCATCATTTCCTTGCAGATCTCGGGGTGGGTGATGGAGTTGAGCAGGTGCCGCCGGTCGGGCTGGTTAAAGATCAGGTCCCCCAGGACCTTTCGATCGATGTTGCCATTCTCCAGCAAGACCTCAGTGCCGAAGGCCTCCACGATACGCCGGTGGGCAGGGTACCCTGGCTGGACGACTGTGGCATGAAGAGGAGCCTGGGTCACTCGCTGGAGCCTCCAGCCCAGCCAGGGGACTCTGAGCAACCAGAGGCAAAATGATGGCGGAACCCAGGGGTTCTTCTTTCAGTTGCAGCAAAAACAAGATGAGGGGAGGGAAAGCAGAGAGGAGAGCAGAGTGCACAGAATCCCTGGTGTTGGTCATAGGGTGAGGGGAGCTGGAGGGAAGAGTGGGGGTGGGGCAGTAGGGGGCAGGAGACCAGGGCTGATGGGAAGGCCCCCCGCCCCCGAGGGCTTGAAGAGCCTTATAAAAAGGTGAGGCCTCATGGAAGGAAGGGAGCCCAGGGCATCTGCTGTGTACAACCCGCCCCCCCAACTCACCATGCCGGGCAATGACGTCCACATCAATCACCGCACAACCCAGCTGCTGGAACACCTGGATCACCGAGCTCTTGCCTGAGGCAATGCCCCCTGTCAGGCCCACCAGGAACATCTTCCTAGGAAAGAGGGAGGTCACCGGAGGCCAAGCTCCCCGGTTGAGATGGTCCCGCACAGGAAAGCTGGAAGGACCTGCCTGTGGCACAGAGCAGGCCTAGTCAGTGTGGAGCCAAATGGCTGGGGGACAGCAAGGCAAAGGCGGGGGAGCAAGACACAGCTGGCCAGGCAGAGCCTCCCCTGAGCTCGGGAGGCTCAGGGTCCACCCGAGACAGAAAACTCTTTCAGGAGAGGCCTCCGGTGTTCTTTTAAAGACACTCATGAAGAAGGCAAACTAACACTATAAATTTAGCAATCAAAACGCTGAGCAGGCAGAGCAAGGTCGGGTGCTATTAAGCAAAGAGAGCTTTCTGGAGGCTGCCGTACCCCACTGCAGGCAAGCTCCCATAGGAAAGGGACACCTGTCCCTCTGGGGTGAACCCAAGGCGCTCTCCAGATGGCCCCAGCCTCCGCTTTCTAGTCTGGGACACTGAGGCTCACGGGGAGGAAATGGCCTGCCTGCCACACCCTAGCACCGGCACCGGGAGGCCTGGTGACTGGTGTACACTGAGAGTAATAATCCCTCCTTCTCATCTAAGAAGCAGCCCAGGTGGGGAGCTCAGCGAGAGGCAGTGGCTGAGTGGCCACTAAGCCTGAGGTTTAGAGAAGTGTGGATCATGCCAAGAAGGAACGAGGGAAGGAAAACAGGCTTGGTGGGGAGGTAGCCTTCAGCCTGGCGTGGTGATCTGCGGTTCTCAGACTGAGCAGTTGCAGTACAGCACAGAGGCTAGGAGCACAGACCCTTCAAATCCAGTTGCTCCACCTGCATGCTGTGCAACCCGGGGCAAGTCACTTGCCTCTCTCAACCTCAGTTTTCTTCATCCATAAAATGGGGGTAAAATGCAGATGACAGAACCTGCCTCCTAAGGCTGTTGTGCAGACTGACCGAGAAAACACATCTACAGCCCTTGGTGCACTGCCACTGACGTGGTAAATGCCCTGGAAAGGAGGTGAGGGTGCTGGTGCAGGACGGATGCTCTGAGTCAGTCATACTGCAAGGCATGGAAAGAAAAAAAAGACTTTCATGAAGTCAGGTCCCCATTCCTGCAGCCTCAGACGATCTCACAGTAGATTTTAAGCCGTGTTGCATTTTCAGTAAACATGGTTACCATGTCCTGGACTCTGTTCCCAAACTGGGAGAAATTAAATCAAAGGCCAGGTCTCTCCCATCCTTCCTTCAGCATCAAAGGAAGGATGTCCAGGACCCTGAAACCTGTCCTAGGACTTTTTTTTTTTGGTTAAACAGCAGATTTACTGTCCTAATTACAGTTTGCTTGAGCTTATACTGAAATGAGTCTGCTTCCCCTGAGGACACACTAAACGACAGGGGGAGGCAGCCGCTCGGGTGTGGGCTGAGTGGGTGGGTGGCTTGGGGCAGCAGGGGACCAACCTAGATGTTTAAATCTGCCCGCGCTCATTCTCACCCAGGGAAGCCAGCGAGGAGAGAGGAAAATATCCACCAGAATCATCATCCACATGGAGAGATCTAACTAAATTATTAAACCGTTTACAAGGCATTTCTCTACAATCTCTCTGAGACTGGAGTTGCCCCTAGGTAGGTCTCCCTCCAGCTTACAAAAGAGGAATTAAGGACAGGGTTCACTTGCGGGGGAAAAAAAAAATTCATCCACTCAGCTGAAGCTTTTTAAAATTTTTTTAATTAAAAAATTAAAAAAATTTTTTTTGGCTGGGCCGCACGACTTGTGGGATCTTAGTTCCCTGACCAGGGATTGAACCTAGGCCCTCAGCAGTGAGATCGTGGAGTCTTATCCACTGGACCACCAGGGAATTCCTTATTTATTTATTTTTGGTGAAGTTTTGAAATGGGATATTTAGCACCAGCGTTTTAAATCCAAACTCTGTCCTGTTGTCCCTAAAGCACTGGGTCCTCTTCTGCGGAAGACCCATCTTGAAAACAGGCCGCAGCTGAGGGAAGGGGCAAGGGCTGGTTCTCCACAAGGCCCTGACCCCTCATCGATGAAAGCAAGCCACTGTCACCTGGTCACCCAGGTTTGCCGAGTTGGGTAAGGGGGCCTGTAAGACCATGTGGCCAAACAGACCTCACCTCCTTCCTGTACACAGGACCAGGATCCGCCTCGAGACCTACTGAGTCAGATCTTGGTGTTGGGGGCTGGAGGTACCCAGGCCGTTCTGCTGTGCAACAGGGCTTGGAATGGACTCTTTGTTTACGATGGTAAAGACTGAGGACCAGAGAAGAAGGGACTTGCCCAGGACCACAACTAAAAGCAGAGCCTGGATGGAATTCAGGGCTCCTAACTCCAAGTCTAGACCCCTGCCTTAATGTACCCCGGGAATGGAAACTTAATTTACATTTAGATTAAGACAAAATAAGGATGGCACATCCGTCTGTAGGCAAATCAATTTGGGGCCAAAGAAAAATTATTTCTTGATGATCACACTGGTGTTTTCCCTCTGCAGAATAGGGGGCCGGATCTTATGGACAACCACCAGGGCACAGAGATAAATTCCAGGCTCAATTCTGCCCCAGCCTCCTTGGGTAACCCAGTGAAGAGCTTCCCTTCTTGGGGCCCTGGATGACCATCTGTAGAAACAGACGAACAGCTGCTTGGCCTCTGCCAGGAAGGCCGAGGGGATGGAGGAGCACATGCCCAGGGAAGCTGTGGGCCCCTGGCTTAAAGGGGCTGGACAAATAACAGCTGTTCCCATTTGACAAGCCCCTCCATAGCTCACTCCTTCATGAACCGCTGAACGAGTTCCTCTGGGCTTTGCAGCAACCAAAGGAAAACACAGGTCTTGCCCCACAGGAAAATTCTGAGAGACAGACAGTAACAAATGGAACCAACCAATAACAGAGCACTGACAGGTGAGCGAGAGCGATCACGTGGTACTCACCCTGGGCCTGGGGAGGGTGGGGGATGGGTCTGCCCAAGAGGCGCACTGACCGAGAGCCCACTGTCCCCTTAAGGCTCAGCAAGGAGGTAACGAAGGTTTAGGTTCCCAGCTGCCTCAAAGTCAGGCACCCATATCCACGCAGACCTGTCCCGTAGCTCCTCTGCAGGCACCTACCAGAAGAGTGACCACCTTTGATATCCTCTTCTTGATCTGGCTCAAAAACCATCAAAAAGCTCACGATAAGTGTGGCGGTGCTGAGTGGGGGAGGGCATCAAGAGTGACGGGGGTCATTGTTTTAAACGAGGGACCAAAGCAGTCACTCTGAGTGAGGACCTGAAAGCAGCGAGGAAGCAGGCCACCTCTCTCGGTGCAGCCTCGTCCACCCCCCAAACCCAAATCAGGCCTCTGACATCTCTCACCACTTCATTTCCTCTCCTTCCCTTGTGCCCACTGTGCTTTGTACTTTTGTGTGACTACGTGTTAGATAAAATAAGCTCCACAAGGTCACAAGCTGTGTCCAGTTTGGACCCTTCTGTCTCTAGCATCTAGCCCGGTGTCTAGTGACTGTCAGTCGCTCACCAGGTGAGTGATATTGGTCACGTTATTTAAGCTTTCTTTGACTTAGTTTCTTCACCTGTAAAATGGAGCTAAGGACACCTACTCTGGGTTGCCATGAAGAGTAAATGTGTTAATACGTGCAAAGCACTTAGAACAGTACTTAGCACACAAGGAACCCTCAACCAATGTTCCCTTCTTGTTCTGACAGTGTTTGATAACTATGCGTAGAATGAATGACTGAATGACTCCAGAAGCAGGAAAGGGAATGGGAAATACTTGGGGGTCACATTCTCCCCTCAGTGGCAAAGGGGAGGCTCCCAGCCTGCTCCTCTTTCCATAAGAACATGCTGCTCACTGCCAGTAAATCCCTCCAGGAGAAAAGTGCAAACAAACAAAACACCCAATGGGTTCAAGCAGAATAAGGAACTGAGGGACTTCCCTGGTGCTCCAGTGATTAAGAATCTGCCTTCCAGTGCAGGGGATGTGGGTTCGATCCCTGGTCAGGGAACTAAGATCCCACATGGCATGCCACAACTAGAGAGAAGCCTGCGTGCTGCAACTAAGACCCGATGCAGCCAAAAATAAATAAATAAATAATGTGGGTTTTTTAACAAAAAAGAATAAGGAACTGATATGTGAATGGACACACTTTCTTTCCTCCCTCGGGAGAGCTCGGGACTTGGGTTGGAGGCGAGTTCCCTTGTTTTGCATCTCCCAGTCAACAGCCCCACACCGGCCTGCCCAGCCAGGGCCCGCTCCCTCATGAACTTCCAGCCTCTTTCCTCCTCCTTCTGCAGCCTCTCAGGATTTCACCCTGGGCATGTCTGACCAGCCACACGCTTCTCCTCTGAATTGTTTTCCAAAGGGGATGTATCCACGTTGCTCCAATGATCAATATAATCATTCATGAAAACGAGTTGTTCCCTGCCTTGGGACCCAATTATTTTCTTGTGGAAGCAGTGGTTGCAAAAATATATTGTTTTCCAATTAACTGATAAGTGCTATTTTTATCTACAGTTTCCTGGCTCCTGATCTTTCATTATTGGTGAGAGGCTGCTGTTCAAACCTGGGTCCAAGTTCTCTTCTCTTCATCTGCTGGGCCTATTAAGTCACCACCTCCTTCTCCAGGCTGCCAATGACCTGGAGGGAGGCCCCAGAGCAGGTGCTGGCGGTCAGCCTCCCTCTCCCTCGGCCCTCACCAACACCAAGGGAAGGGAGGGAGGGAGGGAGGGAGGGAGCAGGTCTTTCTTCTAGAGCCCTCTCCAGGCACACACCATCACTCCAGGGAGCTTTCATGGGTGGACAGGGAGGTCGTTTGGACTGGACTACAACACTGGTGTTGATGCAGAAAAAAGGATCACGGGGAATGCCAAATCTCAGGGTCTGTGAACGCAGCCCCGTGGCCTAGGGCAATTTACTTCAGAGCTGTGGGCTTCTATTTCCTTGCATATAAAACAGGATTAATAATGACTACTCACGGGGGTTTCGTCAGGACTGAATGAGGTACCATATGCCCCCATCACCTCATCTTCCCCAACTCAACGTGTGACACGTCGGTGACTGCTGTCTACTCCCTTTCCCTGAAGGGCACCTCCGTCCTTTCAGCTGCTCAGGCCAAAACCCTCGGCACCCTCCTGGCTCCTCTCTCACAATCTTCATCCAACACACCCGCGCCCCCTGCCAGCTCTACCTTCCAGCTTCACCACCTAGACAGACACGCCCGCCGGCCCCCCCCCACAGCCCCGCCAACCCCGCCCACCGTCTTGCTCCTGGATTACTGCAGCAGCCTCCCAGTGATCTGCTGCCACCTTTGCTCCCCGACAGTCTGTTCGTCATAACAGCAGCTAGTGTGGTTGGATAGTGTCATCCCTCTGCCAAAACCCTCCAAGGTCCCCATCTCACTTCAAGCCCAGTCCTTAGAGTCCCGTAGGGGCCTCCTGACAGACACAGCTCCATTCTCTCCAGGCACCCACCACTCCCCCCCCTTGAATGAGACCCTCCAGCCACCCTGACTGCCTTGCTGCTCCTTGACCGTGCTGAGCACTCCCACCTCGGGCCTGTGGACACGCTGTTCCCTCCACACACAAGGTCCTTTCCCCCAAGGGTCTCACGGCTCACCCCCTTCTCCGCTCAGTTGTCACCCTATCAGAGACTGCCCTGAACATGTAAAATAGCACCGTTTCCCTCGTGTTTCACTTTTCTTCACTGCACTTATCACCCCTCAAATATTATGTCTATGTGATTATTTATTGTAATCTTCCTCTCTCCCTAGAATCTGAGCACTATTGAATTCAAGGTGCTTAAAACAGGGCCCGACGAGCAGCAGGGCCTCAGACAATATCGGCTGAATACTGTACCTAAAGCTCACAGCAAAATGTCCAGCTCTTGGGTCAGCAGGAACTCAACAGTAACTATTTTAAAATAAGAACATGTCTGTTCCAGAAAACGTACTGTGACCATCACAAAACCTCTTCCACATCACTTCCCACCCCCACATTCCTGGGCTGAGATATCTTGGGCTCACAAATGAGGAAACCGAGGCAAGGAGTGCCTAGGAAGCTGAGTGTCCCAGCAGGCAGGGACTGGAGTGTAAGAGCTGCCATCCACCGTCTGAGCTGCTCCCTGTGTGCCTGGACGTCGTGGATCCCATCTGATCAGCACCATGACCCAAAGAAGTCAGTTCTTACTTATTCCCATTCTAAAGGTGAGGAAATGGAAGGTAAAAGAAGTTAGGTATTTGCCCACCGTAGTTCCAAGTGGTCTTCATACTGGAGGAGGCACGAAGATTTTCCAAGGGACACAAAAACATGGTTTAAGAGGAATAAATTTCAACTCAGTTTGCCAAGTGTCTCCCTATGAGAACAGATCACACTTGGAACATGCTGCGGGCTATCTTTTCCCAGGTTCCCAGAAAGGTGTAACTACCCACCCATGCCAAATTTTACTAAGGTGCATTGTTCCACGGTGCAAAATACCCCTGGCACCCCAAAGGGGTAATTCAAAATATAAGTATTCATGCCAAGAATGTGATTGTTTATAGTGACCACGTAACAAATTCTCCTGCTGAGTCCGGTGCTTTCTAAACCTTTGCCTTCAGTAAAGTTAAAGGAGGACCTAAAAGAACTGTCAGCTGACAAGTCATTAGTAATTGACATCACGGTGATTTTTTGGCCCATAACTCAAAAGATGTTCAAAGAGTTGAGTATTACTGCCACAACGAAATGTCTTCAACTCCTCTGTATTTATTTACAAGAACCAACTTTTTCAATGCTTACGGGCATGAGAGAAAAAAAAGCTCTGCTCTTTCTAGCAAATATACATGGATACGTATATGAATTTTTTAAAAAGTTCCATTTGGCTTATTAAGAGAAGCATTTTAAATAAAACTTATGTTTAACAATGATCAAAACTAGTTGTTGTGGTCAATTGGGTATTTTACAATTTTTGAACTCAATCCAAAAGAAAATGTTTAATATTATGACAATACAATTTTCAAGTGTTTTAATTTTTGTACGTATTTTTGTTGCAGAGAAGTAGGACAACAAACCAAAGACTTCGAGCATAAAATCGATTTTACTAGAAAAAAATTCTGTGGAGGAAATATAGTGGAAATACGAGTTCAAGGAGGAAAAAGGAACAATGTAAAATTTCAACCGTTAAATAAAAATTGGTGGAATTCCCTGGTGGCGCAGTGGTTAAGAATCTGCCTGACAATGCAAGGGACACAGGTTCAAGCCCTGGCCCAGGAAGATCCCACATGCCGCGGAGCAACTAAGCCCCGTGTGCCACAACTACTGAGCCTGCTCTCTAGAGCCTGCGAGCCACAACTACTGAGCCCACGTGCCACAACTACTGAAGCCTGCGCGCCTAGAGCCCGTGCTCCGCAACAAGAGAAGCCATGACAATGAGAAGCCCACGAACCGCAACGAAGAGTAGCCCCGGCTCACGACAACTAGAGAAAGCCTGCGCACAGCAACAAAGACCTAACACAGCCAAAAATAAATAAATAAATTAATTAAAAAAAAAAAAGAATCCACCTACCCATGCAGGGGACACGGGTTCAAGCCCTGGTCCCTGGTCCGGGAAGATCCCACATGCCGCGGAGCAAGCTCGTGCGCCACAACTACTGAGCCCAAGCGCCACAACTACTGAGGCTGAGCTCTAGAGCCCATGAGCCACAACTACCGAAGTGCGCGCACCACGATGAGAAGCCCGCGCACTGCAATGAAGAGTACCCCCCCTCTCGCCACAACTAGAGAAAGCCCCCCGCGCAGCAACGAAGAGCCAACGCAGCCAAAAGTAAATAAATAAATAAGTAAATTTATATATTAAAAAAACCCCTATATATAAAAAAAAACTGGTTCATGTATTCTTTTCAAAGGATGAGGGAAATCAAATCACTGCAGATTTAAGTGCCTAATGTAACAGTTTTATTTTTTAAATGTCCATATTTACAATTAACCAAAAATCATATCCTTTGAAACTTTCAGAGAAAAATTTTTGCAATCTAAAAATGGGAGAGTGGGTAGTTTTCAAAACAAAGCTAAGCTCACTGCTACTGCTGGCCTGCCTTCAGTCCTAAAGGCACAGGTACTAAGTGAGGTTCTGAACCCTTTAACCAGATTACCCAGGAGGACACATCCAGACCTTGCTCGAAAGACAGAAGAGGATCTGGTGGGAATTTAGGGCTCCAAGGAAGAACCACCCCAACTGGCCTGTCCACTTTCTATCATCAGCCAGATCTCTAGCATTTCATCGTGTCCCCAGGCCTGTCTGCACCCTGCCAAATCCATCTGATTCATTTAGGCAAAATCTGCACAGCTGGCCCCCAAAGAAACCATATGCAAAGGCTTCCACTTCCTCAACTTTAAAACTAGGACTTAACGTCAAAGTTCATTCGGGTGACAATTTCTGCATAACTGGGAGAGAAACATCTTTGAAAACTTCGTAAACAAACTCAGCTCCAGAGGCGCCAAAGCCTCCGTTTGCGAAGCTGGGAGGCGGAGAAAAGCAGGGGGTCAGGCTGCCCTCTTCATCAATGCATAAGTGGGAACTCCATGCCTCCAATTTTTCACATGAGCAGAGTCGGAAAGGTACCCAAGATCACACAACTATAAGTGGCAGACGCTGGCTTCAAAAATCAAACTTATATCTGACCACAAAGGTCTGAAGTGCAGTAGCTTTGGACTGAACCAGAGTTTGAATTCAATTTCCACCGCCTTCTAGCTGTAAACCTTTCTTGGTTTCCACAGCTGTAAAACAGGGAAAACATCACCTTACTTAGTAGGGCTGCTGTCAAGGCAATGAGCCATGGAGGTAAAATAGTATGTGCTCAATAAACTGTAACCAAGGCTTGAAAGAAAGGCGCGTACTCTACGCTACACCACGCAGCACAACTGGTGCGCCCAGAGCCCGGCACCAGGACACAATACCTCCGGGGTGGACCCAGCTCTCCGGGGTGGCCTGATCGCCCAAGAGAGCAATGCAACCCCGGGAGCCGCCGCCGGGAGCCGGCGCCCGGCCCGCCCCTCCCCGGGCCCGGCAGCTCCCACTTGCCCGTGCGGCGCTCTACGTACCCGGGGCCTCTGACCCGGCCTCGGAAGCCGCGTTTCGCCCAGTCCCAAAGACGTTCACTGGGTGGCTCCCGGAGGGCAGACGAGGCCTCAGGAGCGCGCGCACGCGGACCGGACGTCCGGCCAGCGGAAGGGGGCGGGACCGGGGAGGCGGGGCGGGACCGGGGACAGGAGAATCGGGAAAACGCGCAGCCCTAGAGCGCTGAGCCGCTGGGGACAGCAGGGTTACTCCTCTCTCCGAGCCAAAGCCTTTCCAAGCTGGGGGAGAAAATCCGGAGAGTCCTAGCTTCGAATTCAGGACTGGCCATCACTAGCTGTGCAGCCTCTAAGCACATTGTACCTGCCAGGTCTTAAGAGCACTCTGTAGGCATTAATTATCTCATTGAATCCTCACAGTCCTTGAGGTAGATACCGTCATCCCCATTTTACACAAAAGGAAACTGACATTTAAAGGTTAATCCGTTTGCCCTCTCTTAAAATGTACGTTGGCCGCAGAGCTCATTATGTCCATACAAGCCTAGTAAGTCACTTTACCTCTCACTCTCTCTCCTCAATCAAAGTGCAAATAATCGCTACTGTGCTGCTTGTTGAAAGAATTGGAAATACATAAAAGCATCTAATGGTGCCTCACATATAGTAGGTGGTCCTTAATTAACTCCTACTCTACCTCCTTTCCCTCTCCCTTAACTGTACTTCTGCTTTCCGCTTCCTTTAAGGTAGGAATCTTGTCTATCTTCACCACTAGTATCCTCAGTGCCTAGAACAGTGCCCATCATAGTAGGGATCCAATACACTGAAGGATGAAGTAATCCAACATCTTTCTCTGATCCCTCCAGTCCCTGAAACCTTTCTCCTTGATATCAACAGCACTGGGTGACATCACCCAATAAATAGGATTGCATCTCATGATCAAAGGGACCATTTGGTCCAAACACCTGTCTAGATCATCTCTACTACCTCTACTTGCACATGTCCAGAGTCAGCAAGCTCACTGTCTTTCGAGACACCTTCATGCTATCTTTGAAGTCCAGTCCTGGCAGTTAGAAAGTTTTTCCTTAGGTAATATCTCTCCTAATTCTAATCCATAGGGTCATTCTAAAACATTTCTAATTCCTATTCCATAGCGCCAGATCTTAATGGCCCAGTTCCCTTCCTGGACCAAACAACTTTCAGATAACCTCGATTTGTGGTTCTCCACCTTTTCCCTACTCCTGACACATCAGAGGGGTACTCAGACTCCCATCAGTAACCATGGCTGGCCATGGCAGTGATAGGAATAGGAAGATGCCTGCCTCTCCCCCAAGGTATAAAGCTCTTCCTGGGGTACATTGTTAGGAAACCCCTGCAAGATGATCCTGCTTTTCCCGGATTCTGCCTTACAGTACTGTGAGCTACTGATGTACAAGTTGGGGCTCTGTTTTCTAAGTAGGCATCCTTGTGGTCCAATCTGCCAACAGCAGATGCCTCTCTGCTCTGGGATGATCCGGGAAGAAAGGCTGAAGGGCTGCTGCAGGGGCTTCAACCCAAGAACCTCCTCTGAACTGAAGCTCCACCTTTGCAGTTTTTTTTTTTTTTTTTTGGCGGTACGCGGGTCTCTCACTGTTGTGGCCTCTCCCGTTGCGGAGCACAGGCTCCAGACGCACAGGCTCAGCAGCCATGGCTCACGGGCCTAGCTGCTCCGCGGCATGTGGGATCTTCCCGGACTGGGGCATGAACCCACGTCCCCTGCATCGGCAGGCGGACTCTCAACCACTGTGCCACCAGGGAAGCCCCCACCTTCGCAGTTTTGAGGTGTTGCCATCAAGGGCTTTTTTGGCTCAAACACATATCCTCTGTTATTCGGGATGGCAATAATAAACTTTGAGCTGGCTCTGGCTGCTTACACAATCTCACTTCATCCTGACAATGACCTGCATCTCAGTCACCCCTGTGTCCTTAGCATCTAGCGTAGTGGCTGGACTACAGAGTTGCATCAAGTTGTGTTTGGTGAACAACCTTATGAGTCCAATAGACATGACTCCTTTGACTCCTGGGTCTTTGACTCGCTTCTTAAAATTAAACTTACTTTCCATATGTTTATTTTAAATAAATATTAATATGCAATTAAATTTATACCATCCCTCACAAATATCATTAATATTTATCCTTTATTAAACAGCTTAAGAAAACTTTCCCAGCTGGGAGATAAAGTCCAAACTCTGAAGATAAGCCTGAAACTTAAGGCCTTCTGTAACCTGGCCCCTGATCACCTCTCCAGACATATGTCTCACCATATGTCTCACCATATGTTCCCCCCCTGGGAAAGGCAAAGGAGGAAGGCAATTTAGTTACTACACCAGACTTTGTGTTAAAACACCAGGTTCAAGTCCAAACTCATCCTAAGTAGCAGTGAAACTTTGGACAAATCATTGCACTTCTTGTTTTCTGACTGTAAAACAGGAATAAAACCAGCCCTGCTGGGGCTTCCCTGGTGGCGCAGTGGTTAAGAATCCACCTGCCAATGCAGGGGACGGGTTCGAGACCTGGTCCAGGAAGATCCCACATGCCGCGGAGCACCTAAGCCCGTGCGCCAAAACTACTGAGTCTGCACTCTAGAGCCCTTTTGGTCACAACAGTCACATTGCCTGCCTACCTCCCAGAAAGGCTCTCCACTGAGCAAAAACTGCTCAGTTTGCAGTGAAATACAATGCAGAGTGTCTTACTTAAGCTTCGAATTGCAAGAATGGCAGGGGCCACAGACACCAGCACCATCATCCTCTACAATCACTCTTCATCAGTCATGTTTCATTAGCCTTTGTTTAACCTCTACGAATCTGTGGGAAAAGAAAATATAGGGCTGGGAATTAGAATAACAGAAGTGGGTTCTGACCCAAGATCTGCAACTAGGTATCACTGTGATTTTTTTTTTTTTTGCAAGCACGATTTTCTTCAAGTCTCCTTCACAAAGTTGCATGAGCTATAATAGGTGAAACACTTAGAAAAGTTAAATCCATCTGACACATGTAAGGCTTTATTATTATCTCTGACCTCCTCCCTTTGCCTTCACTGCATATAAGGCATCGCAGCAGTCTTGGCCCTGGAGAGATGAGTGTGGGTAACAGCTCTCAGCCTGAGTGGGTGTCTTTGCCTCCCAAAGTTAAATATAAATGATTGGGGGCTATCTGCTGCTTTGGATCATATTTACTTCTGCTCTTGCCACTGATATAAAAACCAAAAGTTAACTATATTTAGCTGTTTTATTTGTTTTGTTTCCCTGAGTCAGATGGGAACTATTTCTTCCTACTCTATTCCTCTTCCCACGTTGAGAGTTTCCCAAAGGCAAAGATTATTTCCCTTTTTGGCCATTGGAGCTCTCTGATGATAAGAATTTGTCCTTCCCTCACCACCCACCATAACCCAACCTGAATGGGAAATCTCTAGAAATGCGACCCTTGTCTTTGGGCTTTGCTTCAAGAATCAGGTGCGATTATTCAGTCACAGGAGTGAGACCCAAGGGAGTGGACCACTCAGTCAAGGGTAAAAATAGCTTAAGATGTCAAAATTACCTTCTAATAACTGATTTCCTTGGGTAGATGTATCAGACAATGGGACTTTTGTGGTGGTGAAAAATTCAGAGGGCCTAAGACAGATCCATATTTGTACACTGATTTTGCCACTTATTAGCTAGTGATTGTGCAATTTACCTACCAATCTGGGCCACATTTCTTGTCTGTGAATAACGGGAACAGTGCCCACATTCTAGGCTTGTTGACAGGATTAAATGAGATGTACTAAATGCCTTACCACAGAGCCTGGCATGTAAGTGCTCATTAAGATTAATTGTGAAGGGTTGCTGCGGAGAATGAAAGGGACTGTGGGTGTGGAAGAGCTTCAGTATCTTCCGGCCAATTAAGCAGCAAGGCCTGACAGAGCAGTCAGATGTCCTTGCTGAGGATCACTGTTCCGCACATCACAATTCACCGCCTCTCAAGAGGCCTCGCGCTACCAACGACCAGGGGCTGCCCAGAGTCCCGAGTGAGGAAACGCGGCCAGGAGCCAACCTGGCTTCTTGCAGTAAGGGCTCTTCAAGAAGGCCCTATGCATTTGGGCTCCCAGTGGGGCACTGCCGCGGGCTTCAAGGCCTCTTACTTACCCGGGAATGGTAACAGTCCTTAACGGCAGCCAATAACGGCTCACCTGCGGCCCAGACACTAGCAAGGGCGGGATGAGATCAAACCTTGGATTTTGGAGCCCACGCCCCAAACCCTAGACCTGCATTGAACTACAATTCCCAGCATGCCACGCGGCCGCCCGGGTGGCGGAGCGTGGGCCTCGCCAACCTTGGGCCGTTCTTTCTTCCCGCGCGGCCGAACTCCCAGAACTTCCGGGTAGTGCTGTCTTCCCACCCACGACAGCCTCCCCTCTTGATTTCTGGGTATTGTAGTCCATCTTGTTCCGGTTTCCTGGGAATGACCTTCTCCTAGCTACGGATACCTTCGCCACAAAAACTACAAAACCCAGAGTGTCGCGCGAGTTCCCCTCGTCCAATAGGAACCCCCCATGTAGTGAGGCGCGGAGGCCGGCTCTCGCAACTCAAGATGGCGGACGAGAGTGATACAGCAGTGAAGCCGCCGGTACCTCCGCTGCCGCAGATGATGGAAGGGAACGGAAACGGCCATGAGCATTGCAGCGATTGCGAGAACGAGGAGGACAACAGCTACAACCGGGGGTAACAAGATCCTCGGAGTCCAATTCCCATCCAGTCCCCCACAACCTGGGTCTCTGGGGTGCGGGGAAGTCATCGGGAGCTTAGTGTATCCCCACCCCCACCTTCTTATTGGCTGAGACATTGGAATCCTGCCTGGCGATTCGTTGCTGTCTTTGTCATTTATCAGGGGTGGGTGGTTAGTATATTAAGACCCAGAGACATTCAATACTTTTATTATATAAAAGTTCTTCTGTGTAATGTTCCACTCGTGTGGCTCAGGCGCGTCCGAGGAAAAGAGCATGTTGGACGATGGTCTTCAGTGGCACAACACAGGTCAATCTAACAGTGCAGTTCAAAAGGAACGTTACTTATAAGGTGTGTGAACAACGTGATTAGCAGTAAACGAATAATAAAACGTTTCACTGCAGTTCACCTTCAATGAGGAAATTCATCAGGCTATACCAACCATAATTATGTTGTAAAATATCACTACTAGAGAATCCCAGGATATAAACTCACCTTATAAACCCTGCGTAATTACTGTATGATAATGTTTGGATGTATACCGTGTCTGTTGCTCCAAATAATCCATAAGTTTCCTGAACAGCACATAATTAGGTCTTCCAGTATCTTTGCTCTGTTAACTTTGCGAAGTAGACTGGCGCTTCTAGAAATTGAGTGATGGTGCTTCATTGGACAGTGTTTGGAAGTGGGTTTAATACTGCATCTCCTGTACTTGAGGGTCTTGCCTACTGGTAACTGTTCCTCGGGTAGAATAAATGCATCAGGCGTTTGAGTGTTGAGCTTTCAAATCAGTGTTCAGTCTTGCAAGCCACACCCTATGATTTCTCTTTCTCCATATTGTTAACAGTGGCTGGCGCTGACGCTTGCTCTCCCTGTCTATATTTACATATGTGTTTTCTAACGGAAAGTCATGAGAGACTGTTTTGGATGTATAACTTTGGCTGAGTCTTTGGTAGTCTGATTTTCATAGCCATCCTGTCATTTGCTGTATCGGTTGGTGGTAGTTCTGGAGGAAAAAGTAGAAGGTTGAGACCTTTGGATAAACTTTAAAGAGAAATTCTGCTACCTTAAGGCAGCGGGAGAAAAAGGATTATTTAAGTGGTTTATAAGTGGCTTGTGATGAAATCTTAGGTTAAAAGATCTAGCTTTATGTTCTTCAATCAGCTTTGAAAACCACAAGAAGAATGTAGGGGAAAAGGAAGCTTGTCAAATTTGGTTTTTATAGGACTGTGTTCTTTTGCACACAGATCTCATGTAATGAAAGCCTTGTTTGGAAGTGTGAGATTCCTGAGAAAGGAAGAGCTGAGAAAGAGGAAGTAGGAACAGGAAGGAGGGAAAGTGCAGCCCTTCTGAGTAGAGATTCCAGTCATGTGAGAGTTCTTGAATTTGAAATTCGTTTCAGAAGTGAAAGTATGGCTTCATCTTTGCTGTGTGTGTAGTTGCTTTTAGTTTTCAATGCTAAACGGTCACGTTAACCAGTGTCTGTAGCTCGTTAATTGGTTTATAGTCTATGAATCACTTTGCAAGACTGTTTGGCGGAAAGTTCTGTGTTTTATTTAAAGTACAACAAAGTGGTAACCTAAAAAAAAACCTTTGGAGGTGTGTTGTTGTTGTACATGGTTATGGTCTGGGTGAACAAATTCAGTTTTTTAGCAGCCCGAATCTAGATATCTGTATAAATAAGTTTGGAGGTGGCAGGTGAAAAACAGAGGACCCAGCCTGGAGGACAGGGTCTAGTTCTGACACTTAGAATCTGGGATGGAGTCAACATTTTTCCATCAGTTGTCAGAGGAGACAGTTTTGGGAAGAAGCTGTGTGGTATGATGGGAAAAGCATAGACTTTGGAATCATTCAACCTGAGTTCAAAGCCTGGTTCTGACACTTAATAGTCCTGTGACCTTGGGAAAGTTAGTTAGCCTCCAGTTGTAAAGATTAAATGACATAATATCTGAAGCAGCCTTCCCCTTTCCTTTTATTCTTCAAATCTTCCCTGTTCTCCTTCCCCCAGCTTGCCCCCCCCATCACATACTGTATTTTTTTTTGTAGCTTTTATCATGACAGTAGTTAAATAACATTCATGTCCAGTCCATGTCTTACCTACTGTGAGGTCTCAGAACAGGGATCCTGTCTTTGAGATGCCTGGCAGTTAGTGGGTGTTAATGAGTGTTTGCTGGATGAATGAATGACAAATGTTGAAGTTCGTAGCCCAGTGTTAGTGGAGCTTCATTTCTCCTCACTGAGGGGAAGGAAGGATGTCATATTTTCTTACATGTACACTTCCTTTTCGCAAATAAGTCTCGTAAGCCTTACTACAGTTTTTGTGAAATAATCCACAGATATCAAGGATCCTTCAATTTTTCATGGTAGTTTTCCACTGTTTTTTGGCTTCTTGAAATTTTTCTTGCCTTTACTTAATATTAGTTTAAATGTTTTCAAAAGTGATAAAAGAATTGAAGGGAAATATCTCCTTTTCATGCTAACAGTTCTAAAAGACAGTATGCAATAAAAGTTAATGATAGTTCAAACTAACCCTGGTTCTCTTGGGCCTTTCAGGATGGGCTCAGTGCTTCACACTAATGAAGTGAAATGCGTTCATGTACTGGAATAATAGGAAATACAGTTCTGCTAGTTCTTACATCCCTTCTTTGTGTAGAAGTTTAGTTCTTGATTTTTTTAGTCATGTGTTTCTTCCATAATTAAATATTTGGTGAGTATAAATTTCATGTATACATATAAGCATACATGTGCACATGTGTGCACATACAGTATATAGGTGTGTGTGTGTGTGTATGTATCTGCCTGCAGTTTTTCTATCTGCTATTTTTTTTTAAATCCACTCAACAGAGGAAAGAAAGAGGGGTAGCATTCCACCCCTCCCCCTCCCCAGTAACTTGCCTGGCATAAGTTACCGTGAGCAATTGAGTGGAGAGTCAGACTAAGATCATCTTTATGCTGTATCTCCCTGCAGGTCATGATTCACCTATGGGTTTAATTTGCTTGTTTGGTTTTTTCCCTTTTTAAAATTAAAAAAAAATTTTTTTTTTTTTATTGGAGTATAGTTGCTTTACAGTGTTGTGTTAGTTTCTGCTTCTTGTTTGTTTTTAGTGAGAAACTTATCACTAAAGGATAAATCTTATCAGCTGGCAGTAGATTTTAATTGTGCGATAACAAACAAGTAAAGTTTATCTGGGTGTTTTGGAAAGGGAAAACTTTTAGACTATTTTGTTTGTAGGATTCGTTCCTAGAATTTATTCTGCAGTGTCATCGATACCACTGAGATGCTGGGAAGCCATGGATCAAGAATGCTTTGATAAGGGATGTCTGTTTCCCATTCTGTTCTCTTACTCCATGGGGACAGGTTAATATGGGTTCTTAAAAGTTTTCTTCACTTCCTAATCATGAGATATTATCCTTTATGAAGAAACTTAAGAGAAAAGAAAGGTCTTTTTGAATGGAATTCCGTAAAGCTATCCTTACTTGCTTCTGTTTTATTCTTCAGATTCTCCAAGAGTGGCTCTTTCCACATTTATTTGACGGCTTATAGCTGTATCTGGCTCTTAGAAGAAGAAATCTTTTTAGTTCCTTTTTCTTAATTTCTCTCTTCAGCTTTTGGTTTTTCAAAACTAGATCAAAGCAGAAATGAAAAGAGAGACCTCATCACTGATATCAAATAAGTGTTCTAATTTTATTTCCCAATTAAGTGGCAATTAAAAAGAAACTAATCAAGAGCTGCTTCAGAGAGAAGGGACTGGAGAGCAGAAGAAATGAAAAGTAAATGAGAGCCTATTTCAGGGAGACTGCTGTTCATGGCAAACCAGTTTTGCTGATTTTTCACATTGTTTAATGTGCTCACTCTAAAATTTCCCAGCTTTACTAAGTCTGCCATTAACCCTTTCCCCGCAGAGTCCATAAGTTTTGGGACCATAAATTTAGTAACTTTAGGAGGATGCTGCTTTAGCTCTTCCTTTTAACCTTTTATCTGAAATCTCTGCCCTGCAAGCCTCTCTTCCAGTTCCCCAAGGACGGTGCTCTTGTGATTGTTGCATTTAAGGCACACAAACACTATGTTCTCTCTTGAGAGCACAAAACAAAACAAAACTAATATTCTTCAACAGGGTCGGTACTTGCTTCAGAATTTTTTCTACTGCTGCTTTCTTCGAGAGGGAGCTAAGGAGGGTTCACTGTTGTTAAGTGTTCAATAAATGTTCTCTGTTGCTAGCATTACTATGTGCTGGGCACTGTGCTAAGCCCTTTACATGGATTATCTCATGTAGACTTCACTTATAAAGACTGATTTAGCTTTTGTAATGAGGCTTGGGATTTGCAAATTCACCTCTCCCTTTGACACCCAGGAGGATCCATTCTGAACTTGCTGGATTTCTTTTCCCTCCTACATTGACTCCTTCCTCCTGACTCTGCAGCAGTGTGAGTCCTGTCTTTGGATGCATTCAATAACCCACGGACTTTCCCAAACTAGGGAGCCCGTTGGCGATGGAGGTGACTGGCCCCTTTAAACCGTCCTTGATAGACTGATATCTTTTTCAGAGTTCATTCCAGTGTGTGAAATGGCTGCCAGCATTGAGTCACTGCTCTGAAAATTACTGAAAATGGTCTCTGAACCGCATTTGACTTGACCTAGGAGTTGCCAGGTTACAGTCTAGCTCACCAAACCAACCCAGAGTATGTAGAATTTACATTTCTGTCTCATTCCCACTGTAAACTACTTAGTGTATCAGAGCTTTTGTGACCCGTAAAAACCAATTTTCCTTCATGACAGGAATTGGCTTGTGCACGCTCAACATTCTGGCTAACCATCCCCGGGAGGGCAGAGGGTGGCAGTAAAAGCAGTAATCCTTGCCACAAACTGCTGTTCTTTTCACAGGCCTCCTGGGTACCTTGATGGCAGTAGTAGAGTGTTTTCATTTTTACAGTAATTTAGGACTCACCAGCAGCTTTTTATAAGAATAACTGATTGGTGGGAGTTTGCAAAGTTTGGGGGATTGCATTAAGGGGTCCTGCAGTCTCAGCACGAGGACCGGCAGCTGATACAGATTCATGCCATGTAGTTTCTACCTGGGCCCACTTGTAAATGCCATTGCATTCACCTGGCTTTGGGCCTTCTGAATACTGTACCGATAGGATTGCTGGTAAATCATACCTCATGAATAAATTGATTTGCAGAAGGGGAGTTCCCTGGCGGTCCAGTGGTTCGGACTTGGTGCTTTCACTGCTGTGACCCCGGGTTCAGTCCCTGGTCCAGGAACTAAGATCCTGCAAGCCACTGGCATGGCCAAAAAAAAAAAAAAAAATTGATTTGCAGAAGGATTTCCTGATGTCTACAAGTAGAATCAAAAGGATGTTAGAGGCTAGGATTTATTAAGTTTCTCTGGAAATTTTGAATTTTAGCCTAAAAAGTTAACTTCCAGATTTTAGGGGTAGAAAACAGGTAACCAAAAGTCGTGAATTTTATTTTCTGAACTCTTTTTTTCTTTTGATCTCATAATCAAAAGTAAACCATGGGGCTTCCCTGGTGGCGCAGTGGTTGAGAGTCTGCCTGCCAATGCAGGGGACACGGGTTCGTGCCCCGATCCGGGAAGATCCCACATGCCGCGGAGCGGCTGGGCCCGTGAGCCATGGCCACTGAGCTTGCGCATCGGGACTCCGCAACAGGAGAGGCCACAACAGTGAGAGGCCCACGTACCACAAACAAACAAACAAAAAACTAAACCATGGTCTGTGTTTAAGACATTGGAACCGTTTGAAGTCGTTAAAGTGGAGCTTTTCTGTTTTAACTCTTATAGAAATAGAACAGGTCCTAAGGAGGGAGAAGACAATGAATAAGAAAGTTGATAATTTCATAAGAAATTTGATAATTTAAAATCTCAAACAGTGGCTCAAAAGAGCACAGCATCGCCACTGCTTTCATAGAATGTTAACACAGCTGTCCTATGGAAACATTGCTAAAGATGTTTTGCTGACCCTCTTTTGGGTTCTAGCTTTTCAGGGTTTTATTTTAGTCTATTATGCCTGGAAAGCATCAGTCAGGCACATATTTGTTGAACTGTCAACTGTGTGCTCAGCATAACTAGGGATGCTGTGGGAAACAGCTGTGAAAGATATGGTCCCTATACCAGGAAAATTTTTATCTCATTGGGAAGCCAGGCAGCAACACATTATATATATAAAGTATTAAATTGTGTGGGAGATCATAATCTTAAAACAGATAGACATCAATGAGAATGAGAACTGGAGGAGTCAGGGAGGCTTTCTGGATAAAACATGGCTCCCTCTCCTCACTGCCTTTACTGTCTGCTCCTCTGATATGCAAGAATTTGTTTTAGGGCTTTCGAAGGTTCTCAGATAAATTCTCACAGGGAATGAGACTTCAGTGTTTGGGGAGGAATGGGCCAAGTGGTTAGATTGGTGACTTGTCCCTGGGTACTAGTTGGTTAGTTGATGCCTCACGTCCCTGGGCCTTGGTTTCCTCTTCTGTAAACAACAGGTTAAGCCAGATGGCCCTGAGATTCCTTCCAGCTCTGGTGGTTTAGCTCCCAGGAAAACAACTTCTGTCCCTCAGCCACGCACCTTTGAGTGGATTTTGTTATCAGTAGGATTAAGAGGAAGCCTGTGTCATGGACCTGCGCTGCTGCTGTTATCTGGAGGTTGGCAGCTCGAGCTGCTCTCTGTCAGCTTGCCCTTCCCTCCCACCAGCACACACTCTGGTGCTGCATTCTATTTCTAGAAATAAGTACTGAAGTTCATTTTCCATCTCCTCCCCCAGCCCTGACTTTATTTTATTATTTATTTATTTACATTTTATTTTTGGCAGCGTTGCGTCTTCATCGCTGCACACAGGCTTTCTCTAGTTGCGGCGAGCGGGGCGCTGCTGTTCGTTGCGGTGCGCAGGCTTCTCATCGCGGTGGCTTCTCTTGTTGCAGAGCACGGGCCCTAGGCGTGCGGGCTTCAGTAGTTGTGGCACGCAGGCTCAGTAGTTGTGGCTCGCGGGCTCTAGAGCGCAGGCTCAGTAGTTGTGGCACACGGGCTTAGTTACTCTGCGGCATGTGGGATCTTCCTGGACCAGGGCTCGAACCCGTGTCCCTGCACTGGCAGGCAGATTCTTAACCACTCCGCCACCAGGGAAGTCCCCAGCCCTGACTTTATACCAGAGCATCCATAGGATTTCTTATATGTTTGAACTTAGAATATTTTGACCTTCATTTAAAAATGACATTTCTTGATTACTTTACTTCTCTGTTCCTGGTTTGTCATTCTGCTCATTCATCCCATATTCACTAGGTTGGTCGTTAGTGACTTGAGTTGATCAACTTTAGAATGTACATTTCAAAATTTTTATGTGAATTCCCATCTCCCTTTCCACTGCAGGCAACCCCTCCCCCCCCAAAAAGGGGGCAAGTTTCACTAATTCTCTGCTCATTATTTTGGAACCAAATGAACCAAAGTTAGACTTTGATTTGCTGTATTCCAAGGTTTTGGCCAGTCCCTTTGAAGTATGTTAAGGTGACTGGCAGGTTTAGAGAGATCTCTGAGAGATTTCTGTTTTAATTTGCGGAGTCCCAGCATGCCCAGGGATACTCACCCAGTGGGTATGGACTCCAGGTCCCTTTAAAAATGAAGCCAAATTCTTTTGAGAAGGACCAGCCTAGCTTCCATGGGGTCGTTTGGTTTGGTTCTTCCCAAATCCAGATTGAAGCCATCCTGTGAAATGGTATTGGCTTCCTAAAGACCTGCTCTCAAGGCCTCTGAGCTTGGTTTCTTATGGATAATTAACGGTATTATAATCACCTGGAGAGCTAACCCTACTGTGCTCCTTGGAAGTCTCTTCTCCGAGTCAGTTGTCTTCCTGTTTGGGTTGTTGACTGTCAAACCATGTTGAGCTCATAGTGTTCTCATGAATATGGCTCAATACCTGGTAGCTCAGTGACAGTGACTTTTTTTAAACTTTCCTTTGTTCTTCAGGTGTCTCCATATTCTTGATGTACAAATTGAGACAGGATCGTTGCTCAGTAGCTGCATGTGCAAATTCAAGCCAATCCAAGGAAAATGAAAGTAGCTCTTTGGTTTTAGTTTGGGTCTTGGAGTTTGCTGGGCACTTTTATTAATAATGCATAAAACAGAACAAGAGTTCTACCCAGGGTCTGTCCGCAAAAATGGGGTCCAGAAAGAGATGGCTACACGGAAGTGGCTCCACTGAATTGCAAGAGCAAAGGCAGGAAGGGAGTTTTTAGCGATTTTGCCTATTTGTGAAGATGTCTACAGTCGGAGGAAATAATTTCTTCTATTTTCCTTATGTGAAATTGTGTTTAGTAAGTGTTCAGTTAGTTAATATGCAGCAGTTCTTCACTTTAACCTTTTTGATTCTTTTTTCCATAAAAACAGTTCTTATGGTAATTCATATACAGGGACCAGATAATTCATTCCATAAGCTGAAATGAATAAGGACTTATAAATTGTATCAACAGTGGAATGCTGCTTTGTCTCCTACCATCAACCAGCTTTTTGTTTTTTTAAATTTATTTATTTTTGGCTGCTTTGGGTCTTCATTGCTGCGCACAGGCTTTCTCTGGTTGCGGTGAGTGGGGGCTACTCTTCGTTGTGGTGCGTGGGCTTCTCATTGCGGTGGCTTCTCTTGTTGTGGAGCACGGGCTCTAGGCATGCGGGCTTCAGTAGTTGCAGCACGCAGGCTCAGAAGTTGTGGCACACGGGCTTAGTTGCTCTGTGGCATGTGAGATCTTTCTAGACCAGGGATCGAACCCGTGTCCCCTGTATTGGTAGGTGGATTCTTAACCACTGAGCCACCATGGAAGTCCCCATCAACCAGCTTTTAAACCTTATAATGCTGCATACAATCCGGAGACTGAAGTGAGACTGTCTCTGGAATCAGAAAACCACACAGGCTTGTCATAGGCTGCGAACAGGCCTGTGCCTAATAACAAAATTGAGATAATAAGAGGAAAGCTTTATCTTCAGTCTGTAAATGGCTTTATGGTTCCTATTCTTTGCCATGGCCTTGGGGGTTTTGCTGAGCATCTGGTTTTAAGGTGTTTACCTTATTCCCCCTCTGAATGTTATCGGTCTTCCTTCCGTGTTATGCCTTGTGTGTCCCATTAATATGGTATCTAGGAGGTGCACTTGCATCTGGATGTCAGAACCTTACACTTCGACTAAAGTCAGGACCTTACTTGCTCTCCCTGGCTTTAGTCTTTCTGCAACAGGGGCCTGGTGAGAGGCCTGGCCCCACGGGTGCAGGCACAGTTATTCCCGAGCAGGGGAAGTAAGGATGGATGAGCTAGATGGGAACTGAATGTGATGGGCCGAGGGGAAAGCGGGGCTTGATACCTTCCAGAATAAGAAGCTGCTGTCACTGTAGGCTTTCAAGCGTGGGAGGGACTCATGGAAAGCCATTTTCACAGAGGTGAGTCCCACTGTTATGTAGCGTTTAGGAGGAGGCAGAGAAGTTGTGATGTCAGGGAGATCCAGGAAAGGCTGGAGATAACTTTAGTCCAAGTGCAAGGTTGTGAAGTCTGGATGCAAGCACTCCTAACCAGACTAGGACAAGAGAAATCTTAGGACATTCTGCAACGGGAAATAGCAGCACGCTACCTTCTCCCTATACAGTACCACGTGCTATGAGATGATAATTAATATTCATAATAACTCCAAGGCACTTTAAGACCATGAAGCCTTTCTGAATTATAAAATAAAGCTTAAATGATACTTACCATATGGTATGTAAAATGTATTTTATACTGTTTGAATTCTTTGAAAAATTGATTATCTAGACTGTACAGCTAAAATAAAACCCTGCACTTAGCTGATTCTGCAGATTAGGGTTCACTGTACCCTTGTGTTCGACTCCTAATTTAGACTTTTTAATGGAAGATTTCAAGGGAGGATGGCAGAGTAATAGTCCGGCATTACTCCCAGTCTGACAATGCCCAAATCAATTTAGACATGGCAAAAACCAACTACAACAGTAAATTAGGGGGCTTCCCTGGTGGCGCAGTGGTTAAGAATCTGCCTGCCAATGCAGGGGACACGGGTTCAAGCCCTGGTCCAGGAAGATCCCACATGCCGCAGAGCAACTAAGCCCGTGCGCCACAACTACTGAGCCTGTGCTCTAGAGCCCATGCGCCACAACTACTGAGCCTGCCCTCTAGAGCCTGTGAGCCACAACTACTGAAGCCCGTGCACCTAGAGCCCGTGCTCTGCAACAAGAGAAGCCACCGCAATGAGAAGCACGCGCACCTCAATGAAGAGTAGCCCCCACTCGCTGCAACTAGAGAAAGCCCACACGGAGCAATGGAGACCCAACACAGCCATAAATACATACATACATACATAAATCTATTAAAAAACCAGTAATTAGGAAAGCAGCCTGCAGCTGAACCTTAAAATTCATCAATAAAATGAAGGAAACCCAGAATCAAAACTATTATCCTAAAATCAACAGGAATTGGTAAAAAACATTTGGGAGCAAATGAATGGAAAATGTTAGCAAAACACAGTATAATATATGATTTGTGTCTCAAAAATATTGGGAGACAATACAGAAAACGATAATGAAAGCCTGTAGGAAACTGTTAAATGTGGCTAAGAAACTGTTTTTGCTGCCTTCATTGGGTGACTCATGCAGAGGGAAAGCAGCATGAGAAATCCCCATTACTGTGGTTCACAGGCACACACGTTTCATGTAAATCTCCTCTTAGCAGGGGTGGCTGGGTGTTCATTGTTGTTGTTTTCCCAAGATTCCTAGTGCCGTGTTTTGCTGGTGGTGATCACCCAGTCTGAGCCGGCTGGTGGTTGTTCTCAGTCCTACAGGCCTGATTTAGGCATTTCTCATGAGCGTTTGACTATTTGGACACAGATCACAGCAACATTAAACTACCTTTTTCCTTGTTGCTTCCTCCCTTTCCAGTACTGCTTTGTGCTTTAGGTCCAGATGGGGCAACTCAGAAAACCTAATGCGTCAGGAGGGTGGGAGCAGAAGTGAGGGAGAGTTTCCAGAAGACCACTTTGGGCTGTCATCCCTTTAAATTCCAGGCTCTAAGGCAGTGTTGGTGGTATGAATGCCCTGTTAACAATTATCATTTGCCTTTGCTACCAGCAACCTGGCAATCTAAAGAAAATAACCATTGGAATTCCCTGACTGTCCAGTGGTTGGGACTCCACGCTTTCACTGTTGTGGGCCCGGGTTTGATCCCTGCGGGGAACTAGGATCCCACAAGCCACGTGGCGCGGCCAAAAATGAAAGAAAATAAACCGCATAAAATAAAAGCAAGAACAGAAAAGGTCCTTTCAAACAAATAGGCCATCCTTTGCACATTGCTCCTTCCCTGGGCTCTGGTGGGAGTGGAGAGGAGAGCTGTGTCTGCGGGTGTCCTCCAAGTGCCCCTTCTGGGGCCTGGATTCTCTGGTCTGCTTCTGAAGCCAACAGGCTTGATTAAGGAGGGTCTGGCTCTACAGAAAGCTCTTTGTCAGTGTAGCTCAAAACAGATGATTTTTTAAAAACCCTGCATCAGTATTTACTTTGTCTTACAGTGGTTTGAGTCCAGCCAATGACACTGGAGCCAAAAAGAAGAAAAAGAAACAAAAAAAGAAGAAAGAGAAAGGCAGTGAGACAGATTCAGCCCAGGATCAGCCTGTGAAGGTAACAAGGAGGCTCTGTTTTCTGGTGACAGAGTAGCTTTTTCAGATGAGAGGGTGTTGGGGTAAATGTATAGGAACAGTGTGGATTGACAGTCCCCACTGGTATTACTTCGAGAGGGAGGAGTTGGATCCCTCTGCTGCCCTCTGCTGCCCTAGACCTAGGTGATGAAACTGCTGTCCTACCTTAAAAGGCACAGCACGTTAGACACTGACTCCCAAGCCTGGTGCCCCCTCAGAATTTATAGGTGCGTACCTGCATGGGGTGTTGTGCCGCGTGCCACAGAGCGATTCCCTTGTGACCGCCCCTGTGGCCTAGAGCAGTGGTTCTCGGCCTTTTCTGTCTTCAGTCCCCACCACTATGAGAATGAAAGGCCTGTTCCTATTAAGGCGGACCTTTATATATTGCAAGCATTCTGTTGATGCTATAGTTATTGTAATGAGAACTGAGACTCCCACAGAGCCCGTTTCTGAGTTCCATAGTTGAGAACCATTGGCCTAGAGCTTACCTCTGAGACTGACACACCGACACAAAACCCAGAAGTATGGGTAAGGATTGTTTTGTTTCTTAAATAAAGCCACATTAAAAAAAGAAAACCTTTTATTTCAGGTAAGTGCTGTCCTTCAAAGTAGGCCCTGGAGGAAGCTCGAAACATATCCGTAATTCTTTCAGAATTGCCTCAGTTTACAGGCCTCACGAGAAATCCAGTCTCATTATCCCAGTGCACCCGCCCCTTGCTTCTTGCCTCCAAAGTCATACTCCAACTTGAATCTCCTACCTTATTGAGATATGGCTTCAAGTCATTTTTTTGATATTTTCAATACCAAACCCACTGTGAAAAAAAAAATACTACCGTTATTGACCACCATGCTGGCCAGCTAGGTTCTTGCCAGGCACGTGGTTTAAATTAACCCCAACCTTCAATTTCTCTACAGGGTAGGTGGGGGTCTTCCCATTTTAAAGACGAGAGGAGGTGGTTTACCCAGGTCCTTCAGTCAGGAAGCCTAGCCCAAGCCCATGCTTTGGCTTTAGGGATTCTTGTTTGTTTCTTTGTTTGTCTGGGGGGTGGGTGTTTGGATGACTCCAGGGGGGTTTGAACTGAAACCTTTATCAAAATGGTTCACTTTGAGATTAGAAAATCTCAACAAAACACCATTTATATAGCCGTTCTGTTTTTCTCTTTATGAGAGTGTTGGAATACATAGTAAAGAAATTAGGAAAAAACACAGCAAGAGGAAGAAAATGAAAATCATTTCCAGTTCTACCTCCCAGGAATAAGCAATGTAAATATATTGGTTTATATTCTCTCTTTCCTTCACAATTTAGATGAAAAAAAGATGTAGGAAAGTAGAAGTATTAGAAGTTATGGGTATTTGTATAATCTTAAGCTGGACATAAGATCCAGAAGCCATAAAAGAAAAAGTGACAAATTTCAAACTTCTCTGTAAAAGTCAAGAGGTAAACAACAAGCTGGGCAAATACTTGCAATACATGAATCAGTAAATTTAAGAGAATGAAATGAGTAGGCCATTCACAAAGAAAAAAATAAAGGTTTTTATATGAAAAGATGGTTAACTTTGAAATGAAAATTAAAGCAACATTTTTTTCCCCTAGATTGGCAGAGATTAAGATTTGGTAAATCTGATGATGAGGGTCTGGAGAAACACACTCCCATACACTGCTCACTGGGTTGATTGATATTCTCTTTTTAGAGAGTAAGTTGACAATATATGTAATCTCAAACGTGCATCTCCTTTTACCCAGCAAGCCTCCTTTCTTAAACTTTATCCTGTAGAAATACGTATTCAGTGAGCAAAAATAGATGTAGAAGAAAGTTCATTGCAGCATTTTCTGTAAACCTGAAGACCCAAATCACCAAAATGCCATTGGTAGGAGGTTGGCCAGATATATTGTAGTCTGTGCACGCAGGGGACTCAGTTGTTGGAATGGGCAGGTCCATGTGACTGCGTGGAATGGTCTCTAAGACATAGTGTTTAAAGAAGAACAGTCAGTAAAATAATACTGTATGATCCAATTTGAGTCTTTGAAAATTGTGTGTGTGTTTGGAACTTGCATGCAAAAAAGTCTGAAATTATATTTGCCTCTTCTCACCCTACCTCCCAAATTTAAGACTGTTGATGACAAGGATTATATTTGAGGGATGGGACTGTTGGGTTTTTTATCTTCTGTGTGTTTTTACATTTCTGCATTGTTTGAAATTTTACGCTAAGCCACGTTTTGCCGTCAACCACCGTAAGACTAAGAAGAGGAGAAACCCTGTAGGAAGCACCTCCCTATCATACTGCTCATCATCAACCACTCCTTCTCCACTTGTACTTCAACAGCTGATCTCTCAGGAACCACACCGCTTCTTTGAGTTGTACCCCCTTAACTCTTGGACTTGAATGAATCAAAAGTGTTTATTAATATAATGGGCCTTTTCTCTCCCCAACTTTGTCTTGTTCAGATGAACTCTTTGCCAGCAGAGAGGATCCAGGAAATACAGAAGGCCATTGAACTCTTTTCAGTAGGTCAGGGACCTGCAAAAACCATGGAGGAGGCTAGCAAACGAAGCTACCAGTTCTGGGACACGCAGCCCGTCCCCAAACTGGGTATGTATTTGCTTTCTTCCCCAGGCGAAGGCAAAGGCAAAGGCAAGGGCAGGGGCGAGGGATGTGCCTCAGCCGTGCTGAGGGTTCTATGCTGGATTTGTGAGGGAGGACGAGAGTTCTGTTGTTCCTTGGTGGTTGTTTTTAGAGGATAGTCTTTACAGTGCAGTTCAGAAAAGGCTGTTGTCCAGGGACCTTATCATTTCACAGTAACACATATTGAGAACAAATAATGGTCCTTGTAGTGCATCATCATCCAGTATAAATCTACAAAGAAAAACAGGGTGTTGGCACATGGTGAGTGGGGATGTGCGCTCATGGACCTGTCTTCCCACGTAGATTTTATGGAGAGACTTGTTTATCTGGGCAGTGTTTAATCTGGAGTGGGCCAGTCCCCAGCCTCTTCCCCTTGTCTCTCAGACAGTGCGTGCTTCATAGATGCGAAATAATTTGACATTTTGCTTCACAGTGATAGTTTAATTCCACCTGGAATACCATATGCAGGTTTGGTCGGCACCTCTTTGAAAAGCTATGATGAACTCTCAAAGGAGTGGGGCAGGCAGAAAATAAAAGGATTCTGGAAGAGACTGGTCATAGCAGAGTTAGAGATGCCTGCTGAGACTGAGCCACAGCTCACCTTGACGGCTGACTTCAGAGGGTGTTACTGACAGAACGTTTTTGCAGTGGGTTGCATCATGCCCCTAGACCCATTGATAGCCCAGTTCCTGTTTTCTATGTGACTGGGAAAGTAGGTATGTTGAGAAAAACGTGTGTTAACAACAAACATGAGTGACCTTCAGGCTGTCCATGTTACTGCTACCCTCCAGTGACACAGTGAGATTTGACGGTGTGTTTGGTGGGGAAGAGCGGGGTGAGGGCAGAATGAAAGCCTGGTGAGGGGAGAGGGGCAGCTGTGCCCAAGGAGAGTCGTCTGCTCCAGAGTGTGCCCCTCCAGCCAGCAGGATGGACATTGCTTAAGAGCTTGTAGAAATGCAGAATCTCAAGCCCCAGACCTGCAGAATCAGAACGTGCAGGGGATTTGTGTCCACTCTGCAAGTTTGAGAAGCTCTGCTCTGGAGCAGATGCAGTTTGTAGACAGCTTAGTCCCAATCCAGAAGCAAGCTGAGACGTGCCCCCCAGAGGGTGCAAAGCAAGGCAGTGCCTGGATGGTTGTGAGTCGTGAATCAGCAGCAGGCACTGTTCTAGAACCCTGCCCTCACCCATCCACCAGGTCTGTTGAGCTGTCCCGGTCAGCCAGGTCCCAGGCCACTGGCTAAGCCCTCCAGCAAGGCTTTGGGTCACAGCAATACTATTCTTAGGGTATTACAGGTAACGGGCCCCGGCGACCACTCCCCCACGAAGCAGCAGGAAGAATCGAGAGCCACACGCTCCACCTCTGAGTGAATTGCACGAAGAGGCAGCCGGGGTGGGGGGCTGCTGTGCACCTTGGCTGTTTTCAGATGGGGTCTTGGTTTGGTTTTATTTTTCATTAAGAATTTGCAAATGGGTGACTTTGCTCCATTCTTCATAGACATGGAACCTGGTGAAGAGGCCAATTGGGATTAATGGGCTTCTCTTCTGCTTTAGCTCATTTACTCGTTGATGTTTGCCTCAGTTTCTCCACCTGTATGTAGACAGTACTCCCGTTTTGTTCTCAGAAGGCTCGTGACAAAGCCACACTATTGCTCACAGGGACCTAGATGGCCTCGGGAAGGTGGAAGGAGGCTGTTTTGTTTCTTCTCGATGTGCCTTCTGGGCAGTGCGTGGTGTGGGGCTCTGGGGAAGAGTGATCACTCCAAGCTTCTGGCCAGTCTGCCTTTCAGGTCCGCGGTCAGTCAGGTCCAAATAAAGAATTCCTTTGTGTCTGTGAGTCAGCACATAGAAAGTACCACATTATAGGCATCAGTTGGTCCACGTGGCTGAGGTGTCACCCCAGTTCTGCTTCTGACTGTCCTTAGGGTAGAGTGATTTACAGCTTCTTGCTTTAATTTTTTCCACTTAACTGGGGGCTAATAATTGTGAGACTCAAGCATATCAAGTGTACTATGTTTGCAGCACTCCCCAACTTGTGGTGAGAGTTAGATTGCATTTCACTCAAAAGACTTAGAATTCTTTAGGAGTTTAAAATCATCTGGGACTTCCCTGTGGAAGTGGCGCAGTGGTTAAGAATCCTCCTGCCAATGCAGGGAACACGGGTTCAAGCCCTGGTCCGGGAAGATCCCACATGCCGCGGAGCAGCTAAGCCCGTGTGCCACAACTACTGAGCCTGTGCTCCAGAGCTCATGAGCCACAACTACTGAGCCCGCGTGCCACAGCTACTGAAGCCTGCGTGCCTAGAGCCCATGCTCCGCAGCAAAAGAAGCCACTGCAATGAGAAGCCTGCGCACTGCAACGAAGAGTAGCCCCTGCTCTCTGCAACTGGAGAATGCCTGCACGTAGCAACGAAGACCCAACGCAGCCACAAATAAATAAATAAATGTATTTTTTTTAAAAAAATCATCCTAAGTTCACCATTGAAAGGCCTGTAAACAGCCAGTGTCTTCAGCTGTATAACAATTCTTTGTGCTCCCAGATCAACTTTTGATCTCCCTTTTCAGACCATGTCCTTCTCCTTTTTCAGTCACCCCTTTTCCTGCGCTAGTGGGGGGGGTGAGGAATCCTTTTACTTTGCCTGACCTTAGTGGGGTGGAATTGACTCTGCCTCGCCAGCTATGTCTCGCAGATGGCACACAGCCTTGAGATAACCTGTGAGAGCTGGTTTGTCAACACGTAGATGAAGACTTACCAATTGAATATTGTATAAAAGTTCACTCAGTAATGTCACTTGACGAGCACTTATTGAGTGCTCTTTGTAAAATTCAAATCTCAGGATGTCACTCCTCCCTCCCCTCCCCCTTAAAGACCCGTTTGGGATGTCCCACAGCCTTGAGGATGAAGTCCAGCCTCGGTCGCAGGGTCCTCCACGATCGGTCCCCGCTCTCCTCTTCAGCCTCCTCTCCTAGTTTCCTTCCTTCCCCCCACTTCCTCTCCAGGCCTTGACTGTGCTGTTCCCTCAGTGTACCCACCCTCCCTGCCCCACCCAGTCCACTCCTGCCTAATTCCTAATTATCCTTGAGATCACATCTTTAGATATTTCTTCTGAGAGGTCTTTCCTGACCCCTCCCCCTCCTACCATACTTCATTGTCGTGGACTCTCATTATACTGAGTGACAGGTGCCTGCTTGCTTGTCTCTTTGGTACCCATGATGATGAGGACCTACGTCCATTTCATTCGCCAGCTCCTGCCCCAGAGCTGGAGCATTCTAGGATTCTGTGAACACATGGTGAAGGCGCAAATGGAAATGCTTGGTGCATGCAGGACCTAGTAACCAGCCTAAATGAAATGATTTGGCCTTGAGACTATTGTCATGTAGTGGCAAAGACCACCAGTGTTTTGTCCATGAAATCATTTAGGGGAAAAAAATTGATAAAAAAGTTCTAAGTTTAAAAATGTCTTTTGGGAAAAAAAAAAATGTCTTTTGGAGGGCTTCCCTGGTGGTGCAGTGGTTAAGAATCCGCCTGCCCATGCAGGGGACATGGGTTCGAACCCTGGTCCAGGGAGATCCCACGTGCCACAAAGCAACCTAAGCCTGTGCGCCACAGCTGCTGAGCTTGTGCTGTAGATCCCACGAGCCACAACTGCTGAGCCTGCGTGCCACAACTACTGAAGCCCGCGCACCTAAAGCCTGTGCTCTGCAACAAGAGAAGCCACTGCAACGAGAAGCCCACGCACTGCAACGAAGAGTAGCCCCTGCTCGCCGCAACTAGAGAAAGCTCGTGTGCAGTAATGAAGACCCAACACTACCATAGATAGATAAGTGAAAACGTCTTTTGCATAAGTTCAAAACAAGATAGGGAAAATTGATTAGCACCTAGACTAGAGTAGAAATCCTTGGTACTTTCCAAGGGTCCAGCCCTTGGCTTGGTAGGCTCAAAAAGTTATACGTGGCAGGGAATTGAAAGTGGATTGACATATTAAACCAATTCACAAGGGCTGCTTTATGAATTAATCAAAAGGCCAATTTCTAAACCAGGGAAAAAATGTATATAACCGCTCTCCCAAGGAAATGTATTTGGGAGCAGCTTATAAGTAAGAGTTAGCTGGATTCTTCCCTGCTGTGTCCCCATTGTTGCCTGTACTTTGCAATTTGTGACCCTTAGCACGTTGGTAATGACTCATTTCTTGAATATTTCCCCAGAAGATGGTGTATCTTGTGAGGCCAGGGACCTTGTCTTTTCCCAGCTCTGTCCTGGTACGCCATGTCTGACTGGTGTTCAGTAAATGTGCCGGGCGAGAGTTAGATGGTCAGTCCTGATGGTGTTGTGCTCAGCTCACGGCTGGATGCAGCCGTTTCCACTACACCTGCCCCACAGATCCATCACTGGGAGGGTCCACAGCTTCCTGTTACGCGTTAGAATGGTGTGTTTGGGCCAGGAGTCCGAATGTCAGTAAAAGCATGAACTGAGTGCCTAGAATGTACAGAGCCTTGTGCTGGGAGCCGTGTACTGAGTGGTCCCCTGAAAAGACTGTTTTCAAAATGTACTAAACATTTCATTCTTCTAAGTTGTGAACATGAATGAGCTCTGAATTGTAGAATCTGCCAGGGCCAAATAATTCCAGGGGCCAAAGTTAAGTGGCTGATTTGTCTGAGTTTATCAGATAGGTCTGATTTGGCAGGGGTTGGGAATCAGGGCTGTGTCTTCTCAGTACCCCCCCTCACTTCTTATGTACTCCACAGGGGAAGGGTGTCTGTCCCGGGTGGAGATGTCCCATCGGAGGGTAACTTCCCAGCAGCGTGGTGTAGACTCAGTGATTCAGCCTGAAGGTGCTCACAGGGCTCTGTAAACACCGAGGGCCTGAGCTGGCAGCAGCAGTTAACTGGCCCACGTTGTTCAAAGCCAAGGCTGGCGGGGCCCATAGTGAGCCTGGCGCCTGGACGCCATTGTCTAGCTCAGGAATAGGCCCAGTACGTTGTTGTTGCTGTTGACACAAAAGCGGCCTTGTTGCAACTCCTTACAAATCCATCCAGGTCGATGGGCCTGGGCCAGGGCCATGACAGCACTCTACACCAACCAGGAGGCAGGGAGCCAAACTAGTCAAGATAAATGTTTGTCATTCAGGAACCAAAGGGAGATTTAAAAGAATGTCCAAGAAACCAACCACCTTGGATCCCGCTGATTGTTCTTAAGCTTGGCCATGAATTGGCCCTCAGCTAGGGGCCAAGGGCAACTGGAGAGATGGTCTGCAGTTGCCAGGAACAGAGTGTCCTTGAGATGGAGGGCTCCTAGGGATAGGAGGAATTTGCTGAGGTCAGTCTTTGAGCTGAGCCCCTTCCTTCCCTAGGAGGCCGAGGGTGAGGCTTATGGCTGTGCTCTTCTTCCAGGGGAAGTCGTGAACACACATGGTCCCGTGGAACCTGACAAAGACAGCATCCGCCAGGAGCCCTACACGCTGCCCCAGGACTTCGCCTGGGATGCCTTGGACCTGGGGGACCGTGGTGTGGTGAGTAGGCCTGGGTGGGCCAGGAGTGTGGACCGGCTGCCTCTTTCACGAACAGGCCTGCAGTCACATCGAGACGGCTTCTACTCAGGCCTTCCTCAAGGGCTGTCTTAAGAGCTGAGCCAAGCAGGTCTGAGCAGAGCCCCCATCTGTTGCCCCTGGGGCCTGCCCACGACTCCACATAAATAGCTCTTGGCTTCTCTGGCAGGTTGAGAGTTAACCCCTGCCACTCCCCGAGGCAGATACCTCTTCTTCATGCTTTCATTTTTCTTGTTCATCCATTTATTCAGTCCCTTGTCTTAACGATGGAGTGGTTGGTTAGTTGGATGACATTCTTGGTCTGCCCCTTCATGTACTTAAGTCTGCCACTCTACCCTTGGTGGCTCAGTTTCCTATTAAGCACTAGGGTGCTTGTTCCAGGAGTCCCTGCCATGAAAAGGATTTGGGAGATGAAACATAATTTTTGGTAGTTTGCCTTGTCCTGAAAGGCTTGGAGCCCCAGGGTACTGGAGTTCGTCCCCACCCCTGGCAGAATACCTCTAAGGCAGCTCCTCCTCTCTGCAGCTGAAAGAACTCTACACCCTCCTGAATGAGAATTATGTGGAAGATGATGACAACATGTTCCGATTTGATTATTCTCCCGAATTTCTTTTGTGGTGAGTTGTAAGGGCTTTCTTATTAAGGCTCCAGAGCCAGGCATAGAGCAGAACGACGACAGGGCACCAGATTTTTCATCCCTGCTAAGAGCCATCCTTTTAATGACAAATTAGTATGCGATTTTTGAGTTTCTGCATCTGAAGGAGACTTGCTTCTCGTGGAGCTTAGAATCAAAACCTTATTTAAGACAGAATGACTGGGTGAGAGATTCCTTTATGGAATTGGTACCCAGAAGAAAAGATCGTCTATTGTATAGTGACTTTATGTAAGAAGGGAGGGGGGGATGAGACCTGCTAAGATTTAAAAGAAAAGAGGTCGTTTTCTATCCATTTCCTGAGCATGCTCAGTTGTATGAAAATGACCTCGCCTGGCTGGGCCACCCACCCTCCCGGGCCTCGTTTAATATCCGGGAAGGTAGAGGCATGAGGCCAGCACGGTGGGGGCCTGCCTGAAATGGGAGGGAAAGGAAGACTGGCCAAGCGGAAAGAGAGGAGGTGATGGTGCTTTGGGGAGGTGGAGCCCAGAGCTCCAGAGGCTCCACAGCCAGCTCCCGACCATGGGACCCACTGGACTCAAAGCCAGGGAGGCCGGTGCTCCGGCTCGGGCTGTCAGAGTAAGTGAGCACAAAGAAACCGGATCAGGATGAAATCTTCACTGTGACAGCCCTGGGTTGGATGAGCAAGTAGGCCAAGTGGACTGAGCAGAAAGAAAGAGCTGTGGCTCGATCCCATTGGTGTCCAGGAGGGTTTGGCCCTAAAGAGAATTAGGAGAATTGAGCTGTTCACCCCCACTCAGGGAGGTGGTAGCACGAGCTTAGAACCAGACTCGGCGGCGGAGCCCAGACAGTCCCCCAAGGCCGCTGGCGAGCAGCACCACGGCTACAGCCCCCGTCTCTCCTCTAGGGCTCTCCGGCCGCCTGGCTGGCTCCCCCAGTGGCACTGTGGGGTTCGAGTGGTCTCGAGTCGGAAACTGGTTGGGTTCATCAGCGCCATCCCGGCAAACATCCATATCTATGACACGTAAGCACCAGCGCCACTCCTACCCCCCGCATCCTCACCATCCTGCTTGGTCTGGGAAGGTGGGGGGGAAACACGCACATACTTTCCGTAGAAGAAAGAGGGAAGTTCCCACGAAGGGAGGGAACTTGGGTCATGGGAAGAAATTCATCATAGGAACCACCTGTCTGGCTCTGAATTGTTGCTGGTGCTCTTGTCTGTGACCTGGGCTGGAAGGAGTCCACCCTGAGGGCCGGTGCACTCCCTGACCAGCAGTTCAGCATTTGCATTTGTGCCACTCACGGATTGACACACTCAAGCCGCCGCTTCAGAAGTGGCGGGTGTGACTCACCACCACACGGTCACGGGGCCTTCAAGCTCTGCTCTTCGCTTTCCCTGGAAATGTCAGAACCATCTACCACAGCCTTCTGGGCTTAGAGGCTGTGGGTTCTTGGGGGAGTCAGAACCCCTGCAATCCTAGAATAACCCTTGACTTACTCTGTGGGGTTCCTGACGGCTAAAGGTGGGACCCCGCCAGCCTACTATTGGGGCTTCACCAGGGAGATGCTGTGGTGCCTTAAATAAAGGAGTTTGCTTGAGTCCCACTTACCTTTGGAGGCAGAGTCCTTAGAGAGTGGGCCCCTAGCCTGGTGCAGCAGAGCAGGGCAGTGGGAGGGCGTCCGAGTCCCGACTGCTGAGTGCAGGCAGAGGCAGAACACAAGCCTGTGCTGAGGGCCCCGGTCTCTGCAGGGTGCTCCATGTGCTGGACAGGATTACCTTGCCTGTTAAAAGCCTTGTCCCTGGGTTTTTTCCTTCCTCTTCAGAGAGAAGAAGATGGTAGAGATCAACTTCTTGTGTGTCCACAAGAAGCTGCGTTCCAAGAGGGTGGCTCCAGTCCTGATCCGTGAGATAACCCGGCGGGTGCACCTGGAGGGCATCTTCCAAGCTGTTTACACTGCCGGGGTCGTATTACCAAAGCCTGTTGGCACCTGCAGGTAAAAAAATCTCTTCTTTGCAAGGTCCTAGAAACGGCGACATGCCTGCTCTAGTTTGAGGAGCTTGTGTCACTGTGAGTCACAGTTCTGCCCCTCCGCGTGTGCCCTAGAGCGTCTCCTGCTCTGGTGTCTGATGAGGTGGGCGGTGGTCCCCACAGGAGCCGGGTGGGAGGCTGTAGGAACAGCAGTGTGCACAGAGCGTGCCCTGCCCAAAGGGGTTAGGCTTTCTTAGGTCCCCCCGATTCCTTCCATTTGGAAATGGTGGGGGTCAGTCTGCTGGGGTTTTGTTCTCGTTTTTAAGAATGAGGCCAAATCTGGATTTTTATGGTAAATGTCCTAAAGTTTTAAATGGTTGGCTCAATTTTGTTTTGAATATTATGTGGGCCGAAAGAGCATGTCTGATCCCTGTGTGCACCAAGCACAACCTCTGCCTTCGAAAGTTCTTTGAAACAATTGAATACTCTGCCTTAAGAACTTCAAAAGTGAAAACACCAGACAAATGCTGGAAAGGAGGAGGCAGAGGCTAAACATTCAGAGAACTAGAAGTCTTTTCCATTGACTTGATTCCAGGAGTGGTGATCGCTGTTCCCAGACAAATACTGTTACAGAGGAGTGGCTTGTGAACTTGACAAAGAAAATATAGGAAGCGCTGTGGCCACTCTGCACTCACTGTGGGGAGGTTGGCGATCTGGGGCGACGCCACTGGCTTAAGTGGGGCCCGACGGGTCTCTTACGCCACCTGCCGGCCATCTTGAGATCCCTGTGCAATTGTCCTTTTTTTTTTTTAATATTTATTTATTTGGTTGTGCTGGTTCTTAGTTGCAGCACGTGGGCTCCTTAGTTGCGGCATGCGCACTGTTAGTTGCGGCGTGCATGTGGGATCTAGTTCCCTGACCAGGGATCAAACCCAGGCCCCCTGCATTGGGAGCGCGGAGTCTTAACCACTGTGCCACCAGGGAAGTTCCGCCGTTGTCCTTTTAATGAGACTTGCCATAGTCCTCTGAGGACAGGACATTGTGTCCCCACAGGTACTGGCATCGGTCCCTAAACCCACGGAAGCTGATTGAAGTGAAGTTCTCCCACTTGAGCAGAAATATGACCATGCAACGCACCATGAAGCTCTACCGACTTCCAGAGGCCAGTGGTGCTTCGGGGCCCTGGGCAGGGGCAGGAGGGAGGCCAAGGAGAGCCTCGCCCTCAGCAGGAAAGGAGCGGGGCCTGGGGGGGGGTGGAGGGGGCTCTTACCAGAAAAGCAACTCAACCCGTAGTTTCCGGGTTCCTAGCCTT
This sequence comes from Orcinus orca, assembly GCF_937001465.1. Taxonomy (NCBI): domain Eukaryota; kingdom Metazoa; phylum Chordata; class Mammalia; order Artiodactyla; family Delphinidae; genus Orcinus; species Orcinus orca. The sequence continues at coordinate 38,840,001 of NC_064577.1, read as the reverse complement.
TCCATCCTGTCGTTCTGTTATCTGTAGCAAGGTTTTTATTTTAGTTGGACTTCCTCTGTTCTCCTGAGCCTACACCTGGGCTAGTTTCTCTGCCATCTGTTGGCAGACTCAGAGAACACCTATTCCGTGTAATTTTAGCCTAAGTGAAGCATAATGGAGAGAGGAATCCACTCACTGGTACGCAGCACATCCCAGGACCCAGCGGAAATGAGCCACAGAGCATCTGCTGCTCCCTCTGCCGAGTCAGGTGGAGGAGAGGTGGCTTGAGGTTGTGAGGGGAGCCCAGATTTCCAGTCCCAATCCTCCCGCCCAGATTTTGCCGCCGAAGGACTAGGCAGCCTGCAGTGAGCTGGTTTTCTCCTCTGGGCCTCGGTTTGCCTAGTTTGCCAGTGAGACAGACGCTCCTTGTTCTCCTGTTGTGCCTGTCTTCAGGAGCCTAATGGATCTTAAAATCCCTTCTCTTCCCTCAGAGCTCTTCCGGGCAGTGTCAGCACAGTTATTGGATGCCTGCTGATCAGAGGGCTGCCCGCCTGGACTCATCAGCCACCAAACTGGATTAATCGCCCTGGGATTGGGCTGATCCACCCCTGGATTGGGGTCATTAGTGCCCTGCTTTGAGAGCCCGCTGCAGCATAGTTAGGCACTGCCCAGGAAACCAGCTTAGGGAGCCATGATGAGTGTCCCCTTGGGCCACTGGAGAGTGTTCTTAAGGTGTAGCAGCTGGAAGAATGTCTTTGGATCTCCCCGCCTGTGGGTGAGAACCCCAGCATGGCTGCTTTTTCAGTCCAGGATTTGAGGTGTCATTTGGGGAGCTACCATGTAGAAACAAGGTCACTAAGTGTTCCCTAGAGACATCAGGATTAGCAAGGAATTATGGCAGCTAGAGGTCCTGGAACTGCAGTTTTAAATTTATTTATTTACTTATTTATTTTTGGCTGCTTTGGGTCTTTGTTGCTGTGCTCAGGCTTTCTTTAGTTGTGGCCAGCTGGGGCTACTGTTCGTTGCAGTGCGCGGGCTTCTCATTGCAGTGGCTTCTCCTGTTGCGGAGCACGGGCTCTAGGTGCACAGGCTTCAGTAGTTGTGGTGCCAGGGCTCAGTAGTTGTGGTGCACGGGCTTAGTTGCTCCGTGGCATGTGGGATCTTTCCGGACCAGGGCTCGAACTCATGTCCCCTGCATTGGCAGGCGGATTCTTAACCACTGTGCCACCAGGGAATTCCCCTGGAACTGCAGGGTTTTTTTTGGTTTTTTTGCGGTATGCGGGCCTCTCACTGTTGTGGCCTCTCCCGTTGTGGAGCACAGGCTCCGGACGCTCAGGCTCAGCGGCCATGGCTCACGTGCCTAGCCGCTCCGCGGCATGTGGGATCTTCCCGGACCGGGGCACGAACCCATGTCCCCTGCATTGGCAGGCGGACTCTCAACCACTGCACCACCAGGGAAGCCCGGAACTGCAGTTTTAAAAGCAATTCCTGTCCCCAATAAAGATGTTAAAAAAAAAAACAACAGCAATTCCTGTACACCTGAAACTAACACAACATTGTTAATCAACTATACTCTGATATAAAATTTAAAAAAAAAGAAGAAGCAGCAATTCCTGCATTAGGAAGCAGTTGTGTCAGGCAGTGACTGAGGTATATAAACTAACTCTACCCTGATTTCAGACTCGGCTGACCCCACCTTTGTGTATTAAGCCTTTGGGAATGTTCCCTCAGCCCCAGTATTTACTCCAGAGCATCACATGGGTTCATTCCACTGAAGCATTTTCTAAGGAGAAGCAGCTGTGGGGTGGGATTCTGGCATGAGATTAAATCCTGGGAGTTCTGTGCTTTTCTTCTGAATTTTACTTGCAGCAGTGTCCTGCCAGGGGCAGTACTGGGGTAGTGGTGTCCAAGTGGATAGGCAAGGCGGGCATCCAGTGTAGGCTCTACCAGGCCCGGGCTTCCATGGTGCCTGTGGCTGGGAGGCTGTCTGTGAAGTGCTCTAAGTCTATAGGAGAGTGAGCAGTGTAGGAAGAGATGAGCTGCAGTTCAGTGGGAAAAGGTTGTGAGGCTCGGAGGAGAGGGGCCAATAAAGGCTTTACTGAGGCCCAGGAGTAGCACCGGGCTGGGCCTACCCCAGCACATCCATGGGGTGGTCAGGGTTCCTCCACCATGGCACCATTGACATTTTGGGTTGGGTAATTCTTTTTTTTTTTAATAAATAAATAAATTTATTTATTTATTTTTGGCTGCATTGGGTTTTCGTTGCTGCATGCGGGCTTTCTTTAGTTGCAGCGAGCAGGGGCTACTCTTCATTGCGGTGCGCAGGCTTCTCATTGCGGTGGCTTCTCTTGTTGTGGCGCACGGGCTCTAGGTGTGTGGGCTTCAGTAGTTGTGGCTCACGGGCTCCAGAGCGCAGGCTCGGTAGTCGTGGCGCACGGGCTCAGCTGCTTTGCAGCATGTGGGATCTTCCCGCACCAGGGCTCGAACCCGTGTCCCCTGCATTGGTAGGCGGATTCTTAACCACTGCGCCACCAGGGAAGTCCCTGGGTTGGGTAATTCTTCATCACGGAGACCGTCCTGTGCGTTGTAGGATGTTTAGCAGCATCCCTGGCTTCTACCCACTAGATGCCATCGCACCCCTCCCTCTAGTTGTGACAACCAAAAATGTCTCTGAATATTGTCAGATGTCCCCTGGGGACAAAATTGCTCCTGCTGAGAGCCACTGGGCTAGAGAGACAGAAGATCACAGCCAGAACAGCCACTGGTCCCGAGGGTGGAAGGTCTTGTGTTCTGTGTTAGGGAGTTTGGAACAGGGAGGGGTGTGACGGGCTGTGTTTTCTTAGGAAGCCGGCCTGGGCCATGTGGATAAGAGATTGACGCAGCCTTAGTCAAGGATGGCAGCCTTAACCACGAGGGAAAGGGCCAAAGACACTGCAGGGGCAGGACTTGTGCCGGAGTGGATGTGGACAGTGGGTGAGAGGGAGCTGCCTGGGATAACTGAGGAGTCTCTCTCGAGGGCCTGGGTGGATAGACTCAGGGTCGGGGTAGGAAGGGAGACAGTGTGAGGTTTTTGGTTCATGTAGGACTTGAGAGGGAGCCAAGGTGCTCATGGTCAGCACACCTGATGCTCTCTGGTTCTTTCTTCCAGACTCCCAAGACAGCTGGGCTGCGACCAATGGAAAAAAAGGACATTGCAGTAGTGCACAAGCTCCTCACCCAGTACCTGAAGCAGTTTCACCTCACACCAGTCATGAGCCAAGAGGAGGTGGAACACTGGTTCTACCCCCAGGAGAATATCATCGACACTTTTGTGGTGGAGGTGAGTGGGGAGGGGTGTTCTGGGCCTCTGCCCCGTTGGCGGGGAGGCGTCCTCCCTAAGTGGCTGGAGTCCCCAGCCTCGGTGACTGAAGAGCGATTGATGGGAGTGTTGGCACCCTAGACTTCCTTGACCATCCGTGCTTGGTCCCCACTAAAGACAGGAAGTTGTAGCTTGCGTTGGCTAAGATGAGCCCTTCCTCTCCCCCTCCCCCACCCCCACTGGTGACTCCCAGTAGAGAGAGCTGAGCCCCTCTCGGTCAGGTGAGCCTTCAACTCCCTGCCTGTCCCCGCTTGGTCTGGTGCCGGCCAGGTGTGCTGGGTCCTGGGAGCTGTGAGAAGGCCCTGGCACCACAGGCGGGGAAGGATCATGGCAGGTTCAGCCCATAGCCCCCCCTGGATTTTCCTTCCAGTTCTGTCCTCAAGTTCCCCCGGCCATGTGTTTTCTCCTCCGTGCATATCCTGTTTCAGTTTCCACCCATTCATCTAGAGCGGCAGAGCTGCCTGAGGGTGGTGGAGTGCAGTAGAAAACATTTTATTCCCAGGTTGCAGGAACCCTGTGCCCATGTGACACTGCCTTCTTCCTATTTTCTGCCCTTCAGAATGCAAACGGTGAGGTGACCGATTTCCTGAGCTTTTATACACTTCCGTCCACCATCATGAATCACCCGACCCACAAGAGTCTAAAGGCTGCTTATTCTTTCTACAACGTTCACACCCAGACCCCTCTTCTAGACCTCATGAGCGACGCCCTCGTTCTCGCCAAAATGGTAAGCAGCAGATCAGAGGGAAGGGGCCGTGGGGCGGTGGTGAGCACGGCTCGCAGGTAGCTGCCCACAGGCTGGGAGCTTTGAGGCCTCCTCCCCCTCGTGCTCCACCAGCCTAGCACTTTTCAGCCAGCAGCTCAAAACTAGGAGGGAGCAAGGAGCGCCCACACTAAGTGAAGGCATTGAACTCCTTCTGATTTATTTCAGTGAGTTTTGTTCTCACGGTAGGCACTGCCAAGGAGCCTGAATAGCCAGGCCTGCTCGGGGAGTAGAGGTGTTCTCCTTACGACCTCCCCAGGGTGGGAATGGGGAGATCGGTGTCTGTTGCGGTGAGTCATTGGAGCGGCTGACAGTAGAGCATGGGGGGAGGGGCCCGGGCTTCTCTTACACTGGAGAGGTCTCCAGGCAGTCCTGCCCCATGGGTTCTGCCTGCGCCTGGCCCAGCCCACTGTGCGCCAGCTGAACAATGACAGGCCAGTCGCTGCCCTGGGAGAGCTTCTGATCAAGCTGGTGAGATTTAGGAAGTGTCTGTTGCAGCCTCAAAGCAGCGTATCAAATGTCGTAAAATCCCTCGGTGCACAGAGGCCTCAGAGTTGGAATGTCAGGGAGTGAGGGAGCAGTGCAAATGCCCAGTGGCTCATGGGAGTCAGCTTTTCAGAGGAAAAGGTTCAGGGCTTGGTCTCCAGAGAGGGCTGTGGAAATTACGAGAGTGTTTCAGGGAAGTGTAACAAGGAACAGTGGGAGCGGTGGCCTGGACACTGAGTACACAAGTGTGTACTGAGGCGCACGCCGAGGAGAGGCCGGGCAGGGTGCTCAGACCATCATAAGAACCACCCCCAGGGAGCGGGGTGCTGGCCGCAGTCTGGATGTAACATGGAAGCAGCAGGAGCTTCTGAAGGAAGATTGCTCCCCTGGCCGCCTGTGGATGGTTTTGATATGATAGAAAAGGGCAGGAAGGTGAGGTAGCTTTCACCTGTTTCACCTGTTCTTGTCTCTCCCTGCTGCCATGCAGAAAGGGTTTGACGTATTCAATGCACTGGATCTCATGGAGAACAAAACCTTCCTGGAGAAGCTCAAGTTTGGCATAGGGGACGGCAACCTACAGTATTACCTTTACAATTGGAAGTGCCCCAGCATGGGGGCAGAGAAGGTACGTACGCGCTAGGTGCCGCCTCCCACCGAGCTCCCTCGCAGTCAGGCCCACGGCTGGGCCTGTGTGGGTCAGGGAATTGGCGTCTCCAACGGAACCAGGACCTCGGGTCTGGGATCCAGCATCAGTCTGGACCCTTGAAAAGTCCCTCCCTCTGGTGACCAGACTAGGAGGGTCTGTATTCTCCTTTCAGCAGCTGATGTGAGGGTGGCGGAGGGCATGGGCCCTAGAGCCGCGCAGAAGCAGGAAGGTAGTCTCCAGCCTCTCCTCCCACCCGGTGAGCTGCCGCATCCAACTGGGGGCAGGGCTTCAGGACCGTCTCAGGACACTGTGCGAGTCGCGTGCCCCCAGTCAGGCAGGAAGGGAGAGTCTGAGGCCCTGAGGGGGTTTTCCTCTGCTGGGCTGCTGCCCTTATCCCAGTGTGGCCCTCCCTCCCCCGCCAGCTCCAAAAGGTGGCTCAGGGCCATGGGGGTAGCTGGCGTTTACGGGATGACTGACAGGTGAGGGCACCCTTGTGCCCAGTAGTCCTCAGGCTGCCGCAGCTGCTTTCATTAAAAGATCTGGTGTATAAAGCATCAGAGGAGGTTGGGTGAGAGCCCCGGGCTCGCTGTGAGCCTGCTCACTGAGCACGGTGGCGCTCTGCGGGCTCCACCAGTCATTGGGACTGCAGGACTGGGCGGGGGAGTGGGAGAGGCTTTGGACAGCTGTCACCTCAACTCTGCCTCTCCCCCCTTGGCTCTCCTAGGTTGGGCTGGTGTTACAGTAACCAGTTGCCAGTGAGATTCTGGATAAAGCCACTGAGAATTCAAACCAGGAAATGGAGCCCCACCACTTGTTGGTCCAGTTTTCACAAACGTGAGAATCCCTGGCAAAGGGACCAGAACTGAACTGGTTTTACAAACCGCCACTGAACTTGATGATTGTATTGCAATGGCGTAGGCTGCGTGATGTCACCTCTGGCCGTGTCTCTGGTCTCCCTGTTTTCCAATTAATCACATCATTATGCAGCCATGGTCAAGGGAATGTAACTGCTGAAAACTAGCTCGTGATTGGCATATTATGGAATTAACGGGTGAATAATAAAAGTATATATATATTATATATATATATATAAATATTTTAAATATCTTTCATGTTCCAAATGTACAAGGATGTTTGGTCTCTAATGAAAAACTGAATCCAGATCATTCCTCAAAATTAGAATCTCAGGCCAGTGCCAGACAAACACGTTGGTACAGTGAATTGTTTCCTTCTGAAAGCAGGCATTGACTTTTCTTGGGGGAGCAGGAGAAAGAGGATGTGGGGAATATTATCCAGTTCCCCTCTGAATCAGCTGGAATACTGGCTTCGAGAAGGCGGGCTGGGGTGGAAGGGCTGTGCAAGCTTTGGGGAGAGCTCGGCTCTCTTAGAACGGCAGGTGGAGTCCTGGCTGGGGCTGACTCAACTCGGAGCTTTTCCTGCAGGGGCCGCGCCTTTTCTGCATCCTGAACCTGGGCAGCGGGGATGAGCTGTGGAAGCGGGTTTCATGAATCAAGTCCCTCTTGCAATCCTCTTGGCCTGCTCCCTGTAGGAAGTCATCCTGCCAACTGAGTTTTAAATCAGGGCTCATTAGCCAGCTGTTGCCAACCGTATGTTACGGGGATCAGTCCCCTGTGAGATGATGTTTTTCCACTGCCTGGGGTGATTGGCAGTTTGAAGGGGACCTTTGACCTCCTTGTAGCATCTGGATCGTTGTGGAGACCACATCAGTGCAAATCCTGCTTAGCTCATCTTAGAGCAAAGAGCCAGGAGGACCCTGATGCCCCCAGGGTGGTTGGGCAAGGATGGCGTGGGGCCGACGATACCCAGACCTCCAGCCACCAGCCCTTGGCCTGTGCCTTCCAACCCATTAGCCATCTCTCATGCTCCTTTCCGAGACACACAGCCTGCGAGTAGCGGCAAGGAGTGGTGGCTAGACGCTGATCTGGACTTGGCGACAGAAATGATTTCCTGTTGTCGTTGTCTGAGTCTGATTTTCACTGATGGTGTTTTGTGGATTTTTGTGGTGGTGGTGATGGTTGCTGATGCTGCTGGTGGCCCCCGGAATAATGGAGCTTCTGGTCGCACGGCTGTCGTGTAGGCATCCCTCAGTTGTGCTCAGCCCAGTGGCTTGGGGAGGATCGGGCTGTGAACTGTCGGCAGCAACCCATGTCCAGGCTTGTATGTAAGTTTTGCTCTAGGAGGAGGTAAATGGTGTGGGGTGGGGTGCTTCCACCTGGCTGCTTTCACCTCTCAGCTACTTGTAGAGGGGAGGAAGCCTTAGCTCGCAGGCCTGTAGGGCCGTGTTGCAGGCTGTGGGTGTTGGTGAGCTATGCCAGAGGCTGATTCTGCAGGGTCCCCAGAGCTGGAGGGAATCGTGTGCCTGGGATGGGGCTGTTCTGCCCCTGCACACGCAGGGGTGCTGCCAGCTTCCCGCAGATGGCTGCTGGAGCCAGCAACTCCACTGATTGGCTTTTCATCAGAGGCCTCTAGGGGCCTCCCTTCTCCTTGTCGTCCCCGTGCTGCAAACTGCAGGCACTGATCATGGCTGACCTTTGACTCCTTGACTCCGAGATGCCCAGACCAAAGAAGCTGCTGTTCTTAGCAAGGTGTGCACTGCATTCCACGGACGGTGGGAGTCGGAGAGGCAGGGCTCGCCCCACAGCCATCGGACACACCCCAAGGCCCAGAGCAGCCCGCCCTGTGCAGGCTTCTAAGGATGTCAAAGAACAGAGTGCCCAACTCTCCTACCTTGGGCAGGACCTGGAACTTGGAAAAGCTCCCTGTCACAGGCTTGGTCAGCTCGGGGCCAGGTCCCAGCCCGAGCTGCCTCTGAAATTTGAGGTGCACGACAGCGCCGGGAGTGAGCTTTGCCTTGGTGACTGAAGTCACGGAATGGAAACTGTGAGGCCCGTGCCTGTTCTGGAAGAAACAGATTTCCTGGAGAGGCCCCAGTGTCTCCCTCCAAAACCCTGCGACTGCTCCTTGGACTCTGCCGTTGTCTCCTGGTAGGGACCCTGCCGCCTTCAGCGCCGCTGCCGCCCAGGTCTGCGGGAGTCGGCTCGGTGGTTGCTGTTAGTCTCCTTTTTGCCCAAACAGCCCCTGGGTTCTTCACGCGACTCGTTCCAGGACTTCAGGTCAGAGAGCTCAGAGAGAACCAGTGCTTGGGGTTTGGGGCCTTGCAGGATGGTGGACCCGTGGCTGGCTTGAACCCAACGAGGGAAAGGCCCGGGGCCTCCATACTCATCCGTGGGGACCTGCCTTGGGCAGCTCCTCTTGGTGGGCTTCCCGGGTGTGGCCCTTAACCTCTGCCTCCAGCGCTGGGCTCTCGGACTCCATGTGCCAGATGTTCACTCCTGCCTTTGGATTGACTCTGCATTTGACCCCTGACCCTGTGGCACATTCCCACGGCCTCCTCACTCTGTAAGGAGAGAGCTGGGGAGAAAGGAGGCCTCAGCTCTGGACTGAGGTCAACTACATAGGGCTCGTTTCCCCCACGCGTGCCCACTTCCGAAGATGCGGACATCTGGTTTGAAGGCCGGCCCACACCAAGCCACTTCAACACCTCGGTTTATGGAAAATTTCAGGCCTTGCTGCAGCTCCCTTCTAACTGCCGTCACATACTTGCTGAAACCCAGGGTGGGTGTCTTGAATTCTTTGTCCAAAGATGGCCCAAAGGCCTGGATAGCTTCACAGAGCTACAGCCAGGGAGAGGGTGGTGGCAGGCCGGGGTGGGGTGTGGGGCAGGAGCGTATTTCTGGCCGGTGCCTCCTCACCCAGGGGCAGCCTTCCTGAGGCCTGGCCCGCCTGCCCCAGAACCAGAGGAGAGCTGGGGCTGTGGTTTACTACTGCAAGGTGACGGCAGGCCTGCAAACAGACCGTCCCTAGGGACGCCGTGGGGGAAATTTCACTCAATTCAGTGCAAAAATATTGACTGCCGGCCGGCAGGGTGCCACATCGGGGAACAGGGAAGTGGGAAGCTTCACCTTTCTGTCTTGGCTTTTCTCCAGGCTGTGGGAGGGGCATCCATTTCCGGGGTGGGGGGAGAAATGCCAAATGCATTGCTGTTCTGCTTGGTACATCTCACTTGTTTCTAATAAAGGAAGCAGCTGAACAAAACCCTCCCGCCCTCCTGTATTCCTCTGGTCAGCAGGTGGCCGTGGAACCGATGCAGCCCCCGGCCTGGGCTGGAGCCCTCTCGCTCTGCAGGGAAGGCCCTCGTGACCACAGCACCGGGCAACTTCTGAACACCTTCCTTTGACAAGGCTGCCCTTTCAGGGCCAGCTTGGCTCTTTGCCCCTAACCTCTCCCACCCGCCAGCAAGGAGCCGGTACTGACTCAGGTTCCTCTGTGTAAGAGGAGCAACCAGGCTCAGCGCCAGCACCCTCGGTCTGGGTCAGCGTGGCTCCTCTGACGGAGGGCGCAGGCACCGCCCCTCCCCCTTGTCCAGATGTCACACCTCCCCTTGCAGGCCAGGGGCCGGGTGGTTCTGTTGAGACACTGGGGGTGCTTTTAATGCTGCAGGCCGGCAGGTCCCACTGAACCAGAAAGGTTCCCAGGAAGGGCCTGAGAAACCGCATCTAGACTTCCTGTGTGTCGTGTGTGTCCCCCCGCCCACCCCCTCTTCTCTTCCTCTGGACCTTTTCATCCATTCCCCCCATGGCTGGTGCTTCCGAGCCCCTTCCCAGGGAACCTGGGCCCTGAGCGGCACCCTGAGAGGACACAGGATCTGCCCCTGGGATCATCCGTGAGGCCTTTTCCCAGTCCTCCTAGACCCCCACCCTACGTCTCTCCCCAGCCCCAGACCAGCTGACTCCAGCTCCTGACAGCGGGCCTGCGGGCCTTCGCTCCCGTCTTAGGTTTGGGCTGGGAGAACACAGCCCTGTGGGTGGTCTCCACCCAGGGTCTCCAGAATTACGAGCTGTGTTTCTTCTTTGCCCCCAGCTCCCATAATCAGTTCCTGTCAGCTTTTTTGCCTTAAAGACTCTCGCCCTTTGAAGGCCATCTTCCCAGCCTTCGGGCTCTTCTCCTAGCAGTAAACCCTTCCTCTGCTGCACCACGCCAGAGACGAGAAGCAGGACGGGGGGCTCAGCCGGGGCGCCCGGGTTCACCTGACAGGAGCCCCAGCCCAGGCCCTGCGGGGACCGCACAGCTCTCAGTTGCCCTTCATATGCCAACACTGGACCTGGCCTCACCGTGCCCCCAACCGTGGGGCTGCAGTTTGGCCGCCTGCCTCTCCTGACAGCCGTGAGTGTTGTGTACCAAGGCCGCCCAGCCCATTCCTTCACGGTTCCTGGACAGGGGGGCATCTGGGCCCCTTCAGAGTCTGATTGTCTTCTTTCAGACACACTAATTCCTCAGAACCAAATGCCCCTCTTGGTGTAAACCGAGAGCAGGGTGAGGCTGTCACTTCCTGCATCAGGCAGGAAGGTGGAGACAGCCCAGCCCTGGGTTCTATGGGAGCAGCTTCCAGCCCCAGCCCAACCCAGCCCCTGCCCCAGCCCACCCTCCGGGAACTGCCGTCAAGCTCAGCCCTTGTTCAGGGTTGGTGCTGTTGCCTGAGGGAACCCCAGATGCCAGGGCTCCACATTTAATCCCAGAAAGTCACCTTTCTGATAGGTCTCCTCTGGATTCTGCCTTCTGGTGTCTGGGCACCTCTCCCAGCATCTCTAGGGGGGCCTGGGGCGGCCCGCTGCTTTCCAGGCCTTTGTCTAGAAGGCTGGTTGGCTGGTGGAAGGAGAGTTCCAGGTCTCTGGGATTCGTCTACTGAGCAGACAGGGGCCTCGAACCCAGCTGAGCCTGGAAAGGGGGACTCTGTCTGGAGTCCCTCAGAGGCCTGTCCCCGCCCCCTTGAGGGCCACAACAATCCTGCTCTGGCAGAAGCCCACCTACCTGCCCCGCTCCCCGTCCAAGGCCCCTGGTGTACATGCTGTGGGGGTGGCTTTGTGAACTGCTGTCCTCACAGTCTTGTGATGCTGGCAGCAGCTCTGAGCCAAGAGGAAGGGTCAGGGCTATTTTGAGCTGCGGCAGCTCCTCCAGCACCCCTGGCTGTCTTAGACAGGGGAGCCCAGATGCAGCAAGAGGCCCAGGGGACGCTCCCTCTGCCCCGTCCCTCCTCATAGGCCTGTGGGTGTGGCCTCAGAGGTGCTCAGGGCGTGGCAGTGGTAAAGTAAACTTGCTTCTTTATTTTGTTCTGCTGTCCTCTCCAGGGCTCTTCTAAGACAAGTTAAAAATCTCCTCCTAGGTTTACCCAGGGCTGAGCCTCCCTCTCCCTGCTTGCTTTAACAAGGGAGTGGCGCTCAGGTTCCAGAGCTGGAGGGAGGAGCCCAGAAAGCCTGGAGGGGGAAGGAGGGCCTTACGGGGTGGCTAACGCCTGGGGAGGGGGCAAGGGGGTGGCTGGGCTCCTTGTGGGAAGGAGGCTGGGACGGGGCAGAGAGTGGCTGAGGGCTTACATGTCCTGCTCCCCAAGTCTCCTGGCAGCAACGGGCCTGGCTCTTCAGAAGCCACGACGACCAGGTGGGCTGAGCACCTGAGGAGCTGGGGGCATCTCACAGCCCAGGGAAAAGATCAACTGCCTGTTCTTCAGGAGGGGCTGAGGCGGCCCTCAGCACCCAGTTGAGAACAGAGCCTGGCGGGCAGGCTAAGTGGGAGGCTGGAGGGCTGGCCCTCCGTCACCCCTCCTCTCCAGAGGAGGAGAGGGCCTCCGCTGACGGATGCAGACTGGCACCTGCAGAACCCAGGGTGGCTCAGCTGTGCCGTCAGGAGCGCTGGATGCAGATGTGGACAAAGAGGGTGGCTGGTGACAGTGAGGCCCCGTCCTTGGAAAGCAGGTGGATGTGGCGGTATCCTGCCGGGAGGGTAGCCCGGTGTCAGCTTCTCTGCCCACCGCCCTGCGGGGCCAGGCTCTCGGAGGGAGTGGGCAGCCCGGGTGAACAGGGTCTTGGAGGCCCGGCCCCCCTTCTCTTTCCACCACCGTCAACCCCACCAACCTTGCTTCAGGCTGCTGAGAGGCAGTGTAAACTGGCCCACAAAGTCATTGGGGGACGTGGCGTCATAATCTTCTACCACGAACCGGACCAGCACCAGCTCCGGAGCCCGCAGCTGGAACTGCAGGGTCTGTCCCCAGCGGGGGTTGAAGCCTAGGGCGCAGGCCTGACCGTCAAGAGCCCGCCCTGCACCTGCCCCGCTCCCCGCTATCTGCCCCCAGCTCGCCCCAGCAGGGCCCCCACCATTGTTGAGCACGTAGTTGGTCTCCTTGCAAGCACAGTCTGCGGGCACCCCGTGGATCTCAATGCGCACCAGCGGGTCCACGATGGAGTTTGGCTTCTCGGCATTCAGCTTGGGCAGCTGCTGCGCGGTCAGCACCTGCGCGGGAGCGAGGGGAGCTGCAGCCTGGCCCTCCCGCTCAGGACCTGGAGGCAGACCGCCCTCCTGCGAGCTGTCCCCAGGCCTCTGCTATCCTCAGGCTGGCACCCCGCAGACAGGGACCCCAGGCAGGGTGTGGTCCAGGCTGCTGACCTGGATGGTGAAAGTCGTTCTGGGGGGTCCAGGACACTCAGGGTCAAAGGTTGTGTCAGGCTGCCGCAGACAGGCAGGTTTCAGGACATAGCCGCACTGCCCATTGATAAGGAAGCGCCCGGCATTGAGGTCCATCTCATAACCTGGCGTCTGGAAGTTCAGGGCCACTGTGGACACAGCGGGGGCAGGGCAGGGGCTCTCAGCGGCCCTCTCTTCACTGCTCAGTTTCAAGAGTCTCACTGCCCTCCCCACCGGACACACCTCATGGGGCGAGGACTCAGCTCTCTCTAGAGAGGGCCCAGGGTCCCACTGCCTGGATAGTGATATCCCACCCCTACCATGGCTGGGGGGTTTCACGGCAGCCTCCACAGCTGGAGCCGGAGGGTGGGGCTGGGGCCGGGCCAGAGGCAGGATCCAAGGAAGCCCCATGTTTCCCTCCCTGCCCCCAAGGGGACCAGGCTCCTCTCCTTCGGCTCTGCTCAGCCTCCCTCCAGAACACACGCTCGTCAGCGATGACTTAGTGGGGACTGCCGGGCTGTGCGTGTGTGTGTGTGTGTGTGTGTGTATGAGGCACGTGGGAGTGGAGGTTTTTAATTTCCACCTGCATGAAAAGTTTTGAGATTGTGCACTGGCTCGTTTACACAAACGAGCCTGCTTTGTGTTTCCCCACCTTCCTTGTTGATCAGTCTTTTAATCACTGGCATCTATAGGACTCATTTCTCCACCTTCTGGAAAGCTGTGCGGCCTCATCACCGCTGGGGCCGCCGTGGCCCCCTGCCCACCCCCTCTCCCCGGCGCTCCCACTCACCCAGCTGACAGCCCGAGTTCCACATCTCCTGGGGGTTGTAGTTGGCGGAGTTCATCCGCAGCCCCAGTGGGTAGACACGGGTCAGTTGGCAGGCATTGTGCCTGATGAAGCTGTTCCCTGAGCGAGAGTTGGGGCAGGACTGTGACAGCCCCTGGGCTGTGGCTCACCGGGTGCCAGGGCCTGTCCCCTCCCCTCCCCCACCTCCAGAGACAAGCTGGGAACAGAGGCTGAACTCCCATCCCCAGCTCCCCCGCCCCGACTCCTTGTTCTCTCTGATGAGGGGACGGGGGTCCTCACAAGGAGGCTGCTGAAGTCCAGAGAGGGGCAGGGACCGCCCCCCGCTCCCGCCGCCTGACACTGCCTCCCACCCCAAGTCCCCACGTTCCCAACTTGGTGGGTGGAGCACTTGGCCCCAGGCTGGCATCCCCTGTCTTTCATGGCTCATCCCACAAGCCCTCCTCCAGCCACGCCTCTGGTTCCAGGAACCCTTCCTGTACCTCAAGCCTCCAGGCCTTGGGCCAACCTGCTCCTCCTGTCTGAAGTCCCCTCCCCCTCTTCACCTGGCTGCTTCCGCCTCATCCTTCAGTCAGGTGTCTTCTCAGCCACCACTTGCTCGGGAACCCTTCTCTGGTCTCACCCCCTCCTGCTGGGCTTCCCCAGGCTCCGTCGTGCCTGTCCTGCCCGACTGATCACCCGGCACCGTAATTATCCATCTGTGTCTGGCCCCACCACTAGGCTGTGAGCTGGTGAAGGCAGACAGCAGCCTCCCCTTCCTGTGCCCTTTTCCCTCTACGTACGCCTGGCCGGGTGCCGGGCGTGTGCTGGGCACTCATTCCCTGAGCCCCTCTTTTCACTGCCCCCGAAGCCCTTTCGCACTCCTTTCCAGATCAACTTCAGCATCTACCACCCACCAGCAGCCTGCAGGTCCCCCAGAGGCCCGACGTCCCGGCTCCTACCTGCCTCTCGGATGAGCTTCTTGGCCTTGCGCTCGCTGAGGGAGCTGACCTGGCAGGGCTGGGGCGGGGCTGGGGCAGGGCGCAGGGTCCGCAGGCGGCTGGCACAGCAGTACACGGCCAGGGCCGACAGCTCCGGGGAGATCTGCTTGGCCTGGGAGACGAGCCTCAGCGGGGGTCTGCCCACTCCAGACCCCTGGTCCTCCCACCTTCCTTCCCTCTGCCACCTGCCCCCAAGCTCCACAGTGGCCTCAAGCCCCTGCCCAGCCCGGGCTGGCCCAGCCAGGCCCACTCACCCGCCGCCTCTGCTCTGGGGCCCCCGCCTCCTCTTCTTCGTCCTCGTCTTCGTTGTCCTCCTCCCGGTCTGACAGAATTCGACCGTCCTCATTCCGAGCAGCTGGCAGCCTCTTCCCCTTCACCAGGACCCGGCCTTTCAGCTGCTGTAGAGACCAACACGGAAAAATTAAGCCCTTTTGCCCCTGTGTCGGCCGGTCAGTCTATCACTCAGCCACCACTGTGTGAGGGAGGGGCTGG
This sequence comes from Orcinus orca, assembly GCF_937001465.1. Taxonomy (NCBI): domain Eukaryota; kingdom Metazoa; phylum Chordata; class Mammalia; order Artiodactyla; family Delphinidae; genus Orcinus; species Orcinus orca. Next base: position 38,824,959 of record NC_064577.1, on the reverse strand, counting down.
CCCAGGGTGGCGAGCAGCGAAGGAGACACAGATGAGTGATGTTTCTAATAGGAAGAAACCTATGAGGGAAACAGCCCCATCCACAGGGGACTGGCTAATGGGGTCCCTCTAAGCATCAGCATCCTACACAGCAGCCAGTAAAATGAATGAGGCGGCTCAGGGTTGAAAGAGACGGTGCTCTCTTCAAAAAAGATCTCGTGAAAGAAGCGCATGTAGAATACGTGTTCACGTGATCTTCGTGCACCATTTGAAAGAGAAGATAGCTGTGTACATAGCTATATATATGCGGGGGAAAGTTCTGGAAGGATACACAAGACACTGCTGAAGATGCTCACTTCTCCAGAAATAGGACGGGGGGAGCGTGAGTGGAGGAAAATCCGTGTTCCATTGTGTATGCTTTTCTGCGGCTCCATTTTTTCTTTTACCATATGTATGTTATTTTCATACCGACAAAAAAATCACACACAAAGGTGAACCTACATTCCTTGCATAATTTGGGATTGGAAGGAGGAGGAGAGTTTTCTCAAAGAGCCCCAAAAGGATGAGTGTCCTGAAGGGGCAGATGAAATGCTCTGGGGGTTGGGAGGAAAGGAGGAAGGACCACTTCTGGCCAGAGAGCTGAGGAAGTTGTTAAGGCCACAGGAAGAGGCCCTTTACGCTGAGCTAGAGCTCTAAGCAGGTGGCGCTTGGCGAGCACAGATGGCTAGGAAGGGAGCTTCAGATGGAAGAGACAGTGTCAACCAAGGCCTTTGAGATGGGAATGGCCGAGCCTGCAGGACTCCGTGGGCAGAAGGCAGAGCGGGGAGGTCAGGGCCAGGTCGTAGAGGGCCTTCGATGCCAGGTGACAGGGTGGGGTGTGTCTAGTCAAAATGGAAGGCAGACAAGTGGCAAGACCACAGGGTGGCAGATGTCAGATGAACGGAGAAGCGGAGGAAGGTTAAGACAGAGAGAGGGGAGGGGGCCTGAACAAGGGAGGTGGATGTGGACCTCGGAGCCAGACCCTCCCCCCACCCAGGCTGGGGGTCCGGGAGCATCACCTCTGGGGACGGCAGCTCTTCAGGGTTCTGGGAGTCCAGCAGCTGCGTCACCAGCATGTCCCCCAGGATGGTGTGGAGGTGACGGGCCATGGCAGCCTGCTGCTCCAGCCCACAGTGGTTCTCGAGGGACAGGATGACGGGGTACGGAGACAGCTGTGGGAGGGAGGGTCAGCAGCTCAGTCACTCACCCCTCCCCCACCAGGACCCCTGCTATGCCCGGCCCCCAACCCCTTTCAGGCCAGGCAGGCAAAGGCAGGGCTCTGCAGAACCCACTCTGGGGGAGACCGAGTGCGTGGATGTGGGACACACTGGGGTCAGTGTGCACGTGGAGGGGCAGAGGTCAGATCTGGGGCCTCGGGGAAGGGGTGGAGTGTCTGGGGAGCTGAGGGTGGCTGCAGGAATGTTTTTCTTTTACAAATGTTCTTTATCTGTTAACGACACTGACCATGTCGTTTAGGTTGCACACTTTTGGTCCCAGCCCATCATTTGCTGACGGTAAGGTTTGTATAGCTCGACAGAAGTTGCAATTTTATGTAGGTGCAACACTGAGCTTCTCTTTCACGATTTTTCTCTTTGCGAGTCACGATTAAAAGGTCCTTCCCTACCCACAAGGTTTTCTTCTGGAAATTTTACGATTTTAATACATTTACTAAATATAAGGGTGGGAGAAGGGAGCCTCTCACCCAGCTTTATTCTACCCCATTGGGCAGTTGTCCCAGCAGCACTTGGTGAAAGTGAGTCCCTGGGCAGGGGTTTCTTTTGTTTCGGGGGGTTTTTTGTTTTGGGGTTTTTTTGGCCGTGCCACACGCGGCATGCAGGATCTTAGTTCCCTGACCAGGGATCGAACCCGTGCCCCCTACAGTGGAAGCACAGAATCTTAACCACTGGACCACCAGGGAAGTCCCAGGGGTTTCTTCTGGAAGGACCGAGACCAGCTGATGTCATGGGGAAGGCTCTGGGGCTGGGCGTGGGAGTCCCAGGGCTCACCGTGAAGGCATGATCACGCACTGCCTGGATCACGTCTCGGAAGAGGATCTTGGAGGTGAGGGTGTGGCCATGGTAGATGACCGGCTCCCCTCCTGGCCCCTCCCAGCAGTCAAGCTCCACACAGCGGCATCCCTGGGCAAAGGCTCTGCGGACAGATGGATGGATGGGCAAGGTGTCATATGGGTGGCACAGAGCAGGGCGATGGACAGGCCCCCAGGTAGGCCCCAGGAAGCCCATGGCGGGAGCTGAGCCCCATGTCCATCCCCAAACTGGCTCCCAGACATGTTCACTCCCACCATCCCCCCCACTATGGTACCTAACATAGGCCTCGGTGCTGCTGGGCCCACCGATCTGAGAGTCGGTCAGGTAGGTGTTATGGGAGGAGGAGATGAAGTAGTGGGCCAGGGGCTGGTTCATGTCCTGGAACACACACGTGTGGGCCGGGTTCAGGGCAGCCCCCTCAGGCGACAACAGGTACATCATGAAGCCATCCAGAGTCATCAGCTCGTGCTGCTTGGCTGAAGGAATGGGCAGAAGAGAGCATCACGGGGGACCCCTTTGTCTGGCCCTAAAATGCCTCAAAGCTCACTCAACTTAGTAATAGTGAGCACCTGTCTACTGACTGGACTCCACGTAAGTTACGCTTTTTTTTTTTTTTTTGGCCACACCTCGCAGCTTGCGGGATCTGTTTCCCGACCAGGGATTGAACCCGGGCCACGGCAGTGAAAGGCTGGAATCCTAACCAGTAGGCCACCAGGGGACTCCCAAGTTATGCCATTTAATTTCAACCCAACCCTGTGAGGACGGTACATTACTATGCCATTTTACAGATGTGGCAGCTGAGTCTCAGAGAGGCAAGGTAACCTGCCCAATGGTGCCCACAGCCTGTAATAGCAGAGCCCACTTAGCTGGGAACCCGGACCTGTCAGATGCCGAGCCCTGGGCCGTGTTGGCCCCAGCCCCATCTGTCAGACCCCTCACCTGTCTCGTTGAGCTCATAGGTGTGGATGAGCTGCTGGGCGTGGGCCAGTGTGGCGTCATCCTCACCCTGGTCCTCCAGGAACTCCAGCAGCTCGGGGGTGCTCAACACCCGGTCCTCGCCTGAGTACCGATGGAAGATCTCCTCCAGCTCGGGGCGTTTCAGCAGCCGTCGCAGAAACTCCTCGATCTCAGGCCCCTCCAGCCACTCATTGTTGGAGCGGTCACACTCCTGGAGAACAGGAGGGAGAGATTCAGAGGAGGAGGACACCCTGGGAGAGTTGGCCTGCGCTGACACGCCAGTCATCCACCACGTCTGGGAAGGAGGCACTGTCCGCAGTTTCACAGGTGGAGAAACTGAAAGCTAGCCAGGCTCCGGGTCTCACTCAGACTCACACAGCTGCTAAATCACAGGCTGGGATTCTAAGAAAGGACTCTGGCGTTCATTGCCTGTTCCTCTGCCCCACGACCTACTCCAAGAATCAAGATGTGGGAGGAGAAACTGTGAGCCCTGGGCAGGGCTGAGCCCCGGGCAGGGCTGAGCCCCGGTGCCAGAATCCCCGCTCCCGTGTGTATACGCTACCGTTCTCAGCCTCACACGTTCACACCCAGGGGCAGTGAGCAACACATAACAGAATTCACGTGGCGCTATGGGCCCAGGTGCACTGGTGCCGTGGCCCCTTCTGTCTTTTGGGGTCACAGTCAACATCCGCACAGGTGTCTCCACGTGATCCAACTGGGCCACGGATGCACAGCCCACCTCCGTGGGCCCCGTCTGTGCTCCCACATGGGGGGTGTACATGGTCACGTGTGGAGGTGCCACACATGCCACAGTGGAGGGGGGTGCGCTCCTGTGTGTACCCGTGAGCCTGAGATCCTCCCTACCTGGGCTCTGCCTGAGGGTGAGGAAAGGAGCTCTGGGCCAGCACTCCCATCCTGGCCCAGTGGCTTCACTGGGTTGAAAGTGTACCTAGGCCCAGATGTGGCCTTTCTGCAGAGAGAGGCCACTCTCCACAAAAGCTGGCGGGTGGGAAGGGGGAGGGAACTGGTGGCTCAGATGGCTGGGGGAAGGCAGAGAGCAGGTGGGAAGGGGGAGGGAACTGATGACCCAGATGGCTGGGGGAGGGCAGAGAACAGAGGCCAGAATGGTGGCAGATGCCCACCTTGAAGAGGCCGTAGGCGTACATGTCGTTCATGTCCACGTTGACCATGCGGAGCAGGTTCTTGATCTCCTTGAAGCTCATCTTACTGTCCTGGTTGGAGTCCGCTCGATGCAGATAGAAGTGGATCCAGGTGTGGGTGCTCAAGAAATACTAGAGACAGGCTGGGCCCAGCCCCCTGCTGACAGGTAACTGACAGGTATGGCATACCCCCACCCCCGCCCTGGGGGCTCCCAGGTTTGGGGGCTGTGGTTTCCCCTCAGCCTGTGGACCCCCTGAGTGCCCCAGCCGCACGTCCTCCACGGGAACGGGCTCCCCGTCACCACCCTCGGTTCTTAAGACAAGGGGCTCTATCTCAAACCGCGGGTCCCTAAGGGCGGAGCCACGCCTCCCCTGGGCCTGAGGGTCCTCCCGGCACACGGCCGGCCCCCCTCCCCGAGCGGTCCGCTGCCTTCCCCGGGAGGATATTGGTCGAGGCGCTCGCGCTGGCTCATGGCATCGAGGCGCGCGCGCAGCTTGGCCAGACCGCGCACCCAGCGCTGCGCCTCCTCGGCCGTGGGCGCCGCCAGGTCCAAGTTCTTGCGACGCCCCTTGAAGGCGATGGTTAGGCAGCGCGCCGGCTCGAAGGCGCCCCCGAAGCGCCGCAGGCCCTCGGACTGGTGGCCCTCGCGGACGGCCTCGATGTGCTGCACGAAGACTGCGGAGAGGTACGGGACGCGCGCGGCCGGGTCAGGGCGTTGGGGCCGGGCCTCCACTGTCCCCAGCCTGCCCGCGCCCGCCCGGGCCCCAGCTCACAGATGTGCTGCGAAGGCGCGCGCGGGATGCGCCGCTGGAACCACACGCTCAGGCCGTCCTCCTGCAGCCGGTACAGCCGCTCCTTTTGCCATGTCCGCGAGCGGATCTTGCAGAGCCGGGAGCCCCGCAGCATGGCGCGCACGTCCTCGTCCTCCGTCAGGCCTGCGGGGGCGGGAGGGGATGGGCATCCTGGCTGGCCCTGCTTGCAGGTTCCCTCCACCCTCCTCCCAGCAGGGAGGTGCGGCCTCCTCCCCAAGCCTCTGTAAACTCTCCCAGGCGGCTCTTCCTCTCCCTGTAACAGGCCCCCATACCGGCTTTGGCTGTAGGCTCTTTGGCCCCAAGGCCTGTGCTTGGTGTGTCCCACCCAGGCCACCCTGGGAGGGGTGCCAGTAACAGGCCTGCCCTCCCCCGTGTCAAGCAGCCTCGTCTGGAGGCCCTCAGAGCAGAGCCCAAGGCGGCGCCTGGGACTCAGGCCTCGCTAAAGGTCACTCTTTCTGCCACTCCCCTCCATCACGGCCTCCAGCCTTCAAGCCTGGAATCTGCCATCAACAGCCTTTTCCCTTGACACGAAAACCTGACCATCAAGAGGGTAGTCTCACTATCTAACCTAAATCTTTCCTGCTGCAACCCAAGCTCCTCACCTCTGCTTTCCCGAAGACAAGGGAGGACAGCAGAGGTCACTCTGGCTCCAGGGTCTCAGACCAAGCATGCCAGGCCCAGTCCTGCCTTGGCCAGCCTGGGGCTGATCTCCAGATGCCCTGGTGGGGCCCAGCTGAAAGCATGATCTCCTGTGACACTTGGTATCCCCCTTGCCCAGCCACTGTCACAACCCCGTGTAACCCCTGAGCCCACATGTGCTCTCCGGTCACAGCGTCCATCCTTCTTAATAAGACAAAATGCTTACAAAGTACCTACTACATGCCAGACCCCACTCACGTGTTAACACACGAGAAAACAAGTGCAGAGATGCTTCAGCAACTTGCCAGAATTCCATGGCTGGGGAGTGGCAGAAGCAGGCTTCAGACCCTGGAGGTCAGGCTCCAGCACCTTCGCCCTTGGCCACTACACTGACCCCTCTGCTCCTTCTATCCTCCTCCCTCCCCCAACTCCCTGCAACCACCCTGGGCTTGAGGACCTAGGAAAGAGCAGGGTCCGAGGAGTCAAATACCAGCTCTGTCACTCCCCAGTTACACGGCCTTGGTGGCACTACCCTGTGACAGCTCTAAGCCTCATGTTCGCCATTCATAAAATGGAGACCACAATAGTAGCTGCTACAAAATCCAAAATTCAGTCAAGATGCTGCCCATCCTGGTAGGGCCACACCCTGCTCAGATCTTCCTCAGCAGGGGTCAGAACCAAAGGTTTATGAGCCAGGGGACAACAGAACGTGTGGAAACCAGACAAACTGTAGGGTCCACACCCTTCGGAAGGACGGAGGCAGCCAGGAGTGGATGAAGGCCCAGAGTTCCCAGGGAACCGAATCTGGATTTATATGTGACGCCTCCAGATTTTTCAATGTTGGCAATTAAATCAAATTGAAACAAAAAACCCCAAAACACCACTGTTTGGGCCAAAAGAAACAAGACAGTGGGCCTCTCTTCCTCCCTTTATTTTAACAAGCTCCCAATACTGGGTTTGGCTTTAGGCTTTGTGGCCCCAAGGACTCTGCTTGCCCAGCTGCAAACCCTGACCTGAGGAATCAAGTCTAAATTCCTGGGGCTTCCTCTCACTCTCTCTAGGAGCCTTTGTAGGATCATTCTCCCATCTCTTCCTCAGACTGGGGTCCTTCAAGGACCACCTCCTCCAGGAAGTCTTTCCTGATTTGTCCTCAAATAGGAGTTCTCCTTCCCTGACCACCAGCAACACTTTTTACTTTAATTAAATCACCCCACCTAAACTGTAATTTCAGTGGACCTTAATAAGCCCAAGCGCTGGGATATCCACACCTCAGTGCTTGTCCCAGAGCCAGGCTTGCAGCCAGTGTTTTCTGAAAGGGGAGGCAGATGGACAGACAGCTGGGGACTAAGTATATTCTAGCCCCAGCCCTGAGCCATCTGTCCAGATGTCAGGGCAGCAGCCTTGTGGGTCAGGGTTTCTCAACTCCGGCTGTGCATCAGAATCACCTGGTGGAGGTTGCAAAACCCATGACCCAGAGATTCTCATCCAGCAGGTACAGGTTGGGGGTTGGACATCTGTATGTTTAAAAAGCTACCTTATGAAAAAAAAAAAAAAGCTACCTTATGACTTTGAGAGTGACTATAATGGAGAATCATGGACTCAGGGGCAGGAGGAGAAACCTGCCATCCTTAAGAGGCTATGGTCCCCCTTGGGGCCAATTTGTGACCCTAATGGCTCCAAGGGGTCTCTCAGGGTTTAGACTGTGGCCTTCTGGAAGGGTCAATGCCCACTCAGTGCCACCTAGCCAGGAAGGGGAGGTGGAACCCTCCTTCTTCCAGGTAAAGAGCTGGAACTTGGCATGGGCCAGGCCAGGAGACTCACCAGACCCTCAGGCCCCTATCCCCACAGGTTCCCCACATCCAGGCAACCTCTGCATTCTCTCATCCTGAGGAACAACAGAGTGGGGGGCAGGGCATTCAGGGGCACCTGCAGCGCCATCAGGGCTGAGCCCGCCCCTCCACCACCCCCTCAGCTATGGGAAAGGGGACTCCTCATCCCCATGACAGCCAGGCCCTGCAGCTGTACCCACCTCCCCTGACTGGGCCAGCCCTGTGATGCCAAGGCCAGAGGTTGGGGGGGGAGGTGGAGGAGGGGGGCTGGTGCATGACTAAGGCTGGAAATGGAGGTGAGTCACTGAAGGCCTCTTTTGTCCAGAGCCTGCTGCAAACAGGACATGGAGAAAGGCAGCCTGAGCTCCCGACCAGCACCCCACCAGGACAGGTTCCCACGCTGAGGAGGCCCCTACTCCTGGCTCTCACCCCCAGCTCCCCAGGAGCCTGCTGGGGGAAGGGGTGACATTCCATTCTGCCCACCCAACCAGCACAGGCCCCCCGGATCACACTGCCCCTTGGACCACACTGTCCTCCAACCACACTGCCAGAGGAAAAGCCACACAGAACGAGGGTGAAGTGCCCGGCTGGGCCAGGTGCCGAGTCCCTGGGTGGGTGCCTCTATTTCTCCACTGCTTGAGCTTCTGAACCCTAGGGTAGTGAGGGGGCTGAGCTGTCAGATGGGAGGGGCAGGACCAAGGGAGGTAAGGGCGTGAGGTCAGGAAGCAGGCCCAGGCCCTGGGCAGTGATACTGAGAGGGGCCTGGCCCTCTGCCTAGCCACCCAGTAAACATTTATCGGTCCCACCAGATCCAAACCCACAGATGTTTCCTCGACCTCATTCCTACCTGCTTGGAGCAGGAGTGCAAGCTGCCTGCCTCCCGTGGTTTCCGTGGATTCTCTATCTATCCATCTCTGCCTTGAACCTGGAGCTGGGCTGGGCCAGCACCATGGCCACCTCAACCGAGCAGGTGGGGGAACAATCACGAAATAACAGTAGTAAAAATGAGGACAAACAGTACCAAAAGGTGGAAACAACCCAAGCGTCCATCAACGAATGAATAAGCAAAATGTGGTCTATGCATACAGTGGGTTATTATTCAGCCATAAAGAGGAGTGAAATCTGATCTCTGTTACAACACGGATGAACCGTGAAAACATTATGCGGGCTTCCCTGGTGGCGCAGTGGTTGCGAGTCCGCCTGCCGATGCAGGGGACGTGGGTTCGTGCCCCGGTCCGGGAGGATCCCACATGCCGCGGAGCGGCTGGGCCCGTGAGCCATGGCCGCTGAGCCTGCGTGTCCAGAGCCTGTTGCTCCGCAACGGGAGAGGCCACAACAGTGAGAGGCCCGCGTACCGCAAAAAAAAAAAAAAAAAAAAAAAGATGAAAACATTATGCTAAGGGAAATAAGCCAGACCCAGAAGGAGAAATGATGTACGATTCCATTTACATGAGATACTAGAACAGTCAAATTCACAGAAACAGATTTTATATCACTTATACCTCAATTTAAAAAAACTCAGAGACAGAAAGTAAATTAGAGGTTACCGGGGGCTGGGGAAAGGGAAGAATGGTGACTTATGTCCTAATGGTTACAGAGTTTCTGTTTAGGGTGATGGAAAAGTTTTAGAAATAGCACAATATTGTGAATGTAATTAATGCCACTGAATTACCCACTTCAGAATGGTGTACATGGCCAATTTTATGTTATATATATTTTACCACAATTTTTAAAAATTAAGGGACTTTGCTGGCGGTGCAGTGGTTAAGACTCCGTGCTTTCAATGCAGGGGGCACAGGTTCGATCCCTGGTGGAGGAACTAAGATCCTGCATGCCACACAGCACAGCCAAAGAATAATAATAATAACGTAATATGCTAGAAACTGCTGTACACTTCACATGGCCGAATGGTATGGGATGTGAATTAATTCTCAATAAAGCTGTTGAAGAGGCACAGAGCAGCTAACGAACTTGTCCAGGGTCACGGGGCAGCTGGGGTGCGTTCAGAGTTGGGGGGCCTCACCCAAAGGGCTCTGTGTGACTGAAGGAGCACACAGGGCTCTCTGTCTGGGGCCCGCCCACAGGAGGCGCACAGTAAATGATAACAAAGAAGGAAACCAAGGCAGTGCCGGGGGTGGGGGGTGGGCAAGGACCCGGGTATTCTGCTCCATCCCTGCTCCTCAGTCCCATGGCTTGCAGCTGGGCCCCTCTCCCGCCCAGTGTCATCAGCTGGGGCCCAGACACCTTCCCTGAGCCGCTTATCTCAGCCCCCAGAGAGGGGCCGGGAGGTGGTGAGGAACGGGCAGCCCCACAGTTTCCCAGTAACCACCTGCAGCCTGGGCGGGTTGGGCTGTGTGTGGTCTGGGGCCCAGGCTGCGGGCAGGAATCTGCCTCACTGGCAGAGCTGCAAGGGGCTGTGGGGAGGCCAAGTTTATCCCTGGCCCTTCAATCCCACCTTTCTCACAGGTGGGCCACTGATGATCAGAGAGGACTCGCTGTGTATGCTAAAAACAGTGTGGGTGGCCCAAGGCAGGGGTGGATGCAGGGGCCATGTAGGGGGTGGGCAGAGGCCAGAGTGGGCTGGTGGCAGGGGTGGGAGTGCTGTGTGGTCACGGGGCGTGTATGCAGAGAGCAGGGTGTGTAAGGAGTGAAGGTGTGTGTAGGGTGGTGTGTGCACATCAGGGGTGTGTGTGTGTGTGTGTGTATGGGGTTGGTGGGTGGGAGGTGGTCAGCTTGGCATGGAAACTAAGGTGTGTGTGTGTGTGTGTGCGCCAGTGCACACTCAGGAAGGGCCCACGGGACTCCAGTAGGAATGTGAGACATGCAGGGAACAGCGACAGCCGACAGCTTCATGCCAACGGGGGGAGGGGAGGAAGAGCAGCTTTTCCCGGTGACTGAGGCCATGAGGCTCTGGGAGGGGACAGGCAACGGCAAGGGGTCTCAAACTCCTTCCCACCAGAATCCTCAAGCCAGCAGGTAGCCTCAGCACCTCGGGTACCTAACGCGTCCCCCTCGCCCTGACTGGCTGCCACACCCAAGGCTAGAGCCTAGCGGAGCTCAGTGCCAGAATCCATAACATTCCTTGAAGCATCAACAAAGTCAAGAAAGGCAGGCGGTGCTTCCCCTGCTCTGGGTGGACGTAGTGCGATAAAGGTGGCAACACTCTTCTCCGCAGGGCCAGACCAGGCGTGAAGCCTGTTTGGGGGCTGAGATCGTGGAGCGGGGCTCCTCAGAGCTGAGGAAGGAGGAGAGGTGAGGGGGGCCAGGATGCAGGGCAGAGCCAGCCCCCCAGTCCTGCCTGGCACACGCCGGCGCGACCAGGAGGGCTGCCCACCCCTCCCACCACCCAGGCCAGGCACCTCCCCAGACCGGGGGCTGCTCTGAAGACCGCCCCACCTGTCAACCTCGCCCCTGGCAGCCCCACTCACCCTGCAGGAGATGCCCTGGGCAGGCCATCGGGAGAGCCCGCTTTCCCTGCGGCACTTGGCGGTGTGTGCCGACGGGGGAGGGAAGGCAACAGATTCTGCCCACTCAGTGCTCTGCTCACAGGAGGATTAGCGGCAGGGTGGGGCATCGGGGGCACAGGGACAGTTCCAGGCTCTGGGGAGATAGGGCTGCCAGACAAAATTCAGGATGCCCAGTTAAATGTGAATTTCAGATGAACAAAAAATAATAATATTTTAGTATCAAATATTTACATAATTTGGGACATACTGATATATATTTTTTGGCAGCCCTATGAGGACACCCCTGGCAGCTGGCAGAACCACTATGGGAGAGGGGTGTAGCAGGCCCCTCCCCACCAGGCTTAAATCACTCATTCATTCATTGTGTTAGGAGCTTGGACACTGGGCCAGACTTCTGGGTTCAAATCCTCTCTTAGCTACTTCCCAGCTTGGAATCCGGGGCAAGTTACTGAACCTCTCTGAACCTCAGTTTCCACACTTGTAAAATGAGGCTAATGGTCCCACCTACCTCATAAGGTTGTGACATTAAACGAGATAATACAAGAAAAGCGCTCGCACAGTGTTATAAAGGTGGTAATTAGTATTCATTAATTCCAGCAATAATGAGCTCTCATTGAGGGCTTCCCTGGTGGCGCAGTGGTTAAGAATCTGCCTGCCAATGCAGGGGACATGGGTTTGAGCCCTGGTCTGGGAAGATCCCACATGCCGTGGAGCAACTAGGCCTGTGAGCCACAACTACGGAGCCTGCGCGTCTGGAGCCTGTGCTCCCAACAAGAGAGGCCGCGATAGTGAGAGGCCCGTGCACCGCGATGAAGAGTGGCCCCCGCTCGCCGCAACTGGAGAAAGCCCTCGCACAGAAATGAAGACCCAACACAGCCAAAAATAAATAAATAAATAAATTAATTAATTAAAAAGAAAAAAAAGAAAAGAAACGCTGTTTCTTATTAAAAAGAGCCCTCATTGAAAACGATGGCTTTGGTGGCAGACAGACGCTGCCTCTTAACCGCATGGCCTTGGGCCGGTGACTTCACCCCCTCCACCTCAAGTTTCTCATCTGTGAGGACAGTGACAGCACCTTCCCCTGGGGTGGCCGAGGATTAAGTAGGATCTGGGCTACTGCGAGCTCAGCCCTGCCCTGGTGCTCACTGGGCTCCTCTTCTAGCTCTTCAACTGTTCCCTGGCTTCCCTGGCGCAGGCCAGGCCAGCAGCCCAGCCTGGGGGCGGGGGATAGGAGCAGAGTGGACCCTAGGCTCCACAAATGACTCCCACTCAATGCGGGGGCTGCTGTCCGTCCCCCCTCATCTCGGTTTCCCCCAGTATGGCCCCCCTTTCTTTTCCTTGGGCCCCTCTTCACCTTTGACTCTGAGCCACTCCCCGCTCTAGTCTCTTGAACTGATCGGAAAGAAAATCTGTCCTCTGTTAGACTAAGGGGTGTGGCGAAGGCGGTGACAGGACACAGCCCTCAGGGTCATTTCAGGAGAGGCAGCAGCTGCAGGGGTCATCGTGCAAGCTACCTGGCTGGTAGACCTAGGACTGGGCCTTTATGTCCAGGGCAGTTGGGCCCCAGGACAGCTGGGTTTCACCTCCACCTCCACCTGGACTCAGTGAGGCCTGGGGAAGGGACATTCCCCACAGACTTGACATTCCTCTCTCTGAAGGCAGTCACTCAACAGGACGGTGCAGCAGTCAGGGGGGAGGGAGGGTGGCGCAGATGGCATTCTGACACCCACATAGTTCCCAAGAGTGTCACTGTCACGGGGTGCCCGGAGCTCCCGTTCAACGTTACTCAGCCAAAGGGGAATGAGTCTTGGGCTCAGCTGTAATTATTTGTCTACAAGTGGCTCCTGGCACTAGACTGTTCATTCCCCCAGGGCAAGGTGCTGTGTCCTCCATCTCTGTAGCCCCAGCCCTGACACTGCGCATGCGGACGGGGCTTAGCAAAAATGTATGGAAAGAGGAGGCAGGCAGGTGTGCGGGAGCATCACCTCAGCCCTCCCATGGTACCCATAACCCCCGCAGGCAGCTGACTCCTGGGGCTGCTTCTCTGGCCCAACAACAGCCCTTGACTATCTCAGCAGCACCTCAACTCCAACTCCCCATGGCCATCGACCTCTCCCCAAACCACCACTGCCCCTCAGACCACAGGATGATGACGCTGCCACCCATTAGAGACACCTTCCAGATCCCACCAACTGCAAAGTCCAGCCCGGTGCATCTCCCTGTAGTTCTGGAATCCATCTCGGCTGTACCAGCCCACTTCTGAGCTCCCCGTCCCCCCCGCACACACACAGCTTGCCCAGCTGACTCCTCAACCTCCCTCCTGTGGGTCTCCTTGTTTCACCCCTGCCTTCGTCCAACCCACCCCTACTCTACACAATTCCTGCCTCTCTCCTCCGGCCTGAGACCTTTCCCGGGCTCCTGTCACCCTCCAGAGAAAGTCCATAACCTTATAAGCAGGGGCCTTGAGGACCCAGCCTCCACCTGCTTCTCCCCTTCTGCCTCACTCTAGTCTCCCTCCAGCTCCAGGGTGCAGCCAGGGCTCGCCAGCATCTTGGTCCTTCCTTCACAGCCTTATTTCTTTGCTTCATTGTCTGACATCCTTGCTGGTACTTCAGCTCTCTGAGGGCCAGGACTGTGTCTGCCTTGTTCGTTGCTGAATCCCCAGGGCAGAGCATAATATAGGCACTCAATAAATGTTTGTGGAATGCATGTGCGATTGATGAAAGGTAGGGCACAGACCTCGTCTTCTGTCTCCATAAGGAGAGTGCCAGGCACGGCGCTCAGAACACAGCACTCAATAAATTCAGGTCAAATGAATGAGAGGAGGCAGAAGTAAGAACAGGGGGGTGGGGCTTCCCTGGTGGCGCGGTGGTTGAGCATCCGCCTGCTGATGCTGGGGACACGGGTTCGAGCCCTGGTCTGGGAAAATCCCACATGCCGTGGATCCGTGCACTACAACTACTGAGCCTGCGCTCTAGAGCCCACGAGCCACAACTACTGAAGCCTCTGCGCCTAAAGCCCATGCTCTGCAACAAGAGGAGCCACTGCAATGAGAAGCCCGTGCACCTCAACAAAGAGAAGCTCCCCTCGCCGCAGCTAGAGGAAGCCTGTGCACAGCAACGAAGACCCAATGCAGCCAAAAATAAATAAATAAAATAAATTTTAAAATTTAAAAATCTTAAAAAAAAGAACAAGGGGTGGAGGACAGTGGTAAAGAGAAGGTAAGACCGGCTATCGGGACCTCTGATTTTTGCTCCAAGATTCACACAGGTCTTCGGGCAGCCCTGCCCTCTGTTCCCTCAGCCCCACTTCATTAACTATTCTACCGACCACAGCTCTACTACACCACTTCACTTTTACAGTATTTTACATTGTATAAAATGTAAAACTCTCACACATAAACCCCCTCGTTCAAGCCCTCAACCCCCCAGTCAGTCCCACTTTGCCCTGGTTCTGAGACGGGGCCAGGGGCAGTGTGGGGTACATACCAACTTTTGCCCTCTATTAGCTGCGTGGTCATAGACAAATTCCTGACTTTCTCTGAGTCAGTTTCCTCATCTGTGAAATGGGGATTATACCACCTGCCTCTCAGGAAGGTGAAGAAGATTGAAGGGCACCACATCTGTAACCACCCAGTGCTGGCCAGTGTCTGGGAGATGCTTGATAAACCATAGTTACTTTCCTTTCCCCCACTGACTTCCCTCAAATCTGAGAAGGCAACTCTGGCTTTCTGACCCGAAGGTAGGGCGCCTCCTGGTGGAAAACAAAAGCCATCCTGGGAGCCTCGCTCGGACCCCAGGACCTCGGGTGACCCCAGGTGCGACCTCCCCTCCCCCGCTGGAACGGTGCTGGTCTTCCATCCCTCGCCGGACTCCCCACAGCCCCATTGGGAAGCCCACCAACGGCTCGCCGGAACACCCCAACCCTCCCAGGCTGCGCCCCCGGGGCCCGTCCGCACCCACCCCGAGCCGCCCCAGCTGCTCACTGACCCATCTTCTTCAGCGCCCGCAGCCCGGGCCTCTTGTTGCCGCCGTCCTGGGGTGCGGGCGGGGACGGGAGCGCGACGGGCGCTGCGACCTGGGCCGGCACCGGGGGCTCCTCGCGCCGCCGATGGCGGCTCCTCCAGCGGCCGCACAGCATGGTCGCGGGGCCGGGGCCGGGCCCGGGGTCTGTGCGCGGTGTCGAGCGAAGAAACTTACCGGCGCCGTGAGGGAGTCGGGAGGAGGAGGTGTCGGGAGGAGGAGGTGTCGGGAGGAGGGAAAGAGGGAGGGACGAGGGTTAGGGAAGGAGGGACCCGGAGGGAGAGGGCGGGGCCAAGGATGGCGTGGGGAGGTGCGAGGGGGCGGCGAAGGGGGCGGTGACCCCAGGCGGGGAACCGTGCCCTAGAGGAAGTGTGGGGAGGGGGCCTGACCCGTGACCCCGAGTCTCCGCGTTAGGCCCCTGCTCCTGAGTCCGCCTCCCCATTCTCCGAGCGGTCCTGGGATCCCGGCCCTATCGGAGTCCTGAGCCCCCATGGTGCTGGGGGGAGGCATCGGAGGGAGCGACGGCCGCCCTCTGGCACAGACACCCTCTCCTTTCCCCGGACCCTGACTCAGTGTGGACTCAGGACCCCTCTCCACCCTCCTCCTCCCCGTCCCGCCTGAGGGCTCAGAAGGAAGCCAGACAGGGGATAGGGTCCGCGAGCCGGATCGTCCTGGGCCTAGGGTCCGCGGGCCCGGAAAGCCCCGGGAGCTTAGCCGGGCGGCAGGGCAGCCCGAACCGGAGGAGTGGGGGGTGGGGGGGAGTGGGAACTGACTGGAGGTGGGGAGGGAGGAAGGCTCTGGCCATGACGTCATAGGATTAACCCTCTCCTCGCCCGGCTAGTTGCCGTCCCCAAAGGGGTAGAAGACTCCAAGCTGACTGGTCTGGAGAGGATGGGGTGGCGCGAAGCCTGGAGACCCCGGCAGAATCTGTGGTTGGAGGCTTGGACAGGTTGGCACCCCCGCCGGGCCTTTGATCGTCCTCGGACGGCCACCGCACGCTGCGTAGATGTCCTTGGCATCAACTTGTGGATGAGCGTCGAGTGCGGGTTCCGGTGACCGTGTCATGCGTACACTTACTACATAAGAAACCACCTGCGTATTTGTGCGCGAGGGGTGGGATATGTGCGTCTTCTGCAGCAAGTGCCCTGGGTCGGGGGTGGAGGGCTGGGTGCACACCGCCACTCGGCGGCGGCCGGGAGTGTGTCATCCCAAAGATAAAGCTTAGTTTCTCAGGACCTAGATTTGCCACCTACTGCTCTACTCCATTTTCAGATATCCCGGACTCAGAGATTCCGTCCGTGCGGGCTGGCGTCTCCACACCTCTCTGGATATTCTTTCTAAATATTTAGTCTTCTCCTCTGTACTTTTGATCCTGCAATTCCTTCCTCCAGAAATGACCTTCCTCATTCTTCTCCTGGCTTACTCTTAAGGCTTCCAAAACTCAGCTCCAGTGTCCCTACTTTAGAACCCCTGACCTCAGAACATGATTCCCCCTTTTATCCCCAGCGCCTGTTAAGTGTCTGGAGAGCTGAGTTGCGTGGCTCGAATCTGGGGGACCTGGGTTCAGCTGACTAGCGGGTTTCCACCAGAGGGCGCGCAAGAGACAGCGTCATTTCACGGTGTCCACCAGGGGGCGCTTCCGCCTGCCTCTGGCGATCCAGGGTTGAGGAACCAACCCGCGGATTTGCCCCGCCTGATTGGGAGAGGCACCGCTAAACTATTTGCATAATCTCGAAAGGGCCGCGTTGAGTGGTCGAGGTGTAGAAGAAATCTGAAACGGGCTCTCTCATTGGCTTAAATTTTCCCCCTTGCTCCGCGTCCCCATCCGGGCCAGACCCGGCCAGGAGGTCAATCGGAAGCTTCCGACTAGTGGCGAGCGGGAACCCAGGTGTCCGGGCAGTGGGCGCTGAGGGTGAGTGCCGGGCGGCCGGGCAGCTGAGCCGGGGTATGGGGGGCCGGGGTGGGAGGATGTTTGCCCCGCCCTGTCTCCTCTCGGCTTGCGGGTTCTCCTGTCTAGGAGTTGGAGATATGCATCTAGAGAGGCACTTGCCACCTGTCTCTCCACCCACACACCGAGGTCCTCTCCACCCATCCTGGCCCCACCCACGCTGCCTTGGGGTAGGAAAAGGTGTCTCCTCAGTCGCAGCTTCTGACTTCCCAGGGTGTCTCACTCAGGCCTCTAAAGAGCTTAGTTTGCTCCTGGAAAATGGACCAGTGACTTACAGAGGCGTGTGCCAGGGAGGAGTTGGGGCGGGGGGCAGGTGGGGCGGGCTGGAGCCTGCTCACACACAGGTTTGTTCTTGCAGAGTCGCTCAAAAGTAGGGCCCCAAGGCTCAGAGCAGCTGGGTATGGGTACCGAAAATGAAAATCCAGAGCCGGACTGCCAGAAACAGTTCCAGGCCGCAGTAAGCGTCATTCAGAACCTGCCTAAGAACGGTGAGGGCATGGGGACCCGCATTTGGGGGTCAAGACGACTGGGGTCCGCCTCCCAGGAGGCTTTGATCCTGGCAGTTTTTACAGACAAGTCCCTGCCTGAGTTGTCCTGGGGGTCCCCTCTGCCACCTGCCCCTGTCCAGCTGCCCTGGTGGGACCTCTCGCCATCTCTGCCCTCCCCAAGGGTGGTTCTCCCCCCACCTCCATCCTCTTGGAGCTGGGAGTGATGCTTTCTCCCCCACTTCCCAACCCCTGCCCAGGCTCTTACCGCCCCTCCTATAAAGAGATGCTGCAATTCTACAGCTACTACAAGCAGGCTACCATGGGGCCCTGCCTGGTCCCCCAGCCTGGGTTCTGGGACCCTATTGGACGTTATAAATGGTGAGCCCCCCATCGGCTGGGCAAACAAGCCTCAGCTGTCAACCAGCATTTCACAGCCTTCTGTCCCCCAGGGATGCCTGGAACAGCCTGGGCAAGATGAGCAGGGAGCAGGCCATGTCCGCCTACGTCACTGAGATGAAGCTGGTGGCCCAGAGGGTAGGGAGAGGCTGCAGACTCCTCTCTGTGACCAAGCTCTCAGCCAGGTGGCCTGCCCCCCACCCTTCCAGTCTGACCCCCATTATGTTTCCTGCACGTTGATACCCCTATGGGAATTAACCACCTTCATGCTGTTCCCCCACCCCTGCCTGTCTCTGGTTCCTGACTGGGCACAAGGGGGAGAGGTATGACAGGGCAGAAGCAGGGTGGAGGCGGCCCAGCTCAAGGGGGCAGTGGTGGGAGGGGCCAGCCCTTCCCCATTAGACCCCCTCCTGCACAGGTGATCGACACGGTGCCCCTGGGCGAGGTGGCAGAGGACATGTTTGGTTACTTCGAGCCCCTGTACCAGGTGATCCCTGACATGCCGAGGCCCCCAGAGACCTTCCTGAAAAGGGTCACAGGTCAGGCCCCCAGGCTGGGAGCTCCACGAGTGCTGACTGAACTGTCTCGGGGGGCTGCTCAGTTGGAGGGGAGCCTGGGGGCAGAGGGCTCTAGGTGATGTCCCTGTAAGGACCGCAACCAGTGCCCCTGATGGGGTGGGTCTCAGGCAGAGTCCATGGCTAATTGGGGAGCAGGGGCCTGATGTCTTCCCAGCCCCACCTCTGGGTGTTGTGTCTCCGCAGGTTGGAAAGAGCAGGTGCTGAATGGAGATGCTGAGCCTGCCCCAGAGCCTCCCTGCCTTCCCAAGGAACCCGCACCCCCAAGCCCAGGTCAGTGCCTGGGCAGGAGGGGCAGAGGGCAAAACCCAGGCCGGAGGTGGGGGGGACCTCCAGGCAGGGTGGAGGGTAGCAGGTTAGGTGCCATGCTGTGCCTATCACGCCTCGTGCCCAGACACTGAGACCGCCTGTGTTCCCAGAGGCCAGGGGCAGGTTCTGGGATTCCTGTTCCAGGGCCCCACTCAGGGAGCCATCTGTGCCTCTTGTGGCAGTATCTCTAGTGTGCCCTGGACAGATGCCTCTGCCTAGATGCACCTCCCTCCCCTCCCTCCGTGGCCTCCCTCTTGTCACTAACCCTACTCATCCCCTTCTCAGAGTCCCAGCCACCCAGGGACCAGGACTCTGAGGTTTTCTGTGATTCCATGGAGCAGCTGGAGCCTGAGCTGGTGAGACCCACTCCCATTGCCTCCCCTTCCCTACCCCACTGGGCCCTAGCTGCTCCCACCACCCCCCTTGGACTTTGTGACTCTTCTCAGCAGGTTGGGGCAGAGCAGAGGGGCACCCTGGGAGGAGAGCTCAACACCAGAAACAGCACTGAGTCTCCTGCAAAGAAAGGTGAGCCCCTGACTGACCCTTCACCCCCTTCGGCCGTTCCCATGGTTCTGGTGCCCTGGGCCTTCCCCTGGCTGCCCTCGTGGGGAGAGGTGAAATCCAACGCTAGGCACTGGAGAGAGTGCCTAGCCTCTGCCCAGGAAGGGTTAAAGCCAGACACTGGCCTGGATGGGCAAAGTCACTGCCCGGCCTCCTCTCCAAGGGCCACCAGGAGTCTGTACTCTTGGCTGGCACTGAGGAAGGGCAGCTGGGGTAGAATTCCTAGACCAGCTGTCTCACCTACACCTACGTGGTCTTGAGAGTCATCCTCTCTCTCTGGGTCTCCCATTTGGGACTCTCTTAGGACAACGAGTTCTGCCCTGTCCCTTTCTAGAACTTCCAGTGTGCCACGTCCCATAAGGGGCACTTTCATAAATATTATCTCCTTTATTCCTCAGAGCGAGCAGCCCTGTGAGGGAGATGACATAATTTTCAGTTGACCAACGAGGCTTAGAGAAGTTACTGACTTGCCCAAAGTCACACAGCTAAGCGGTAGTCCTGCTGGGATTCAAACCCCTGGCAGCCCATTACTCAGCCACATGGATGGGCTTCACAAGACTCACACTTGGGACAAGGGATCACACTCTACTCTTATTCTCCCTGGACCTGCCCCAGCCTGCCACCACCCTGCCCCTAGCTGAGCTGCCTCCTGAGTCCCCTTCCCTGTGTGTCTGTGCACTGCAGGGAGATTGGAAAGCACCCTGCTGGGGCCCCAGGAATTGGACACATGGCTGGTGGGGACGGTTCGGGCGCTGCAGGAGAGCATGCGGGACGTCCAGGGGAGACTGCAGAGCCTGGAGAGCATGCCTGTCCCCCGCAAGCAGGTGAGCCCTGTCCGAAGGCCCAGGGCAAGGCTGGGGCAGCACTTTGAGGGTCTCTTTTCTGGACTCCTCATCCAGCCACTTCTGTCTTTGTCCCCACGTCTCTGCCTGCTCACACCTCTGCCTTCTCCAGAGAATGTTGTGGCTCGTGGCGCAGGCAAGGAAGTCAGGGGGTCTGTGGTAATGCTTCCAGCCTGGAACTGGGAGAGGCCCTCCTTTCCTGCTCTTATCTCCCTCTGCCTGAAGAGTAACTGAGGACAGATGGAATTCCAGCAGTTGGAGAGGCCAGAATGTGTCTGCTCTTTGCATTGGGGCTGGGGGGGGGTGTCCCTATTGCCCCTCAGTCAGGACTTCTGTTCCCAGATTTATTGTCTCGCCCTACCCAGATTCAGCCCTTGCATCCCTCACTCCCTTCTCTCAACTTCTAGGTCTGCTTACCCTTTACACCTCTGCTTCTGCAAAATAAATCACAGCGGCCATTTCTGGAACCCCAGTTGTGTGCCAAACACATTACCTGCATTATCTCATTTTATCCTCAAAACAAACCAGTGAAATAGGTTTTCTTTTCATTTCCCTTTTACTGATGAGGAGACTACAGCTCTGAGATGTTGAGTAACTTACCTGAGGGTACACAGCCTGAGAGCTGCTTTGAGGATTAGATGACATAATGCATGTAGGTGCTTCCGCAGTGCCCGGGGGGGGGGGGGGACTTCTCAAATGGGGTTCATTGTTAGTATTAGTATTAACGTTAAGTAATGGAGCTGGGAGTGGCCCTAGGTCTGTCTCCCACCAAAGCTGGCATCCACCGCTCACTATGAGTGAGTCTGTTCTTGCGAAGCCTGGAGTGGTGGGGGCAGGGGACAGCCGAGTTCCTGGATGCGGGGGAATCACTCACGTGACTCTTCACCCCCTTGGCACAGTGGGTGTCAGCCAGGTTGGCAGGAATTCCCTCAGATCCACAGCGGCTAACCTTTCAACACTCACCCCCCAGGGTTTTATTTATTGTTTACCTTTTACTAATTTTATATGCTGAAGATTTTAAAGGTTTCCACCCTGAGATACTTGGATTTGCATCTCTAAAAATAGGACATTCTACTACCTAGCAAAAACAAAATTTTATCACACACAGTAATTCCTTCATATCATCAAATACACAATCCACATTCAAATCCCCTTTTCCACCTTCCCTGTCTGTCCAGGCCAGGAGCCTCTGTTCTTAAGACTCTGTTAGTCTAGACTAGTCCCTCTTCCCTGCTACTGACTTGCGGATGAGACTGGATAGTGGTCCTGTAGAATGTTCCACTCTTGTGGTCTGTCTGATGACAGCCTCCTGGCTAGTTTACATGACCAGATTACATCAGAAGTGATGTTCTTTCTTTACATCAAGGGACACATATTTGGATGTCCTACCGTGAATGATTTTAGCGTGGACCACTAGCAGGGATGAAGGGGTGACAGTCTGTTCCCACCACTTGCAGCCAGGGAATGTCCAGTTCCCCATCAAGCCCATTTGACATACAGCTTTTGACAATTGATAGATACTCCTTGCCTGGATCAATAATTTATTTACTGGTTACAAAAAACAATGTTGACTTTTAAATTCTATTATTCCTTTAACATTTATTAGCTGTCATTTTTCTGTAGAGTTTCCCTGATCATCTAGGATTGCCCTGAAATACAGTGCCTTATGGAAGGCAGAATAAGTGCTTAATTCTTTCTCTTTAATTATCGATTTTTAGAGTAAGGAGTTGATTTAACAGCCACCTCAGTGGTGATAAATTTCCCCTTTCTCTTTGAGTATCATCATGAACTCATGGATTTTAAAGACTCAGTATTTCAGTCAACTGCAATCATCATTCTTTTTGATGCCCAGGCTGTCACAACTTTGGTGGGACCCTTTCAAGCTGGGTCCTATGTTCTGGTAATTTGACCTCATTAATCTTTAAAAGCTTCCTTGCTTCCTGGTACAAGACGTCTCACATTCAATTCTACCTTCCCTGCTCCAGACCTAAAATCTGCCACTTCTCCATTCAGCAGAGAATGGTATTTAGAAACTAAAATCTGAGCACCCAGGGTCCTCATTTGAAATATGTGGCATGTCCTTTACAATATGGGGTCTTCGGGCCACACCAACAGGGTCACTGCTTTGTGGCCCAGAGGAGACGCCTCGAAGCCAGTCTCTCCACTCAGCAGCCTCTCCAGCCTTCAGCCTTCTCGGCACCTTGGAGGAGGATATGGGAGGGAGTTAGGGCTCAACGTGTCAGGGACAAACTGGGAGCCCCAGTCCTCAGACTGGGGAGAGGGAGGCAGAAGCTCCCACCTGAGCTCTGAAAGCAGGTTGCGAAGGAGGGCCCAGCCTGTGCTGAGGCCCGGGCTGGCTCCTGACTCTCTCCCCTTGGCGGCAGAGGCCAAGGCCCGGCACTGGGCTCTCTGTTCCCACGCTGCTCTTCTTCCTCCTGTGGCCCTTCATCGTCCAGTGGCTCTTCCGACAGTTTCGGACCCAGAAGAGGTGACTCTCAATGGAGGAGTCTCTGCAGCCAACGGAGGAGACTTTGAGCCTTCCTAGAGTTTAAGAGAACGGCGTTAAACCCCGCTCCCACCCCCTTCCTGCCCCAATTAGTGTTTGCCTTGGCACCTCTCCCCTAATGGGGAGCCGGATAGGACTCCACTCTTCCTGCAGCTCCACAGAACTCCCCTCCTCTCACCCCCAACCACCTCAGGCTCCCTGGGGAGGCTGCACGTGTGGTGCACGTCCCCAGTTCAGGGTTGGCGGCTGATTCTGGGGCGGAGCTGCCGGGTCTCAGCCTCTGCCCTCCCCAGCCTCTGGGTCACCTGACTCCTTCCCCACTCTAGCCTCTCCCCGAGGAGGCTCAGCTCGTGGGCAAGTTGGGACTTGGGCCGGGGCCTGGAAGAATGATTGGCTGGGAGGCCTGACCGAGCTGGGGAAAGGCGGAGAGAGCTAACCCCGGGGGAGGGGAGTCTGCTCCGTTTTCCTGGCCGCCCTACCCCCACATATACTCAGGACGTCTTCACTAAACATTAACTTACAAAAGAGTGTTTCACTAAATAAAATAAAACCTTCATCTTCTGCCGTCTGGGCTGCCACGGATTGAGGCGGGAAGCGGGTCCGGGGCGCGCGAGCCTCAAGTCCCTTCCCTGCCCCCTCCCCCGCTGCCCGTGGACGGCCCCGAGAGGCCAGCGGGCGGCGTCCCAGAAGCATTTCCCAGCTACCCGGGCTAGTGGAGGCACCAGCCCAGGGTCTGGAACGGAGGCGGAGGAGATGCGCCGTGGTGGGGGCGGGGCCAAGGCCGTGGCCCCGCCCCCCGCCCCGTCGTGGCCGGGGGGAGGGAACCGGCGAGCTAGGGGTGGCGGGAGGAAAGGAGTGCGGCGGGGCCCGGGCACAGGCTCCGTCCACGCCCGAAGGGGAGGGCGGCTACTCCCTGCTCCGCGCGCCAGGCGTAGGGTCGGGGCCGACATCCCGGCCCCAGAGGTGCTCACTGCCCCCTTCCCCCTCCTCAGCTGCTCGCTCCCCGTTCCCCCTCCCGGTGACCTCTGCGCTCGGGCTTTCCCAGGGAACTTTCTGGAAGGCCAAGGCCGGCGGGAGCTTCGTTCCCGCCCCTCCCAGAGGAGTGGGGGCGGGGCCCTGCGCGGGAGCCCCGGTCGGGGTGGGCCCAGTGCCGGAGCGTGCAGAGACCTCCGGGGGTCGCTGGCTGCTGCAGACTGCTGGGGCTCCGAAATTTTGAGTTAACCCGTGTGTTAAGGATGGACAACTGGAGGGCAGTGGAAGAGGGACCAAATTGATGCTGGGGATGCAGGAGTCGGGCGGAAGCCAGCTCCACCAGTTGCACATACTAGCTGTGTGACCTGGGCAAGATTCTTAACTGCTCTGAGCCTGGGTTGCTTTGTGAGATAACGATGAAGATCTCTTCATCATAAGGCACTCCAGGGGTTTAAGTGACCAGGACAGGGGTTTCCCTGGTGGCACAGTGGTTAAGAATCCGCCTGCCAATGCAGGGGACAGAGGTTCGAGCCCTGGCGCGCCACAACTACTGAAGCCCGCGCGCCTAGAGCCCATGCTCTGCAATAACAGAAGACACTGCAATAAGCCCGCGCACCGCAACGAAGATCCAACGCAGCCAAAAATAAAAATAAAAAAATTTAAAAAATTAAAAATAAATGACCAGGACCTGTAAATGCCTAGCAAAGAGTTAAACCTCAGCTAATATCAAGGTGCGTGGCCTCCTTTCATAGAATTCTAGAGTTACGAACTATCAGTCTGGCCACCCCTCCCCTAATAGGGCAAATGAGTCCATATAGCTGAGCCCTGTCCAGTAGACTGAGGTTGGGCTCAGTTTACCTTCCAAATCCCCTGATTGAGGGTACCCAGGAGTCCTCAGGCGTCTGAAAATGGAACAATTTGGAAGTCTCTGACTCTCGGTCGAGTTCTCTGCAAAGACTCTTTTCCTCGGGGAGCTCCCAGTGTGAGGGGCAGCTCTTGCTCCCGGGAAGCCTCCTGTGTGACTGATGAAGCAGCACAGAGGAGGGGCAGGCTTTTCAGATAGACCTGAGTTCTTGGAAGCCCAGGGAAAACAGGCTAGGATGTTCAACCTCAAAACACCTGGATGTGCCTCAGGGTCACTCTTGCTTGCCTCTCCCTCTGGGCATACCCATCACCACTTCCCCACAGAACCACTCCTGAGTCCCCAGACAAGACCTGTCTTGGGATGAGATGCTTGCTCTTCATAGAATGCCCTACTTCATGCTACTCTGCCTGAAAATGCTTCGTCTTTCAGAGACAGCCAAGAAGTCACCTCCTGCATGAAACCTGTCCACAATTCTCAACTCCTAAGCAACTTGGCTCACAAGCTCCTACCAGGAGTTTCTTCACTTGCTTACTGTGGTTTGATGGCCTCGCTACACATTACCTGAGTAGCAAGGGTGACATTTTATTCACCATTGTGCCCTTCTATCCGATGTTTGCTAAGTGAAGAAGGGCCTGGGGTACTTCCCTGGTGGTCCAGTGGTTAAGACTCCCCGCTTCCACTGCAGGGGGCCAGGTTCGTTCCCTGGTTGGGGAACTGAGATCCCTTATGCTGTGTGGTGCAGCCAGAAAAAAAAAAAAAAAAAAGGTTGGGGGAGAGGGTAAAAAAGGAGAGAGAGAAAAAAGAAATAAGGACCTGAATTAGGCTGAAGTTGTTGGAGATGAAAAGGAACCAAATCTAGCGTTCTTACGAAAAAAAAGGAATTCTGTGTTTGTGACAGAAAGAAAAATGGCACGGGGTCACCCACAAAGACCTTCGCTTTAGCTGAAATTGCCACTCAATTGTCATGTGACCTTGGACAAGTCAATTTCTGAGATTTCTTATCTCTAAAATGGAGACAATAATCCCTACCTTGCCTAACTCACTGGGCTGTTGTGGTGGGGCAAATGGTTCTGTGTGTAAAAGAACGTTGTGCGGTGGAAAGCCGTTGCAATGTAATACACGGCAGCTGAGGAAGAAATAGTAAGAACAGTAAGAATAGAACGGGTCACTGTGCGTATGGCAAGTGGGAGAAACTGAGATTTCGGGGTGATTTTAGGCCTAAGTGAATTGGGCGGAGGGTTTGGGCTACTCCCGGCCCCTGTCCTTTGGGCGGGAGCTTGGAATCTGGAGAATTTTCACAAGGAGACTATGTCGCCGCCCCCCTCCACTCCGCCATGAATCTGTCCCACAGTTCTGGGCCAGAATCCCCCTGCCTCCATTTCTGGGCAAGGCTTCCTCCTTGCGGAAGCCTCTGGCTCTGCTTCCCTCCCGGTATTGCCCAGCGCCCACTGACAAGGAAGAGCCTCTGTGGCTGATTCCCCCTTCTCTCTCGACTAGCCAGGCTCGATTATTTCAACTCAGCATTAACTTCGAACCCCTCCCCCAACAAAGAGGCTCAGCAGCAGCCCTGGACTCTCCTGTCCGGGCTCGGGAAAATGTCCTGGTCGGTTCCCAACTGAAGAGACCAAGACGGCCCCAGAAGACCATTTTCTTCGATAGAAGCTGAGGCCCGGGGAGGGGGAGGAGGGGGCGAGGCCTTACAGGCCGGGTCTCGGGGGAGCCCAGGGCGCACACCCGGTGCTTCCCGGCCCAGGCGAGAGCCTCGGTCACGGCCCACCATTTTGCACTGGCCCCTGGGGCGGCGGTGGCCCAGAAGGACTACGCTGGGGCTGGGACTCGGCCACTTTCGGCCACGGGTCCCGAGACCAGTCCGAAGGCGGACATCAACCGGGACTCGAACCTGCTTTCTCATTTTCCGAGGCCTAGTCCGAGGTTGCTGCCCTAACGCAGTCACACTGTCCCTTTAAGGCGGCACTTTTTATTCTTCATTTGTTTACTTCTTCATGCGCTTTTTTAAACAAAAATGTGTTCACAATATCCTTCCGCAAACGTCAATCCCAGTCACTAACCACACACCCTAAAGACATTCCTATAATTTTAAGAATCGAGAATTATTAGCCATGGGCCAATATCTCTCTTTACAGAATTAAATCCTCGTTTACACTTTAGGGACTACTTTTTAGGAGTAAACCATTCTTGCTTTAGCTAACAAGTGTTTATGACCTTCAGAACCTTTCCGCTGAGGACAGAATACAATAGTAGCCTTTAGGACGCACCTTTTCATAAAAATATTCTGTGCGGGCCCTCATAGGCCATCGAATCTTCTCGTATTCCTGAAGCAGAATGGTATGGTCCAGAACCCGCCCCATCTTCTCTGCGATCGGCCTTCCTTCCTCGGCGAGACATGTGCCTCTTGACCAATGGGCGCTCACGTTTCTCTAGCGAGGGATAAACGATGGAAGGAGGTGGCCTGGAAGACGCCCCCGACGCGCCCTGGGATTGGCTACGTCGCACGGCGCGAGAGGACGGCGGGCCTGAAAGATGGGAACTACGACTCCCAGCTTCCTGCGATGGGGACCCCGTTACGCATGCGCATGGGCGGGGCGGACCGTCTTCTATATAAAAGGGGAGCAGAGGGCTGGGAGGCAGCAGTTGGAAGTTGGCAGGTGGAGAGGCAGGTTGGGAGGGGAAGTTGGGGGAGGAGGCGGAAGAGGAGCTGTCGGAGGGGGGGGGAGGGAGGGAGGAAAAAGAGGAGGAGGCGGAGGAGAACTGAGCTGAGCAGAGCATCGAGCCAAAGGGGAGATGAGTTTGTCTGTCCTCGGCTGAGGCTCCGGCCGGGCCTAGGGAAGTGGGAGCACGGGTTGGAGCGACACCCGTGGAAGTGGGAGGAGGAGGCTCTGGGACTTTAACCCCTTGTGGGCTCTGCGGCAGGGGATTTAACCCTTTGTGGATCCGGCCCCTCGGAGTCAGCGTCATCGGGTAGTTTTAACCCCTTCGGGGCTGGGTTTAGCCCGTTGGATTTAACCTAATCTCCTTGCCCACCAACTCCTTGATCGCGGGGGCGCTCTGCGGGGAGGCTTGAGGCCCACCCCCCCCTGCACAACACCTACTGTTCCTGCTGCTGCACCCCCTTGGACCCGCTAGCCGGCCGCGCTGTGGGCCCTTAACCCTTTACTGACTTGAGCGCCCCCAAATTGCAACTGGAGTTTGCTGACAGAAGGACTGGCTGAAGGCATCACTGCAGGAATTACAGACCGAAGAGGACTGTGCTGGACATTTTTGAAAGAAAAGAAAACCCTTTTTTCCTTAAGGACTTACAGCCAAAATTCTTCAAACTCCGAGAAGAGGATTCTATTAGCAATGGCCGAGCCACTCTTGTCAGAGTATCAGCACCAGCCTCAAACTAGCAACTGTACAGGTGCTGCTGCTGTCCATGAAGAGCCGAACTCTGATCGCCCCCCAGGCGCGGAGGAGCGGGTGCCCGAGGAGGACAGTAGGTGGCAATCGAGAGCGTCCCCCCAGTCGGGTGGCTCTCCGGGGCTGGGCGGGGAAGGGAGCCTGGAGCTCCAGCCGCCTCCCGTGCAGACCCAGGTCTGCCCAGAATCCAGCTGTCCGGAAGCGGGTGAGAAGGGCCAGAATGGGGACGACTTGTCCGCTGGCGGTTCCCCCCAGCCGGCGGCGGGAGGGGAACAGAGGCCGAAGGCCAACAAGTTGGGAGCTTCTACCGCAGGGGGCGAGGAGGCGTGGGGACAGCAGCAGAGACAGCTGGGCAAGAAAAAACATAGGAGACGCCCCTCCAAGAAGAAGCGGCATTGGAAACCGTACTACACGCTGACCTGGGAGGAGAAGAAAAAGTTCGATGAGAAACAGAGCCTGCGAGCTTCGAGGATTCGAGCCGAGATGTTCGCCAAGGGCCAGCCAGTGGCTCCCTATAACACCACGCAGTTCCTCATGGATGATCACGACCAGGAGGAGCCGGATCTTAAAACCGGCCTCTATCCCAAACGGGCCGCTGCCAAATCTGACGACACCAGCGATGAGGACTTTATGGAAGAAGCGGGCGAGGAGGATGGGGGCAGCGACGGGATGGGAGGAGACGGCAGCGAGTTTCTGCAGCGGGACTTCTCGGAGACCTACGAGCGGTACCACGCGGAGAGCCTGCAGAACATGAGCAAGCAGGAGCTCATCAAAGAGTACCTGGAGCTGGAGAAGTGCCTCTCGCGTATGGAGGACGAGAATAACCGGCTGCGGCTGGAAAGCAAGCGGCTGGGCGGCGACGACGCGCGGGTCCGGGAGCTGGAGCTGGAGCTAGACCGGCTGCGCGCCGAGAACCTCCAGCTGCTGACGGAGAACGAACTGCACCGGCAGCAGGAGCGAGCACCGCTGTCCAAGTTTGGAGACTAGACTGAAACTTTTGGGGGGGAGGGGGGCAAAGGGGACTTTTTACAGTGACGGAATGTAACATTATATACATGTGTATATAAGACAGTGGACCTTTTTATGACACATAATCAGAAAAGAAATCCCCCCTGGCTTTGGTTGGTTTGGTAAATTTAGCTATGATGTAGCTTGTGTGCTTTCTCCTGTTCTTTAATTATGTGAAACTGAAGGGTTGCTTTTCTTGTTTTCCTTTTTAGGAGTTTTTTTCTTTTTTAATGTGTAATTTGACCAAGTTATAAAGCATTTTTCTGTTAAAAATCCCCTCCTTAAATGGAGCTATAAGGTGGCCAAATCTGAGAACCATTCAATTCATTCTAGTTATAATAAATCTAATATTTGTAAATGTAATGTAGTTTCAGTGTGATTTCTAGAGCTAATTCAGAATAGTACTGATTTATGTGATTGCGTTTTTGGGGGGGGGGGTAAAGGAATCATCTAATTTGTCCATTTTCAAAAAACAATCTTTAATGGGAGAATTTTCAATTTGCCCAGTTTTCCCTTGAATGGGTTTTAGTGTGCTACAATATACAGTTCCGGCAAAATATAAAGATTTAATTATCTTCAGTACTTAAGTGTGCTTGTTTTCTAGTGCCTTGGTTTTCTTTCTTGATGCTGGAGAAATAAACCAGTGTTGGGTGTTTGGGGAGTAGAAAGTAACTACAATCAGCAGCTTAAAATTTTAATTCTGCTTCTCAAAAGCTGTTCAAAAGTCTATTAACAAAAACGTGAGCCTAATTTGGCAGTTTGTCAGGTTCGACAACTGACAGCCTCATTTCATTCCTACAAGTGTGGTTTTAGTAATTCCCCTCTCCTCCCAATAAGGCTGGAAGTTGTTCTTGGATGCCTGGAAAAGGCTCTTCGTAAACCTCTTGCTTTCTTAGTGCAAGCAATGGTTGGATAGACTTGTGAGGCAGCTCTTTATGTTAAAATATTCAGAGGTAGAGAATATTATATTTATAGAGGAAATGGCCATTTGGGGCATTCCAAGGACTTAACCCTAATTGTCCAATACTTAGGTGCTCCCTATACCAAAAAAAAAAAAAAAAAAAAAGGAATAGAAGCTGTCCACCTTTCCATGAGAGTCAAACTAAAATTAGAAATGCCCCCTCACTGCAAACCAAATGTAAAGCTTCCGGTTAAGGAGCTAAATTAAGTCCTTAGGGGCCAAGTGGGAACCATGCATCTTCCCTATACAGCCGCTATTCTCCTCAATCTCCTAAACTACTGATAGCTGCTTAGTCCTTGAGTAGTTCTGCTCTTGAAAATGCAGGGAGGCCCTGAGAATTAATTTCTGCCCCCAAATCAAAATAGTAAGAAATTGTAAGATTGTTCCCTCCTGTCACCATGATTAACCCAGCCCATCTTTACCTGCCCTGTGTCAGTGTTTCCCTAGAGCAACTGCATTGTTCAAATCACTAGCACAGGGGTTCCTTCACATGGGGCCTTAGAAACCATAGGGGGCCTTGGGCTCCATGAACCCCATGCAATTTTATGTAGACTTGTATTATGTGTACATTTTTCTGGGGCGAGGGTTCGAGAGAACATGAAGTTATCAAACTCCCTGAAGGTTAAGAACCCTTGGGAAAAAACCTCCCATTGGGAAGCTTGCTTTTGCAGCTAAATGAAGTAGTGGAGGTGGTGGGTATGTCAAGAGTGAAATGCACCTTATGATGCATGAGAAGCAACACAAATCCATGAATCAAGGGAAATTATGGCAGTTAAGCCTGACTCAGGGCCTTCAAAGCTGGACTGAGCTGGCCCTATTCTGGCAGATGGTCCACTGGAGACGATGTATGATCAGCTTTTCCTTTGGCCTAAAAATTACATTAAAAGTCTATTTTGAAATAGTTTTTGTGTTTTTAATTTTCCTTCTGCTATGACGTCATGCAGCAGTCCCAGAAGCAGCAACACTGCCCTCTGCCTTTACAGTGCACAGCAGAAGCCTCATTTTGACTGAACTATATAGGATGCAGCAGTGATGACCTCTGATTTCAGAAACTCTTCTTACTTAACAAGATGGATTTAAATATAACCATCTTGTTTCCCCGACTATTAGTCTTAGAAAGACTCTTAGTGCATTTATCATCAGGGAAAAAGTGTAAGTTTTAGGAGACATTCAATCCAGTCTTAAAAATATATATAAATATTTAGCTTTAAGTAACTGTCATAAATTACTTTGATTTACCTTGAGATATGCAACTTTGTCTGAAGTTTGCTTTCAAAGGCACCGACATTTTACTGCATTTATGCTCTTAGAATGATGAGATTTGTGCAAAATTTCAGTTTTCTATCACCACTTTCTACATTGAAACACCTAACATATTGCTCTAAGGGCAGAGAGAAAAGACTCTGAACTACCTATACTAACAGGATCATGACAACTGATCCTCAAGTCCACTCTAGCCTTTCACTAAAGGCTTTTCTGCTAAACATTGTAAATGAGCTGCTCCAAAGATCATGCTTACACATTAGCAATTTCAGTTCTCTTTCTTATACTGGGGCCTGGATATCCAGCCAGGGCAAAGCACTTCCCAAATTTTGGAGACAGCTGGCTGGACTGCTTAATCCTCCTCTGAGTAAGGAAAACTTTTCTTGGGCCAGCCTATAACCTAAAGTGACCCTCAAGAGACGGAGCCCTTTAGATTTCAGTTTGCAGGGGAACAAGCCAAGGAGCTCCAGATTGGTTTAGTTCTGAAAAATGGACTAGGTATCTAAAGAGAGGAAACATTATAAAATTAGACCAGACTAGGAGTCAAAAACCAGGCTCCTAGTTATACCTTTGACAAATACTAGCGGTACAACCCTGGACGCATCTCTTATTAAACTCTCTAAGCCTAATTCTTCATCAGCAAAATGGGGCCGTGCCTACTTCACATAACTGCTGTTAAGGATTAAAGGAGACAGCATGAAAATAGGCTATCCAAAAGTAAGGTACCATTGGTATCATTATTGGTTCTTTTTAAGACCAGAGCAGTTGCCCATTTGATCAGTATTTTAATTTTCACTTTGTTCAGAGTAAAATAAAAATCCTTTGCTTGGGGAAATATAAATAAATATACTTTAACCCAGTGACTTCAAAAGTGAGAGAAATCAAAGAGGGAATCTACAGAAATAAACAAAATCCACAACTAAATAGTCTACCTTCAGAAAACCAATGTTTAGTCAAATATTAGGTAATGTACTACAGGTGTCCCCCTGTCCACTTACACCACCAGAAAGGAAACAAGTATTCACAACAGTGTGACAGAAAAGCTGGCTAGAGTTAAATAACACTGTACTTGTACCTAAGTACACCTGAGTTTGTGAGTTCTTTTAAATGATTTTTCACATTTCTCAAGCAAGATTATTGGAATAAAATTCCACTATCCTTTCTCGTGTAAAGTGTAAATGGTTGTTGCTAGAAATAAAAACTAATTTTTAAAAGAAAATGTCAAATTCAGGCCCTGAAGAGTGGGATCTGCTTACCAAAGGGTAATAGTCATACTCTGTAAGTAAGACAAAATATATGGTCTAGGTGGCAAAGATTCACGATTTGGCCAATTTCTGCCAGTTGTCCTTGAATGCTGGAAAGCATACAACCTCATTTCTTGTTGAAAAAACAAAGGCTGGTTTCAGACAGATCAATAACACAGCTCTCACAAATCCTCCTGAATGAAGTTTTTCTTGGGCTTTACTTAGAGGCAGTCCAATTATGACAAATGATGTAACATGGGTAACAGCAGGAATAATCCTAGTAGTTTACTAACAAACTTCTGCACACCAACAAAATTCTTTCAAATGGTTGAGCTGGTACCAGGAACTGTTGGTAAGCCTCCTGAAACAGCTAGTGTGATTCTTTCCCTCAATACAGCACCAAGAGCAGTTACATCTGGCTTAAAATTTTCCAAAAAGAGCAAAAATTCAGAAGCGTATTGTAAACCCTCATCTGAAGGCACATTCTATTTGATACATCCACTGACTGTGTGTGAAGTGTTAAAAAGCCCTGGATCTACGGTGATCAAAAAGGATATTCCTGAAGGAAAATGTAGGAATTGTAGAGTGTTCCATGCACAAGAATTTGAGAAAATGACAGCATCACTGCTCTCGTAAACTACCGAGTAGAATTTGTCCTAAACTCCAGAGCATCAGAGAAGATTTGAAGTTCTGAAGTTGGCTTTAAGCACGCAATTCTGCATACCTGGATAACTCCAGGACAACTTTCAGTCAAAGGCAGAAGACCAACCAGAGGATGGAGGGGAATGTCTAGGAGGTTAGTTCTACCCTCCTCTCTGGGTCTTACTAAAAGTGCATTTAAAAGAGCAAACATTTGAATTTAAAAAGAGAAAATACAAAGAGGATGGTGAGGGCTAAACAAAGTAAAAAACTAACTGGAAATCAAATAGTTCGGAAGCAAGTATCTTCATCCTGAAGAGGAGGACTGCTGCAAAGAACTACTCCTACCTCTGTCAATGAATGCTGCTCACGCATAGCCACTACTCCCAGGAGGTGGCCATCAGGCAGACGTAAAACATCCAGGACTTGCGGTAACAACTGCTTGGTACCCTGAGACTGACCCTCGTTCAACCTATTTGGATGGCCCATGGCAACCAAGGCCACACTTTGGTAAGGTAGGCCTCCCAAATGCCCTAAATAACCTTTGAAGCAGAAGTCCTAAAGTTTCCAAGTAACGAAGTTAGAGCAAGTAAATGTTTACATGGCCAATGAAGAGTAGTTACTCAAGGTATTTATGAGGGAGGCTGCATTGATACCATTTTCAAATTAGGAAACTGAGGCATATAGGGTTTGTCATAAACCACAGAGCAACTCATCTGAAAGAGGAGAGCTGAGGAGGAAGTTGAAGGTCTAGTCGAAAGTTAGACAACAATAGACTCAGCAACAAAACGGCCAGTTTGGCCTCATCTTCAGGATTTGGCCTCTAGCCAAGCCAACCAAATCTGTGGTAGCACACACAGAAATAGAACCTGGGAGTTCCTAACTTCCAGTGCTGTGTTTTGCTCAGTAGATAACCAAGGGACCATTAAATGAACTGATTTTACTCCCAACTTCTCTTATCAAGGAAAGGAAAAGTTTATGGGTCAACCTTAAATATGATAAGCTTTCATCTTTAAAAACAAGTACCAAATTTCTGCACCTGGTACAGTATTCTCCACTTAGTAGCTTCCAAAGGTTTAACTATAGATTACTTCACAATGGAGGATAAATCACAGTCTGCGATCCTCCACCATTAAATTCTTGACAGAGGAACCACAAAGATAATCTTTAAAGCCCCTTTCAGCTATAACTATTTAACTCCTACCAAGTTAGTGTCAGCTTTTCCTAACTGGCATATTCTCTTGATCTGAACAACAGTGTGAAGTGAACATGACATAAGCCAAGTCAACCCACAGCATGAATCAAGTGTCCTGAAGCTTTATTTAGGATAAGTGGTTCAAATTTTAGATTAACCTGAGTCAAAGGTGATCGTATTTTTGCAATCCAGTTCTAAGACTTTCTCTGAGAACATCTGGGGGGCAAAGGGAGAAAACAGTTAAAGCTATGGAACTGTCACTCTTACAACTTAAAAAAAAAAAATCACTTTATTAATAGGAGGAACAGGGCTTCAGTTCTGAAGAAACTTTGCTATTAAGGCCAAATGCTTCGGAACGATTTGACCATCTGTAATCAGCAATGAGACGCATCACAAGGTACCCTCTAAGATAAAGCTCACCGCCCATTCACTCTCCTAATTCCGAGTCTACCTAGGCATAATTTCAACTGACCTTTTAGCAACAACATTAAGCTACCCCTGACCTATGAATCTCTCTGAATTTAGATTTCAAGCAGTAAGAAACAAAATGGTTTCATCTGCAATTCAAGAAAAGAATTTCACATCAAACTTCAATCCTTAAGAAGCTGCTACAGCTATACGGTTGAGTGTTTATTTTCTCAAAGTAGGTTTCCCCTGCTCCCCCAAACGCCACATATATGAAGTAGCTCAAAATTGCAATTTCTATTTTGGTGGCCATCTGGGATCCACAGAAATGACTTTCAATTACTTGTTATTTCAAAATAGAGATTCCCTAGTAACAATGCACCAGTGGCAAAATACTCCCCCATTTTGTTTCGTCTGTGGGAGAAAAGTTCTTTAAACTGGAAAGAATTTGTAGCCTTATAAAGACTACGTTGGAATTAGTTCGTTTTTTCCTTTAGGAGGGCGGCCATCTCCAAAAGTTTTGGTAAAAGTTATGGCTCAGATTTCAAAATGCAAACAGATGTTCCTGAAGCATCCGAAATGGGCCACTCCATGTTTATTCCCAGAACCGTGGCGACTCCAAGTTGTTTTGTGTCCCAACTCTGCAAAGGGCAAAAGCGCAAACCCCTTTGGTGTAAACCTTCAAGAGACGTGGAACAGCACACTTTTGGAGTTTCCCAAAGCGGCTGGCGACGTGCGAGGTCAGGTCGTTCAGAGAATCGGGGCTGGACAGGAGAGATCTCGAGGGCAAGAGCGCTCAGAGATTTCCACGTGCCCCGATCTAGCTGGTCCCTGGGGAGAATTAGTGGTTGCTACAGTAGGAAGAAGGCTGTTCCTGATCACAGCCCTGGCCGCGGGATGGCCTTGGTGTACGGGGGGAGATGGTGGGTGCACCTGGCTCTCTGCCCTCGGAGTCTCCAGCTGACTGCCACGCCAGAGGAACGCGCAGTCGGAGCTGCGACCTCCACCCGCCCCCGCGGCGCCCATCGAAGTGGGGGTTCCCGCTACGCCGGGCCTCGCCGCTATACCCAGGCCGCATGGGGGTGGGGAAAGAACTTAGCGGAGCTCGGCATCGGGATCTGCGCCCCCGTGGAAAGAGCAAAGGAGAGTCATTTCACCCGGTCTCTACTCAGCTGGGGTCTCGGGAAATACGCGGTAATTACCCAAGAACCCCGCCCTCTGTGAGAGGCGAGGCTGCGGGGCTGCCGGGATGGTTTGAGGACCGGGCCCGGCCAGAGAGACTCCAACCTTCACCCCCCCGCGGTCCCCGGTCCCACCCCCCGCCGTCTCCCGGCGCCGCCACTTCAGGCAGCCCACTCGGCCCGGCCTCTCCCCGCGCCCGGACCACCCCCCATGGGGTGCTCTCACTGCGCAGCGAGTCCCTCCGCTGCCTCCTCCCAGCCCAAAATGGCGGCGGCGGCCACCGATCCTTCTCGTCGCCTTCCTCTAGGGCCGAGGATCCCTCCGCGTCCAAGCCCCTCCCCTCTCAGCCGGATCTGTTTTCTGCCCAGTAAAGATTAACGCCATCAATGAACTCTTTAATTGAGCTCGGAGAGGCGATTGGATTGTGCTTCCGCACAGCTAATCGTTGACGAAAAAGGGAATATTGGCAGGCGAGTGGACCAATCAAAGGGGCACCGGTGAGCGCGGGACGCCATTCGCGCAAGGGTAGATGGGTTTTAGAGTTTTCTGTGTGTCTGTTGAAATTACAGGATCTTGATCCGCCTTCCCTAGCTAGAAGAACTACAATCCCCAGCAGGCACCGCGCTGCCAGGACGGGGTGGGGGACCTCCCCCCAACCTCAGTGCCTGAGCGGCTTGACCAGAGCTGCAGCAACTGCAGCAAGAGGTAGGGCTGAGCCGTTGGGAATTGCAGACAGGCGGTCGCACAGAAAGACACACAGATGTAGTCCTGTGCATAGCCCCTGACAGCAAATAGGTCAGTTCCGCCTTTGCAAAATCTCCTTCCCGGATCATTTCCCCTCTTCCAAGGAATCCTTCCTTATCCCTGTTGGGTTTCCCTCCCAGCTGCCTGTAGTGCGAAGACTTCTTACCCTTTCCTCCGTTTCCCATCCTGAGAAGAAGGAGGGAGGCAGGCCAGGCCCTGTAGGTGAAAAGGCCTCAGCCCCAGGCTGGGCCCAGTCGTGTGTTTTGAGGTGATGACTTCTGGAGCCCAGCCTGGGGAGGAGGTGGGGGCCTGCAGTCAAGGTTGGGGCCGCTGGAGGCAGTGGGGAAAGGACTCCTCCTCGGGCTTGTCGGAGCCACCGACCCACTCCACTCCCAGCCTGTCCAGGTCATTGCTGTGTCTTCGCCTCCCCAGGCAGTCTTTTCCCCTCTTTGGTTGCTGGGGGAACAAAGCTTAGGCCTAGCTTCCTAACTGCCAGCCTGCCTCAGTGAGTTTCAGGAGAAGAGTATAGGATGTAAGCCCTGGCCTGGGGCCTGAGGAACAGGACTGGGGAGATGGCCCCTTAATCTCCATTTGACCCCTTGCTGGCGTTAGGTGTGAAAACCAGGCTGGAGGCGGCCCTTCATTTGAAAATGAGGGTGTGCAGGTCTGGTGCTACAAAATGGCTGCCGCTAACTTGGTAAAAATTTGCTGGGTAGCCAGAGTCTTCCTGAAAATTCTCCCTCGGGACTTAGATTTCTATTATTTAAAGCAGGTGTCACTAGTTAAAAGGCATCTGCTGAAAGATTTGGAACAGAAGAAGGTGGCTACTCCACACCAGACCAACTGTTAACACAGAGTCACCAGCAGCCCTGGAGGAGGCCAAGGTAAGCCCCATTCTCCCAACCACCTGAGTGCCCTGCGCATGGGTCCTGCCAACTGGGATCCTGGCTGCTTGTCTCAGATGTGTTAGTGGATTTGGAAAACCAGTATTTTTAAATGAGTCCCCACTACGCGCTGAGCAATATGGCAGATTTAATTCTGCGCTATCTCATGAAATCCTAGTAGCCATTCAGGGTAGAAATTACTATTTCCATTTCAAAGAAGCTGATGTTCTGAGAGCTGACATGCCTTTTCTAGAATCATGCAGCCAGCAAGCAGAAGACCCAGGGTTTAAACTTAGCGTCTTAAACACTGCCTTGCATTTTGTCTAGGCTGTGAACCAAGTCTGAAGCAGGGAGAAGAGTTTGAGCCATCGGTTCATAATTTAGGATGGAGGTTAGGAGGTAGGAAATCACCCAGGAGGGAGGGGAGAGACAGATTGTATCAGGCCCTCAGAGAACATCACCTTCTGATCTGGCAACAGGAGCCCAAACCCTCCCACCCTATGCTCTCTCTCACCGGCCCCCACCTTGCCCATTCTTCTCCCCTAGTCCACAGCTCCCTATAGGTAAGAAGGGAACTCTAGTCCTCTGATCCACCCTACCTAGCTACTTCCAGTAAATTTTCCAGAGTTATTTAATTTGGAGTTCATGGCATGTCAGGGCCTGAAGGTTCAGAGAGGGCAAATGACTCACCCGGGATCACACAGCTTATCTGCAATAGTGGTAATGGTGGAAAGGGGACAAGCCTTCAGGAGGGAGACAGCATGTGGGGCTGAGGGGCAGGGCTGACTTGGGTGGGGGGCTGGGAACGGGTGAATGATGGTGCGCACCGAAGCAAGCCCCCTTGCCTCGGACTTCCAGTGGCCTTGCCTCTTCCTGGGTGGGGCAGAAGGTCTTCTCAGTTGGCCCAAGACACTGGTGGTGACAAGGCCTGTCACTCTTGATTGTATTGTTACTTTATGACATTCTCCCTGCAGGTAAAGTAACAATACAACACAACAAACAACACACACGTACACACACTCCAACGTACCCCATCCCAAATTATGAACAGAACTTTGGGGTCTCCAAAACGCACGTTAACACACCTCCAGCTCTTAAACAGGGCTGCGTGCACCCCCCAGTACACTCCCTACGCTCGAGTAGACTCTTAAACAGGGCTGCATGCACCCCCCAGTACACTCCCTACGCTCGAGTAGACTCTTAAACAGGGCTGCATGCACCCCCTGGTACACTCCCTACACTCGTGTAGACCCATGCTCAGATGTCTCTGAACCGTGTTGAACATTATAAAACACTGTGCCAGTGGTGGTGGTTATTATTAGAATTCCCCAAACCACAAACTTCCAGCAATTCATTCTCCTCCCCCAGACTCAGTACTTCCACCCTCACCACGGCAGAGATAAACAGATGCCCTGAACACACGCACGCTTGACAGAATCCTTTCCACCTCTTAGATAAGGTGTAGAATTCTCTGGGCTACAGACTGGAGATTGGCCCTTCCTCTCCCTAGTGCTTTCCTGCCCCTCATGTAGAAGAGTGATACCAACTTGCCTGGAATAAATACACTCCATTCACCCTAGAATGACAGAAGCGAGAGTGTCATGTTCCAATATCTTTTGGATCCCCCCCCCACTTCTGGGCTTATGTCATTTAACATATATTAATTGAACACTCACCTTGGGCCATGCTTAGCGACACGGTGGTGAGCTGAACAGACACGACACATTCTTCTAGGAGAAAGACAAGTGGTAAATGGTAATGTGCTAAATGCTAAGTGGGACATTAACTGTCACATGACAGGGAGTCACCGGGAAGGGGAATGGGGGCTACTTAGATAGGGTGGTCAGGGAGGGCCTCTCTGAAGAGCTGACATTGGAACTTAACCCTAAAGGATGAAAAAGAATCAGTTATGCAAGTAGCTGGAAGCAGGATTGGCAACATGATTTGTGGGGTCAGTGCAAAGGGCTCTTGATTCAAAAATTACTAAGAAGTTCAAGACAATGACAGCAGAGCATTAAGCAAGGCGTGGGGCTTTTCTGAATGGGGGGCTCTGGGGGACTGTACAGGCCACTTGCAAGGAAACCAGCTCTGTCTGAAAGATAAGCTTTCTAGGAAGAGGGAAGAGCAAGCGCCGTTTGGGCTTCTGATCAACCAATAATATATCAGGAGCCGCTTCCCATCCCATTTCAAAGAGTATTTATTGAATGTCTGCTCTGTGCCAGGTGCTGTTTCAGGCATTGAAATTACAGAGTGAAATACACAGGCAAGATTCTGGCTCTCACCATGAGTTTGCTTGGGGAGGGTTGGGGGACAGACAGCAGACAGGTAAGCCCAGAATCAGACAAATGGTTGTAGAAGGTGCGAGGCTAGAGAGGGACCAAGTGAGCTGGGTGTAGGCAGGTCGGCTTCAGGCTGGATGAACAGAGGATTGTACCATGGGACGGGCCATCTGTGATCTGTCCTCCATTTTCCTCTCTCTTTAGACCTCTCGTGTTCCTGGGAGCCCCAAAACAGCCCCCGAGCCTCATGACCCTGGAGGTTCCCTGCCCCTGACACCCCGGATGGAGAGCCACTCAGAGGAGGAAGATCCTCCCGGCAGTGGCCTAGGCTGGAACGGTAGGGGTCCCCGGGCCCAGAGCCCAGGGCGCTGCTCAGTGGAGGCCGTACTGGCACGGAAGAAGCACCGCCGGCGGCCTTCAAAGCGCAAGCGGCACTGGCGGCCCTACCTGGAGCTGAGCTGGGCCGAGAAGCAACAGCGGGATGAGAGGCAGAGCCAGCGGGCCTCCCGGGTCCGAGAGGAGATGTTTGCCAAAGGCCAGCCTGTGGCACCCTACAATACCACCCAGTTCCTGATGAACGACAGAGACCCCGAGGAGCCCAACCTGGATGTGCCCCAAGGGGCCTCCCACCCAGGCTCCAGTGGGGAGAGTGAGGCCGGGGACAGCGACTCGAGGGGCCGAGCCCATGGGGAGTTCCAGCAGAGGGATTTCTCCGAGGCCTATGAGCGCTACCACACTGAGAGCCTGCAGGGCCGTAGCAAGCAGGAGCTGGTGCGCGACTACCTGGATCTGGAGCGGCGGCTGTCGCAGGCCGAGGAGGAGACGAGGAGGCTGCAGCAGCTGCAGGGCTGCACCAGCCAGCAGCCCTGTCGCCAGGTGGAGGAGCTGGCCGCCGAGGTAGAGAGGCTCCGGACGGAGAACCAGCGGCTTCGGCAGGAGAATGAGATGTGGAACCGAGAAGGTGGCCGCCGTGGTGGGGAGCGGGGCACCTAGGGGTGCCCCCCCATCCAGGCTGACCCAAGGAGAAAGTCCCGTTTTGTACACACTCAGGCCAGCCGAGTCTCAAGGAGGCAGGTCTCAGCACCTCTGCGCCCCCTGAGAACAGCTAATTTAGGTTCCGGCTTCCATCTTGTCATTTCCACAGTTTGTTCTTTGATGTCATCTTATTTTTCACAAAGGAATTAAATGATTTTGGTGAGATCACATGGGAGTGGCTAGCATTGATTTCACTAGGGCTGCTCTGAGAATCAAAGCACTTCCATCGCAGAGAGGCCTGGGGCTGCCCCCAGCCTGGGAGGACAGCAGACCCCTGCATCGGGGGCTTCTCAGCGTCTCTCTGAAATGTGCTCCATGTATCTGGGGGCCATCAGACTGCTCTGAAGGTTTTAGAGAGAGGAAGGCAGAGGCGGGAGGGGTCTCAGTCAGGAGTCACCAGGTTCAGCCAGAGCCTGACTTAAGATGCAAGATTGCTGTGAGGACCTGAGGACTCCCCGGGAGGGGAGAGGGCTAGGCCCAAGTCCAGGGGTTTCTTCAGGGTTTGTTCCCAGGCTCCCTGTATTTTCCCTGTCCTCCCCACAGTGTAGACGGCTGGGCTGGACAAGGTCTGGGTGCCTTGTGTCTCTCTGTGCTTGACAGCCTCCCATCACCCAGCTGGGGGTTGGGCAGGAGGTTAGGTTTGCCCCCTGACCTCCTAGAAGAGCGCTTACAAGTAAGCGCTCAAGGGGACTTTTCTCCTGATGGAAAATAAGCCCAAGGCTGGATGGACAGGGGATCGATCCTTAGCAGAGCCGGAGGCTTGGCTTTCGGGGTGCCATCCTGCTGTTTTTAGCCTAATCACCTGTGTGGTTAATTCCCTCTGAGGTGAGCCCCTCACCTGTCTGTCTGATAGAGAGCTGAGTCAGCCCGGATATGCCACCAACCCACCAGCAGTCTTGGGCTCTGAAGCGAGCTCACACGCCCCTCACACGCAGACCCACCTCTCCCCAGACACCTTGTCTCTTGTTCTTGTGCTGCGGAGTGTCAGGCTGCGGTGGTGGAGGGGAAGTTAGTCAACTCACCAGTGAGCCTGTATTGGCTCTGCCACCGTGCACAGGGAGGGGCAGAGGCCTGGCGGGCCCAGCCTAACCTCGGTTCCAGGAGAGCTCATCTTGACAGGCCGCATTGGGCGAGAGAAGGGCTCAGGCCTGGGAGCCGCTGGGATGGAAATGTTGAAAAATCCTGTGTGTTGCCAGGACAACTTTCATTTCTGCCCTGTCACACCCAGACCTCTCCAGCGTCTTCTACAGCGAAGTAAGGCCAGAACGGATCCTAGGAAGGGATGGGTTTTAAGAGAGCAAAATCTCCCATCTTTGGGGTCTCCCCCCACCCAACCCTGGCTGGGAGTCCTAGCCCCCTCCCCTTTGATCCCACACACCTCTGTCAGGAAGGGCTAGAGGAAAGATTGTCCCCACTTTGCAGATGGAAAACCCAAGGCTCAGAGAGGAAGCGGCTTTTGGATTCCAGGAAAGCTGGCCCTAGGCCGGCCTTCCCCTGTGGGGTGCTAGCCAGGGACCTGAAGGCCCCTGGGCAGGGTGCAGGCAGCCTCCCAGCTGCTGCATTCCTCAGCGTGGAGCTGGAGGGAGAGGGGAGGGCCAGGGCCAGGACAAGGTTGTTTACCCGGAGGCGCGTGTGCGCGCGTGCGTGTGTGTGTGTGTGTGTGTGTGTGTGTAAAAGTAACTAGGAGGGGAGAGGAGATTCCAGAGGGCTGCCGGAGTGTGGGGGAGGGCTGTGGGTGCAGCGTCGAGGGAGAGGGTGCTGGAGGTGTATCCCTGAGCAGGCAGGAGCTGCACACGGGGGAGGGGAGAGGTGAGGAGCTTGGCCTTTCTTGGTCAAGGAGCTGAGGAGCCTGGAAAGAGAAAAGCTGCTGCAACCCCAACAGACAGACAGACACACACACACACACACACACACACACACACACACACACACACACACACACAATGGCTGAAGGGCTCTGGGTCAGGGTCACACTGAGGTGGGTTCATTTTCCCAAGGCTGGTGGGGCCCAGGATGGGGCAAGAAAACAGAGGAGCAAAACAAAAACAAAACCAGAGGAGAAGGGTGTGGGATGGGAGAGTGTCAGGAGGGGCCGAGAGGGATCAGTGAAGAGTCAGTGTCACCTCCTTCCCCCCACCTGGGTCCCTGACCTCAGTGCCCAGAACCCAGGGTAGAGCTGGCGTGACTCGGGGATCGGCACTGGGGACGGCCAGCTCAGCCCCGGTGGCCAGATGCGGGTTCTTTTTGCTTTTCCCTCTCGAGCTGCCTGGTCCTGGGACCCCACCTCAGTGAGGAAGCTCCAGTTTACAGCCTTCACCACCCTATCTGCTGGGGAAACCGGGCTTAGACACACTCCCCTTTTCTCCCCAGGCCTTTCCAGAGCAGATGCTCAGTGCCTCATTCCCTCATGGCCATTTGCTTTCCAGGACCATCTCGGTCAGCTGGGCCGGGGGAGGGAGGCCCAGAGAGGCAGGTAGTTCCCAGGAGGGATTTCGTACCCTGGTCTGGGATCCTCCTTTCTTCCCCACCCCAGGTGGACACCCCTGTGTCCAGTGGACAGTCCCTGCCTGCAGTGGGGTCAGGGAATGAGAGGTGATGGGGTGCACAGAGCAGCTGAGGCGGCGGGAGGAGCTGCCAGGACGTGGGGAATGGGGTCTGAGGTGAAGTAGTTCGGTATGAGTGAAGAGGGTGGCCAGTTCCCATTGCGCCCCGTTGGGCGCGGGCAAGGATGGCACTGGCCCTTTAAGTGGGGATGCCAGTCAAGGCCCTCCCCCAGCGAACCCAATTCGAGGGCACACTGAGCATGTGCAGGAGCTGTGGGAGCCGGAGGGGAGGGAAGTGGCTGGAGAGATTCCGGAGGGAGCACCTCTCCCCCCCCTTACTTCCTGTAGCTGCCCCCTCTCTCCTTCCTGGGTCTGACAAAGGAGCCCACGGTGCTCAGCCAATCCCTTCCCCCCCATCCCAGACCCCCGGTGGGTGCTGTCCTCTGGGGGCTCTGGGGCCTGCAAGGAGGTGACAGGTGGCCCCTCAGCCCTGGGAGGTCTCGGCAGCCCCCCTGCTGCCCGGAGGTGGCACCCACACGCAGCTCAGTGCCGTCCTCACTTCCCCGCTGTGGGAGGGTGGTGGGTGCTCTTCCTGCTGCTTAATGTGTTCGATTTCATTCCATTGGTGCCAGGATTTCTAAAGGAACTGCCTACCTTGATGATGCTCTGCTCTGAAAATTAAAAGCATTTAAGAAGATGAGGTCCCTGCCCCCACCCCCGGGAGCATCCAGTCTAAAGTCTGAGAGGAAGCAAACGGCTCGCAGGCTAAAAGCGCCTGCCCCGCTCCCCCTCCTGGTTCTCCCTCCTTCCTCTAAAGGGCAGGGGCTCCCAAGTTCACGGGATCAAACTCTGCTTCCTCAACCAGCTGCATCCTCCAGGCCACCCTCCCCTGCAGCCTAGGAAACCGCCCCCCTCAAGCCTTTCCCCCACCTCCAACTCCCCTGTTTCTGCAACGACGTCCTCCTTCCTCCCTCACATCAGGCTCTCCTTCCCTTCCCCCTTTGGCACTTGCCCACTCTTCTTCCTGTAATCTCTTATCTACAGGTACCCTTTTTTCTTTTTTTTCTTTCTTTATTTTTTTGCCGTGCCCCAGCGGCTTGCGGGATCTTAGTTCCCCCGACCAGGGATCGAACCCGCGCCCCTGGCCGTGAAAGCGCAGAGTCCTGACCACTGGATGGCCAGGGAATTCCCCAGGTACCCTTATTTTCAATTGAGGTGAAATTCACGTAACATAAAATCAACCATTTTAAAGTGAACAATTCAGTGGCGTTTAGTACCTTCACAATGGGTACAACTGCCACCTCCGTCTAGTTCCAAACATTATCAACCCAAAAGGAAGCACCGTCCCCATTTCTGCCCAGGCAGCCATCAACCTGCGTCTGTCTGTATGGTTTTACTTATTCTGGGTATTCCGGTGGTAGAGACAAGAGGGAAAGACTCGTCTTCTGGGGCCTGTATACCGAAAAGCACAGATTCCCTGAGGGCCTTCTGTGAAGGGAGCGCTGGACCAGGAGTCCCGAGCCCTGTGATCCATCCCAGTTCTGCTTCTAACTCAGGAGCCTCCCCTCCCCTGTTCAACGGGGCTGGGGGGGCTTCAGGCCAGGATCCTGGGCCCTCCAAGGGCTTACCCCTGGCTGGGAG
Organism: Orcinus orca; assembly: GCF_937001465.1. Classification (NCBI taxonomy): domain Eukaryota; kingdom Metazoa; phylum Chordata; class Mammalia; order Artiodactyla; family Delphinidae; genus Orcinus; species Orcinus orca. The sequence continues at coordinate 38,780,104 of NC_064577.1, read as the reverse complement.
CTTCTGTCTGGGATTGTGATGCCGGGCCTGAAAAATCTTCCTCTTTGGGCTTCCCTGGTGGCGCAGTTGTTGAGAGTCCGCCTGCCGATGCAGGGAACGCGGGTTCGTGCCCTGGCCCGGGAAGATCCCACCTGCTGCGGAGCGGCTGGGCCTGTGGGCCGTGGCCGCTGAGCTTGCGCGTCCGGAGCCTGTGCTCTGCGGCGGGAGAGGCCACAACGGTGAGGCGCCCGCGTACCGCAAAAAAAAAAAAAAAAAAAAAACCTTCCTCTTTAATACTCTTGGCTCCTTGCTGCCGGGTCCAGGCACTGAAGGTGGCCCCAGGAGACTGTGTGATTAGTACCGTGGGGTTTGGGGTCAGAGGCATGAGATGAGGAAACTTCGGCTCAGAGAGGTTGAGAAACTTGCCCAAGGTCCCACAACTCCTGCTTCACTGGGGTAGCAGCTGGTGCTATCTGATTGTATTCGAGCTCTTGACCACTGTGTTCTCCTGTCTTCAAAGAGATGAAGGAAGTTAAGGGCTTAGCAAAGCGCCAGCCGTGTGGGAAGTGCTCTCAACTGGAAGCAGCCATACATTTTACTACTTTGCGGAGCCTTGCATAGCCCTGAAGTGAATAGCTCCATTCCAAGGTGGTTCTTGGGAGCTCCCCTCACCCCCCCTTACCTTATCTTTGTCCTCCACTGGCCTCCTTAGGAGGACAGCTTCTGTGGGGACTGAGGGGCTGCCTGCACCCTGAGCCTTTAAGGCAGGTGGGAGTGAGAAAGCGTGGCTCCCCTCTCCCCTAGAGAAGGAGATGTTATTGCTGCTTTCAGCAGAGCTCAGTTCACCCATTTCTCCATGGCTGAACGTCCACCCCTGCCCCGCAAACAAAAAGGACTTTGTGGACCCAGGGGAGGGAGGGGACTGCATAGGCCTGGCCTGGCAGCGGACAGACTGGACAGCTGGCTCCCCAGTTGGCCACTGTGTCCAGGCTGCCTGTGGGCATGGACATTCCAGAGACCACCTGCCCCAGAGATCCTCCCGGGACCCCATCCAAGATGGAAACGCCCAGATCAGCCCCCTGGGCACCTGCTGTCTCCTGCCTCAGGACAACCAGGATGGGCCCCCTCCCCTGCCCCATCCCTAACCCACTCCAGTGGCTCTGAGAGGAAGTTCCCAAGGAGACTAAGTTGTGAGGAGACGTGATGAGCGTGTCCAGAGCCTACCGCGGCCACAGCCCAAGGTTCCACGGAGAAGGAAGGGAAAGGGGTCTTTGGGGGCCTATAGTCTGTCCTGGCTCCTGATCCTTCCAGCACCCTCCTTGGGGTTCTCCTTAGGCCCACACACACCCAGTCAGCCATTCAGACTCCTTTACCATAGTGTGAGGACTTGGACACAGGGAAGCTGCAGGATTTCTCACAGCCGTGCCCGGAACCAAGCCCTGTGGCTGCCCAACTGGCCAGCATCCTCTCTTACTGTTGGGCCCTCAGGCCCCACTGTCCTCTCTGGCTAGACCTCCCTTCCTTGGCTTCTCCGTCCCAGCCTCAGCCATTTCCCTCTTGGGCCTTTGATAAACAGGATCTTTTCCTCTGGGCCCCTCGTCCAACTGTCCTCACTTGTAATCCACATCAGCTGTGTTTGTAGCCACAGGCAACACCCCTCCCTGGATTCACCCCACTTCCAGGATCCTTCTCAGCTCCCCTTCCTCAGCTGCCTCTCCCCCCTCCTCCCCTGGGCTTCAGATGCTAGACGCCTTTTTTTAACCTTCCGCATGAATTCCCCAAATCTTAACACTATTGAAAAAGTCTTTTCATCACGATTTGAAATTCCATGCTTGTCAAAAACTACCTTCACAAGTGCATTTGTGAGTTTTCTATTCCACTAATTTTAAATCTATCTCATTTATTGATAAACTAATCACGTTAAAAAATTCTTATCGCTACTTAATACGCTTTAATATCTGATAGCTCTATTGTCTCTCCTTACCCTTCTTTTACTAAAGATTCCTGGATATTCTTAGATTTAAAATTTTTCTAGAGTACATTTAAAAGCAGTATGTCCAGATACCCTCCCCAAAGCATATCTTTATGTATCTATATATAAAGATATAGATAGATATGCAGATATAGACACAGATATAGGTATCATGGAAGGAAGCATGTGAGAGAGTTCTAGATGTTACCTAGTTCAATATCCTGTCTTTAGGCTGAATTAAATATCTTTCTAAATCTGTGACTCTTTCTTACATTCTTTTTTTTTTAATAAATTCATTTATTTATTTATTTTTGGCTGCTTTGGGTCTTTGCTGCTGCACGTGGGGGCTACTCTTCATTGTGGTGCGCAGGCTTCTCACTGCGGTGGCTTCTCTTGTTGCAGAGCCCGGGCTCTAGGTGCATGGGCTTCAGTAGTTGTGGCTCATGGGCTCAGTAGTTGTGGGTCGTGGGCTCTAGAGTGCGGGCTCAGTAGTTGTGGCACATGGGCTTAGTTGCTCCACGGCACATGGGATCTTCCCGGATCAGGGCTGGAATCTGTGTCCCCTGCACTGGCAGGTGGATTCTTAACCACTGTGCCACCAGGGAAGTCCCTCTCTTATGTTCTTTAACCATTTTTTTTTTTTTTTGGCCGCACCACGTGGTTTGCAGGATCTTAGATCCCAGGATCCCATCAAACTTCTCCCCCTGCAGTGGAAGCTCTGTGCCTTAACCACTGGACCCCCCAGGGAACTCCCAGTCATTGGAATTTTTAAGGCTCGGTGCTGGGGTGGGGGGGTGGGCGTGATGTGCAGGTTCAGCCAGGGCTGAGAACTAGAGTTCTAAGAGTTCCGAATGTTCTCTCTGCCCAGCTTGCCTTGGCCAGGTGTGTAGGTGCCTGGCATCTGTCCACATCCCTAGGAGACTCCAAGATGGCATGACCTCCAGTGGGCAGACGCCAGCAGTGAGTCAGGGTGTCAGGGTGTTTGGGGAGCCTTGAAGGGCAGACCAGGGGATGGGCAGAGCTCAGGTTAAAGAGCAAGGAGGAATTTCCACCAATCAGTGGAGGGTCCAAACTGTCCCTGGAGACTCACCGCCTCCATCACTGGATGTGCCAGGGCTCATGAGGAAAGGCAGGAAGTGAGACCAGAAAACACGCTGAGGGCCCCTTCAGCAATCAGATTCTGAAATTCTGCCTGGCAGAGAATCATTGCCTCATGGCCACAGCAGCACAACCACTTGTGGTTTGTGTCCGATGACGATTCTACCCCATCTGGGTGGGGGTGGGGTGGGAGCTCTGGACTGGGGATTACCCGGCCTCCTGCTACTGGCATCCGTCTGTGAGCAAGTGTTGTGTATGAGTCCGCCTGAAGTTTCAGGATCATATGCTATCCTTGCTTCCCTTTTTAGTGCCTTCTTGATTATCTCCTGTCCCATTTTTCCTTGCTTACCCAGAGCAGAGGTAGGGAGGGAGGAGGCCACTAGGAGGCTGGGCAAGGAGGGTTCTCTAGGGCCAGCTGGGCTTCTCCAGTGCAGAGGTGAAGAGCACAGACTCTGGCATGGGACTACTCAGGTTCAATTCTGCCTTATTCTGTCCACTGCTGCTCCCCACCCACTGCAGAGTAGGAGAGGCACCTTCCCCGTCACCTCTCTGGACACATACGTCCTCCTCTGCTGGTGAAGAGATGCCGTCTCTCACCAGAAGCACCATTTTTTCATCCAACAGATATTTACTGGCTGCATGAGTCTTCTAGGGCTGCCATAACAAAGTACCATGAACTGAGTGGCTTGAGACTGTAACGTCTCACAGTGCTGGAGGTTAGCAGTCTGAAACCAAGGTGTAGGCAGGCCGTGCTCCGTCTGAGACCTGTAGGGTAGCAGTCCCCAACGTTTTTGGCACTAGGGACTGGTTTCGTGGAAGACAGTTTTTGCATGGTCAGGGGGCATGGTTCAGGTGGTGATGCAAGCAACGAGGAGCGGCAGATGAAACTTCGCTCACTTGCCCACCCCTCGCTTCCTGCTGTGCAGCCTGGTTCCTAATACGCCTCAGACCGGTATGGGACGCGGTGGGGGGGGGGGGGGTGTAGCTGGGGACCCCGGCAGGGGAAGGAGTTTTCCTTGCCTCTTCTTAGGTTCTGGAGGTTTGCTGGCAATCTTTGGCATTCCTTGTCTTGTAGATGCATCTCTCTGATTCTTTGTCTTCCCTCTCTGTGTGTCTGTCTCTGTGTCCAAATTTCCCCCTTTTTTTTGCGGTACGCGGGCCTCTCACCGTTGCGGCCTCTCCTGTTGCGGAGCACAGGCTCCAGACGCGCAGGCTCAGCGGCCATGGCTCACGGGCCCCGCTGCTCCGCGGCATGTGGGATCCTCCCGGACCGGGGCACGAACCCGTGTCCCCTGCATCGGCAGGCGGACTCCCAACCACTGCGCCACCAGGGAAGCCCCCAATTTCCCCCTTTTATAAGGACACTAGTCTTGTTGGATTAGAGCTCACCCTGATGACCTCATTTTAACTTGATTTACCTATGTAAAGGACTTATTTCCAAATAAGGTTACATTTTGAGGTATTGGGGTTTGGACTTCAGCATATATTTTTTGTAGGCGGGGGACACAAGTCAGTTCATAATAGTAGGTGTCTGTGCTGTGCCAGGCACTGTGCCAGGCACTGGGGGGTAGCACAGTGATGGACACAGCTCCTGCCCTCATGGAGCTTACCTTCTCTTGTTGTCTTTTTCCCCCTACAGCTTCTTATTTATTACTAACTCTTGTTGATGAATCACACTTGAGTGTTCAAAGCGCTTTCATTCACATGAGTTTCTTTGGGCGATATGACGAGGTCCCCACTTCACAGATGGGGAGACTGAGTTTTGGAGTGACTTGTTCAGGGTCATGTGACTAAGCAGTAGTAATGCCAGTAATGACAATATTCAGCAGTTGCTAGATTCCAACCAGTGCAAGTGTCACACACTACATCACACACTTGATCCCCTCAAGCATTTTTCAAGATGAGGAAATTGAAGTCAGTTACCCAATGTCATGGGCTGATAAGAGGTTGCACTGGGACTTAAACCCAGATGGTCCAGTTCCAGCGTCCATGCTCTTAGCCACCACCACATGGCTCACTACAGCGAGATGCAGCCTTGTGCCTTTTTCTCTGCCCTCTGCTCCGCACCAGCAGTCAAACCTGATTTCTCAATGTGCCCTCCATGCCTAGCAGAGAGCGAGTCACCTCTGCTCTTTCTTATTGAACTTCTCTAAAGCTCTTTCTCCCTTCCTGCTGCCTTCTTGTCCATCTCACTCTGGACACAATTGCTTTTTTAAATGTTTAATTTATTACATAATATTTTAGACATAAAACAAACACCTCACCACCCAGTTAAGGAAATAGCAGTATTGCTATTATTGTTGAAGCCCCAGCAGCAATCCCTCCTCAACTGCATTCCATACCCTAAAGGGAACCAGGATCCTAGATTGACGACAGTCATTTCCACACATCTTTAGAAACACAACGTGGCTTTTGACTGACAGTAAGGGATTTTTGAGTTTGATTCTTGACAAGGAAACATAGCAGGAGGTGGGGATCAAGGTGGAGGTGTAGCTTGAACTGACTCTTTTTTAAAAAAATAAACTTATTTATTTATTTATTTTTGGCTGTGTTGGGTCTTCGTTGCTGCACGTGGGCTTTCTCTAGTTGTGGCAAGTGGGGGCTACTCTTCATCGCGGTGCGTAGGCTTCTCATTGCGGTGGCTTCTCTTGTTGCAGAGCTCGGGCTTCAGTAGCTGTGGCTCGCGGGCTCCAGAGCGTAGGCTCAGTAGTTGTGGTGCACGGGCTTAGTTGCTCCGCGGTATGTGGGATCTTTCTGGACCAGGGCTCGAACCCGTGTCCCCTTCACTGGCAAGTGGATTCTTTTATTTATTTATTTTTAACATCTTTATTGGAGTATAACTGCTTTACAGTGGTGTGTTAGTTTCTGCTGTATAATAAAGTGAATCAGCTATACATAAACATATATCCCCATATCTCCTCCCTCTTGGGTCTCCCTCCCACCCTCCCTATCACACCCCTCTAGGTTGTCACAAAGCACTGAGCTGATCTCCCTAGGCTATGTGGCTGCTTCCCACCGGCTAACTATTTTACATCTGGTAGTATTTATAAGTCCATGCCACTCTCTCACTTCGTCCCAGCTTACCCTTCCCTCTCCCCGTGTCCTCAAGTCCACTCTCTACCTCTGCGTCTTTGTTCCTGTTCTGCGTCTTTATTCCTGTTAGGTGGATTCTTAACCACTGTGCCACCAGGGAAGTCCCTGAACTGACTCTCTTTTGAAAATACATTCCGGGGCTTCCCTCGTGGTGCAGTGGTTGAGAATCCGCCTGCCAATGCAGACGACACGGGTTGGAGCGGTCTGGGAAGATCCCACATGTCGCGGAGCAACTAAGCCCGGGAGCCACAACTACTGAGCTCACGTGCTGCAACTACTGAAGCCCATGCGCCTAAAGCCCGTGCTCCGTAGCAAGAGAAGCCACTGCAATGAGAAGCCTGCGCACCACAATGAAGAGTAGCCCCCATTCGTCACAACTAGAGAAAGCCGGAGTGCAGCAACGAAGACCCAACACAGTCAAAAATAAATAAATAAATAAAATAAATAAATGTATTTTAAAAAAAGAGAATACATTCCGATGAAATATTTTAGACACAGAAAGGCATATAGGATGATAGACTGAACCTCCTCCTTAGGAAATAAAACATTAAAAAGAATCCCTAGGGTTTTCCTCCCTGATCGCATCCTCCCAGATGAACCACCCACCTGAATTTAGGGCTTATTTTGAGCTGAATCCTGGGGGAGGAGCAGGGGCTTGCAGTCAGGTGGGGGTGGGAAAGGGCATCACTATCAGAGAGAACGGCAGGGCAAAGGCTCGGAGGAAGGAGTTTGGCAAGCGGGTGTTGGGCACGATGGCAAGCTGGGTACGGGTGGGGGAGGAGGGAGTTTGGGAGGTAGCAGGCAGCCCCGCCCTCCTCAGGGACCTCACTTCCGTAATTCCCTCTGTCATTGCCCTAATTACATGGACTCACAGTGAGCTGTTAGCTTCACTCTGAGATCCTAAGGGTAGTGACCCTCTTAGTCATCTTTGTCACCCCTGCATCTAACATGGTGGGTGGCACAAATGGGGATTTTATTAAATTTATTAATTTATTTATTTGGTGGCGCCGCACATCTCGCGAGATCTCATTTCCCCAACCAGGGATTGAACCCAGGCCACAGAAGTGAAAGCCCAACATTCTAACCACTAGGCAACCAGGAAATTCCTTATTAATTTGTTTTCTCTCTCTTTTTTTTTTTTTTAGCCCACCGCCTGGCACGTGGGATCGTAATTCCCAAACCAGGGATGGAACCCGTGCTCCCTGCAGTGGAAGCACGGAGTCTGAACCACTGGACCGCCGGGGAAGTCCCCCTATTAAATTTAAATTGGTAACTGAGTGAATGAGTAACTGTTTAACTGATCGCAGCCTGCCTTGGTCGGGGGTGCTGGTGGCAAGAAGACAGTCTGGAAAGTCTGAATGAGAGTTTTGGAAGAGAATCGTCATCTTTTCCCCCATCAAGTACAGCGTGGCACTGCCTTCATCTATGTTACCAAGCAGAGACCTTGCTGGAAGGCACATCAGTGAGGGGGAGACATCTGCTGTGCAGACAGGTGTGTGATGATGTGATGGATGACCAGACGGGCTTCTCCCAGCTCTGGCCGCCACCAGTGTCACTCACAACCCTTCAAAAACTGTTAGCTCTGGAGGTAAGTGAATAATCAGTCTCCCACAGGAGTAGGTAGGACCTATTTCTCTTCCTTAAAAATAACCCCCTCCCCTGTGTTCATCAGGCAGTTAAACTCTGCTGATTGCTGTAGAGGCAGCCGCTTGTTTGCATTCCTAGAAGCCCCTCTCAGGGCTGGGCATGCTTCGGTGGGTTTTGAGTGGTGAGAAGTGCTTTTCTCAAGAGTCTGCATTCCACAAGGGGCCTAACAAACAGATAAAACGCATCTGCAATTAGCGGCATCTCTTCACACACAAAGAATTAATGTGCTGAAGGCTGTTTGTTTATTCTCTTGCATGCGTCAGATATGACCCACAATCCTGTTTTGGTCAAACCTTGGCTTAGAAAGCCCCCTTTTTCTGTTCCATGGAGAGATTTAAATGCACTAATACAAAAAAAAAAAAAAAAAAAAAAAGAATTGAGCAACCGTATAGATAAATCTTAAAAGGTTTCGGATAAACAGCAAGTTATTAAAAGATTTTGGCAGTATGGTTCACAGAAATTTAGGCCACCAGATTCTGAATTTGCAGAGTTCCGATTAATGAAGCCGTTTTGTTCCTTCTCTGTACCCTGTAATTCAGTAATTCATCTCAGATACAGAGAGTGCTGAGTGAGGCTGGGGCCTGCATTATGGCTGTTCCCTCCCAGCCTCCCCGGACTTGAGGGCTGGGGAACAGTGTGTGGGGTGTGCCCTGGACTTGGGATTTGGCGTGGGGAGACCTGACATTGAACTTTGGCTCCGACGATTTTACTGGCCGAGTGATCTTTCATTCACCGACATTTGTTGAGTGCCAGGCACTAGATTGTCACCAGAAAGACAAAGATAAATAAGACACAATTCCCCCCCCCACACTTTTGTTTTCGTTTTTTAACGCTGAAGAGTACTTTTAAATATGTCAGGCAATCAGAAAAGTATAAAGGATACAGAATAATAAAATGAACACCCACGATAAGAACAACCTAGCTTCTGAAAGAAAGCTAGAAAAACATTTGAAGTCCCTTGTGCATAACTGAGTCCCCTGTCTCCCCCTAAAATGGAGCCTCTGTTCTGCATTTGGGGTTTATCATCCCCCTGCATGTCTGTTATTTGTACAACCTGGGTATGTATGCTTAAACAAAATGTAGTGTTAGGTACTTTAAAAATTTCTATGAATCATACGACCCAAATCTTTTCATAATGTGGTCTTTGCACAAAAATGTTTTCAGATTTATTGATGTGATACAAGTAGCTCAATTCATTTGTCTTTTCTATCTTAGTGTATACTTTTCAGTGAAGTATAACATTTATTCAAACAGGTGCATAAATCATTTGTACAGCTTAATGAATTTTCATAAGGTCAATACACCTGTGTAACCACACCCAATAAAGAAACAGGACACTACCAGCACCCCAGATCTCCCCAAGCCTCGCTTTTTTTTTTTTTCCCCAAGACTCGCTTTTAATCACCAAGGGCAACCTCTATCCCGACCTCTAATAGACAAGTTGGCTGTTTTGGGACCTTCTGTGAAAATAAACATGCTATATGTACCTTTTCTGTGCTCGGTTTCTTCCCACCAACATTATGTCCGTGAGATTTATCTAAGTTGCTATGAGGAGCAGGTGATCATTTTTCATTGCTGTATAGTATTCCATTGCATGAATATCCTAAAATGCATGAATTCATTCTGCTGCTGCTGTGCATTTGGGTTGTCTCCAGTTTTGCGTGGATTATGATGAGTGCTGCTATGGAAATTATCTTACATATCTTTTAGTGCCCATGTGCACACATTCCTCTGGGGCATATATCTAGGAGTGAAAGTGCCGGGTCATACTGTATGCATACAATTAGCTTTGACAGCAACTGCTAAATGGTTTTCCACTTCTACCAACTGAGTATGAGAGTTCCTTTGCTCCACATCCTTGGCCAACACTTGGTGTCTGCTCTTTTCATTTTAGCCATTCTGGTGGGGAAGGGCTTCCTTTTTTAAGTTAAATTTACTGTGCTAAGCATTTTCTATGCATTTTCTTATTTTACTGTCACGTCAACCTCATGCGGAGGGTACTGCCATTAGCCCTGTTTTATAGATGAGAAAACTGAACTCGAAGAAATGAAGGAACTTCCTTAAGGCCACATAGTGAGGACTAGAGCAGGGCTCCCAGGTTTCACTGTCTCCCATCAAGTGGTCTGGAACCTGCTCTGGCACGGGTGGGGGGACCCAGGAAGACAACTGCAGTAACTGAGACATCATGTGAGGTGCAGGGGTCACCCCAAAGCTGAATGAGATCAACCCCACTGGGAGAGTCAGGAAGAGTCACAGTGAAGCACTGGATTGAAGTGGATCCCTGGACAAGCCAACTTAGAGTAATAGTGCCCGTCTCCAGTGGTCCTAGTGAGGATTTTTTTTTGGTTGTGAGGGCGGATTTAAAGTGCTGGCATTAGCTAAGACTCCTTGTACCTTGCACAGAGCTGGGGCTCAGTGAAGGGCTCTTGTAGGCCTTAGTGATCACACAGGATTCGGAGAACTTCACACAGTTAAATGGTCCTTCCTGCAGCCAGAGGGATGGACCAAATGACCTCTCTAGGCCCCTTTCACCCCGAGTCTGGGAGTGCCGGGGAAGAGTGGGAGTAAAGGGCCAGCTCCACCTCCCAGGCAGGGGAGACCTCTGAACGCCCACCCCAGCCCCCTCTACTGCAGAAGGGCTGTGAGAGCAACTCCCTTCCACACAGGAAAAAATAACCTCACTGGGCATCAGGGCATCTCTCCACCCGCCTCAGCACCCTGTCACCCCCTCTCCAGCTCCATCCTGATCCCTGGACCCAGCAGAAGGAGCTGGAGTCTAGGAAAAACAACTCCTGGAGAAAGGCCCAGGGAGGCTGGGGGTGGGCTGACGGGGGTGCACAAGTTTTGAAAGCCCTGGGGCTGCTCAATTGGGAAAAGGAGGAGGGGGAGGGGAGTGAAAGGGGGAGAAGAGGAGGAGGAGAGGGAGATGGGGCAGAGAAAAGGGGAGGATTAATTTGCTGCTCGGATTCTAGGGCCAAGGACTGAAGCCTGTTCCTGCTTATCCCCTCCCCTCCTCCACCGGGCGTCAACCAAGAGAATTGCCTTTAGGACATCCAAGGTGGGGGAGGGGGTGCGGGGAAGCTGAGGCCCCCGGAGTGGGAAGTGCAAGGATGTAGGGGGAGCAAGGGTGTGCGAGGCTGTTTACAGACCCCAGTGGGCTGGGTTCTGGAAAACACCCCACGGCTGACCCTCTCCAGGTGCCGCCTGAGCCCCTGCCAGGTTCTGCCAGCGCTGGCTCAACAGCGACACCTGCTGGCCGGGCCCCTCCCTGCGGGGCGGGGCTTCTCCTCCGCCCAGGGAGCCCAGCGGGTGAGTCACTCCTGGCTGGATTGGCGACCGAGCGCACCAGCTGTCGGATCAGAAAATGTCGCGGCCGAGGCGTGTCCCCCAGCGGCGGGCCTCGACCCTTCGGGTCGCCGTCCCCGGCCCTAATGCTGCCCTGTACACCCAGGACACCGACCGAGGGTCCGCCCTGGGCCAGCCCAAGGTCAGCGTTGGAGCAAAAGAGCAGGATAATGGGCGCTAACCTCAGGAGGCTCCTGGTTTGGGTAGAGTTTTTTTTTGTTTTTTAAAAGTTTTTATTTGGAAAAATTTTAAGCTTACAGAAGAGCTGCAATAAGATACAAAGATCCTTCATATACGCCTTACCCAGATTCACCAGTTGTTAAAATTTTGTCCCAATTGCTCCCTCTCTTATTCTCTGTGAAATCTATATTTAATATTTGTTTATTTATTCCCTGAACCGAGAGAAGTGGCAACCGTCATGCCCATTTACCTGTACATACTTTAGCGGGTATATCCTAAGAACAAGGACATTCTCTTGCATAAGCACTCTTTTCAACTTTGGGAAATTTCAAGTTGATACAATACTTTCATCTAATTTACTGTTCATATTCCAATTTTACCAATTGATTCAATAGGGTCCTTTAGAGTATTTTTTTCCCTCTAGTGTACGATCCAAACCAGGATTATGGATTGCATACAACTGTCATGTTTCTTAAGCTTCTTTAATCTGGAACAATTCCTTATCTTTTTTCATCTTTTGTGACATTTTTTCAGAGTAGACCGCCCTGCCTTTTCTTCTTTTAATTGAGTGTTCCTCATTTGGGGTTCGTCTGCTGTTTCCTTAGGGGTAGATTCAGTCTACACACCCTGGGAGAGAATACTACGTAAGCAATATTTTATGTTCTTGAGGTGGGATTCTCCACCTTAAGGAGTTCGTGGAACTCCTGAACCTCTAAGGATTAACCCATGAGTTATCTGTAAAAACTTGAACCAGATTTTCAACACAGGTTAAGAATGGCACCATAAATTATGTGTGTGTGTTTTCTGTCTGCTGGTGGCTGGCTTAGATTTTTTTTTGCGGTACGCGGGCCTCTTACTGCTGTGACCCCTCCCGTTGCGGAGCACAGGCTCTGGACGCGCAGGCCCAGCGGCCATGGTTCACGGGCCCAGCCGCTCCGCAGCATGTGGGATCCTCCTGGACCGGGGCACGAACCCGTGTCCCCTGCATTGGCAGGAGGACTCTCAACCACTGCACCACCAGGGAAGCTCTGGCTTAGATTTTGACCCTCTCTTCTCCCCTCACCTCCCTCCTGCTGCCAAACTTGCCCTTGAAATTCAGAGCTCCCATGGAAAGCATTATTCTTTTTGAAGGCTACTAGGGACACCCTGATTGCTCAACTCAATCTTCTTCATAGTCCTTACCCTCTTGACCTCCTCCCAGGGCTGGAATCTAATCCTCCTCCCTGACACCTCCCAGGCCCTGCTTCCCCAGTCTCTGCCCATCCTCCCTCCTCAACAAATGATGGAGTGCTGGCTGGGCCTGCTGGCTTCTCTGGGAGTCAGCCTTGCAAGTGTGGTTTATCCGGGGAAATCTGCAGGTCCTGCTCTTTGTTGTAGCCTCCCCACACCCCAGTGGGGACATCCTCCCCGTTCTTGTCCTCAGATGGGTCTCTGGACTCATTCGCCTCCCTGTGAGAGCTCAGCCTTCTCACGGCATCTACATCCCCTCTCTTCTTCACTAACATAGGAGGGCAGGACTGGTCCAGTGTCCTCCCCCTGTCTGGCCCAGTGGGTGCCCCTCAGATTCTAGGAATCCCAAATGGAACTGTTTATTTCTCTCCCCCTGTGACTCCTCCTTCGTCCTTGTCCCTGTTGTGACCCACCATCTCCCCATTATGTCCTCCCCAAACATGAGCTGTTTTTCACCCTTACATCAAAGCCATGTCTTCCCTCCCTCCCCACCCCTCTGCTTCTCTCTCCTGGTCTGTTGTTCTGTTTTGTTTTGAAATCCCTAACTGGTCTTCAGTTCTTCCTTCTCTTTCTGATGTGCCCAGCTGGCCGTGTCTCTCTTGCCCCTCCTGCCCCCATCAGCCACCAGCTCAAGTCTCATATCCTTAGCATGCCCTCCAGGACCTTGAGGATTGGGCCTGTGAATCCTTCCAGACTCCCACCCTCCCCCCTCTAATCCCATGCCCCTCATTCCAGTGGCCACTGGACCTTTGCATATGCACATGCTGTTCTCTCTGTTTGAATGGCCATTCACATTCCTTTTTCCACCCCCACCCACTAATTTGGTCAAGTGCTCAAATGACACCCTCTTTGTGAAGACTTCCTGACATCCTCAGGCTGTGCGGCCTTTACATCTGGGCAAGAGGGGTGCAGCTCTGACCTCTTCCAGGTGAGGAGCTCACTGGGAGGCCTGCCTCACCGTCTGGACCAGCGCTGTTCAGTAGAACTTTCTGTGGTAATAGAAATATTCTTTATCTGAGCTGTGGCCACCAGCCACATGTGGTTGTTGAGCACTTGATATGTAGTTCAGTGGGACGGAGAAATTTTATTTAATTTTAAATAGTTTAAATCAAAATGCAAGTAGTTACATGTGGCTAGTGGCTACCATATTGGATCACCCAGGGCTAGCACATGCCTTAGGGACCTGTTACCTCTGGTCCCCTACCCAGAGGGTCCCAAGCCTGCTTCCAGGGCCAACACAGGCCACCCTCCAGGTTTATTCTCCTGAGGGCAGACTGTACAGCTGGTGTGCACAGCTCTAGTGGTACAGGTGGGTCAGGGTGCTTGGAAGGGTGTGGGTGTGGAAGGGGCTTGGCTATGCAGCCTGAGGTGTGTGTGTGTGTGTGTGTGAGAGATTGTGGTTCCTCTTAGTGCAGGACAGAGCCGGGGGTGTTCCAGTGCAGAGCTCTAGTCTGAGGATTTATTTTTATAACTGGCTTCCCAGGTCCTCTTGAAGGTGTATTTACAAGGGTGAGAGGATAGAATGTATTTATCTGGGTTGGCTTGCTGTATTTATTTATTTAATATTTATTTATTTGGCCGGTTTGGGTCTTTTTTTTTTTTAAAGAATCATCTTTTTTTTTTTTAAATTTATTTATTTTTGGCTGCGTTGGGTCTTTGTTGCTGCACGCGAACTTTCTCTAGTTGCGGTGAGCCGGGGCTACTCTTCGTTGCGGTGCGCGGGCTTCTCATTGCGGTGGCTTCTCTTGTTGCGGAGCACGGGCTCTAGGGTGCGCGGGCTTCAGTATTTGTGGCACACAGGCTCAGTAGTTGTGGCTCGTGGGCTCTAGAGCACAGGCTCAGTAGTTGTGGCGCACAGGCTTAGTTGCTCCGCTGCATGTGGGATCCTCCCGGACCAGGGCTCGAACCCGTGTCCCCCGCATTGGCAGGCGGATTCTTAACCACTGCGCCACCAGGGAAGTCCCTGGTTTGGGTCTTAGTTGAGGCATGCAGGATCTTCGTTGCCCCGTGCAGGATCTTTGTTGTGGCATGTGGGATCTTTAGTTGCGTCATGCGGGATCTTTAGTTGAGGCCTGTGAACTCTTAGTTGCGGCATGTGGGATCTAGTTCCCTGACCAGGGATTGAACCTGGGCCCCCTGCATTGGGAGCGTGGAGTCTTAGCCGCTGGACCACCAGGGAAGTCCCTGGGCTGGCTTGCTTTATAACTGTTAAACATTTAGATGAATTGTAAGTGGGCTCCAGTTGACTTCTTGTCCTGGATCCACAAGCGTCAGGAGTGGAGCTGGGGTTAGTTTCCTCTTCTGTGGCCCGTGGGGCACACAGAACCTCCCTCACGCCCCCCACTCTCAGCTGTGAGCTCTTCCGAGTCAGGCCCAGTGTTAATTCTTCTCTCTTCCCCGGTGCCCGGCAGGCTGTGGGCTCACCAGACAGGCTGTTGGCCCACCAGAGATTGTTATCAAGTAAAGCGGTTCCGCTGCTTTGCCCAAGGCCTTGTCCTGATCTTGGCTTTCATCACAGTGACCTCTGGGTCGGCGGACTGGCTGAGAGGGAGACCTTTGAAAACCAGCTGTCCCTGGACTGGGAGACACGGTAGGGAAAGCAGGACCCCAAACCTGGATTCTTGTCTCTGCTCTGCCACTTTCTTGACCTTGGACAAGTTACATAATCTCTCTGAGCCCTAGTCCCCTCATCTGTAAAAAAATGGGGATAATAACACCAACCTTAGCATGTTACCATGAGAATCAAACTAAACTAAATAAGACCTTTTCACAGACGCTGTGCCTGTATGCAGCAGGTCTTCCATAAATGTCCCTCAGTCAGCGTTCATTAAACATTTACTATGTGCCAGGCAAAAGGCTTTGTTCCCATCATAGGTGAGGTGACCTCTAGCCTGGAGGGTGGGTCTGGGTGCTCCCCGTGGCTCCCTCAGGCCGCCCTCGCCTCTCAGCTGGGCAGATCTGGGCACCTGTGTGCCCCGCTTCATTTGGCCGCTGGTCGAATGGGGCCCCATCTGCCCCAGTTTGTGTGGACTTCAGGGCCCGGCATGAAAGACCACGTTTTGCACTTCTGCCTGGGCTAGCAGAGCTGGTTGAGACAGACCAACCGACGGACAGACCTATGACGGCTGTGGTTTGTGGCCTCTCGGCTCAGCCAGACAGCTTGGAGCTTGAGACGCGAGCAAACGCCTCCTTGGCGGACTATTTCGAAGATGAAGACAGTTGATCTGAGATTAAGATTTACTGTTAACTGACAAGCCCGTCCCCGCCTCCCTCAGCCGTCCATTCAGGGGCACTGTGAAAGCGAGAGGGCCAACCTGAGTCTGCATCCTGGCTGTGCCATTTTCTGACTAGGTGACTTGGGCTCCCTCACCATTAGCAGCCTCAGTGGCCTCATTAGGAAAGTGGGACCAGAATAATCCCCAACTCACAGGGTTGTTGTTTGTAACTCATCCTTTGGGTCTTCCCTTCCCAGACTCAGTGATTACCTTCAAACTCAGCCTTTCACACTTTCTCCTCCTCCTCTGACCTCAAGACTGACTAATGGGGACTTCCCTGGTGCCGCAGTGGTTAAGGATCTGCCTGCCAGTACAGGGGACACAGGTTTGAGCCCTGGTCCAGGAAGATCCCACATGCCGTGGAGCAACTAGGCCCGTGAGCCACAACTACTGAGCCTGTGCTCTAGAGCCCGCGAGCCACAACTACTGAGCCCATGTGCCACAACTACTGAAGCCCGTGCGCCCTAGCTCTCATGCTCCCCAACAAAGACAAGCCACCACAATGAGAAGCCCGTGCACCGCAATGAAGAGTAGCCCCTGCTCGTGCAGCTAGAGAAAGCCCGCGCGCAGCAATGAAGACCCAACGCAGCCAAAAAAAAAAGACTGACTACTGCCAAGTTTGTTTTACAGAACCCCCCCAAATATTCTAGATAATTTCTAATTTCTTGTATGAGTTCTTCAACGCATAAATTATTTAGAGGTGCATTTTGACATTTTCAAATTCATGGGGTCGCCTTTGGTTATTGATTTCCTTTTTTTTTGGCCGCCGTGGCTTGTGGCATCTTAGTTCCCCCACCAGGAATTGAACCTGGGCCCCCTGGAGTGGAAGCAGGGAGTCCTCACCACTGGACCACCAGGGAATTTCCAATTGACTTCTAATTTAATTATATTGCTGTCAGATAATGAGGTCTGAATGATTTTTTTGAATTAGTGGAGACTTGCCTTATGATCTGATATGTGGTCACTTTTGTAAATGTGTGACTGAAAGCAACAGTCTGTTCTCCAGTAGTCAACTGGAGTATTCAAAATATTCAATTAGGGACTTCCCTGGTGGCGCAGTGGTTAAGAATCTGCCTGCCAATGCAGGGGACACAGGTTTGAGCCTTGGTCCGGGAAGATCCCACATGCTGCAGAGCAACTAAGCCCGTGTGCCCCAGCTACTGAGCCTGCGCTCTAGAGCCGGTGAGCCACAACTACTGAAGCCCGCGTGCTACAACTACTGAAGCCTGCACACCTAGAGCCCGTGCTCCGCAACAAGAGAAGCCACCGCAATGAGAAGGCCTTTCACCGCAATGAAGAGCAGCCCCTGCTTACCGCACCTAGAGAAAGCCTGCGCGCAGCAATGAAGACCCAACGCAGCCAAAATAAAGAAAGAAAGAAAGAAAAAAAAGAAATGCATTGAGAAGTCTTGCTCCCACCTCTGCCCTGTCCACCCTGTTTCCCCAGAACCTTATAGATTGCCACTTTTATTACCTTCCCTACTTAAATTCAAGCAAAGGCAAACATTTATTCTTATTTCCACCTCCTTTTCTTATACAAAAGTTAACATACTATATATACTGTTCTGCATCATAGTTTTGCTTCAAAGTATATCCTGAGGATCTTTCCATATCAGTAATTCTCTCTCTCTTTTTTTTTTTTTTTTTTTACAGCGGCATAGTCTTCCACTGGGGGGATATACCATTTTACCACAGTTCATTAAACCCTTCGCCATCTAATATAGTAGCCACATGTGGCTATTTACACTGAAAATTGCAATTAAGTAAAATTTGAAATTCACTTCCTCAGTTGCACTTAGTAGCTACACGTAGCTAGTAGCTACCATATTGTACAGCACAGAGAACATCTCCATCGTCGCAGAAAGTTCTATTGAGTTGCTGGTTGAACTAATCCCCTATAGCTGAACATCTGACTTACTTCCAGTCTTTAAGAGCTGAGGGATGATGAGTCCCATCCCTGGGATGCAAGAGAGCTAAGTGAGAACTGCCTAGGGAATGCTGGACCTTCAACCTCAGATCTCGAAATCTTGGAGGCTCCTGCAAGAGAAGCACTTTTGGGTTTTTTTGGCCACACAGCGTGGCCTGAGGGGATCTTAGTTCCCTGACCAGGGATCAAACCTGTGCCCCCTGCAATGGAAGCACAGAGTCCTAACCACTGGACCGCCAGGGAATTCTCAAGATGAGGGCTTTTGGGTTTGAGGCAGAGGCTTGACCAGGGCCTGGAAACAAGAGTGACCCTTAAGGACAGGTTTCATGCTTAACCCTAACCCTCTACTTCCCTTTCCAGTCCTACCAAAATGCAGTCCTATTTTCTTTCATTTAATATTTAAGTCCTGTGCTGGGGAGACAGGTTCAGAAAAGACACAGTGTCTGTCTTGAAGAAAGAGAAAGATCATCA
Source organism: Orcinus orca (assembly GCF_937001465.1). Lineage (NCBI taxonomy): Eukaryota > Metazoa > Chordata > Mammalia > Artiodactyla > Delphinidae > Orcinus > Orcinus orca. The sequence goes on along the minus strand of NC_064577.1, from coordinate 38,761,888 downwards.
CCTGCCTTGTGACAAAGACTTTCAAAGAGGCCTCGTCAAAACCCAAAAGGCCTGAAAATATCCTGTTAGTTAGGATGGTTGAAACAGGTGATCTCATCCATTGCTGGAGGTTGCAAATTGGTGCAAACTTTTTGGAAGTCAATTCCAAATCTATCCAAATTCCAGTGAAAACCTATCTGAAATTTAAAAGCACATAACCTTTGACCCAGCAATGTCATATCTATAAATTTGTCTTACAGATACACACATAAGTGCAAAACAATTATATGTACCAAGATATTTCCTGAAGGAGCCATTGTTTATAGTAACAAAAGGCTGACATGCCCTAAATGTCCACTAGGTAGAGAATAGCAAAATAAATTGGGACACAAGCAACCTAAGTGTCCATCGACAGATGAATGGATAAAGAAGATGTGGCACATATATACAATGGAATATTACTCAGCCATAAAAAGAAACAAAATTGAGTTATTTGTACTGAGGTGGATGGACCTAGGGTCTGTCATACGGAGTGAAGTAGGTCAGAAAGAGAAAAACAAATACCGTATGCTAACACATATATATGGAATCTAAAAGAAAAAGGTTCTGATGAACCTAGGGGCAGGACAGGAATAAAGACGCAGATGTAGAGAATGGACTTGAGGACACGGGGAGGGGGAAGGGTAAGCTAGGACGAAGTGAGAGAGTGGCATGGACATACATACCCCACCAAATGTAAAACAGATAGCTAGTGGGAAGCAGCCGCATAACACAGGGAGATCAGCTCGGTGCTTTGTGATGCCCTAGAGGGGTGGGAGGGAGATGCAAGAGGGAGGAGATACGGTGATGTATGTATATATATAGCTGATTCACTTTGTTATACAGCAGAAGCTAACACAACATTGTAAAGCAACTATACTCTAATAAATATGTTAAAAAATTATTGAAAAAAATAATAAATTGTGACACATTCCATATGCTGGAAGACTAGATTTTGTGGAGGCAGATATATTATTAAGTGAAAATAGCAAGGTGTCATGCAGTGTGGAATGTGTGCTATCATTTGTGTCAAACACGCACACACACACAAAAAATACTGTTTGTATATATCCAAAATATCTCTGGAAAGATACATTAAAATTGTTTTTCTTTTAAACTGTACACATGTATTACCTTTAAAAAAAAAAAAGAGGAACCAACTGAGTAACAGTGAGCAGGGATGGGGAGGGAGGATATTCCTGGGGAAACCTGCTCAGTCACCTGAGCTCCGAGTGTGCCCAGTGACTGCACAATCATTGCATCGGAGGTGACAAGGCGACAGCAATTCAGAAATGTCACCCATGCTGTGACTCCATCTCTATCACCTCTGAAGGCCTCGCCCTGTCTTGGCTGTCATACCACCTGTGCCCAGCAGGGGGAAGCACAGACCCACCAAAGTATTGGTCCCAAACTTCAAGCATCCCTTCTAGGATTTCCTCCTCTGTGGACCAGGATTGGAAAGACACTTCCTGCCAAGCCAACCAAATCTATTAGGTAATAATTGATTAAAATTCCTCCCCCCCCCTTTCTTTGTACCTTACAGTTCTGATCAGCATGAGAGAGAGATAATGTAGGTTTGTTGGGCTGATCATTTTCCACACAACGGGTCCTACTTAGCCCAGGCTTATTTCCATCAGGCCTTGGGTGGGCAGTGGTTGGCAATGGCCTGAGCAACCCCAGGGACCGAGGGTGCAGGCTGGCAGCTATTAAGTCATTAGAGGCTCCTCACCCCCCTGGGATTTTCAGCTGTGGGGCACAACTCCCACTCTTGTCCTACCCATTCAAAGAAGTAGTTCTAAGCAAGAGTAAGCATGAACACCTGCCACCACAGGCTGACTCTCCCAGTCACTCTCCCAGATGTGTTTAGAGTGTGTCCCAGGGACAGAGAGTCTTCTCATCTGCCACAGAATCTTCAGGAGTGAGCACAGTCCTGGGCACAGAGCTAGTGCTAAGTAAAGCCTTGTTAAATGGAAAGAGATAGTCATTGAGGAGAACAGGGACTAAATTCTTTAAATAAAAAAGAAAGAAAGAAAGGAAAGAAAGAAAGGGAGAGAGAGAGAGGTCTTAGCTAACCTCAAGGGCAAGAATCCAAGGGCAAGACTGTGGTCTGCTCTAGGCTGGAGGTGAGGGCAGTGGGCACAGAATGGATCACCTTCTCAGCACACCCAAGGAATATCCTGCTTTGTCTTACTTTGTGGGTCCCTGCCTGGGACATGAAATAAGTGATGACATCTCTCACCCACCAGAGGTGCTGGTGACCTTGGCAGAAGAAAGGCTTAAATCAGGTCAGCCTGGGGGAAGGGACTGGCTCATTCCAGGGCCTTCCTTAAGATTAGATAAATTCCCAGCTCCTGCTTAAACTTCGGTGGTTCTGAATTTGAGAGGGAGGGCAGGAGGAAGAGGAAGCTATAGTGGAGGGGATATTTATGGCCCCTGCCTGGCCTAGAGAAAATCCAGGGCTCATTACTGGGCCCCCGGTCCTCAATGCCTTGATGGTGCAAGGAACGACCAACTGGGGATCCCCACAAATTATAATAGATGGGGGCTTCCCTGGTGGCGCAGTGGTTGAGAGTCCACCTGCCGATGCAGGGGACACGGGTTCATGCCCCGGTCCGGGAAGATCCCACATGCTGCCGAGAGGCTGGGCCCATGAGCCATGGCCGCGGAGCCTGCGCATCCGGAGCCTGTGTTCCACAACGGGAGAGGCCACAACAGTGAGAGGCCCGCGTACCGCAAAAAAAATAATAATACTAAAAAAATAATAATAATAGATGGGAGTGGGAAGAGCAACTGAAAGAGAAAAGCCTCAAATTCAGGCTGGAGATTGTGCCCAGACCTGGGGTTCCAACCCCCCCCCTCACCCCGCCTCACCGCAATACTCTCTCATCCTCCGGTCCATCCTCAATGAGAGGGCCAAAGGGAGGAAGGGGCAGCAGCTCCAAGGCATTGTAGATTTTGGAGGTGGAGAGAAAGGAGGCCTGTTTCTGCCCTTTATTAGCTGTGTGCCCTTCGGCAAGTCACTTAACCACTCTGAGCCTCAATTTCCCCCTCTAAAATGAGGATATCAATACCTACCTTCCCTGGTCATTGTCAGGATGAATGAAAGAAGACCTCTGGAAGTATTTCTGTAATTGCCAGACATCAGAGATTGTTATACGTCAAGGCAAGCGAGAGGCCACCGTAGGTCTCTGGAGGTGACAGCTTCAAGATTTTTTCCCCCTCTGCGGTTCCTGCTCCTTTCCCAGCGTGGATGCTGGCTTTAATCCTCCCGTTCCCCAATACCCGCGCTTCTCCTTGAGACCGCCTTGGTGGCCCCCAGATTTTCGCAGCCTGCCTTTTTCCTTGGGCGCCCCCATTCTAAAAGCACTGGGGATGCCGGCGCAGGCGCAGAGTTGGTCCAGAGTGGACAGGTCGCGGGGGTCTCCGCTGGCCTGGATCTGCGCCGCCCGCCCTGCTTTGGGATTCTTATTTGCAGATGGTTCTCTGTGGTCTTCAGCTCGGTCCTGGGCTAAACAGAGGAGGGGAGAAACAAGGGGTGGGGGGCCTGGAAGGGGGTTCCCACCTTCTCCGGCGGGAACCCGAGAGGGGGACGCAGCCCTTGCGTCCCAACGCCGCACCGTCATGGGTCTCCAAGCCACTCTCATAAGTGGTGGCAGTCCTCGACTCCGATGATTGCCCCCTCAGTCCCCCAGGCCGTGACCCCCTTCACCCAGACCCCGCCAGTCGCCCGGCTCCTAGCGAGCGGGAGCCTGCGGTTCTAGGACCCCGAGGCGCGGCCGAGCGCGCCGCCGCCTCTGCCTCGCCTCGGTTGCTCCCGCTGCGGCAGGTGAAGCGGCGCCGGCCGCCCCCTCTGCGGCAGGTGAAGAGGGTCGGTAGCCCCCTCTCCGTCACGCCATGGCTGCGGCCGACCCCCGGCAGGCGCCCGGCGCCCTCCCCCTCCCTCCAGCCCGCCCCCCTGGGGCTGGGTGCGTAGCGGCGGCGGAGGCGAAATGCGGTTTGCGCGCACAGGGAGCGACAGCAGAAGTTAGAAGATCGCCGAGGGGGGAGCCCGTGCCGCAGCTTCCTGCCCCCGGCCCAGCCCTCTGGCCCCGGCGGCCTGCAGCCTGACTTCCTCCCCCGACCCCGCAGCTCGCCGCCCGGCTCCTCGGACGGGGCCGCCCCGATGGGACGCCGCGCCCCGGCCCTTGCGCGCCGCTGAGCCGAGCGCCCGCGTCGCCGAGCCCCCGCCGCCGCCGAGAGCCGCTGCCCTCCTCGCCCCCCAGGCCGGGAGCCTCATCCGCCCTCCCCGGGAAAGCTGGATTTCCGAGGCTGGAGGCGTCTGGCCGACTGGGTGGGGACCACCATGGGCAACGCGGCCGGCAGCGCGGAGCAGCCCGCGAGCCCCGCAGCGCTGTCCCCCAAGCATCCCGCGGTGCCCAAGCAGCCGATGCCCGCGGCCGGAGAGCTGGAGGAGAGGTTTAACCGGGTCCTGGTGAGTGTGGCCCGCTGTGCGCGGGGCGCGGGCGGGGGCGGCAGGGGCTCGCCACGCGTCCCCGCCCCCGGGGGCTCAGGTACCGCTTGGAGATCTCCGGCAGCTTGGTGGCGGCCCCTCCAGGGGGTGGGAGTGACAGTGGTTTCTTAAAGAGTGACTTAGCACTCTCCCCCCAAAACTTTCTTCTGCAACCGTCCAGTCTCCCTCCCCAAGATACCCCCTCCCACAGCGCTTCTGGGTCTAAAGGTCTAAACAAAAATGTCCTGTGAGGAAGTTGGGAGCGCAGCACGCGGGTGGGGAGGTGTCCCGGAGCACCCCCTTCCCCACTGCATGCAGGCCCAGCCACAGGGTGCAATAGCATCTACTTGTGTCTCAGGGTCAAAGACATAAGGGGTTATATTTTAACCTCCTAGGAGCTGGAAACTGAGTAGAGGTGTTTGGTCCTGATCCGCTGGTGCCTGAGCTGCTGGGAGCTGGGTTGTCAGATCATTCAGTTGGGGGTGTCTGTGTTTCTCCCTCACTGCATGTCCGGGAGAGCTTGTCTGTGGGTCCTTATCTTGTGCGTCCCCACACACCCCCTGGAGGGATGAAGGTTAGGAAGGGCGGGGTCAGGATGGGTTGGTCACTCTGGCTTGGGGTGGAGCAAAAGTCTGGAAGCCCCTCTCCCTCACTGTCACCTGCTCCAGGGGATTGGGGGGCTTGGGGACTAGGCCACCGGGGAGGAAGCCATCCACTGAGCCTGGAGGCAGTTGGGATGGATTTGGTGGGTAGGGGCTCCAGAGCAAAGCCAGGTTCTCTAAGACCTGGTAGAAGAAGGGAGGGGAAATGGCCACTCATTCTCACTTCCCTCTCCCTATCTCAACCCTGTCCCAGGCTCCTTCCCTAACTAATTGCCTGGTGGCCTGTCTGCTGTCAGCTCCCTTGCCAGACCCTGGGTGACAGGCAAATAAGGCCGTGCTTTTCCCCAGAGGCACTTCCAAGTCCGAGCAGGCTAGCACTGCAGGTCTGAGGGTGGGGGCCCGAGGTAGAGGCAGGCAGCAGAGCCACGCAGGCTGGTGGCCCTGTTGATTCTTCGTCTTCTCCACCTCCTTGACATCATTTCCCCTCCCCTGGCCTGCCTTGAGGCCCTACTTGCCAGATCCCCTGTGTGGCCCCTCCTCCCAGTTCCAGGAAGTCTTGTCTGATGCCCCCTCCCAGGAGAAAGGCTGGGAGGGATTTGAAGGAGCTGTAGGGTGGGGCGGGGTCTGAGCTGTCCCCGTGAAGGCACCTTGTTTGATTCGGGGAGAGGGAGGGACACTGAGGGACACCTCACATCAGGCTAGTCCCCAAATACCCCACCTCTCCACCAGCTTCCCTTTCCCCAAATCCATGTCTTCACAAAGCTGAGTTGAGCGGAGCAGAAGGGGGAGGGGGAAGAATGAGATAGACGGTTTCTGGGGGCCATCTGGGGAGCCTGAGTTGGTGGTGAATCCCTGGACCTTGGCCAGCCTGACTTTCCCCCTAAGTGTGTGTCTATGGACGGGGGGGATGGGCTCTCAGGGTGAAGTCCAGGTCCCAGTCCGTTCTCTGTTACACACACCTAAGGGGGAGGAGCTGGGTGAGTAATTCAGACCACCGGAAAATCCAAAAGTCAAGTGGTGAGGTTCTGATGCCTGTGTAGGACTTGACTGCCGCGCTTGCGTGTGTTTTGGCCTTAGCTCCGATTGGCTGAGTCTGACGCTAAGTGCCGCTGGGAGTCCCTGAGAACCGGGGCGTGGAGGGTGAAGGCCCAGAGAGGGGTCCGAAGGTGTCCTGGTGGAGAAAGCGGTGGTGGCTAGGTAGAAATCTAGGGCAGCAGCACCCACTGGGGTTCACCGCCCGCCTCCCCAAGGAACCCCAGTGTGTTTACACCTCCCCCTTCTTCCTGGTGATGGGTCAGCCTGTCCCATGTCTTGTACTCACAGAAGGCACCCAACCCAAGGTCACTTGGCTAAGAACCTCGTTCCGCACTCCTCACCACCGTGCCCTGGGACTATACCCTTGGCCCCTGCCTGAGGCTGGCAGGGGGTGGGGTGGGGGAGGTGGGGAGTGGATGCAGATTTGGCTAAAACTATAGTCCCAGTGACGGGGATTACAGGGAGAGCCTCCATCTGAGCACTGCCTCCTGGGCCAGAGCTGAGCCCTGTCCTCAGTGAATGTCTAAAGAAGAGGGCTTCCCTGGTGGCGCAGTGGTTAAGAATCCGCCTGCCAATGCAGGGGACACGGGTTCGAGCCCTGGTCCAGGAAGATCCCACATGCCGCGCAGCTAAGTCCATGCGCCACAACTACTGAGCCTGCGCTCTAGAGCCCGCGAGCCACAGCTACTGAAGCCCGAGCGCCTAGAGCCCGTGCTCTGCAGCAAGAGAAGCCACCGCAATGAGAAACCCGCGCACTGCAATGAAAGAAAGGGTAGCTCCCGCTCGCCACAACTAGAGAAAGCCCGTGCGCAGCAACGAAGACCCAACACAGCCAAATAAATAAATAAATATAAAATCCTTAGGAAAAAAAATTAATAAAAGGAGAAGAGCCTCAGACTGCTGAGTGGTGGGCCTCCCACCCCCAGGGATCCCCCAGTCTGGAAGGGGGAAGCACAGCCCTCCCCTTGGGATCTAGTCACATGGCCCCAGCGAACCTCTTCCTTTCACTGGAGCTCAGCCCCTTCATCCCTGGTGGGTGGTAGGATCCTGAAATCTAAAACCACTCCTTGGCTTCTGGCTGTGGAACTCCTCTTATGGGTTAGGGGTATCCCGACCGAGGCCCACTGCCAGACAGGAGACGAGGGTGCTGTTCTCCCTTTCCCCCTGGGCAGCCTTTTTCCCATGCAAGAATGGGTGGTGCGAGCTACTTTTCTGGGGAGGCTCTGAGAAAGAGGGGTGCCCTTGCTTAAATGGTGGTGCGGAGGAAGAGCAGGTTGATCCAGGGTTTCCACCTGCTGCCTTAGCAACAGTGGAGGAGTGACGGCTGCCTGCCGCGATGGTGGGAAAACCTGCGCACCGAGCTCCGTGCTCTCGCCTCTCCTACGCCACGCTGAGCGCTGGGCGTCTTCCAGCCTCTTCAGGCCTTCCCCTGCAGGGGTCAGGGTTTGGGGTGGCAGGGCACTCCTTCCAGGCCTGTTAGAACTGCCAGGCTTATGGCCTGGCCTAGGACACCCCCGATGTGTCTGGGCAGGGAGGCGCCTGTAACTCAGGGGCAAAGGGATCAAGGGAAGGTGCCGTGATGTGCTCGAGGCCAAGTGATGCCGCCATTCAAGAGGAGAGGAATTTGCCTGATGGGGCCTGGCGGCCTGGGGTGCCCTTAGCATGTGGCCAGGCTGCGTGGGGAGGTCAGGGCAGTCCCCGGCAGGGTGTGGGTGCTGGGAGTCCTGCTCTTCGGGGGGCTCCTTCCCCGCTGGGGCTGGGACTGGGGGTGAAGGGCAGAGGGGGGCGTCTCCATTCTCTAGGCTGTGACCGAGGCGCTGCCCGCTCAGGCAGCTCCCTCCTCTGGGGTGGGGCAGATGGAGCTGTGGGTCGCTTAGGCCCCGTGCCTCCCGTCTCTGGGGCCTCACGTGGAGGATCCCAGTGGGGCTGTGGCCCCGTGTCAGAGGCTGGGCTGGGCAGAGGCCGTGGGGTGCCATTCCCAGCAGGCAGCACTGGCACGTGCTGCCCCTGGAAACACAGGGATGTGGTAGCATGACTCACAGTGACATCTGGGACCAGTTGGCAAAGAGCTGGGGGAGACGGGCAGGAACAGGTGGGGCTGCTCTTGGGCCACCTCTAAGGTTTTCCTGGGAACATGGAGCCCCGGGAGGTGGCTCAGCCCTCCCTGCCTCTGAGAAGGGCAGGGGTCACTCACAGGAGAGGCTGAGTAGCTTCCCGGGCTTTGGGGTCATGAAGTTTGCCACTTACTACCTGTGTGACCTTGAACGAGTTACCCACCTTCTCCGAGCTTCAGTTTTCCTCCCGTGTAAAAAGATAATAAAAATGGTATATGCCAGGGACTTCCCTGGCGGTCCAGTGGTTAACACACCACACTTCCAATGCGGGGGGCGTAGGTTCCATCCCTGGTTGGGGAATTAAGATCCCGCGGGCCGTGCAGTGCAGCCCCCAAAAAAGAAAAGGGTATATGCCAGCCTGCTAGGATTGTTGAAGGGATTAACTAGAGTTGAGGGGATTAAATAGAGCGCTTAGCACAATGCCTGACACAGAACAAGTGCTCAGTAAACACTGTCCACTGTGAGGACAGGATGATGTTGAGGCTGATCTGGTCCTCTTCATCTTGGGGCCCTTCGAGGTGAAGGAGCCCAGACCCTGCCTCTTCCCTCCCCCCACCTCCATTTCCAAGACCAACCAAGGGTGCCGTCTTTAGTCTTCAGCAGTCCCAGGTCAGGCTGCCCTCCCTGCCATCAAGCACGTCAGCCACAGAGGGGTCTAGATGAAAACTGCCTGGTGGCCGGAAACCACGAGAGGGAGGGCCCACCTCTCCTGGAGGGTGGGGCAGCGGTGGCACTAACGGTAGCTGTGTGCACATGGGGAGGGGTGGGGAGGCCTCCACTTCCCTCAGAGAGAGGGTGTGCTGGTGAGGGGGGGTTCCCCAGTGAGTAAGAGCTCAGTGTGGGCAACAACAGGAAATGTAGGGTGCTGGGTGGCAGGAAATGGGGCCAGCTGTTCCTGGTTCCTCAGACAGGCGCGGGGGCCAGGCTGTCTGCAGAAGACCCCTGGGAGGCCGGGACCCATGTTTCTCATTGCTCTGAGCGCTCCTTCTTCCGAGGAAACTGAGTCTTCTTACCAGCTTGCCAGCTAGGTCACCTTGGGCAAGCAGCTTAATGGCTCTGTGCCTCAGTTTCCCGTTTGTGGCAAGGGGATTATAATAGTGTCTACTGTGTAGGCTTGTTGTTGAGATTTAAATGAGTTAATAGATGTAAAGCCCTTAGCATGGCATCTAGCACGGATTGAATGTTCGGGGGAATATTAATTATTGTTACTGTCGTTATTCTCCTACCAGCCTGGATTATAAGGGCAGTGCCTGCTGCCCTGACTCCTACCCTGCTTGCCCTTGTTCCTGCCATGGGGACCCTTCAACCCTAACGGGAGAAGCTGTTAACTTTTTGGGGTTCTTAGCACCCTAGGGCCGGGTTACCCCACACCCTCCTCTAAGCCTGGGATTGCTTATAAGAGCCCTAGAAAATCCATATACCAGAATTTTTAAAAGAGGATAACGCTGATTGTTTTTGGAGATGCCCTGAGAGCTCTAAAACCAAGCTTGAAGCCATGTAGAGGTGGGCTGGGGAGATGGATGGGGAAGTGGGGCCGGGGAACAGGGCTGGCTTCTGGATCCATCAGGCTGTGGAATGCCTGTGGGGCTGGTCTGAGACGGGCTGGTGCCTAAGTTCAAGGGCATCCTGGGGCTTGAAGGGCTGGGCTTCCTAGGGAGAGGGTGGGCGGGTGGGTTGGGACGTAGTCTCAGCTCAAACTAAAAGTGAAACTGGAGGGTGTGACTGTGTCCACATGTAGCTGGAGCCCCTTCAGTCTCCAGGGACACCTGCCCACATGTCAGTGTCGGGATGGGGGGCGGCTTGCAAGGGGCTGGCCTTGGGTGTGCAGGGCTGGAGGCCATTCTGACACACAGAGAGGGGGCAGGGAAGCAGATGAATGATCCCCACCCATTCTAATAGGAGGAGCAGGGAAACAGCTCCTTCTCTTGGCCACACCCTGAGAGGTGAACCCTATCTCCCTCTTCGAAAAGTGTGAAGGGCAGCAGCGGGTGGAAGCTGGAGGCTCAGTTCATTTTTGGCCAAGCCTTGGAGACAGGTCCACTTCTCCGAATGTTTTCACCAACTTCTGTCCGCCACACAGCCCTCACCTTCGGGTCTTCAGTGGACTCCCCTGACCTCCCCCCCAACCTGTGACATGCCTCTTCATAGTGGTATGTCCCTGAAGAGTATTATTACGTCAAAACACAGCTTCTAACCTAGGGGCAGGACAGGAATAAAGACGCAGACATAGAGAATGGACTTGAGTACACAGGGAGGGGGAAGGGTAAGCTGGGACGAAGTGAGAGAGTGGCATGGACATATATACACTACCAAATGTAAAATAGATAGCTAGTGGGAAGCAGCCGCATAGCACAGGGAGATCAGCTCGGTGGTTTGTGTCCACCTAGAGGCATGGGATAGGGAGGGTGGGAGGGAGATGCAAGAGGGAGGAGATATGGGGATATATGCATATGTATAGCTGATTCACTTTGTTATATAGCAGAAGCTAACACACCATTGTAAAGCAATTATACTCCAATAAAGATGTTAAAAAAAACAAAAACAAACAAACAAAAAAAACCCCACACAGCTTCTCACTGAAGGGTTCCTGGGAGCCCCGTGAGTCTGAGGTAGGAGGGAAGTGTGCCCATTTAATGGAGGAGGAAGTTGAGGCTCAAGGAGACAAAGAAGCAGTCAGGCTAGGTGGGCCCAGAGCCTGGGTCCCCTGAATCCCGCTTGGGTTCCTCCACATCACAGCCGCCCCCCCCCACAGGAGGCGGGTGTTCCACACCCCCCCCGTACGCGCCCCCCCAACCCCCCCGCCACGCACACCTGGACTTCCTGGTCCTTCCCTGTCCCATCTGAGGGCCATCAGCCAACCTTCTGCTTGTCTCCCAGTCCCCAGTCTCCCAGTCCCCTGCCTCCTTGCTAAGGGCCCTGAGTCTGGGGGTCTGTCACTGTTTCCAGGATGGCCTCACCCCACTCTGAGTGAGTGGCATTGCTGGTCCCTCTCCTGCTTCCTCGGGTACCCGTCTCCTCTGTGGGCACAGCCGAGGAACAGCTGCTAATTAGTGCTCAGCGCTGTCAGAGCTATTTCTGATTTCCGAGCCTAAATTTAGCCCGTCTGGCAGGCTGGCATGTAGGCCCGGGGGCCTGAGGAGGCCCAGGTGGGGAAGGGGCAAAGGGGTGCCCTGCCCTCCACCACTGCTGGGACGGGGCGCTGGCCCAGCAGAGACCTCCCCCTCCCCAGTAATAACCGCGGGCTGAACTGGGAGAGTGGACCTGGGCGCTGGTTCTAGGTTGGCTCAGGGCTCAAAGTCAGCCTGGCTCCCCTCTTACTGGGTTCGTGACCTTGGGCAGGTGACTGGACTGATCTGTGCTGCACCTGTGGGATGGGACTAATAGCAGTGCCAGTAATGGTGGTGAGGGTGGAAGGCTGCCATGTGTGAGCAGGGCTGGTAAGCCTTCGGGCAAAGCTGGCACCGCAGTCGTTGGAGTCATTATGATGATTAGTTGCTGTCTCTAGAAGCGCCACTGGGGCCATTCCTGGAGCCAGCAAGTCCCCAGGGTGGGTGAGAGCCCAGAAGGACCCACGTCAGGAAGCGGCGATCCCCTCTAAGGCTCAGCTGCTGAGCCCTCCCCCTCACTCCTTTGCGCCCTCCTTGCCCCCCCCCCACCTCCTCCTCCGTGCTGGCCGCGCTGGTATCGCCTGCCTTCTCTCTCTGCTTCCTCCACCCCCCTCAGCCTTGGCCCCCACCCCCACCTCGGCCCTGCCCCACCCTGGGTCTCTGTAGGGTGGGGATGGATCTGGAGGGACCAGGGAGAAAGAGAGAGAGACAGAGACAGACAGAGAATGGCCCCAGGGAGGCCTCCCTGGCCAGGTACATCCTTCTCTGGGCTCCAGGGCCCCTTCCTGGGCAGTCCCTCCCATGGGGCAGGAGCTGTCCTGGCTGTTGGCAGGTTGGGGGAGGGCAGCCGATGAGACCGCAGGCGGTTTCCTCAATCTGGGCTCACTTTCGCAACGGGGGAGAGGAATGACGTATCGCCATGCCCAGCCGGCCCGGGGCGGGAGGGCCTGGTGGATGGGCAGTTTCACCTCTCAAGTGGGGCCCTGGCCGGAAAGCTTGGGCAACCGGGGCAGAGGGTACCAAGCTTCCTGTTGTCTGGGGCCGACCTAAGTGATTTTCGGGGTGAGGTCTGGCCAGAGACCCCGAATTAGGCTTAGCACCCGGGAGGGGAAGCTGGCTGAGAAGCCTTGGGTGGGTGTGGCCCCTTCTCTGCTCCAGCTGTGGCCTCCTCTCAGGGCCATGTGACTGAGGATGTGTAGTTTGAGCCATCAGAGCTGGTGACAGGGGCCTCTTCTACCCTGGGTTGGGGCTCCCTGGGGCTCCCACATCCCCAGTACAGACTAAGGTCCTCGAGGGCCAGAACTGTCTTTTGGAGCCTGACATATAGTAGACCCTCAGTAAACCTGGGGTTTACTGAATCGGGGTGAACGGGCATCATCTGCTGGTTCTTTTAGGGAGACACGCCAAGTCCTGGGGGTCCAGGGAGCTCCTAGCGCTGGTGGCACCTGGTGATTCCGTAGCACCAGGAGAGACACTAAGCCTGTCCTGTGGGGAGAAGTTCGGCAGGCACATTGTACCCTTGTCATCTGTGGCTGGGGGAGGAGGACCCAGGCAGAGCAGTGCTGACCTTTCTTAGCTCTCGAGGGGAGTCCCAGCCTGGGCCACCAGCACCACAGACCCAGCGTGCTGGCTGCTCTCCCTGGTTCCTGTAACTGGGTGACCTTCCCCTGGAATCCACCTGGGCCCTGCAGCCACCATGCACCTGCTTGGAACTCCCTGCCCATCTGACCTCATCTCCCTCGGTCTGTCCCAAAGTGACCAAGTGGGAGGGGGCTGGAGAGGGCCGGGGGGGGGCGGCTGGAGAGGGACGGGGGCTGCTGGCTGCTGTCCTTGCAGAGGCTTTGTGGTGTTTGTGAGACACTGGTGCCCTGGGCTGGGACCACGTACACGTGTTGTTTGGTGGCATGTGGGAACGGGGCACAGTCCACGCCTGGCCACACTTGGGCCTGGCCAGAGACGAGTCCCTGTTAGCTTCCCATGCAGATGGGAGAAGAGATGGTACCCCCTTATCACATGTGGGGAAACAAGCCCAGAGGTGCCTGAGGTTGCAGGAAGTTAGGCTGCGAACCCACACTCCTGCCTCCGTGCCAGTTGTGCCGGGGGGGGGCGATTTAGGGGTGACGGAGCCCAGGCCCTGGCGTCAGGCAGGTTTGGATTCAAATCCCAGTGTCACTTTCTAGCTGTTGGGCCTTCGGAAGGGTGCTCCATCTCTGGGCCTCGGTGTTCCCGTTGTCTAATGCTACTTATTTCCGGGGGTGAGGTGGTGACAGGACTCATGTGAATGACAGGCCTACTAGGGAGCTGGCCTCTAGTGGGTCCCCCGACAACGCCCATGGTCCTCTCCCCCTCGGGTTAGGGCCCCAGACTCAGCATCTTTATCTTGTCGTCTTTCTCCCCAGAACTGCATGAACTTGCCCCCGGACAAGGTCCAGCTGCTGAGCCAGTATGACAACGAGAAGAAGTGGGAGCTCATCTGTGACCAGGTGGGCACAGGCCCATTCCGTCATCGGGTGCCCTGTCCTGGCCAGGCTGGGGCTGGCAGGAGAGGGGACACTGCCACGCTGCCGCAGGGCCAAGACCCTGCCCAGAGGCCAGCGTAACATCTGGGGAGGGTGCTGAGGGCATGTGCAGGACTCTGGAATCCCCCTGTGTTGGGCCTGGGCCTCCCCAGGGACCTTATGAGTCACGAGCAGGGCTGGGTCTGCCCTCTGAAAAGCTGACAGGGGCTGGTCCAGGGTACTGGCCGGGGCAGCCGGGGCCGTGTCCCCATCCTCCTTGCTGAGCTTCCCGGGGCAGGCTCTGTCCACCCTCCAGCTCTGGGCTGGGGAAGAGAGGGACAGCCCTAGGGCTGGACATCTTCATTCCACCCCATGGGAGGTGGGGAGGAGGGTCAGGAATTCCTGTCCTCCTTTGACCTTGGATCCAGAGGAGCTGTTCCCCAAGTCAGCCAGCTCCCGAGTGGCAGAGCAGGGACTAGAGGCCCCGTCTCCCGGTTCTCAGTCGCTGCCTGGACTTGCCACCTTCGTGGCTCTCTTGGCTGCCCCGGCCCCTTCAGCTGTGGGGCTGCTGTCTGAGGTAGCAGGGAGGACGTCTGCTGTGGCAGGGAGGGGCCTGGCTGCCACAGTGATTCAGAGAGGGAGGGAGGCGGGCCTGTGGCCCTGGAGGCTGGGGGTGGGGATTTGGGGAGCAGGGAGCCTATCCTGGGAGCCAGGGCTGGGCCTTCGGCTTCTGCTAGTGGACCAGGATGGGATGAGCTGGCAGGGCGGGAGTCTGGGGGGTGAGGGCAGGGCTATGGGGAGAGGGTGGGGAGCTGCCTCCGGAGGCTTTGGGGCTGGGGTAGGGGTCCCTGCCCCTTTGGCCTGGCATCTCAGGTTGAGCTCACAGAGGCCTGGGAGAAGTGGGAGGTTGAGGGGGGTGGCTGGGCATATCTGAGGGGTCTGGACTGGGAAGGGTGGGAGCTCCTTTGGGTGGAGGCCCTCTAGTGGGGCCCCTGACTCTTGTGTGAGTGGCTCCTGGAGCCCTGGATGGGGTGGGGGAGTTAAGGATTGTTTTGTTGAGCACAGGTCACGTGCTCGCGCGTGTGCACTCACACACACAGGTGAACACGACGACTGGGGCGGAGCCCTGCGGGAGGGGCCCCCATCCTGCTAGGAGCTGGGCGCTTCATAAGGCCCTTCCAGAGTGTTCTTCCTCCTGGTACTCCCACTTCTGGGCTGGGATGTGGCCCAGGGAGGGCACAGGGCTGGGAGGGTGCCACTCACTGGCCTGCCTGAGTCTCCCCCTCCAGGGTGGGGTGTATAGTTGGACTGACCCCTCCACACTCCATCCAGGCTGTTCTAGGCCTGTGGCCATAGACCAAGGGATGGCCTGGCCGGGGATTGGGGTCTTTTCAAGTGGCAGGCCGAATGTTTGGGTTTATGCCTTTGGTATTCAGGGGGGTCTTAAGGCAGCCTGGGACCTTGGGTCGGAGCTGACAAAGGGACTCTGGGACAAGGGTTGGCCATTTGCCCCTTGTACATCCTATTCCATCTCCGCAGGAGCGGTTTCAGGTCAAGAACCCCCCTGA
Source organism: Orcinus orca (assembly GCF_937001465.1). NCBI lineage: Eukaryota > Metazoa > Chordata > Mammalia > Artiodactyla > Delphinidae > Orcinus > Orcinus orca. Next base: position 38,746,457 of record NC_064577.1, on the reverse strand, counting down.
AGCCTATATCCAGAAGCTGAAGAGCTACCTGGAAATCGGTGGGGTCAGCCGCAAGGTAGCAGCAGATTGGATGTCCAACTTAGGGGTATATGTCGCCCGCTTTTTCTCTGTCCCTTTCCCCCTGCACTTTCCAAGCTCTGGGCAGCTGGAGTAACTGTGTGTATAGACTTTTCTGCAGGCTTCTGTGGGTGCGTGGACGCGTGTGTGTGCGTTTTCACAGGGGACTGAGCGTGCCCTGGGCTGCGCTTTCACGGGTTCCTCTGCAGCTCCTATTTGTACTCAGATGTGTACACTTGTGTGTACTTGTGTAGTGTGTGTGCACGTGTGCACACTGTGTGCCCAGGCATGGATGTGCGTGTGTGTATTATGTGCATCCTTTTGTGTCCACATATGGATGTATGTGTATCCTTGAGTCTTTGTATAGGGGTGTGTGTGTGTGTGTGCGTACCCCACGTGTCTGTGTGTGAATATGTGAGTGTCTTATGTCTGTGTACCCACTGTACTTGTGTATGGATATGCACGTGTGTGTGTACCCAGGGTGTTCATGTTTGAATGTGTGTGTACCCTTTGTCCTCATATATGGGTGTGTGTGTGTGCGCGCGCGCGTTGTGTGTCTGTGTCTAGAGACGTGTGTGCCTCTTTCGTGTTTGTGCGTGGCCGTGCTGCGCACCCTGTGTGTCTGTATGGGGGGGCGTATGTGGGGCCTGAGTATGCTTATTCCGCTGGGCAGGTGTGTGGAGGTGGTCTAGACTGCCAAGTGTGAAAGGCCAGCTGTCGGGGTGGGCAGGCACTGTGGGCTGAGGCCTGCGCTCCACCCATCAGACTCCCCTGTTCTTGGCTCCCAGTTTAAGAGGAGAGTCCAGGAGTCCACCCAGGTGCTACGGGAGTTGGAGACCTCCCTGAGGACCAACCACATTGGGTGAGCAAGGGCTCAGATTTCCCTGGGGAGATCGGGGGAGGGGGAGAGCTCTGGCAGCAGGCAGCCCCTGGGTTCCCCTTTTTATCCCCCCATCCCCCCCAGAGGCTGTGCCTATGGGCCCCCTCCAGGCTGGGTGTCCTCTCTTGCCCACCCTCTGCCTGCCCCTTGAGGCATGGCTGGGCCGTGGGTCCTGCCCGAGGCCTCCACCATCATCGCCTGGCGTCACTGGGTCTTACAAGGCCGTTGTCTTCCTGGGAAAGGGCAGCCCAGGGGCCCTTGCTGTGCCCGTTCTGTGCCAACACTGGGCAGGACCTCCTTCCTGGGCGGCACTCAGGGAGCCCTGTGCCCTGCAGGTGGGTGCAGGAGTTCCTCAACGAGGAGAACCGTGGCCTGGATGTGCTGCTTGAGTACCTGGCCTTCGTGCAGTGCTCTGTCACGTAAGCCTGGCCCTGCCCTGGTGCCCACCCCCAGAGTCCGTGCCTTCCTGTGCCTCGCCCACTCCTCGGGCCGCTTCCAGGCAACTTAGCCTGGGTCCACCCTGGAGCCCTGCAGTTGGCTTGAGCAAGGCCCCTTCCTGATGGCCTGCCGTGGACGGGGAGGGAGGTGGCCTGCGGTGGCCAGCTGGGACCTGCTAGGCCCAGCACAGCGCCAAGAACACAGCCTCCTCCGCCCACCCCCAGTCTCTCCTGCAGCTCTGTCTCTCCCTGGGTTCCCCCCAGCCCCTCTGAGGTGCCCTGCAGTGTTGGCCTCCATCCCCAGTCTAACCCCCACAGGTACTACATGGAGAGCACAGACAATGGGGCCCCGAGCTCCGAGAAGAGCAAGCCGCTGGAGCAGTCGGTGGAAGATCTCAGCAAGGGCCCGCCCTCATCCTTGCTGCCACAGCCCAAGAGCCGCCACCTGACCATCAAGTATGTGGGCCCCCTGGCGGGGTGGCAGGTGGCGGGGTGAATGGAGAATTCACCCCTGGACGGCTGTACCCAGCCTGCTCCACCAGAGCCCTGGGGGTGGTGAGAGGGGTAGCCTGGCATCGGGGATCAGAGTAAGGGCCTCACCCAGGGCTCGGGAAATGTGTGTGTTAAGAAGCCTCTGGAGTGCACCTAGAGGCTGGAACCTCAGTGGGATCTGAGATAAGAGGGGTGGTTTCAGGGTCGGTGGGACCCCTTTTGTATCATCTAACCCCCTGTTTTCTCCCATGCGGACTCCAGATGCCCCCCTTCTCCCCGGTACGTAGCCACCTAGGGGCAGGTGCATGCCTGGTCAGCTTCCAGGGTGGTGGTGGGGTTGGGTGAGGTGTTCAACTCAGGTGACACCCCTGGATTCAGCTGCTTCGGATACGTCAGCCCACCCTAACTTATGACATCCTGCTGGGAGGTGGGGAGAGGGAAGGAGATGGCCCTGGAGCCTCATGTGGACCCCAGGTACCTTCCTTCCCACTCTGGGTCTAGGAAACCAACTTCATCTTAAGTTCTAAACTCTCACAATATATTTCTTTGTTCATTCATTCAACAAACATTTTTTTTTAGCATTTACTATGTACCAGGCATGGTGGTAGATTCTCAGGTGACAGATTACCCTGCCCTTGGGAGCCTTCCATCTAGTAGGAGACAGTGTGTGACAGGTTGTCATGGAAGTATGACTGGGAACTCTGAGTAGGGAGGTGGCCACTGCCTGGGGCATCAGGAAGGCTTCCCAGAAGAGATGACACTGGAACTGTGTCTTGCAGATGGATACAGGCTTTAGAAGCAGTGGTGGGAACAGGGAAGGGCATTCCAGGCAGAAGGAACAGCACAAGCAAAGAGTCAGAGGCACGTTTGAGCAATGACGGGAAAAGGGAGATGTGGCAGGAAGAGCGAGGAGTGGGGCCTTCCAGTATTGACTGGTGGTTCTGCGACAATGGAAAAAATCATGTTTCTTTTAGCGAAAAATCAGCAAAACCATTCATAGAGCACTTACGATGTGCCAGGCGCTGTTCTAAGCTCACTTCATAGTCCCAACAACCCTATCAGGAAGGCACTATTATTACCATTCCTATTTTACAAAAGAGGAAACTGAGGCCCGGGGAGATGAAGTAACATGCATGCCTAGTAATCAGTGAGCTGGGATTTGACCCATGGCTGTCTGAATTGTCAAGATGCAAGGTAAACTCACGTGGCTGTGAGCGCCACCTTCTGGAGAGTATTTTCATGGCCGTTCACAAGCTTTGGCGGTCTTTTCCCTCTATAAGCTCTCCATCCCCACAACACAGCAACTTTTTTTTTTTTTTTTTGCCGTATTCGGGCCTCGCACTGTTGTGGCCTCTCCCGTTGCGGAGCACAGGCTCCAGACGCGCAGGCTCAGCGGCCATGGCCCACGGGCCCAGCCGCTCCGCGGCATGTGGGATCCTCCCGGAACGGGGCATGAACCCGTGTCCCCTGCATCGGCAGGCGGACTCTCAACCACTGCGCCACCAGGGAAGCCCCAGCAACTCTTTTTAATACCAAGTCGCTGTTAGGGGGTCTTTGCTTCCCTGACCCCCGCCTCTTCACCTCCCCCCCGGAAATGCCAGGCCCCAGGCCTAAGAACTGAGGAAGACTTCCGGCCCTCAGCTGGCCTCTCTGGTTGGGTGGACGGGAAGCAGACGTTTCCAGGTGTGTCCCCTCTTACTCCAGTGGCCATCTGAGTGGTGGGGGGAATAGGAAGCTGGGTTTGGGACTCTGACCCCTGCTGCCTCCTCCCCACCTGCCCAGGCTGACCCCGGCCCATAGCAGGAAGGCCCTGAGGAATTCCCGCATCATCAGCCAGAAGGATGACGTCCACATCTGCATCATGTGTCTGCGTGCCATCATGAACTACCAGGTTGGTCAGTGGGCCCGGGGCATTGACACTGACTGTCCTCCCTGGGGGCTGCCTAAGCTGCCGAGGTTCTGGGACCAACTGTCCCCCACCCTGTCCCCGCTGGAGAACCCTGGGGATCTGGGCTGTTAGTTCAGGGTCTTGAGGCTGATGAGTCTTGAGGGGAAGCCCAGATTTCTGCACCTTCCTGGTCAGGTCCCTTAGAATACCCTGGACATGGCTGGGGGCATGGCTATGCCTCACGTGGGGACTTAGGCACCCCACCAAGAAAGGCTGCACACCAGGGAGAGCAGCCTCTGGGTTATTTCATTTGGAGGGGTGATTGGTGAAGCCGTTCCTCCCTCACTCAGCTGGCCTTAAAGGACTCACTTTGTCCAAGGTACTGAGTCTTGACACTGGCTTTTGAGCAACAGCATTTATTTATTTATTATTATTTTTAAATTAATTAATTAATTAATTATTGGCTGTGTTGGGTCTTTGTTGCTGCGTGCAGGCTTTCTCTAGTTGTGGCGAGCGGGGCTACTGTTCGTCGCAGTGCGTGGGCTTCTCACTGCGGTGGTTTCTCTTGCTGCGGAGCACGGGTTCTAGGTGCGCGGGCTTCAGTAGTTGTGGCTCGTGGGCTCTAGAGCTCAGGCTCAGTAGTTGTGGCGCACGGGCTTAGTTGCTCTGCGGCATGTGGGATCTTCCCAGACTGAGGATCACACCCGTGTCCCCTGCATTGGCAGGTGGATTCTTAACCAGGGAAGTCCCAGACAAAGGTATTTAAAAAGAGGGACCAGGCTTTGGCTGCCACCCAGGAGGTCGTGGTTGGATATAAAGAACTTCCTGGGAATTCCCTGGTGGTCCAGTGGTTAGGAATCCACGCTCTCACTGCCGGGGGCCCTGGGTTCACGTAGCCAAAAAAAAAAAAAAAAAAAAGAACCCTGGGGGTCTGCCTGGAGGAGCTGACCTCTCCTTTCTCCCCAGTCTGGCTTCAGCCTCGTCATGAACCACCCAGCCTGTGTCAATGAGATTGCTCTGAGCCTCAACAACAAGAACCCTAGGTGATTTCCAGGCCCCTAACCTTTCTCCATGTCTAGTTTCTCCTCCTACTTCACCCCTTGCCTACTCTGTCCCCTCAGTTCTCAGGACCACTACCCAGGCTCATTCCCACCCCATCAGCTCCCCTGTCCTCCCCCCTAGCCAGGCCCACATCCGCCTTTGCTGTGGGGCCTGCCTGTTTGCAAGGGACAGCCTGCCCCTTCTCTCCCCAGAACCAAGGCTCTGGTGCTGGAGCTGCTGGCGGCAGTGTGCCTGGTTCGGGGAGGACACGATATCATCCTTTCTGCCTTTGACAACTTCAAGGAGGTAATGGAGCCCCCACCCAAACATGTACCTGCCCTCTAGTGTTGCTTGGAGCCCTGTTGCTGCCAATTGGGGCTTCTGCTGGGGACAGCTAGGGACGCTGGGTGGGTATTTGGGGAGTTTCCTCATCTGAAGGGAAGGTACAGGGTCACGCAGGGGCACTGCCTGGGGCGACAGGGACAGCTATGGGGATCTGCTGAACCTCTGCCCAAACTGGCCTTGATCCACACATCTTGGAGTTGCTGACTCTGGTTAACAGGCTCGCAAGAAGTAGCTGCATGAGAATATGATGCATAAGGCAGCACAGGATCAATGCATTCCTTTAATGAATATTCGTCAAGGGGCTACAATGTGTCAGGCACAGAGTGGGCACTTGGGATACATTAGTGAACAAAAGAAACAAAGAAGGCAGTAGAAGACAGATAATCAGCGATATAATAAATAAGCAAATTACACAGTCTATGAAGAAATCGTAAATGCTCTGGGGAAAAAAATCAGGGAAGCTGTCAGGGGAGGGGGAACTGGTTGCCGGGTGGTTAGGAAGCCTCATTGAGAAGGTAAGATTTGAGCAAAGTTGTGAGGGAAGTGAGGGATTGATGTGGTGGCTGTCTTGAGTAAGAGCACATCAGGCAGGTGGAACAGCAGGTGCAAAGGCCCTGAGGTAGGAATGTGCCAGGACGCCAGTGTGGCCAGAATGGGTCAGTTGTTGGGGAGGGCTGTGAGAGATCAAGAGGGAATTGAGGTTTTGAGCAGAAGAGTGACATGGCCCGACTTACATTTAACTTGAGAGGCGCTCACAGAGGCATAAAGGGGGCAGCTGGAAGATAGCTTAGGAGGTGTGTCACTGGGACCTCAGTGACAACCATTCCTCCTACCCAGGTGTGTGGGGAGCAGCACCGCTTTGAAAAGCTGATGGAATATTTCCGGAATGAGGACAGCAACATTGACTTCATGGTGAGCTCAGGAGCCCAGCCTGGGCCAGGTCACCCTAGGGTGCCAGGAGCAGTTAGGAGCCTGGGTATCTGGGATCTGGGCTCAGCTCCTGCAGATATGAGGACTGAGTGGTTGGTGGGGGAGGGGCGGATGTCAGTGAGGGGGAGGCTGGGAGGAGGGTACGTGGGAGAGATATGGGTGGGACAAAGCTGGATCAGTGGGGTGAGAAATGTGGCAAGGGTGGGGGACTTGGGGTTAAACTGGGGGGGGTGGAAGTCACTGAGAACCCCCCACCAAGAGGATCATAGACCTGCTCACTGCCCCGCCTCCCAGGTGGCCTGCATGCAATTCATCAACATTGTGGTACATTCGGTGGAGAACATGAACTTCCGCGTCTTCCTGCAATATGAGTTCACCCACCTGGGCCTGGACCTGTACTTGGAGGTGAGCCCTGCACTCCCCCCAGGACTTAACCACTTGCTTGCTGCAGAGGATGGCTCAGTGGTTAGCACAGATGCCGGGGTCAGGCAGACCTGGGTTCAAGGTTCAAATCCTGACTCTGCCACTTCCTAGCTCATGTGACCTTAGATAGGTCTCTTCTCGCTAAGCCTCACTTTTCCCATCTGTAAGATAGGAGAATCATAGAAATAATAAAGACTGTAACTGTATAGTGCCTGCCGCAAAATAGGCACTCAGACCATGGAGCTGTTGTCGCAGGTGCTAGAACAGGCTCTAGGTGGCCCTTGGTCTGGCTCTGGGAGCACCAGACTCAGATAGGCCTACACTGGGGAGCACAGAGATACTGGGCCAGAGCAGGAGCTGGCTCATGCTGTATGGGGCTGGGTCGTGGGGGAGTTCCTCGCTCTGGGGAAGATGGGCAGAGGGGCTTGGTACTTCGTGGCTCAGCCTGAGCAGAGAGGTTGTAGCTTTCTTCTGATTTCTTTGTGAGGCGTCCCAGAGGAGCAGGGCCTTCGGGATAGGATTTTTGAAAGCCAGGATCCACAAAAGGTGAAAAGCAGGCTAGGGTGATATGTCCATTCAATGGAATATTATTCAGCCACGAAAAGGAGCAAAGTAGTGATACAGGGTAGAACGTGGATGGGCCTTGAAACCATTACGCTATTATGCTCAGCGAAAGAAGCCAGGCACAGAGGCCATATATTGTACGCTTCCTTTATACGAAATGTCCGGAATAGGTAAGTCCGTAGACACAGAAAGATTGGTGGTTGCCAGGGGCTGGGAGAGGAGAGGATGGGGAGTGACTGCTAACAGGTACAGGGTGTCTTTTTGGGGTGATGAAAATGTTCTGAAATTAGATAGTGGTGATGGTTTGCACAACCTTGTGAATATACTAAAAACTACTGAATTGTACGCTTTAAAATAGTGAATTTTATGGTATATGAATTATATCTCAATAAAAAATAAAGAAACAGAAGTGGGCTAGGGCTCAGGCCCCTTTGTCTGGGCTCTGGTGGTGATGGGGGTACTGGAAAGATCCCTCACACCAGGCCTCAACCTGAGCCTTCCATCTGGGGACAGAGGCTTCGGCTCACGGAGAGTGACAAGCTGCAGGTGCAGATTCAGGCCTACTTGGACAATGTTTTTGATGTGGGTGCGCTGCTGGAGGACACTGAGACCAAGAATGCTGTGCTGGAGCACGTGGAGGAGCTGCAGGAGCAGGTGGCCCTGGTGAGAGCTGCTCCTGAACTTGGCCCAGCACAGAGTAGGCCCACAGAGCCCCACACGGATATCGGCCACTGGTTCTAGGCGTGAGCTGGGGGCCCCTGAGTTTCACCTGAATCCTTTGGGTGCCTTTCTCCATGAATGAATATTCATTGAGCTCCTCCACTGGGCTGGACCTCTGAGGAAGGCAGGTCTCCTCTTCTCCAGGTGCTCGGACCCCAGGCCCTGGTTTGGGTGGAATTGGGTGCCTGGGGCCCCTGCCAGCTCCCTCCCTCATCGGTGGTGCCTTGGTTTCCCCTCCTGAGAGCACTTCAGTGCTCTCAGTACCTCACCTACTTGGGTTCAAGTGCCAGGCTCGGCTGCCCCGCGGCACCCCAGGGCTAAGCACATCCGGAAGCCTCCCCTAGCCCTCCAGGCAGGCATGCCTGGTGCCGCCCCCTCGGTGCCCATGCCAATGCCCGGCTGCGGGTGGGAGCTCACCATGTGCTGGTGCCACAGCTGACAGAGCGGCTTCGGGACGCGGAGAACGAATCCATGGCCAAGATAGCAGAACTGGAAAAGCAGCTAAGCCAGACCCGAAAGGAGTTGGAGACCCTGCGGGTGAGGTTGGGGGGACGGGGGGTTGGGGGGTGGGTGGGCCGGGCCAGGGGTGGGACGGACTTCCAAGAACAGACCATTTGGGGCTTCTAGGCTTGACACCTCCCTCCACCCCGGCAAGAAAATGGGGGCTCTGTGCCAGGCTTGCCGGTGGTTACTAACCCCCCACCGGCGGCTCGCAGGAGCGCTTCAGCGAATCGACCCCCATGGGCACCTCCAGAGGTCCCTCTGAGCCTGAGAAAGTGCCTGCCCCTGCCCCGGCGCGGCCCTCAGCGCTAGAGCTGAAGGTGGAGGAGCTGGAGGAAAAGGGGTTGATCCGTATCCTGAGGGGGCCCGGGGATGCCGTCTCCATCGAGATCCTCCCGGTCGCTGTGGCAACTCCGAGCGGCAGCGATGCCCCGACTCCGAGGGTGCCCATCGGCTCCCCCAGCCCAGGTGTGCAGGGGCTTCAAGCCGGGTGGGGTAGGAATGGCAGAACCGGGACGTGCATGAGGAGCCTGGGGACATCTCAGGCGGGGAGAGGTGGGAGGGGTAGGTTTGGATTGTGGGCGTGGCTCAGGCAGGTGCGGGTGGGTCGCAATGAGCCCAGTGCGCATGTGTAGGGCGGGGAGGCGGAGACATGACCCCTCAACCTAAGAAATTGACACGCCCTTCTCCCCGCCCCCTCCTCGGTTCTTGCTGGGCTCAGAACTCCCACCTGCAGCAGAGCCGGTTCCCGGAGCAGCAACCCCACCGCCGCCGCTGCCGCCCCCACTACCTGGTCTCCCCTCCCAGCAGGATGCCACGCCCCTGGCGCCCCCACCGGCCCCGCCCCTCCCAGGCAGTCCGGAGCCCCCGCCCCCGCCGCCGCTGCCGGGAGACCAGCCGCCCCCACCCCCGCCTCCACCGCTGCCTCCGGGCGCTGACGGTTCGGTGCCTCCACCGCCCCCACCGCCTGCGGGAGGTCCCTCTGCTGCTCTTGGAGGGCCTGGCTCAGAGATGGGCCCGGGTGAGTAGACTGCCCAGGGCATGGGGACGAGGCGGGGGTGCGGTGGGGGGTACTCTGGCTTCAGTATCCTCCAGGACCCTCTGTCTGTGGGCCTCTTACTGCCTCCAGTCTGCTCTGTGTGTCCTCACTGGGCCTGGGCCCCGGTTCCTTCCAGCCATGGCACCCACTACTGCCCCAGTGACCACTCCCTCTCTGTCCCAGGAATGATGGCCAAGAAACCCATCCAGACCAAGTTCAGAATGCCCCTCTTAAACTGGGTGGCCCTGAAACCCAATCAGATCACAGGCACTGTCTTCACTGAGCTCAATGACGAGAAGGTGCTGCAGGTGAGTGGTCCTGCCTTGCTGCCAGTGTGGGCACCAGAGAAGGGGGGGACCTGCCTGGATCATGCTGGGCACTGGGGGTGGTCACCTCCTCTACCCCATTTTATGGAGGCCCAAGAATGGGGGTCAAACTAAACTGGACTAGTGCATCTCGTAGGCAGTGTGTCCTGACTCCCTTGGAGGCTTTCCCTCCATGCCTGCAGAGGGGCTCATCCCTCCCCTAAGTCTGGCCTCTCTCCTGCTTTCAGGCCCCTCTCCCACCACCTTCCCACAGACAACCAGGGCCTCAGCCCTTCTAATTACACTTTCAGTTTTCCGAAAGGTTGTGTTCTGTTGCCTCCAGGCCATTGTTCATGCTGTTCCTCTGCCTGGAATGCCCTTCCCTTTCCTCTTTTTAACCCTGGCCAATTTGGCTCTTGCTTCAGCTGAAGCGGCTTGGAGTCTGGGTCCCCTGGATGGGGTGCTGTTCCTGCCCCTCCTTGGTGCTCCATGTGCTTCGCCTGTATCCCCCATCAAGGTGCATGGTCAGGCTGCGTACTGGTTTGTTTCTCTGCTGGTGGCCTGGTCAGGGCTGGATAGATGGCTCTAGCTCCAAGCACGGCGCTCAGCCAGGAACGCACCAGCCCCCGGCCCCGCCCAGCCCCACCTCCTCTTTCTGCACCCTCAGGAGCTGGACATGAGTGACTTTGAGCAGCAGTTCAAGACAAAGTCCCAAGGCCCCAATGTAGACCTTAGCACCCTCAAGAGTAAGGCATCCCAGAAGGCCCCCAGCAAAGCCACGCTCATCGAGGCCAACCGGGCCAAGAACCTGGCCATCACCCTGCGCAAGGGCAACCTGGGGGCGGACCGCATCTGCCAGGCCATCGAGACGTGAGTACCTCTGCCCCAGGCTTAGAGGTAGCGCAGCCCCTCTGCTAGGCCGGGGTTGTTAGGCAGATAGTAAAAGAGCCCCAACTATGGAACAGAGTCCATCGAGTTTCATACCAGGGCTGGTCGGAGAGTAGGGCCCATTTTCAGTTAAGAAAACTGAGGTCATACTGTGAGTCCGTGCCCGGATGGAGATGTTCCTTTTGCCTTCTTGCCTCCTTACACTGAGGCCCAAGCATTTACAGCCTGGATGCTGCCACTGATGTATGATTGGGACTCCGGGCTTCTTAGGTCCCAGCATCCCTTGACTGTTACCTCTTATTCCCTGAAGCTGTTGGCAATAGCAAATAGTTAAGTTCATTTATTCAATCAAGTAAGGGGGTAGGAGTGGTCCTGCTCTCAAGAACTGGTGAGTGTGGAGTGATACCGGCCCCTCCCCTCACAGGTACGACCTACAGACCCTTGGCCTGGACTTCCTGGAGTTGCTGACCCGCTTCCTGCCCACAGAGTATGAACATAGCCTCATTGCCCGTTTCGAGCGGGAGCAGCGACCCATAGAGGAGCTGTCAGAGGAGGACCGTTTCATGCTGCGCTTCAGCCGCATCCCCCGCCTGCCCGAGCGCATGAACACGCTCACCTTCCTGGGCAACTTCCCAGACACTGCCCAGCTGCTCATGCCGGTGTGCGCGGGCTGGCAGGGCGATGCGGCCTGGGCTGGGATTGGGGAGGAGGCAGCTTGCAGCCTGGTCTCCAAGAGGGCATCTGGGAGTACTTGAGCCTCCTATAGGCTTCCCCCCACTCTCGCCCCAACTTACCATGCCTCCCCCATCCCACCCCCAGCAACTGAATGCCATCATTGCAGCCTCAATGTCCATCAAGTCCTCGGACAAACTCCGCCAGATCCTGGAGGTGAGAGCCTAGGGCAAGGGTCTAGGAGGCGGGGCCAATCCATGATGCCTTGCCTGTTCTGGGTTGTGTGAGAGGGAGACCCAGGCCCTGCCCTAAGTCCCTGGGATGCAACAACTGTAAGGTTCCCACTTCTAACATCCAGGCTCAGAAGGGCAAAGCTAAGGTGGGGATGGGGGCCATGTTACAACAGCGCACCTCACACCCTGCCTGAGGGTTCATTAGCAGAGCATCGTGTTGTCGGGGAACCAACAGATATGGCTGTGAGGGGGATGGTGACCCCACAGCCTTGGAGGAGGTGTTGGCAGCACAGTTTGGGGTAAGGTGACAGGTGACAAAATTGGGTGTGCCATGGTGTTGGCTGTGCACACGTGTCAGACACGCATATGCGTGCGTCATGGACCTGAGGCATCCATGCTGAGTGCAGGGCTTGCTCTTTACCACCTTTTCTCCTTGTGCAATTTACACTTCAGGGGGTTTCCTCAGCCCCAGCACCTGGCTGAGCTCTCCCTGCCACCCCCACCCCGCCTCTTGCAGATCGTCCTGGCTTTCGGCAACTACATGAACAGCAGCAGGCGTGGGGCAGCCTATGGCTTCCGGCTCCAGAGTCTGGATGCGGTGAGGGGGCGGGGCAAGGAGGGGGTCCCCTGGCCCGGGGGCTGGGGGATGGCTGGTGGCCTGGGGCTTACAGAAGGTCCTCGCTGCAGCTGCTGGAGATGAAGTCGACTGACCGCAAGCAGACGCTGCTGCACTACCTGGTGAAGGTCATTGCTGAGAAGTACCCACAGCTCACAGGTTTCCACAGCGACCTGCACTTTCTGGACAAGGCAGGCTCAGGTATGGGTGGGGGGAGGGGCTCAGCCCTGGGGACGGATACAGGTTGGGAGAAAGCAACGGGACCACAGGAGGTAACTGGACGGGAATGCTGCCTCTCTGAGTCCCTGCTTCTCTACTGCCCCACCTCCCACTCAGTGTCCCTGGACAGCGTGCTGGCCGACGTGCGCTCCCTGCAGCGAGGCCTGGAGTTGACCCAGCGGGAGTTTGTGCGGCAGGATGACTGCGCAGTGCTCAAGGAGTTCCTGAGGGCCAACTCGCCCATCATGGATAAGCTGCTGGCAGACAGCAAGACGGCTCAGGTGGGCTGGGGCTGACCCGGCCCGGGAGGTGGGGAAGCTGGGGTGGGGGGTGAAGGACTACCTAGGTGGGGTTGTGTAGCCAAGGCTTGGAACGCTGTGACCACAGCAGGGACGCCTTGGGGGGATGGGGCAGGAGGGAGCATCCGTCTGCCTGGAGGAGGAGAGACGAAGTGGCCAGTGTCTTAAGGGGGTACAGAGCAGTGGTCAGGCTCCGAGGGGTCTGTGCTGGTGGGGCTGACAGGCTGTGCCCGCAGGAAGCCTACGAGTCTGTGGTGGAGTACTTCGGAGAGAACCCCAAGACCACGTCCCCCTCCACGTTCTTTTCCCTCTTCAGTCGCTTCATCAAAGCCTATAAGGTATGTGTGTTTGGTGGGCAGGCTGGGACCCCTGCAGGGCATTGCAGCCTCTCCACCTGGGCAGTGGGAGTGGTAGGGGTTATTTCTGCTGGGGGGCGGGATAAGGAAGGGAGGACTCCCCTTACGCAGACCTGCCTTGGCCCCTCAGAGAGCCGAGCAGGAGGTGGAACAGTGGAAGAAAGCAGCAGCCGCCCAGGAGGCGGGCACCGACACCCCGGAAAAAGGGGAGCCCCCCGCACCCAAGGTAGGCAGCTGCCCCTGCGCTTGGTACTGGGATCCAATGATGCTTGGTATCCTCACCCCAAAGATCTGGCCCTCCTGCACACCCTTATTTTTATGGACTGACTCTGCCCAAGGCTAGGATGCCCCAGTAGCCTGGGGTGGAAATGGGTTCCTTTTCCTCAAGCCAGCTCCTCTTACCATGGGGGACCAGGCAGATGGTCTAGGGTTTAGTGGCACAGTGGGGGAAGGGGATCCTGGAGTTGGAGCTATATACCCTCGCCCTCCTCCCCAGTCCCCATCCAAGATCCGGCGGCAACAGATGGACCTCATCTCTGAGCTGAAACGGAAGCAGCAGAAGGAGCCACTCATCTACGAGAGTGACCGTGATGGGGCCATTGAAGATATCATCACAGGTGAGGACTTGGTGGGGCCTGTCCCGTCCTTGGTCTGTCCTATGCTGTCCTCCATCTGCCGCCCAACCCTGGGGGTCTGGCTGCCTCACTGCCTCTTTGCTACTTTTCTTTTTTTCCTTTTCCCTTTCTCTCCCCTCCTCCCTTCCAACCCTCAGTGCTCAAGACGGTGCCCTTCACTGCTCGCACCGGCAAGAGGACGTCCAGGCTCCTCTGTGAGGCCAGCCTGGGAGAGGAGATCCCCCTCTAGCCCCCAGGTACCCAGCGGCCTGGCCTCTGATCCCAGTGGCTGCCCACAGCCCTGGGGGTCCTTGGGGGGACTGAGTCATGCTGCCCTCCCCTGGACCATGCATGGCTGGGCTGTGTTGGAGGGAGGTCTGATAAACAAACAGGCTCCCTCCCACGTGCACACAACCTGTGTCCCTAGAGGGGTGAGGCCTGTGCCCTGGAGTGGTGTCCCAACCCTGGGCAGACTCCTGAAAAGGTAAATGTCTCTCCTCTCCGCCACCAGATCTGCGGAACCAGCCCTACATCCGCACAGACACAGGCCGTCGCAGCGCTCGTCGGCGCCCCCCCGGACCCCCCGTTCAGGTCACCTCCGACCTCTCCCTGTAGCCACTATTTCTGCAGATGGACCGGGAGGCTGGCAGGGGGTGTAGGGAGGGTGGCAAGCCAGGACTCAAGGAAGGTGGTCCTCAGCTCTGCTGGGCGGGGCAGTCTCCTCCGCCGAGGTCCACACCATGCGCCCACCTCAGATAGGCGGGTGCACCCTCATCTGGCCACTGGGGGCAGCATCTCTGGCCCCTCCCCCCAAATGCTGCTTGCAGCACCCCTTTTCCCCCAATAGCCGTACTTAGCCTCAGCCGGAGCCTAGCCTGTAACTTATTAAGTGCAACCTCGCGCCCCCTCCACCCCCCCCACCCCGCCCCAACTCCGGGGACTCCCCGTGGACCTTATTTTTATACAAGATTAATAAAGACGTTTGCAAAAGATCCGCGTCCGCTCCGTGCCCGCCCCCACCAGGCGCAACGTGTTTTCGCTCAGCAAACGCTTTACTTGTACAAGTTCTTCATAGCAGGTCTCTGCAAACAGGCTGGAGAGGGGGAGAAGGGCTGCTTCTGCACTAGAGTTGGGGGGGAGGGAGCCAGCTTCGAAGGGCGCGTATACCCTAGCGTCTGGCCCACGAACCCTGCGGAAGCTCGGAGGGGGCGTGCAGAGGGTCAAGCCTGCTGCTCGGGTTAGAGACGCAGGGTTAGCGCCACCTCAGTCCACCTTTCTGCCGGCCCCGCCCCATTTCCGTCAGTCCCGCCTCCTACCTGGGTCCCCGGCCTCGTTTTCTTATGCCCCGCCGTATCCTTAGTCGCGCCCTTGAGTGATTTATTGCATCTCCGCCAGTCAGGTCCCAATTTCTTGGAGTTCTTCCACTCTTTGCCTGCCCCGCCCCTCCCCGTCTGTCTGCCCCGCCCCTCACACGGCCCGCCCCTTATCTGCAGGACCCGGCCCCGCCCGCTGGCCCTGCCTCTTTCGTCTTTCACCTTGGCCGAGCCGCCCACGGTTGGGGCGGCGCTTGGGTTGGCTGGGCTGGTAGGACTTGGGAAGTCGGACGTCTGGGCGCGGGGTTCGGTTCCGCGTGTGGAATTCTGACTGCGTCCGCCCGTTCAGGTTAGGTATCTGGGAGTAGGCGCTGCGCGCACCTGGGGCGAGGAAGCCGGTAGGAGGAAAAGGAGCGGCCAGTTCTGAGAGCGGGTCCCGAGAAAGAGTCCCCAGTCCCGCAGGTCCCCGCCCAGCCTGGGGCGCACCCGCTTTGTGCAGTCCGTGCAGCGAGCACGCCAGCTCGGCACTGGAAAGGCCGCTAAGGTGCGCGGCCTGGCGGAAGATCGCGAGGCCCGCCTGAGAGCGCGAGGTGCGGCCGTGGCCGCCGGACCCGCCCTTCCGGTTCGAGTTCAGCCGCAGAGACCGCTGCTTCTTGGAGTAGTGGCTTGAAGGAGGAAAGTGGGTAGCCGCCTCAGACAGCGCCTCCCCCAGTCCTCTCCATCTCACCGGTGGGGAAACCAAAGCAGGACAGAAAGCCACTTTGGTCTGGGGGCAAGTTGGGACCCAGGAAACTGACCCAGAATTCAGGGCTCCCGTCTCTGGGCCAGGGACATCTGGGGACTCCTGCAGGGGCAGAGTCTGCTCCCCCCATCTTGGGCCCTGAAGCTGGGTCCAGTTGTGCCCACCTCATCACCTCCTGTACCGACTTGAAGGGCACAAAGCCCAGACTCAGCTTGAACAGCATCTCTAAGAAGAGCGTTTGCAAGCCCTGGGGATCACAGACCCGGCTGTTCCTCACCTTGCCTAGGGCCAGAGAACATGCGGACAGGTAAGGAAGACCCTCCCCCTGGCCAGGTCCACTCCTGCCCCACCAGCCTTGCCCCTCACCCAAGCACTGAGCGAGTCGGTGGCTGTCAGTGAGGACAACCAGGAAGTCTTTGAAGCTTACGGTTCCATCACCTGGGAAGAGAGAGAGGAGGGGGTGCCGAAGGTGCCCACCCCGCCAAAGCCCTACTCTGCGTACGCGTTAGGGGCTTGCCAGCAGTTCGAGGCATAGAGCATCCAGTCCTGCCTCTGGCCAAGCGTTGTCCCAGGTTGAGTGGGGGAGAAATAGCCCTTGCCCTTGGGAGCCCCAAGTCAGGATGATTATCACAACAGGAATGTTTAGGGGCTCCGGGATAGGCATGTTGATCAGGGCAGGCTTCCTGGAAGAGGGAAATTTAGAATAGGACCAGGCCCAGGATTTTGTGGGCAAGGGAGGCGTTCTTCAGGGCTAGAGGTGGGAGAGGACAGGCGGGCAGGGACAGGGTCACCCACCATCCAAGTCTGCCTGCCGTAGAACCTCACACATCTCCTGCGGGCTTAGCTGGACACCCACATGGCACTGGGCAGCTTTCTGCTGCGCGTGTCCGTGGTGCCTGTCGGGCTGGAGCTGAACAGTTTGAAGACATCCTGGAATGCTGAGGGTGGGGAGGGGGGCAGGTGGGCAAGGTGAACCACAGGCACAGGAACCCTGAGATTCACCCACTCTAGCTCAGATGGGACTGAGGACTTGGGTTCACCAACCCCCTGTGCATTGTAACTTAATGGAGAACAGTGGCTGCTGTGTGTTGGCACTTGTTAAGTGTCCATTCAATTCTCATGTCCAAAAATTGAACTCAGGGCCCAGGTTCGATCTCTGGTCAGGGAACTAGATCCTGCATGCCGCAGCTAAAGATCCCGCATGCTGCAATGAAGATTCCCGTACGTGGCAACGAAGATCCCGCGTGCCGCGACTAAGACCCGGTGCAGCCAGATAAATAAATAAATATTTTAAAAACAACGACAACATGCTCGCTTCGGCGGCACATATACTAAAATTGGAATGATACAGAGAAGATTAGCATGGCCCCTGTGCAAGGATGACACGCAAATTCATGAAGCGTTCCATATTTTTTATATGTACATATATATAGCTGATTCACTTTGTTGTACAGCAGAAACTAACACAACATTGTAAAGCAATTATACTCCAATAAAGATGTTAAAAAATAAATAGATAAAATATATGTAACATAAAAAACATGTAATGACCATTCTCAGTTCACAGGCAGTACAAAAAGAGGCCAAATGCTGGACCTGGTCCAAGACTTGTAGCTTGCTAACCCCTATGTTACTGTATATCTGTTGCAATTCTAAGGATCTATAAATATTAAATCATTCTAGTGATCCTATGAAAAAAAAACCCAAACAACAACAGAAACAAACAACAAAATAACTCATGTCCAAGGCCACACCACCAGTAGGGGCACTGCTGGGCTTTGGACTCGGGCAGTCTGGCTCTGGAGCTACGATGCCGAGAGGCTCCAGGAGCCCTGCTGGCACCTGGCCTGTAGTAGGCACTGCAAATTATTATTATTATTATTTTAACATCTTTATTGGGGTATAATTGCTTTACAATGGTGTGTTAGTTTCTGCTTTATAACAAAGTGAATCAGTTATACATATACATATGTTCCCATATCTCTTCCCTCTTGCGTCTCCCTCCCTCCCTCCCTATCCCACCCCTCCAGGCGGTCACAAAGCACCTAACCGATATCCCTGTGCCATGCGGCTGCTTCCCACTAGCTATCTATCTTAGGTTTGTTAGTGTATATATGTCCATGCCTCTCTCTCGCCCTGTCACAGCTCACCCTTCCCCCTCCCCATATCCTCAAGTCCGTTCTCCAGTAGGTCTGTGTCTTTATTCCTGTCTTACCCCTAGGTTCTTCATGACATTTTTTTTCTTAAATTCCATATATATGTGTTAGCATACGGTATTTGTCTTTCTCGTTCTGACTTACTTCACTCTGTATGACAGACTCTGGGTCTACAATGGAATATCACTCAGCCATAAAAAGAAACGAAATTGAGCTATTTGTAATGAGGTGGATAGACCTAGAGGCACTGCAAATTATTGATGATGAATAGAATGATTCTGCTTTGAGGGGCCCCTGCCAGTATCAGGGCATGATCTTTGCAGGGACATTGGGTCCCCCAAATGTAGAAATGATTCCTTCTACCCCTACTCCCACAGCTCCAAACCCCAGCGGGGCAGGGACCTCAGATTCTTGTTTTCCATCCTTTCTCCCAGTTTCCCTTCTTCCTTTCATCCTGTTCGTCCATCCACCATCCATCCATCCACCATCCAAATACCTTGCTATCCACCAATCCCATCCCTCCTTCCCTCCTTCACACACACACACACACACACACACACACACACACACACACACACACACACACAGAGCAACAAGCCCTGGGATTGCAGAGATGAGCAAATTAGGCTGGCATGGAGAGGTTACAATACAATCACTGGTTTCTCACTGTGTCCCCAGCCTCTGGGCAGGCAACTCCATTGTATTCTGCTCCGAGCACCTCCTAGTTTTCCTCCCTGCTCCCAGCCCTGAGGCCCTCACCTGCCAGCTGCCCGGGTGTCAGGGGTAGCAGATTCTTGTCTGCAAAGCTGCCTCGTGGGAAGGAGGCTGGAAAGGCTTTTGTACCTGCTGCAGAGAGATGCCAGGGCCAGGCAGGCCTTTCCCCAAACCCAGCACCCCAGGCCTGGCCTCAGTCCCTGTTCTCACTTCTCAGACCCAGCGCTTGGGCCTGTCTGTATTGTACGGGTGGCCGCAAGGCCCTTGAACTCCCTCGCCGCCTGGGAGGGCTGCTCAGCCCGTGGCTGTGGCCGCTGCTGCTTCTGTCTGGGTCAGCAGGGTACGCGCTGCTGCAGCCTCCTCCCCTGCGTCCTCCCGGCCTGCTCCTCTCCTGGGTCTCACGTGAGCAGTCTTTGAGGCTTCTGTGGAGGCCTTGGAGGCGGGGAGAAGACAGGGCCGAAGGGCCCAGCCCACTTGAGTGCCCGACTCCAGGGGACCTGAGACCAGACCTGTGGGTGCACAGCTTCCCCTCCCAGGACCCGCGCCGCCCCCGCCAGCCTGCAGCCACAGTCCTCTCCCTGGGGGATTCCGGGGGCAGTAGCTTGGAGGAGTGGCGGACCTTCCCCCTGCCCACGTCACCTGGACGTTCTCTTTGCCGATGGTGATATCTTGGTCTTCCATCCTCTGCTGCCTGAAGGGCAGTCACAGGCTCGGAGGCCGGTCCAGTGTCCCAGGTCCACAGTCCCCAAGCTGGCTTCCGGGTGGATCTTAACAACTTTTGGCAGGGGTGCCCTTCTCCCTCCCACTGGCCTGCGCCTCTCTGCTGGGGAACCTGCAGTTTTCGTCTTTTGTGTTTCTGCCTCCCTTAAGGCACGTAAATTTGTGACTCCACTTGGAAGCTAACAGGATGGCTGAGGCCCAGGGGAGAAGCAGGCCCCAGAGGCCCCAAGTCAAGGCGTGGGAGGGTGGGATCTAGCCAAGTTGGGGCTGTGGCCCACCTTACCCCAGGACCCCCGGGAGGGCAGGGACCCTTCCTCCAAACGACGCAAACCCACAAACCACATTAACAAAATACTTTGGGAAGATGCATCCCAACAGCCAGACACTCACCTCTGGGTCTCTTCATCCTTCCTTCCAGCTTCCTGCCCCCTTCTCTGGCCCTGGCCCATTCTTAACTGCTCACCCCTTCCTAATCCCATTCTCCTAGGCCCTGGGCACCTCCCTCCTCAGCCCCGTCTCAAGGTGGGGCAGGATTCTGGGGACCTGCAAGGTGATTTCACTGCATCGGGAGCCTTGGCCCAGAGTAGGTCCCAGGCTCACCAGGTCCCAAGCCTCGATGCTGCCTCCCCTTCTCTTCCTCCCCAACTTCCCTCTTCCTGCCCATGTCCATCCCCGCACTCCAAGTTCTCTTCCCTCCTTTGCTGCCCTCTCCTCTTCCAGAAGCTTCTCCACATTGCCTGTCCTCCCCTGCCGTGGGGAGGCTTGTGCGTTTGTGTGCATGTGTGTGAGTCACAGGTCCTGTGTGTGTGCCTGTGTGCACGGCACGTGTGGAACATGCTTCCTCGATCTGCATGTGGCTGTGTCATGCTGACCACGTGTGTAACATGCTGGTCAGCTGCTGGGGTGTGTGTGTGTGTGTGTGTGTGTGTGTGTGTGTCTGGGTTGCATGCAGAAGTGCATCATTACACATGGGCTCTCCCCTACGCTGGAGGTACCTCGGACTCAAGGCGGTGGCCCCTGGAGGACCAATCCTTTAGCTTCATTCTTGCCCTCCTTCAAGCCCTGGACACCACCCCTTTCCCATGCCAGGCCTTCCCCATGGAGAGAAGCAGGAAGAACTCCTTCCAGAAGCCGTCTCACCTGCCCAGCCCCACCTCCAGCAGGCTCTCGCCTCAGGCGATCCCAACGTGCCCCCCTTTTACATCTAAGAAACAGAAGCCTCAGAAAGGGCACCACTGAGGCCTCCCCTAGTCACGAGTCTGCTGCTGGCTGGGAGGTCCGGCTGGGTGCAGGGGAAGTGGGACCACCCATGGGGAGTGAGCAGGCACAAAACAGGGCTGGCAGAGCCCTCAGGGGGCAGGGGCTGCTGGGGTAGCTACAGTGGGGGTGGCGTCCCTAAAAAACTCGAGACCAGGATGCCGCAGCCAGAGGAGTTCACTGGTCCAGGAGCATTTGCACAAAATGTCTGAGCCGGGGGCCAGCACCGTAGGCTTTACTGGTTTTGTCTAGTCTTCTCTGGGGAAGTGGGGGACGACAGCTTAAAATGGATTTTCAGCAATAATGGACCCCCTCCCGAACTGCAACGCAAAAGAGAGAGAGAGAGAGTCACTTGGGCCTTGGTGGGAAGGTCAAAAGAGAGGGGTGAGCCCAGAGGCCTCTCGGAGGAAGGCCCTGGGGCTAAGAGGGCCTCCTCCTGCCATGCGGGTGGGCGGCTGGTGTTCTGTGGTGTTCATTCAACACCAGGAAGCACGGGGTGCTGGGGAACCCAGTTTCCTCATTCCTGGCTTGATGGAGGTGTCCTGGGCCCAGAGCTGGGGCCATCGGGTTCTCAGTAGGGAAGATACTAGCCTGAGCATTTCCAGTGAGGGTGAGGCTGTCTGTGCTCTGGGTGAGAAGCCCCCTAACGCTAGGACGACATTCTAGTTCCCTCTTTGAACCCAGGTCCTTGTCCCTGCCCTGAAGCAGGTTGAGGTCTTGAGGTTGAGACATCACAGCCCACCTATCCCCCAGCCAGTCCCTCATTCCACTGTCCCCACCCCCACCTGGCTGTGTGAGGAATGGGACCACCTGCACATCATAACACAGCCCCCTCCCGGGGGAGCTTTGGGCCAGCCTCACTTACTCTTTCCCAGCTCCTTGCGGCTGAGGGGACATGTTTGGGGGCTGGAGAAACTTCACCTCCCCTTCAATGGTGGCCTTCTTGAACCCTAGCTTGCTGAAATCAAGGTAAGAGTGAGGGAAGTGCTTGTCTTCCTGCTTCGAAGCATCGTGCGGCTCCCTGGTTTCTCGTGGTTCCTCTGGTGGCTTCTCCAGCGCATCCTGAGGGAGGTTTTCCTGCTTCGAAGCATCGTGCGGCTCCCTGGTTTCTAGTGGTTCCTCTGGTGGCTTCTCCAGCGCATCCTGAGGGAGGTTTTCCTGCTCTGGCTCGTCCACAGTGGGCTGGGCAGTGTGATCCACAGTGGGCTCTGTGGAAAGCGTCATGTCCATCTGGAGTGGGGCTTTGATCACATGCCCCAAATTGGGCAAGTCCATCCTGCTGGAGGAGGCCATGGCCAGGGAAGATGCGAAGTCGATCAGCTCTGCCAGGCCGATGGTTTGTGTGGAGGCGGACGGCTGGGGGCTTGGAGGCTGCTGGGAGACTTCGTCTGGAAGAGCTGGCTGGGCACTGGGGGCCTGGCTCTGCTTCTCGGAGCACACAGTGTCCTTGGGGGCCGACGGCTGGTCTGGGTGGCAGGCGGTCTCTTTTGTGCTCTCCTTGATGGGCTGCATGCTGATCGCCTGTTGCAGGCTGTGTTCTGAGGCCTGGACGAACTTGTCTGCCCAGAAGAAGTGTTTGGAGGTCTGCACACAGATGGAGCGGTGGTCGGTGGATAGCGGGTCCTCCTCTGTGGTACTCGGGTAGCTGGAGATTGACCTCATACTCCATTGGCTGATGTCCTGCTGCATTAGCCCCTCCATGTAGGGGTGGAGTGACTCTGTCTTATACCCCTGCGGCTCAGGGTCTTCACTGAAGGGTTCCAAGTTAACCACCTTCATCTTGGGCTCTGTGTCCAGCTTGGCCTCGGGCTGGAGCATGACAACCGGGCGCATCTCTGGCTGCGGGAAAGGCTTGGGCTTCCGTTCCGGCTCCAGTTCTGGGTCTAGGCGCGGGACCTCTTTGTCTAGGGACTCCAGCTCTAGCAATTCTTTCTCCAGCTGAAAGGTTTCAACAGAAAGCTGAGGAGGCGCCTGCCCCCCAAAGTCCTCCCCGACACCCATTCCCTGCCCTGCCCCCCTCGTGCTTCTTCTCACTTCCTTTCCCACACTTGCCTCTTCCAAGTGACCTGCCTAGGGCAGGGAGGCGGTGTGGGCAGCTGGTGAGGGCGGGTGTGCGTGCTCATGCTGACATTGGTGCCAGGGTCCCAGAATTGTCCAGGGTAGGGGCTGGTCGGGCTTTAGAGAAGACAGGCCCCAAAGAGCCCTGCCCCTGGACCCCCACCTCCCCGTAAGATGTGACGCTGCCCATTGTTACCTCCATGTCATCTTCCTCTTGTACTGACTGGAACTGGTTTTGGTTTATGCCACCCCTAAGACAGAAGGAGACAGAGTGGGTGACAGGGCTCCGTGGGGTGGCTTCAGGGGACGGTGTCTGGAGCCCTTAAGACCCGAGCTGGCAAGATGCCCTCAGCTCACTCCCCTGTCTGTGCCCACTCCCACCAAAGATTCCAGACTCACTCTCAAACTTCAGTGAGTTCTGGAAGTGCCTAGAGAGCTGGCCAAGTTGCCCCCTGCCACCCGCAAAAGAGGGATACAGTTGGTTGGAGGTGAGGCCCAGGAATCTTCATTTTAATCCAGCATCCCAGTGAGCCAGTGCCCTTGAAAGCGGCTCCCCACAGAAAGAAAAGCCCAGAGCAACGCCCTCTCCGGGACCTGCCCGCTCTCAGCTTGGCAGATCTGAAATGCAGGGGTGTGTATGGAGGGTGCCCTTGGTTCCTGTTGGTATTTTGCCATCATCTTGGCCGTCCCCTTCAGTGGTCAGCCACTGTGACCCCTCTCCTTCCTTAGGCAACTGCCCACCCTTCCCTTGGACAGCTGTCCTCAGAGAAAGGCAGCTCTAAGGGGTCAGGTCCCATCCATGTCTTGGGTGCGCCCCACCACCCCTCAGTCCTCCTCCAACGTCAGGGGCTGGGGGCAGAAGCAGAGGAGGATATGACCCCCACCCCCTGCTGCCTTTTGGCCTGGATACTGCCCTTGGGGAGATTTTGGAAACGGGCAAGATAGAGGAAGATCTTGGGTGGGTACACATGAAAACCTCACAGCCATGGCAGCTGGTGAGGGCTGGTGATCTTGGAGGGTTGGGGAGAGGTCCTACGATGATGGGGGGGACTAGTTCTCACTGTGTATCCACAATGTCCACCGACTCCTTGTCACAGCAGGGAAATCCGTTGGCACCTGGCAGGGAGAAGGAGGTGAGGGCAGGGGAGCTGCAGGCGGGGACAGTCCCTGAGGGGTTCTGGAGTCCGGACTGAAGGTGCTGCTCCAGCCACCCCCTCCCTCCCTGTCCCTCACCTAAGCCCATGTGCCGTCCCCTCCTCCACGTCTGCTCCCTCCACCTTCCGTGATCCATCACTGTCCTCCATTAGGGCGAATACTAACCGCGGTCACTTCCCGTTCATTGAGGGCTTCTAGCCCAGGTATTGTGAGGAGCACTTTATATGCTTCAGTTCATTGAATCAACACAAAAAATGAGAAGAGGTTCATTTGCCCAAAGTCCCTCAGCTGATCATTCAGGAAGTCAGGACCTGATGCAGATTTCACTCAAGAAACTCTTTACTCCCCTGTCCCGCATGCCGTCCTACCCTGGAGCCTACAACTGTGTGGGGTTCCTCATCACACCCCAGATGAACTTCACCTTTCTCCATTCCTGCCCCTCTGCCCCCTTTCTCCACTCTCTCTGGCCAGGCTTCAGATTTGCCACTCACTCTAACCCTGGCCTCTCCTGCCCTGAAATCTGTCCTCTCTTCCCCTGGCTTCTCACACCATCACACCCTGGGGTCATCCATCTCCAACTCTGGGCCAGAGTTATCACCCCAGGTGCTTAATTTGAGGTGATGCTGACACCCGTCTGGTTATTTATGAGCTCCAGTCATCCTCTGCAGGAGAGACTGACTCCTTGGGGGAGCCCCCCCACCCCGCCCCAGTCCCCTTCCTGGAAGCTTGTATCTTTTATTGCAGAAGCTTCTTTTTCACCTTTTGGGGATAGGAGCCACCAGGCTGTCCCATTCTCTGCTCCCCAGCGTACTGGATAGAAGTTGTTGGTGGGGCCATCATGGCAATGGGCAAGCTGAGTCCCTACGAGCCTGCAGTGTGGCAGGAAGTGACAGCCTTGGCTCTGGCTGAGAAGAATTGCTCCCAGGATTAGACCAGAAGGATTAGAATGTGCTGTGGCCTCTCCCTAGAGATGTAGAGGCTGGAGAGTGTCCTTGAATGGCTGGTGTTGTTCCTGGGATTTGACTTCCTCCATGTTCAGCCTGGGCCTGGGATCCAGAGTGCTGGGCTAAGAGTACACCAGGGACAGGCTCACAGTGGTGGGCTCAGTGGTCTCTTCGGAACCCATCACCTCCTTGACCACCATGCTTCCTTCGACCATCCCTTGGCTTTCTCCCCACGTTTCGCTTCCTCTGCAATTCTACCTGCCCCAAATGCTGCTGTTCCTCAGGCTTCTGACGTCAGAGCCTTCTTTTGCTTGCTTTACAAAGTTTCCCTGGGAAATTTAATCAACACCTTCAGCCTTAACCCTTCCATAAACAGCAACTGGATATGGATAGAAGGGGAGAAATTATTATGGTGTAAACCTCATTGCAGCACTGGGGGATGGAAGCAAAAGTCTGAGGTTGATTCAACTTGGGGCCTCTGTACCCAACTTGGGGATGTTCTATTAGGGATTCAAGTGACATTCTGTAGTGCGTGAAATCATTTCAATGTCCAATTTTGGGTTGCTATTATATAGAAATGTATTGATCTCGTATCCTGTAACCATCCTAAAATCTTATTAGTTCTAGTAACTTTTTTTAGATTCCATAGGGTTTTCTATGTAAACAATAATGTTCGTGACTCAACAGTCTTACTTCTTCGTTCCCAACCTGGATGTCTCTAATTTCCTTCTCTTGCCTTATTGCACTGAGAATAATCTCCAGTAAAATGTTGAAGAGAATTGAGAGTGGACATCCTTGCTTTGCTCCTGAGCTTAGGGGGAAAGCATTCAGTATTTCACCATGAAGTACAATGTTATAATTTTTCTCATAGATACCCTTTATCAGGTTGAGGAAGTTCCCTTCTATTCCTAGTTTACTTAATTTTTAAATAGGAAGGGATGTTGGATTTTATCTGATGCTTTTTCTGAATTTATTGAGATTATCATATGGTTTTTCTTTTATATTCTGTTAATATATTATGTAAGTTATATATAGCATATATTATGTTAACATATGTTACATATTATTCTGTTAATAATTCTTTTATAATTTGTTTATGGTGAAATAAATAGATTAAAAAATTTATTTATTTATTTATTTATTTATGGCTGTGTTGGGTCTTCATTGCCACATGTGGGCTTTCTCTAGTTGCGGTGAGTGGGGGCTACTCTTCGTTGTGGTGCGTGGGCTTCTCATTGCAGTGGCTTCTCTTGTTGCGGAGCACAGGCTCTAGGCGTGCGGGCTTCAGTAGTTGTGGCACGTGGGCTCAGTAGTTGTGGCGCATGGGCTGAGTTGCTCCGCGGCATGTGGGGTCTTCCCGGACCAGGGCTCAAATCCATGTCCCCTGCATTGGCAGGCGGATTCTTAACCACTGCGCCACCAGGGAAGCCCTAAATTGATTTTTTTAGATGTTAACTCAATCTTGCATTCCTGGGACAAATCTCATTTGATCATGATGTATTATCTTTTTATACATCGTTGAATTTGATTTGCTAACTTTCAAAAAGGATTTTCACATACATGTTCACGAGGTATTTTGGTGTGTAATTTTTTTTTCTTATTATGTCTTTGTTAGGTTTTGATACGCTGGCCTCATAGAATGAGTTGAGAAGTATCCCCTCTTCAATTTTCTGAAACAGATTGTGTAAAATTGATATTATTTCTTCTTATTTTTGGTAGAAATCACAAATGAAGCTTGTGGACCTGGGCTTGGAGTTTCCTTGTGTGAAGATTTTTAATTACAAATTCAACTTTCAAAAATAGATACAGGGCTATTTAGCCTATCTATTTCTTCTTTTTTATTGTGGTAAAATATACATAGCATAAATTGCCCTTTTAAAACTATTTTTAAGTTTACAGTTCAGTGGCATTAAGTACATTCACATTGTTATGCAACCAACACTATCCATCCCCAGAATATCTATTCGTCTTGAGTCAGCTTTTGGAGTTTGTAATGTTTTTTTAAAGGAATTTATCCATTTCACCTTAGTTGTCAAATTTATTGGCACAATTTGTTCCTAATATTCCCTTGTTATCTTTTTCATATCTAAAGAATCTGTAGTGATGTCACCTCTTTCATCCCTCATGCTAGTAATTTTTGTCTTTCTTTTTTTCTTGTTCATTTTGTCTGGAGATTTATCAATTTTGTTGGTCTTCTTTTTTTTTTTTTTTTTTTGTGGTACGCAGGCCTCTCACTGTTGTGGCCTCTCCCGTTGCGGAGCACAGGCTCCGGATGTGCAGGCTTAGCGGCCATGGCTCACGGGCCTAGCTGCTCCGCGGCATGTGGGATCTTCCCGGACTGGGGCACGAACCCGTGTCCCCTGCATCGGCAGGCGGACTCTCAACCACTGAGCCACCAGGGAAGCCCTGTTGGTCTTCTCGAACCAGCCAGAGATATGTCGGATCCCTGTCTGGTCACCCTAAAGTGACATCTGCCAGGCAATAGGCTCCTGAAGTCATAGGTTCCCAATCAACTTTTTATGATTTCACTATTACACATGAACAACGAAGCATCACCAGGCATTTGAGAAAACTGCTAACATAGGAGTGACAGACCAAGAGAAAAAAGCACTCCAGAGTACGAGAGGTAATTTGAGAAACTGAAGGAAACTGAAAAATTCTGATCATCTTCAGAGATTCAGAAATGAAGATATTCAACAATATATATTGCATCCAGAAAACAAGAACAGGGTACTATTTAAAAAGAATTAAGGAAAGAAAGAGCTTTTTGACAAATAGAATTGGAAAATAAAATACAGAGAATATTCCTAGAAAGTAGAACCAAAATATCAAGACAATGTGAGAGAAAAGGATCAAAAGGAAATCTAGGGCTTCCCTCGTGGCGCAATGGTTAGGAATCTGCCTGCCAATGCAGGGGACACGGGCTTGAGCCCTGGTCTGGGAAGATCCCACATGCTGCAGAGCAACTAAGCCCATGTGCCACAACTACTGAGCCTGCGCTCTAGAGCCTGCGAGCCACAACTACTGAAGCCCATGCACCTAGAGCCTGTGCTCCACCACAAGAGAAGCCACTGCAATGAGAAGCCCGCACACCGCAATGAAGAGCAGCCCCCCACTCATCGCACCTAGAGAAAGCCCACGTGCAGCAATGAAGACCCAATGCAGCCAAAAATAAATAAATAAAATAAAGTTAAAAGGAAATCTAATTCTGGGTTATAGAAAGGGGATTCAGAAAGAATGGAGAACATGGAGAAGAAAAGAGGAATCAATATTTCCCTGAGCTGAAGGATGTCATTGGCTTAAAAGTGTTTACTGAATGCCCAGCACTACAGATGTCAAAAGATCTTTGTTGTAAAAGTTCATTGCACCAAGAACAAAGGATTCCTAAATGTTTCTAAGTGGAAAAACAAGTCACCTACAAGGGGAGGAAAATCATACTGGCAGCAGAGTTAGCAACAAAGTTTGTCTTTAAAATTTCTGAGGAAAATGGTTTTTAACCTAGAATTCTATATCCAGCCCAACTATCAATTCAGTCATGGAAAACTCAGAAAATTTACCTCCTCTTTTTTTTTTGGGGGGGGGGAAGTTATTTGAAGATGTGCTAAAGCAAAATAAAGGTGTAAAACAAGAGAGTCAGGAATGAAATAGTGTGTCCACCCCCAGAAAGAAGCTAAGTCCCAGATGTTAACTGTATAGAGGCCTACAACCAGTACACATTTGTGCAGGAGAATAGAGGATCCTGGGCAGTAGGTCTCTGAAATAAAGAAGACCTGACAAGGTAGTTGGCTAGATGTAGAGGTTGAAGAAAACAAAGACTATAATAAAAGCAAAGAGTACAAGGAAAAGGCCACTAAAAACTCCAGGAAAAACAAAAAGCTGTATGAGAAAGAAAAGGTAGTTGTGGTAACTTTTCTGGCCCTGCAGTGAACAGTTGTTATGTAGTCACAATAAGGTAAATCCTGTTTATTAACTTTCAACTTTTAGAATCAATATATAAACAAAATTTGGAAAACATAATTATGGTTATGGGACAATATGAATGTTACCAACCTTGATATTAAAAAAAACCAGAAATACAGGTTAGAGGCTTTGGGAGGTGTAAGGCAGGGAGGAAAGCTGAAGGGAAAGGTAGGGTCACTACAAACTTCATCTTACTATGTGTGGTGTCAAAAGATATTCTCTAAAGTTGATGAAAAAAATAAAGATATAAGTATATTAAATTTACAAAAGTTATCAGCATATCTAAAAACAATTGAAGTTGGGAGGATGGGGGAGGGTGGCGCCATTAGAGCAAGAAAGTGGCAATGTCTAGAGCTGATAAACCAAGAAAAAGCCTGTGAGCTTGTAGAGAGATGAGAAGGTAACTAGGCAGAAAAACCGTTCACATGAAACAAGAGTGGTTGCTCTGAGGAGTGAGGCTGGGGGTGTGTGGTATAGGGGATTCTTGTTTCTCATCACTGAATAAGCTCTTCAGTACTATTTAACCACATGCATATATTTCTATGATAAAGTTAAAAGAAAATGTTGAGCCCCAGGTACTGGCCAGGCACTGTGCTAGGGGCGGAGGAGCTAGTGATGAACATACACAGTCTCTGCCCCCTTGGAGCTTTCAAGCCTGTGGCTGTGACTGCAGGAGACCCTCCAATCTCTATTTCTTACTCTCACTTCTCCTGAGTTCTAGACTCAAACTGCAATCACTGATTACACATTTCTCCTTCAGGGGGCCTCAACTTCACCTTGTCCAAAACACTACGGATTCCTTGTCAAAGCCTGGAATTCCCCTGTTTCCTATTGTGACGTTGCTCAGGATTCGCCTCTTCCTGAAGACCTTCCAGATTCTACCTCGAGGTGCTGAGCTAGGGACTCCTCGTCCAGTTGCCCCCACCCCACCCCACCCCTGCAGACTTCTATCTAAGCACACAGCTTCTTTCTGACCCTCAGTTAGAGGTGGGTCGGGTGCGTGGGTTTCTCACTTTGAATCTCTGATCCTCTACACAGAGAGTCAGATATAACGTGGATGCTTAGCAAAGGTCTGTGCAAAAATATGGTTTCCTTATCCCTCTCACCCTGCCAAACCCTGCGGTTTATCCCCCATTTCTGACCTCAACTTCACACCCTGGTGTCCAGACTCTAGCCTGGCCAACACGGTTCTGCATGTCTGACCTGTCTTCCTTTCCAATCTCTCATCTCTCGATAACCTCTGCCTGATTCATCCTTCATCCTATCACCCCAATTAGAGACCTGGGTCATTTGTGACCCTCTCACTTCCCCAGCTTCTGGCCTTCCCACCACCGCTGTTGCTGACCTTCTCTTCTGACACCAAAGTCAACACAAACCCAGGACTCACTACCCCTCAAAACTCAGCTCTGAGTGCTTTGCACACATTCGATCCTCAGAGCCACTCTATGCACAGGTGGCCGCGACTCTCCTCTTACAGATGAGGAAGATTGCACAAGTCACACAGCTCTTAAGAGCAGTACCATGACCTGAACACAAGTCGGACTGGCTCCAAACCCTGTGGTGCTAACCATTGTGCTGTCTGAAATTTCTTTAGGCCTCTAGATGGACCACTGAACCATGTGCCCCCACCCCCATCCCCACTGGGCATCTCAATGACTGCAGAGTGAGCCTGCTGCATCACCCCTGCCTCTGCTCACGTCTAGACTCTAGGGTGGCCTCAAAGATCCTGCATGGTCTGACCTCTGCCTTCTTTTTTCATCTCCTGGTATCCAGTTCCTTGCCTTGCCCCAAGCCCAAGACACCCTGGAGCATGGCAGGGTCTTTCGTGCCCCAGTGCCTTTGCACATGCTATTTCTGATACTCAGAAAGTCTCTCTCCTGACAAAATCCTGCTCATGCCTGACAGCCCAAATCTCCATTGTCGTCGTCTCAGTGATAATCCTAGCTATCCAACCTACCTTTTAATTTTTAGTTAACTCATCAGACTCAGGGCCTAGCACAATGCTAAGCCCTTACAAATAATAAATGCTAGCGAGGGTGTGGAGAAAAAGAAACTGTCCTATACTGTTGGTGGGAATGTTCTCACTATGGAGAACAGTATGGAGGTCCCTTAAAAAACTAAAAATAGAGTTACCATATGATCCTGCAATCCCACTCCTGGGCATATATCTGGAGAAAACTCTAATTCAAAAAGATACATGCACCTCAATGTTCATTGCAGCACTATTTACAATAGCCAACGCATGGAAGCAACCTAAATATCCATGGACAGATGAATGGATAAAGAAGATGTGGTATATATATATATATATATATATATATATATATATATATATATACACACACACACAATGGAATATTACTCAGCCATTAAAAATGCTGAAATAATGCCACTTGCGCAACATGGATGGACCTAGAGATGATCATACTAAGTGAAGTAAGCCAGACAGAGAAAGACAAATATCATATGATATCGCTTATATGTAGAATCTAAAAAAGAGATACAAACAAACTTATTTACAAACTAGAAAGAGACTCACAGGCACGGAAAACAAACTTATGGTTACCAAAGGGAAAGCGGGGGCGGGGGGGTAGGGATAACATATACACACTACTATATATTAAAATAGATAACCAACGAGGACTCACTGTATAGCACAGGGAAGTATACTCAACATTTTGTAATAGCCTATAAGGGAAAAGGACCTGAAAAAAAATATATAACAATTACTGTGCTGTACACCTGAAACTAATATGACATTGTAAATCAACTATACAATTAAAAACTAAAATAGGACTTCCCTGGTGGTGCAGTGGTTAAGAATCTGCCTGCCAGTGCAGGGGACACGGGTTTGAGCCCTGGTCTGGGAAGATCCCACATGCCGCGGAGCAACTGAGACCGTGAGCCATAACTACTGAGCTCGCGTGCCACGACTACTGAAGCCCACGCATCTAGAGCCCGTGCTCCAAAACAAAGAGAAGCCACCGCAATGAGAAGCCCGCGCGCCCCAACGAAGAGTAGCTCCTGCTCGCTGAAAGCCCGCGCACAGCAATGAAGATCCAACGTAGCCATAAATAAATAAATAAATTTATAAGTAGATTTATAAATAAATTTATAAAATAAAATACTGTTCTCTGCTGAGATTAAAAAAAGAAAGAAAAAAGAAAAAAAGAGTAAGTCCTGAAGGGGTTGCAGTAAATGTTGCAGGAGTGATTTAAGTTGTTTGCATCAATTTGTTTGCCTTAGGCATTTGGGACGGGGGGGTGGGGGTGGGGGGGTGGGGGGGGAAGCTGCTCTCTGGTAGTTGGTTCTTGGCACATTTTGAAGGCTGGCCTATGTCCTCCTGGGAGAGAAGGTCTTGAGAAGAAATCTTCCATTTCGGAAGGGGGGGATCTGAGCCCCCATTATTAGAAACCTGGGAGATCCAGGGCCCTGAGGGGCAAACATCTTTGCTTGTTGGTACGGAGAAGAGTGCAAAGCACAACGGATGCGCTCAGTAAACATCTGTTGAAGCAGATTGCTTTTCCTTGCACAAGCTCCAAGCATCAACCAGGAACAACTTGATTTGATTTGGGGGTGGTTCTCGGCAGTTTGGGATAATTCATGTGTCGTTTCTGGGCACAGGGCCACTGCTCTTTCTGGGTACCCTGAAGCCCTCCAAGAACCCGCCGGGTCTGCAGCCTCCACCCCTCGGTGTGCACGTGTGTACACACACGCTTGTGCACCGCGCAGGGCCAACGCTGGGTGGGTGTGGTGGTCAGGGTAGCACCGCCCCTCATCCTCGCTGGGATCGTGAGGGTTTTGGCTGGGGTCGACCTTCCTTTCAGGCGCCAGGCAGGGGCCCCGGCCAATCCCCGCCCCCGGCGCCCCGCCCCTCACTTTAACTTTTCCCGCCCGGCCCCGCCCCGGCCGTCCCTCCGCGCCCGGCCCCGCCTCGCCGCGCGCCCGCCCGCTCCCACCTGTCACCCCCATGCTGACCGAGGCTCTGTCTGAGAGGCGGGGAGCGGGCTGGTGGCTGCTAACGCCTCCGCCTCCAGTGCGCTCTTTGGTGGCGGGCTGTGGAGGGCGGTGGAGATGCCGGGGGCGCTGGCGTCTGTGATGTCGCCGCCTCTGTGACATCCCTGCCGCGACCGCTGCGGGCAGGGAACAGCGCTCACGATCCCGGCGAGTGGGTGGGCTTGGCGGTTGGGGGGCATCTTCCGGAGTGGGCTGCCCCACCTCGCCCCGCAGCCAGCCGGATGCCCCTCTCCTGGAGACATGGGGCGGCCCTGCTCTCTGCAGCAGGCCCAGATTGGTGGAGGGCGGCGACCTGTAAGCCTGGGGTCTGCTAGGCTGAACTTTGCACCTGCCCTGGGCACACTGGCACAAGGCCGCTGCCCCTTCTGTGCGCCCAGGACCCTCCAAGAACCTGCTGAACCTGCCACCTTTACCCCAAGTTGTGCACGTGTGTCCAGTGCACACACACAGGGACACAGCTTTGGGGTGCAGAGCCAGATTAGATAAGGCACCCTGTGCGCTGGTGGCATCCATCCTCAGACAGGTCCTCTCCCACCACCAGGGAACCGACTTTGGGAAAGTCATCTCTGATCACCTGCAGACACTTGGGTGGCTGGAAGGGCTGGGAGTGCAGGCTCACTCCCAGTTCAGTTCCCAGGAAGCCAGGCCTCAGGGACAGAGGAGTGGCGGGGGCGGGGGGGGATGTCTTTGTTCTGGGCATGTGGTCTGCCCCCACCTAACCCTGCTGGGTCAGTGCCCAGGCTCGACACCCTCCTCCTCCTCCCCTCAGCCTGGCAGTGTTCTGCCAGGGACTTCCCTGCTGTCACCGGGTGGGGCATCTTGCCTAACTGGTCTGAATGGATAGCTCAGAGGCGGAACTGGAAGCACCAACCGGGAGGAGTGGTGGGAAAAGCAGCCCCATTCAAGGGCTGAGAACAGTCCTTGCCTACGGGGCAAGACTGGACAAGGTCCCAGCAAGAAGGCGCAAGGAGGCTGCCGTCAGGATGTGAGGTTCAGCACACAGGCAGGCGCGAGTGGAGACAACCGTGGCCCAAACACACTTATTACCTCAAACTTTATTGCCCACGAGGAGTTCTCTACCGTCTCAACTCTGCAGGACCAAGGCTGCAGTTCTTCATGCATGGGGGGGCCGGGGGTCTCTCCCTGGGGAGCAGCATGGCTCAATGTGGAGAGCTGGGCAGAGGCCACCTTGGCAAAACGTGGGGATGAGCTTCTCCCCAGATGGAACCTCAGGGGACATCCCCTCACCCCACAACAATTCACAGTTGATTAATGCTACATGAGTGCTGATCAGCTCCCCCGGAAAGAAGAGGCTGGGTTGGGGTGATGGTAGGGGGTGCTCACCTTAAAGAAACCTGAAGGAGGTTTGAGGGGTCACATGCATGGAGAAGGGTCAAGAGCTGAGTCCCTTCACCCCATCTCCTGGCCTGCTTGTGCTCATGCAGAACCGCTGGCCTGCCCTCCTGGAGGGCAGCCATGAAAGTGCTTGAGGTCATCAGAGTGCAAAGTGCAGCTGGCAGTGCCCCCAAGACCAGGGGCAGCAGGACCAGTGAGTGTCTCGGGAAGCTCACGTGAGGCTGTTGAGAGCCGTGGCCTGGGTAACAGTAGCACCTGCATCTGCCGCCTTCTCTCGAGTCTATCGTGCTCTGTCCTCAGACGGTTCCCGTCAGGTAGGTCTCATGTCGCCCTTCGCTACTACAGATGAGGGAGCTGAGTGCCAGCTGCGCAGGGGCGGTGCTGGGCCTGCGGTTGGGGCTCGGGGCCTGCTGCTCCGGGGAAGACTCGTGGCCAGCAGCGAAGGGGCATGTGCTTAGGGACTGAGAACCACGTCACTCGAACGCCTTCTCTGGTCCTTGCTGAAGCTGAGCTCAGCTCAGGGCCTGGGTTGCGGCTCCCTGAGAAGTGTGGTGTTTTCTCCCAGGGAGACCCCCAGTGTCAGGCATTCCTCCCTCCCTGACCTGGTCTGAAAAACACCTAGAGATAGAAGGGGGCCTGATGGCCAGGCAAGGCCGGCCAAGGGCGTCAGAGGGCCCCCTCCATTAACCCAAGGGTAGGCACACCTGCTGCCCCAGTCCTGTACTGGGCCTGGGGGTAGGTCATTAGATGCTCATACCTGCCTGGAACCCGAGGGAGGGGCTCACCCACCTCTCTGGGACCTGGGCCGGAAGCCACTCTCCCCTGACTGCCAGCAAGTGGTCACTGATCCTAATGGGTCAGGCCAGCTTGTCAGGACCAAGGCAGAGAAGACCCTCTTTGTTCCCCATGGGAAGAGGCCTCCTGTCTTCCTCCTCCTCCTCCTCATGTGGGCTCAGGAAGGACACAGGTGGGAGATCCTGGAAGGTGTTCTGCTAGCCCCACCTCACTGCTGCCAGCCCCTGGTCCCACCGCTGAGCCACAAGCTGGCAGGCCCCTGGGAGCAGGCAGGCTGAGCCTGTGTCTCGGGGGCAGCGCTGAGCACCGAGAAGGAAGGTCACTTCTGGCCAAGTGGAGCCAGTGGTGGAAGGCTGGTTAGGGCCTGTTCTCCAGCTGGCCATGCTTGACCCTCCAGCTCCAGGCGAAGCTGCCGTCAGGGGCCAGGGTGCACTGCAGGTCGATGCCCGAGTCCGGCACCTCCATGTCGTAGCGCACAGGCTGCCCGTCCTTGGTCACCAAGCTGAAGGCTGAGGCTGGGATCTGCGGGCAGAGCAAACGAATGGGTCTGAGAGTGGCAAGGGGCACCGAAGGTTCCTAGAAGTGCGGTGCTGACGGCCTCCTGCCGTGCTGGCAGACACCTCCCTCCAGCCGAGTAGGCAGCCCTGAGGTATCAGCTGCCTTTCCTTCTGGAACACTTGCAGAACCTCTCCTGGCCCAAGTGTGGATCCTGAGGACCCTTCAATCACCACGGCCAGTCTTGCCCTGGGACCCCAGGGGACATCTGGGGCCAGCTATTTCCTCTGGTGCCATTTCTACTTATTCAAAAGCCTCCTTCCTGGAGGACTGGGCTAGGTGCACTGGGTTCTGGGGCTCTGCCCCTAAGCGTGTACCTGCCCCCTTACCTGGCTGCTGATGCCGGTTGCGATGTCTCCCACCTTGACCCGGTGGAATTCCCGGATGTGCAGGTGTTCGCCATTGAGAGACTGTATTTGGACTTTCACACCTAGAAGGCAGGTAAGGTGACCGTCAGGGGAGTGGCTGCTAGCTCCCTAAGGCGCCCTGTGTAGGGGGAAGCAGGGTGGCTGTGGGGAAGCTGCAGAGATGACATGGAGGATGGAGTGGCTGCAATGTTATACCCCTGCTAGCTCTTACTGGCCATTTCCTGTCAACACCAGGAATTTGGCCTGCACAGTGCAAATATCTAGGGTTGGCTCCTGTGGGGAAGTAGTATTTCAACTTACAAAGCAGAAAGGAACTGGAAACAAAGATTCTTAAATTAGATTGTGGGCAAATTAGATTTTAAGTCCCTGAGGTGGAGCGGCCTGTGGCCAGGCATGGGGGCTTGATGCCATGAGTCTCACTGTCCCCAGGGAACCGTAAGCTGATGAAACCCTCATTCTATCAAAATCACAACATGACCTCTGCAACCATGCTTGAAAACAGAGTTCTACATATGTTGTCCTTCTCATCTTCTGACTTCAAATGTCAGAGGAGGATCTCAGCAAACCTACTACTGAGTTTTTTTTTTTTAATATTTATTTATTTTTGGCTGCGTTGGGTCTTTGTAGCTATGCACGGGCTTTCTATAGTTGCGGAGAGCAGTGGCTACTCTTCGTTGCAGTGCGCAGGCTTCTCATTGCGGTGGCTTCTCTTGCTGCGGAGCACGGGCTCTTGGTGCATGGGCTTCAGTAGTTGTGGCTCATGGGCTCTAGAGCTCAGACTCAGTAGTTGTGGCGCACGGGCTTTGTTGCTCTGTGGCATGTGGGATCTTCCCGGACCAGGGCTCAAACCCGTGTCCCCTGCACTGGCAGGCGGATTCTTAACCACTGTACCACGAGGGAAGCCCCTACTGCTGACCTCTTGATTAAAACGCTCATGGGGTCCCATTCTTCCTTTTCCCTTTAGAAGACATTAATCGCTCAGCTTTGGGACTCCAGGCCAGGAAAGACTGCTCTCTGCCCCAAGCTAGAGGCCTTCTGGGACTCTATCAACTGCTCACAAGGGGCAATGGTCCTTGACTGCCCCATGAGGAAAGGCTCTGGGTGATCAGGGCCTTTACTCTAAACCAACTTAATGGCCAGGTACCTCAGATTCTGGGTGCCAGGTGCCTTCCTCTCCCTTCCCCACTGTGCCCCACTCTCAGACTCCCCAGTCCCAGGCGGATCAGGGGACTGTACCGTTGAAATAGCTCGGCGTGTCGGTGGGCCGCCCCCGGGCCAGCACCATGTTCCAGCTGGAGCTGCGGGCCTCCGCCTGGCTGCCCCACGAGTGCACGCCGGAACTCAGGGTGTCCCGCGAGCTCTGAGAGGCCTTGGACGGGTTCTGAAACAGAAGTGGGCACAGACTCAGGCCCCCGGGCTCAGGGAACCATCTCTGGCCTTGGTCTGATTTGGCGAGGAAGTGCCCATGTCCTAGGCTGGAGCGTGGCTCTCCTGAGCATTGGGGCTCAGCACAGGGCTGAGCTCCTGAAGGGCCCTTGGGCTGGAGGAGGGTGAACAGTAATTCTATGGGCACCAAAGCCAAGCCTTTCCCCTCACTATCCTAGTAGCCAAACCAGTCCCTAATTCCCGGGTGTGTTGGAGATGGACCGTCTCATTCTGAGAAACCAGGACCCCTGCCCCAGTGAGGACCCCTCCCAGAAGGAACGGGCACCCCTGTCACCTGCCCTTTACCCACTACTTGCACATGGCCCCTTCACTGGCCGGACACAGAGCCACCTGCCCTGTGCCCCGGCTCCTGGCCCACGGCCGACTCACCTTCTCACTGTCATCTGACAGGGAGAGGCTGTCGACGCTGAGGCATGACAGGATTTGCTCCTGTTCCTCCAAAGAAAACGGCTGCGACAGGCTGTTCAGAAATAATTCTGCAGAGAAAGGCAGAAGACCTTGTGAAAGACTGGGAGGGTCCGGCTGTGCCGTCGGCGTTCTTCTGCACAGATTGCTGACCCTGGGGAAGAGGACGAAGCCCAGGCCTTGGTGCAGGGCCCAGGCCAGTGCTCAGGGACCTGGATGCCGTGGTTGCCCGTACCTATTTCCAGCTGTTGCAGCTCTTGCTCGGGGAAGGTTGCCTTCCGCTCTGGTGAGCTGGAGTTCTTGGCTGGGGCCGGATCCAGGGAGGACAGAGCCAGTGGTTCCCACGTCCTGGACTCTTCTTTGCCCCAGTGCAGGCTGGGAGACTTGTTCTGCTCTGGGGGCTCTGGGGGTGGAGGAGGCTGGAGCTTAGGGGCCCCGCCTGCTGCATCCTCAGCTGGCTGGGGCCCCGGGTCCCCTGGTGAGAGCTCCCCTGGCGACAGCTCCACTGGCGGGGCACGTAGGGTCTGGTGAGGGTGCCCTTGGCTTGACGGTGGGTGGGCTTGGAGTGGCGGCGGATGTCTTGGTTCTTTGTACTCTCCCCTCCAAGGGCTCCTCAGACCTCCCACTACAAAACAGAGAGCACACGTGGTGAGGTGGAAATGGGCCAGGCCAGGTGGCCTTTCCTGAGCAGAAGAGGGCCAGAAGCGGGCAGTGAGAGTGGCCTTTTGCCCGGCCAGGACATGACTTCGGAGGGCAGTGTGTGGTCTCCAGAGGAGGCCTCTTCCGTAAGATGGCCCTGATGATGGGACTACGACAGTATTTCTTTTATTCCATTTTCCTCCTAGGTAACAACTGCAAATTTAAAAATTACAGAATTGGCTCCAGAGAAGGACTTTGTTAATATTAATAGTAAAGAGAAGATTTAAAAATAGCTCTGGGGTAATGCCAACTCACAGTTCCCAGGCGAATGGGCCTCGCTGACCCTCTGTCTCTCTTACCCCTCCCTTCCCGATAGTCAGTGCTTCCTGAAGACACCATTCCTCTGGAGTGGAAGGCAATTCAGCCCTGGGACCATTACAACTACCATCTAGGTTTGGCGTCAGGGGGCTCTGCAAGGTCTCTCTTCTGTTTTACTTATTCCCTTTTATTCCCATAACCACTGTCTCTCCCTTGCCACCCCCTACCCCGCCCCCGGCTGATGTTCTCTTATGGTCAACATGTCATTTTCGGTTTGATCGAATTCTTGCAAAGCATGTGTTATTTTTATTTATCAATTTTTTTAATACATTTATTTTATTTTTGGCTGCATTGGGTCTTTGTTGCTGCGCGTGGGCCTTTTCTCTAGTTGTGGCGAGTGGGGGCTACGCTCCGTTGCGGTGTGCGGGCTTCTCATTGCGGTGGCTTCTCTTGTTGCGGAGCACGGGCTCTAGGCGTGTGGGCTTCAGTAGGTGTGGCACGCGGGCTCAGCCGTTGTGGCTCGCAGGCTCTAGAGCGCAGGCTCAGTAGTTGTGGCACGCGGGCTCTAGAGTGCGGGCTCAGTAGTTGTGGCGCACAGGCTTAGATGCTCCGCGGCATGTGGGATCTTCCCGGACCAGGGCTCAAACCCACGTCCCCCGCATTGGCAGGCGGATTCTTAACCACTGCGCCACCAGGGAAGCCCTATTTATCAATTTTTCATTTCCAGAAAAGGCACTGTGTTCTAGGCCTTGCTCTGTTGGTCCTCTTTGCAGCCAGCACTGCGGCTTGAAGATCCAGCCAGGTTGCTCCGTGAGCAGAGTTGCTTTAATTGCTGTGAGCGCTGCGTGGAGCATCCTCCACCCCCCACCCCCACCTTTGGCCTCTCCAAGCTCCCAGGGAGGGACACCCGACTCCCCTCCCACAAACGACACTGCAGCGTGCATCCGCAGGCGTGTCCCCTTATGGATCTGGGCAGAGTTTCTTTGGCGGTGCGCCCTGGAGTGGGGTGCTGGGTCCCGGGTCTGCAGACGTCTGCCGGAGTGCTGCCAGGTGCTCTCCAGCAGAGCGCAAAGGCCACTGTCCCTCATCCCCACCAACACTTGGCGTGACACCAACTTCCTGATTTTCCCCACACAAATGGCTAGAAAGTGATACCTGGCTTTATTTCACATTCTCTGATACTGAGTTCAAGCCTCCCTTTATATGTTGTAACCCCTTGCCCCATCTCTGAGCACAGCCTCTGCATCAAGACACAGTACTAAGCACAGTACAAGGCACAGTACTAAGCACTTCGACTCACGTGACCTCAGTCTCCCTAACAAGCCTGAGGTTGGTGTCAGGCCCATGCTCTAGACGGGGGAACCAAGGCTCTGAGAGGCTGAGTACCTTGCTCTTGGCCACTACACGACCCCGCCGCCTCTCTCGCCCCCTGCAGCCAGCATGGGGCTCTTACCATGCTGCAGCGCCAGGCTGACCTTCCCCCCCAGCTCTGCGGCAGACGCTCGGTGGACAGGCTCTTTCCTGAGCCCTTCCTGGATGGCCTGGGCTGTGAGGGGGGCACAGGAGGGCGGGATCTCCCTCACAGGTGGAGGCTCGCTGGCAATCTGGGGGTCAAAAGGCAACATATGAGGCCCGCCTCCCCGTCACTTCCTGGCCCCCGGCTTTCTGTTCTTGCTCCTCCCCACTCTCCCCTGCCCTGCTGTGCTGGGGTCGGTCACAAGGACCAGAGTGGCCTGGTCTAGAGTGAGGGCTGGGACTGTTCCAAGAAAAGGTAGGACAGCACAGAGCCGGGGGGTGAGGCACCCATGACCCCCAGGCCCAGCCTGTCAGGAGGCAGGCAGAGGTGGCCCGGGGTGTGGACGCAAGAGAGCCCTGAACCATGGACCCAAGAAGACCCCTCACCTAGGATCTGCCCTTGGACCCTCAGATTCCAGTAGCCAAGTATTTTAGTCAGGATCCCACACTTATGATGAGGCCTCTGCTTGCTCCCATCTGCCACTGAAGAGCGGCCCAAACGGGAGGCCACATCAAGCCTGCAGCCCGGGCCCCGCGGCCCTGCTGGCGGCCCCAGGCGCTGTCACGGACCTTGAGGCACAGCGGCCCTCGGAAGTACTGGGTCCAAGGGTGGCAGCCATTGAGCATGTGCAGCATCATGCAGCAGCTGCTCCAGACGTCCACCTTGGCGTCACAGGGCTTGCCCATCACCACCTCTGGCGCCATGTGGGTCTCTGTCCCGGGGATGTAGTCCCCTGAGAAGGTGAGGAGAGACAGAAGAGGCAACTGTGAACTCTGACGGGCAGAAGCCTCGGCAATGACCACCCGAGTCAATTCCTGAAACACCCTGACTGTCTCAGAGTACTTTAAACAGAGATAGAGCCTCCAGATCAAACTTGCTGGGGCTGGGCCAAGTCGGGGATTGTGCTGGGGACTAGGACAAAGAATATATCATCCAAAACACGGGCTCTGCCCGTGGACCAAACCCTTAAAGTGCTTTCCCAAAAGCGGGGAGGGGCCTAGACACTGGAAATTCGGTTGTAGGAGACTGATTAGTGGTATGATGTTCCTAAAATGTAGGTTAAAAAAAAAACAAAAAGGAAAAAGAAAACTTATATGCATAAAAGACTAGAAAGATTGATGCCAGATGTGAACAGTATTTTTTTCCAGCGGTTTGTAGTTTTGCTTAGCTTGACTTTCTGCAAAAGATATTAGAAAAGATATTTTTGTAATAAGAAGAAAACACTAGAGTTATTTCAAAGTGGAGGGCAGGTGTCCATGTGCAATTTACATCTTCAGAATTACCAACAGTCCTTTAACAACAAAGAATCACTTCTAAAAGACTGTTTTTCCTTTGGTCAAAATGAAATAATTTTATGCTAATGCTATAAATAAAAAAGCAGGGCACAAAATCGTGTTATAATGGCCTTAACTATGTACGGAAAAAAAAAAAGACCTGGAGGGAATTATCTAAAATATTCATGATTATCTCTCTGGGCAAGAGGAATGGTGAGAATTCTTTTTTCCT
The DNA here is from genome assembly GCF_937001465.1 of Orcinus orca. Lineage (NCBI taxonomy): Eukaryota > Metazoa > Chordata > Mammalia > Artiodactyla > Delphinidae > Orcinus > Orcinus orca. The sequence goes on along the minus strand of NC_064577.1, from coordinate 38,704,998 downwards.
CCCCTTCCATACCACTTAACACTGTAGTCACCAAATATTTTACAGTGGGTATGGATTATTTTGATAACCAGAAGAATGTAAGTTAAAAACAGGGATTTCTTCAGCTACTGAGCCCCAGCCCCTTGGTCAGCCTTCCCATTTTGCTTTCAGAAACTGTGCTCTCAGAGACACAGGAGGGCTGAGGTCGCAGGCTGGGAGCACAGCTCCCCAGGAAAGGCTGGACGAGAGGGGTGGAGCTCTGGGGGCTCTGAGGTAGGAGACCTGGGGACCTCGGGCGAGGCACCCAGCCTTTCTGTTCCCCTCCCTGTATAACAGGAACAGCAGAAACACGCACCTGATGTGCATCATTGCATTTAAGCCTAACAACAAAAGCCTCATAACCTAGGGCTGCTGTGGGGCTGAAGCATCCTGGTGGACCTAAAGTGCTCACATCTCTGATTGCCATTGAGGAAGTACAGAAGGCACATGGCTAATGCGTAGTAAAGGCTACTGGCTATTATCATTGTGGGGAGCGGTGGCGGGGAGGGGCGTACCTGTGAGCAAAGACTTCCCCAGGCCATCGGGTTGAAGGCACACAGCATGGCCAAAGTCGCAGAGGGCTGCGTGGCTCCCATCGCTGGACAGGAGCACATTGTCGGCTGCCAGGCCACCCCCGGGAAGAAGAGGAACAGGTGAGTCACCAAGGGCCCCGGCCCAATCTGTGCCTCCGGCGAGGCGACTTTCTGGCTGACCCTGCATGGCACCTGCTGCTTCTGATTAGTTTCATTAGTCATGGAGGGAGGGAGGAGGGAATCAGTTCAGCCTGGAGGCAGGCAGCAGGCAGGATCTCTGAGGGTGAGGGGACAGTGCCACTCAGCTCTGCTGTCCCCACCCTCCCCCAGTGGTCACCAGTGCGGTAGGAGCTTGATCTGCTGTTCTCTGTGGGCATCGCCCACTGGAAACTACAGTGCCAGGCTGAGGGCTGGGAGAACACACTTCCCCTTCCTACTGGAGCAGGCCCAGAAGACCTGGGAGGAAACCAGGCAGGGTGGGGTAAGGAAGGAGCCCCACGGGGACCAGGGCCACAGGCGCCCTGAGCCTTACCTTTCACATCTCCGTGTAGAATCCTTCGGGTATGGAGGTATTCCAGCCCTTCCAGAGCCTGGCCCAGGTAATAAAGGGCCCGGTCCTCCGGCAGGCAGCCCCTCTGCTTTATGAGCTGGCCCAGCGAGCCACCTAGGAGACCAATGGCTAGTCTTTACATGGGGCTTTTCCAGGCCTGCAAGCCAGCCAAGGGCAAGGGCCTCCGAAGGGCAGGTGGTAGAAAGCAGGCCTTTCTTGCTCATGTCACAGGGTCAAGAGAGTAAAAACGGATTGACTGGGCTTCCCTGGTGGCGCAGTGGTTGGGAGTCCGCCTGCCAATGCAGGGGACGCGGGTTCGTGCCCCGGTCCGGGAGGATACCACATGCCGCGGAGCGGCTGGGCCCATGAGCCATGGCCGCTAAGCCTGCGCGTCCGGAGCCTGTGCCCCGCAGCGGGAGAGGCCACGACAGTGAGAGGCTCACGTACCGCAAAAAAACAAAACAAAAAACCGGACTGACTGGGGACGAGGGTCAACCTGGGCAAGACTCGGGGAAACCCTTGGCTCTGAATGTGGAGGGAGAAGGAGCGGCGGCTGGCTCCTTACCTTCTAGAAGCTCCATGAAGATGTTGACCCAAGGACCTTCCTTCACAGCTCCATACAAAGGGACGATTCTGGGTGAGGTCAATCCCGCACATGCCATCAACTCCTCAGCCCGAAACACTTCAACTCGCACCTGGAAGGGCCCAGAGGTGGGTGTGAATCAGGGTGACGGACCAGGGCTGTTTCCCTGGCATCCTGTCAGGACCCTTGAAGCTCCCTGCACAGAGGCCGCTGATGTTCCCGGTGACGATTCTGAGGCCAGGCAGGGGCCCTAGTGGGCCTACTGGACCCTTAGAGACTAAACTGTGCCCCCTGGGGGTCGGGGTCAACGCCTAGCACTTGATTAAAGTTCTTCAGTGCTGATGCCTATGGAAATATAGTCACAAAAACTACAATCCTTATCCAGGCCCCTGGCATGCTGCCCACCCTCAGAGATCTGCCAAACACAGAACTTTCTTTTCCCCAGCCCAAATGTCTGGACAGTTTCTAGGTCATGGGACATTTTCTGTATCAACATCCACTTCTACTCCTAAGATGCTGGGCTTCTGTAGCCAGAGTGGATGAGGCCAAGATTCTGCCTCTGTCAGTGCCCCTGGACCCTCAGCATCCTTCTCAGCACTTACTATTTGCTCATAATTATCTGCCTTTTCCCCTGAGGGCTAAAGTGTCCATGTGGATGGGGTAGTGCTTGTTTACTCTGTTTGCAGCTGTTTCCCCAGAATCTGGGCATAGGAGAGGATTCTCCTGTGGGGAGGGGTTTGGCCAAGGCCCCTCTTACAGGGGACTGGCAGGCCAGGGACCACCCACTCCTTTCTGCAGGGACCAGCATGACATGGAGGGAAGAAATAGGCCTTGGATACAAACATCCTGGGCTGAGACCCTGGCTCGGCCATTTCCAAAGGTAGATCACTTCCCCCAAGCTATGTGCCTCCACATGTGAACGGTGGGGACAGTGGCATCTGCTCCAGGGTGGGTCGAGTGGGGGTCTGGAGGGGTGATAACCAGCACCAGGCCTGGCAACTAGTGGGTGCTCAGGAAATGCCAGTTCCCCACCTCCTCCCTCCAGCTCAGATAAGAGCAGCTTACTAAATGCTTACACTTGCTAACAGAGACTTGTCCTTTCCGGCTGCAGCTGGTTCTCATGTTAGCCCTGAGAAGCGCCACCAGGGGGCACGAGTGGTAACAAAACCAGCCTGGAAGCCGTCAGTCAGGGCCTCTGGCAGTTTTCTTCTGAGACCTGCGGACTTGTGCAGCTTTTGGACTTTAGCCTATCAGTGGAAAATGTCCCTCTTCTGGTTACTTGCAGAATATCTGGTTTGGTTAATCAACTCACATGAACTTTGACTCCCTGTCAGTGTTTCCAGCTCTGAACCTGAGTTGGAACTAATTCGCCAACCGGACTGGTATTAGCAAACGTCTTTAACCCTACTGTTCCCGAACTGTGAGGTGAAGCGCCCTGGGGCACCGCAGAGAACTTGGAAGGGGGCTACAGGGTATTCTGCATTTGCGGGAAACAGCAACGATTGACATCTGGGGACATCACACAAACTACTAGCGTGAGACAGTTCAGTTTCAACGATCGAACTGCATTCTTTTGATGATATATCTTTATGAAGCTAGGTTTTTGGAGGTTGTTGTGACAGAAAGGTACTTCAGGGGGATAATGTGGAGCAGGAAATGAAAGTGACGGTGTCCAGTGATTTCTGAGTTGGAGAAGTTGTGCCTGCCCAACAAGGCATGCACCCCGTTAGTAAATAACGCTTGTTTAAGAGCATAATTTATCTCTCAGTTTATGAGTGTTGTTATTCAAATGCCTACTAGGTTATTAGGATAAAGACTTATTATTTGACCCAATTATTTAATAAATGGAAGTGGTCAGTACTTGTTTTGGCCTGGAGCACCTTGAAAAAATGACTGAGACATTAAGGGCTGTGAACCAAGAAAGTCTGGGAGCCTCGGCTTTAACTGTGAAGAAATCCATAAGTCCTCTGGAGTGTCCCAGGAATATTAAAACCCTTCCCAACCACCCAGATCAGAGGGGGTTGGAAGGGACACTTCAAAACACAAGGCGCGTTAGAAGTCTGGGCCAGCCCTAGGGAGAGCAGGCTGAAAGGGCGGTCCCAAGGGAGAAATGACGGCCTCCTGGTCCAGGCCAGCTGCCCGTCCGGCCACCTCTCCTCCCTGGACTTCAGTGTCTGCGTCTGTCAAGTGAGGGCTGGACTCTGATGAGGATGTTAATTAATGAGGACTAATATTTAATGCCCACTTAACATGTGCCAGGTACTGTGCTCAGCACTTCATGAGCATTAGTCGTTTACATCTTACGATAGCCTAGGAGGTGATATCATCTCATTTTACAGACAAGGAAGCTGAAGACTGGACCAGTAATCTGCTCAAGGTCACTGGATATAAAGTAGCAAAGCTGGGATTTTGGTGGGGGAAGCCTGACTCCAGAGCTCCCAGCTACCCCACCTCGCTGAAGGCCCTTCCAGGTATATTAGCTTTTACATCTGGGACGTTTTTACCTACGTTCAGGCACGCGCCTACCCAGGTGGAAACATGGTCAGCAATCACCTAACTGCCAAATCCACAAGCCCCTTCCCTCTGCTTAACTGCCTGCACGCTTTACACTGCGGATCGCTTTTTCCTTCTTGAAACTTTCCCTCTTGTTTTCTTTAGTATTCGTATCCATTTTATTTCATCGGTAAAAAAGGGAGTAACAGCAACTCTAATAAGTTCTTTTAAAGATCCCAGGAACATAAATATGTGAAGGTGACTCACACAGTATTTGGCACCTAGCTTTCCGCCTTATTTCGCCATCACCATCGAGATATTCTCCCCTCGGTCCTTGTTCTGATTTCCTTCTCAACACTTGTCCCGGCTGACTTCACCATGTCCCCGGCTGATGGCTGCTTCTACCACCGTTACACCATGTAAGTGTCCACCCCCCATTACAATCTGAGCTCCTTCAGGTCAGGCGTGTAGATTCCACACCTCTGTCTCCCTGGCACAGCGTCTGGCACAGAACAGGTGCTTGGTAACAACAGCTGGCTGGACTTGGCCAAGGCCACACTACCCCAGATCAGGGCAGAGGCAAAAGGAGGCTCCCAGAACTCCATGCTCGAGCCAGATGTTCTCAAACGCACAGTTCTTAACCCTCTTTGAGCCACAGACCCCTTTGAAAATCTAATAAATAAAAAATGTGTGTGTGTCCACACTTGCCACACACATACACACTTTAGAATAAAGTTCCAGGAATTCATGGATCTTATGACTTCATCCACTGGCTAGGTTAAGAACTTACACACTGGCTGTTAAAAAGCACTGGACAGGGCTTCCCTGGTGGCGCAGTGGTTGAGAGTCTGCCTGCCGATGCAGGGGACGCGGGTTCGTGCCCCGGTCCCGGAAGATCCCACATGCTGTGAAGCGGCTGGGCCCGTGAGCCATGGCCGCTGAGCCTGCGCGTCCGGAGCCTGTGCTCCGCAACGGGAGAGGCCACAACGGTGAGAGGCCCGCGTACCGCAAAAAAAAAAAAACAAAAAAAAAACAACAAAGCACTGGACAGATGTATATGTACCGATAAGGAAATCTATCTATGATACACTATTACATGAAAAAACATGGTACAGAACAACAAATGAGTGCAATCTCATTTCAATAAAAGAAACAACTACATGTTTATATATGCGTAACAAGTCTAAAAAAGATTTATGTCAAAGGCTGGTTACCTCAGAAGGGGACTGGGCAACAGAGGGACTTTTTGCTTTTTGGGTATCATTCTTTTACAATGAGCCTCAATTAATTTGAAATTAAAAGTAAGCTCAAATAAAACCCTAACCCCACCCCCACCCCCAAACCCTACATTAAGCCCTGGACTTGTGACCAATCAACATCTGACCTGGGGCCATGAATGTTCTAGAAGGAGGGCCAATGGGGTGCTGATGTCACCACAGGATACTCCACATCCTGGATCCTCCCTAGGGAGCATCAGAGGGTGTGCAGACTTGCTCTGACCCCCTGTGCGGCTTGACCTCTGATCCTTGGTCCCCACCCTCCACCCCTACCCCCTAGCAGGGAACTGTTTCTGAGATCTTCCAGCTGAAATCGCTAAAGGACACTACTGCCTCCCCTACCCCGCTGCCCTGGAGAGAAAGGAGGGGTGGTCTGCCCGACCAAAGGCAGCTGTGTGAGCTGCCAAAAGCCAGCCCCGCTAAGATCCTGGATGGGGGAGGCGGAGTTCTGAGAAGGGCTGGCTCTGGGGGGCTGGGGCAGCAGCTCTGGGGCTGGCAAGTCCGTGCCTTGTGCTTGGAGCTTGTCCGACTGCCTTGGGGAGGTGAGAAATGGAGTCTCTGTCCTCTTCTACTATATTAGGGTTGTTTACCTTGTTGCCTGGGACTCTGAGAACCTCAGCAGGGGAACAGCTGAGGAGCCTGGTGACTAAGCTCCCCAGCATGGGCGCTCATCTCCAGGACACTTCACACTCTCTTGCCCTCCTCCCACCCGCCTCTCAGGAGGAACAGCTGAGCCTTCTCCGGTGGCCTGGGGAGGGGACTGCAGCTGAGGAGGTCAGGCACGTGGCCTTGGCATCCCAGCGAAAGATGATGACCCGTGCTGGCAAGAACTAAGCACGTGTTTTGGCCGGTGGGGGTGGGCAGGGGTGGAGCTGGCTTATTTGACACAGTAGGTCTGAAGCTTGGGGTAATACCTACAGATAGTCCCCTCTCTCATCCCATCACCCCGAGGCCCAAACTTTAGAACTCTAACACCTGGTCACACACAAGCCAGGGAAGCCAGGTTTACTCACAACACAATCTGTACCATCGCCCCTTAAAGTCACAGGTACCCAAGACAGTGGCGGCAGCAGTGCCTACTCTGCGTGGGGCCTGAGTGGGATGCACCTGCCTGGGCTGGCTGTTTGGTTCCTTTCCTTTTGGGGATCAGAGCGTCCTTGGCAAAAGCCATTTGAAAGCAGGGCCCATCTTTGAATTAGCTTATTTCACGCTGCCCAAGGGCCAAGGAAATGGCCCTGGAAATGTTTCTGATTTCCACCTTAGGAAGTCCTTGGCGCTAGCCCTCAGGCTGAGGTGGGGTCAAGGACAAGGTGGCTTCTAGTCAAGGTGAGAGGAGAGGAGGAGAAATGGTATCTGAAGGAGAGCACGACTGACACCCTCAAGGACTGCTAGGCCTGGGCAGTGTGATCTGACAGAAGGAGGCCTCAGTTCCAGGCCCAGCTGTGCAGCGGTGGGCAAGGTGCAGACCCTCTCTGGTCTCCAGTTCTAACATCAGTGAGACAAGGGAGTGGGAGAGGTGACTCAGGCCTCTTCCTCTAATCAAAATCCTAGAAGCATGAGTCTTCCTCCCCTGTCCCTTCCCGAAGAGAGGTTCAAAGCCAAACCCTACAGTCGGACAAGCCTGGGGCTTCTTGCTAAGTCTCGTTTCCTCATGTCCATCTCGCAGGACCTAGTACCTCCGGCCGACAGGAGGCAGAGCCCAAACTCAAGTCAGATCTGACTCCCAAGGTGCACGGCCTCTGTCGGGAAGCACCTGTTAGGTGGAGGCTATGCTCTTGCTATTACCTTCTGGTCCACTATGTAGTTTAGGGGTTTCAGCTCAACATGAATTTCATGACAATCCAACCATCTTCCAGGTTTTGATGTGCTCTAGGGGCCTGGCATCAGGAGTGGCCCAGGCTGCGTACACACTCTCATGCTCCCTCACATACACGCACACCAAGTGTGGCACCCAGGCGGGGACACATGACCTGGACTGTCCCCTTCCAGCTCCAGCTGACCCAGGGCAGCCAGGATAGCCAGACGCCGTTAAAGAGTCAGGCCCACGGCCTCCCTGTGCTAACCCTGAAAGGAAGCAGAGGGAACGCGACAGGCCTCCTGTCCGCCTTCCCTCCTCAGCCCCGGAGCCCGGCATACCTTTTTGACGGCACACTGGAAGCCGGTTTGCTTGTCCTCCATCCTGTGGACCTCTCCGAAGGAGCCTCTGCCCAGGCAGGGCTGGCGCGTGGCCCAATGGATGTCCTCTCGGTACTCATAATCCACCGGCTTGAGTTTCTGGGGTTGGCGGGAGACAGAGGCCGGTTTCAGTGGCCAGGGCAGTGGAGGGACGAAGGGTTACAGTGAGGAAGGCTCTCCAACTGGTGGCCCTTGCCAGGCTGCTGGGCTGAGCCCTCACATCCAAGAACACCAGCAGGTCTGAGGCAGGGCTCGGGGTCGGGGTGTGGGGACGGACCCAGACAGGGGGTTGCAGGAGTCAGGCGAAGGCAAGGGGGAGCTTCACGGGCGGAGGCAAGCCGACCCTTGCGATGAGGAAACCTCCTCCCCAGACTTGTGATTGTGGGACAGAAATGGAATTGTCAACCGCCTTGACCATGAGAAAAAGTGCCTCAGGAGCTAAGTGGTAGAGGAAAGGGAAGGACAGTGAAGAGGGGCGGGGGACAAGGGACAGTGTGTCAGAGATGGACGGGATAACACCCAGAAATCTAAGTTTGGGAAAATCACATAACATTACACAGTGACCCAGGAAGAGAACTAGAGGAAAAGGGGAAGGGAAGGGGGGTAGTGAAGGTGGACGGCCCTGGAGGTGGAGGCGGTGGTAGGTGTACGTGTGTTTGGGGACTACTCGCCTCAATAAGCAGGACCCCCTCACTGTCCTCGGTTTCAGGGCTGGGCTCCCGAGGCTTGGAGCCCCCCACCAACCAGGTCTTGGCCAGGCTGGCCAGGCTGCGGGCCTGGCCGGAGCTCACGCTGCCTTGCAGAGCATGCACGAGGTACTCCTCCATGGACAGCTTGTCACTCGAGCCATGCGACGGGCAGCTGGGCTTCACATGTGGGCCAGGCAGGGGCTTCTGGCCGTCTACACAGGCCAGTCTGCCCAGGGGAGGGCCGGGCAGGGGCTGCTGGCTGTCTACACAGTTTGCCAGTTTGCCTAGGAAGAAGGACTCTAAGGGGTGAGGTTTCCAGGGCTGGAGAGGGTGGAACGGGAAGGGGTGGGGCCGTCTGCTGTAGGGGAAGGGGTGCACGGGCTGGGGCAGGGGGCCTACGTCCTGGGGGTGGTGGAGTTTCCACACGTGGTTTAGGCACTGCAGGGGGCTGATCAGTTTGTGGAGTTCCGGTCGAGGCAGCGCTGGCCGCAGGCCCTCCCCGAGCTTCTTAAACCAGAGATGGCCAAGGCCTGGCTCCTTCAGAGGCTTGGAGAACTGGGGGGTGTTTCTAACATACGGGGTGCCTAGCGGAGACTCATCCTCCTGCGGGGGAAACACAGCTGTTAGGACATGGGGCTGGGGCCAAGGCACAGGTGCTGTTCCGAAGGCCCATGAGCCCAGGGGGCGCCCGGCACAGGGGTCTGGGCTTAGGGGCGGGTCTCACCTGAACCGGGACCGTGCAGCTCTCCTGCTCAGGGGTTCTAGGGAGGGGTCTGGCCAAGGCCACTCCTGCCTGAGCCAGGGACTTGGAGCTCTTCTTCTTGCGTTTCCTCCGGGCTTTGCTGCGACGCTTCCCCTTCCAACACACGCGGGCCATTTTGCCCTCGGTCGAGTGGGCCACATTGTTGGGGATTTGATCAAGACTCTCCGACTGGCTGTCAGCAAGGGGACACAGACACGCATTCTGAGTGTGAGGGGGCAGGGAGACAGAACGGCTCAGGTAGCTGCGGCTGGAGTCATACAGACCCGAGGTCAAATCCCAGCTTGGTCAGGACTTGTGTGAACGTGGGAAAGTTCCTAAGCCCCAAAGACCTTTAGGCTCCTCACTGATAAAATGGAGGTGGCGTTTCCTGCCGGGCAGGGCGAAGATGGGGTTTAAATGAAATAGCTCATTTAAAAAGCCTGCCTCGGTGTCGGGCCCCACGGCAAGCTTCCGATCAACAGTGGTTGTTACTAAAGTGAGGGTGCACACCGCTCTTCTGGGTGGAGGGGGAGACATGGTTCTCTCCCTGCTCTCCAAGGGGGGCTTGCCCTTGAGAGGTCCCGGCAGCGGGGCATGTGGCTCAGAGGGCCACAGCCCATGGCAGGCATTCTCGGCTCTGAGTTGGCTTCTGTTGCCTCCAAAGCAGGGGCAGCTGAGGTTGGTCACTTTCCTGCTAGCAGTTCCCAAATTCCAACGATAAAGAAGTCCACCTGGTGGCAGGGGAGGAACTGTTTCCAGGTTCAACCTCCAGCTGCCAAAAATCTTCTTTGGGGCTGGGGAGGCTGGGAACAGGCCGAGCCTCACTTGGCCTCCTTTCTACAGGGCCACCGAGCTGCAAGTCTGTCCCTGCCTGGTTCCAAGCCCTCATCCCTCCTTGGGTGTGTCTCACAGAAGGAAAGACACAGCAGGTTTCTCCCCGAGTTAGAGCGGCTTCTCTGGGCCTGCACTCGTGGTCACGCACCAGCGGCAAAGTGCCTCCTGTTCCCAGCATCCTCCCTACTGATGGGAACCGAAGGGGAGCAGCAAGGACTCCGAGGAGGAGAATAAAAATAAAACGTCAAGCTGATGTGACCCTGATGTGACCCAGAGGCAGTCACCCACACGCTGGGAAAAGCTTTTGAAAAGCTTATTTGGCTGCGAGAGCAGCTCAGCGAGGAAGCCTGGGTGGGTTCCAGGAGCCAAACCACAGGTGCTGAAGGAAGGAGCCAGGGGTCACTTGCGAGCGGCCTGGGCAAGCAGCTGGGGTGGGGACGCCCCCGCGGCAGCTCCCTGCCACCCCACTCAAGCTGACCTTACCTGTACTGTTTCGAGCCAGCGATGAAGATCCGTTCTGAGAAGGTGGGGCTGAACTCTTGGCTATTCTCACCTTTTAAGTAAAGGCAAAGGGGTTGGATGAGCAGAAAGGAGAGAGAAAGAACAGGGGAGAGGCACTTAGAGGAGAGGCACTTTGCAGATACCCTCCCGGCCACTCCTCCTTCCCAGACCCCTTCTGCCTGGCGGCTCACCTCCTCTCACTGGCAGCCTCACCCCTCCCTCCCAGCCTGTGGGTCAAGGCACAGGGCGTGCCTACAATATGGGATCACAGGGTGCCCACCTCACTTCACGTACTGTGAGGTGTGAGATGATCTATATAAAACACTCAACTCAGTGCCTGGCACACGGTAACAGCTCAACAAATATACACTATTACATATAACGCGTGTGTGCGCGCACGCGTGTGCAGTACTACCATTACCATGTCACTCACTCCACTTTAATTTTTATTCTCTCATCTCTCGTCAAAGGCCAGCCAGAAGGAAGCGGAAGATGAGGGGAAGGATGCGTGTATGTGAGAAAATACCATTATGAGCTGTAGGTCTCGCCAGGCTCCACCCAAGGAAACCTCCTGGGGTGGAGGGTAGGTGTCGGGTAGAGAGGGGATTCCTGGCCCTCCCCACGCCCCTGGGAGTTTCTCAGGCTCCGGTGGCAGCCACTGCTCCAAGCCATCTTGAGGTATTGTGAGTGGAAGCAGAAAGGATCAGCCCGGGAAGCCCCGCAGACCCTGCATCGGCCTTGCAGGCCCGAGGGCAGGCGTTCATTCTTTGCGGGGGTTGGGGGGCGGCAAGCACCGGCGTGGAAGGAGGTGAAGGGCCCAGGGCCCAGGGCCCAGAGAGGCTTTCCGGGACACCTGGCCTTTCCTGCCTGGGCCTCTCCAGAGATGCTCAGGCTGCCCAAGGTCCCAGCAGAAGGCCTGCCTGATGGCCCTGCAGAGAGGGCCCAGGACCTTGGAGCCCAAGCATTCCTGTCTCCCAGCTCCCTTCCCCCGCTCTGGTCATGAGCAAGGCCTCTGTCTGCCACTTCTCCCTTCTTGTGCTTCACTCCCCTGCACTGTTCGAGCTCCCACTTCACACTGATCCTTGGCTTAATTCCCAGGTGTGTCTTGCAAGTCTTCTATGGTGGTCACCTTGACTTCCCTCTTCCACAGGGGGACCCTGAGTCCAGCCCCATCGGTGCCCAACCACCCTTGCACAAGCGCTGCACCCACTGCAGGCTCCCCACCTGCCCTCTCTGCCAACACTCCCAGCCCAGGGCTCCTTACATTCGGCCTGGGCGATGATGGAGATGGCAGCCGGCCCGCCCTCGGAGCCTTCCTTGGCTGTGCCTTTGGTAATCACGTCGTTCAGGATCTCCCACTTCCCGCAGAACATGGGGCTCTTCTCCACGGCCTCGAGCTTGTGGACGGAGCTCTGCTTCGTCTCCGTTGCCTGTGTCTTCTCCTTGGCTTTGGCGAACTCCTTCTGCTGTCCGACCGCGGAGCCGGGGGCGCCTGGGCAGGCCATTTCCATCACTGCCATCTCCCAGGCTCACGCTCACCCTGTGAGAGACCACACACAGAGCAGGTCACCCCCAGACCCCGAGGCGCCCAGGTGTCAGGCTTGGGTGGGAGGAGAAAAGCAGGGGGCAAAGGGTCTCTACTTCCTCATGCCACACATAGCTATCCCTCCAAATGTTCCAAATGGCAACCTCACCATTGTTCCACGTGGGGTGAGCCCCCCAGTCCTACTGGCCCCTCCACAGTAAATGGCCCCTCTCTCCACCCCACAAGGGGAACTCCAGCCCGCCTCCTCCAGGAGAGATGTGGACCAACATCTGGGTTGGTTCTTTCTTGCCTTTATGAATAATGGCTGAATCTTTTTCTGTTGTTTGTTTTGTGGTGAACTTTGCTTCCCCAGAACAGGGTGGTGGATCCTATACTCCAAAACCATCAGTCACATCACTGATTCCGCAGAAGCCTTGCTTCGTAGAGGACATGCCTGCACCATCCATGATGGCTCTTCTCCAAGTGGAGAGAACCACGGTTTTGTTTTGTTCCCTAGCTAGAGGTAGATACATGTATGTATACGTGTGTGTGCACACGTGTGTGTACATAGGCATCCAGATGTGTGTGTTTGTATATATATATAGAGGGATTTGTGTGTATATTTATATAAACATTACATGCATACACATAAATGAAATCTTGTAAATTGAAAAACCAGCATGCAAATGGCAATACCAGCACTTGGCTCCTTTCACGAGATGCATCTGTTTGCGGCTCTCCAGAAGGAACTGACATGCTTCCTTCTGTAATGTCCAAACTCATTTGCTGAAAACCTCTCCTAAGTATCAGTTTTCTTTCAGGCAACATTAGTAGTGGAATTTATATTAGAGCCGTGGACACCAACCGACACCTCTAGAAATATGAGGACAAAGCGCAAGACGTCACCTCTCTCTGGGCTCCATCTCTACCAGCTCTGCGTTCCCGTAGAGGCAGAGGGGAGAGAGAGCCCACTGTTGTGACAATCTGTGCAAGCAGCACGTGGGCTACGGTTGTCACGGAAGAGAATGGCACCACCCTGAGGTTGTTACCATTTGGGAGCCTTTTTAAAGACTGGGGCGTGGACTCCCAAGGGCAGGGCCCTTCTGGGTCGTGACTTGCTTGAGACAAAGCCTGAGAAGGCATCGGCTGCAGACAGGCCTTTAATAAGTGCTCTCTGATGGCAGCCTGGTCCTAAGGCTGTTACTAACAGATGCGGTCTTCCCTGCGGTAGCTCCATTCATCCCGGATCACTCCTCCATCTGCTCTTGCGCGAGAAAGGCAGACCGTGGGAAGCCGACCCTCCAACACCTCTGACCTTCTGCCGGATCAGGCTGGAAGCTTACAAGAGACAGTGGGATGCTGGGAAACACTAGGCTGAAACCTCCTTCCTACTGCGTCTGCCTCACCACAGTGGCTACGAAAGGCTGAGTCAGCTTGACTGGGGTGTGGGTGTGGGGGTGCCTTCAAGGGCCTTCTAGCTTTGAACTCAGCAGCTCCAGCTTTCAGCCTGGATGCCTGGGTGTGGTCCTGCAGGCCCGATGCTCAGGAGGCTGAATGGGTGGCCTCATTGTTTCTTGATGACCTTAAGAAGTCTAAGGGGTGTTCTGACTTCAATTAGGTGAAAGCCCTGCAAGGCAGGCTGTTTCACTTGTAACCATACTGTCATCCCACCCCACACCTCCACAGCCCCTTCCATCTCCAAAAAGGACTTGATCCAGGGCCTAGAGTAGGGCCCACCTCTCTCGGCCTCTTTATAAGGGAAATGAGATCTTAAAAACAGACCCCAAGGCCTTCAAACCTAATAGTATTAGAAGCGTGCCTATAGGGACATTGCTTTAATCTCCTCATTAAAAAAATTTTTTTTGTTTATTTGGCTGCACTGGGTCTTAGTTGCAGCATGCGGGCTCCTTTAGTTGTGGCATGCATGTGGGATCTAGTTCCCTGACCCTGCATTGAGAGCACGGAGACCGCTGGACCACCAGGGAAGTCCCTCTCCTCACTTTTATTTGAAGAATTGCAGGCTTAATTAGGCAGAGACTTGCCCCAGATCACCCAGCCTGTGTGGGGCAGTGCGGGGCCAGACCTAGTGGGCTGTGCTGCCCACTCCCCAGTCCCCTGGGCTGCAGGCAAACACAAGGAGGAAAGTCGTGGTCCTCCCCAGGCAGAAGGCTTCTGAGGGTGAGAGGTGGTGTTGCCTGTGTAGAGCAGAGTGGGGCATAGACGAAACAGCCGGTGGTGGCTGCATGACGGAATCAAAGGGTGATGCTGAGCATTGGGGATGAAGAGAGAGTTTCATCTGACGGTGAGAGAAATGAGGCCAGCAGTCAATCTTGCTCCGAGGGCAAGATCTTAAACCCAGATGTTTAGAGGTCTATAGAGCTGCACTCAGGCTCAAGTGGCCTGTCCTGCCTGACACGGCTCATCCTGAGCTGGAGCTCCTCCAGACAGGCTGTGGGGCACCCCCTCCCCCAGAAGCTGCCCTTTCACCTTGGTGGCTAGGTAGGCTCCTGATCCTCCTTCCAGGAGCACTCCAGGCTCCCTTGTCCCAGAGAAGCCGAGGCTGAGGCAGCTGAGCTTGGGGCCTCCTCCTCTGTAGTTCCCTGATGACTCATCCGGCAGCCTATCAGGCAGAGAGAGGAACAAGGCGGCCTGAGAAGCTAACCCAGCAGCTGGCAGCTGAATCTGTGAAGGGCACGGGGAAAACAGGGCTGACCCTCACCTCCCAGGGGCACGAAATCTCGGCCCGGGAGCTGTACAGCTTCTCCTGTGTCTGGCTTTCCTGTGCCACATGACCATGACTCAGACCCTCACCGACAGTCTCCAAGTTCAAGAGGCTATTTTCAGGACACTTTGGCCTGACAGCAGCTCTCCGACACATACACACGCTTGCTTCCTCACTCTTCCCCACTTCTACATGGGTTCTGATCTACAAAAAATGGGGTTCTGCACTAAGCCTGGGGCTGCTGATTGGGTGGCCTGCCCAGCTCTGGGCTTCGGTCCCTGGCTCGTTGCCCCAGCCCAGAGCCCCGCAGCTTTGCCCCTTCTCTCTCACTCCTGCAGCTTGTGGGAAGTGAGGACTAAGTGGGAGCCCATTGTGTCTCTGCCTTTGAAGGCAAGTCAAAATCCTGATCCATTACTCAGCTGGACTCTCTCCACAGCTCCACTCGGGCCCCAGATGCATTCTTCCCTCTGCTCTCTGTATCGGAGCCGAGGACATGAGCAGTGACAATAGCCACACCCTCTCAGCTCACCCACAAGGCTATGAAAACACAAGGGGAAAGGAAAGGGGCAGAACTCATTCAGTATTCTTTCAGGGCCTGATCCACATACACTGACTATTCTCTCTTCTGTGGTGCCTCTATGACCCCCTGGAGGGATCCGGGGGTAGGAATGAGCGGGATGGTACCAGATTAACCCTGGGCTCAAGCTCAACTCCCTCACCAGCTAGTAAAGATCTTCTGTCCAAGTTGAGGTGTTCTTAATGTGGGTTCAAGGAGGTCTGGGAGCCCTAGACACTATTTTTGTTTTTTTCCAGGGAAGAGGTCCATAGCTTTCATCATATCCTCCAAGGGTCTGACATTCCTCAGAAAGTTGCTCTAGTCTCCCCAGAAGATCAAGGCCAGGGCAAAATGCTTGCTCTGCCTCCACATTTTTACGCCGAGGGAAAGCTCACTAATGTAGTGCCTTCCTACCTGAGTGCAAGTTAGAATGACCACCTCAGATGCACTCGCCCTAGGTCTACTGAATCAGCCACTGGGCACTAGGCCCAGGATCTGTGCTTTTGACAAGTTCTCTGGATGATTCCAATGCCCAGAGGCCAGGGACTGCCATCTGACCCCCGCTCTATACTGTAAGGCTGCCCTGTCCAACATGGCAGCCACTAGCCACATGGCTATTTACATTTAAATCAATTCATTTAAAATAAAATTTAAAAATCAGTTCCTCAGTTACACTAGCTACCGTATATGGCAGTGCACACAGAGGACATTTCCATCACTGCAGAAGGTTCTATTAGACAGTTCTCATCTGAGGCTATGATAGCAATGCTTTCTCTGACAGCAAAATTTCTGTTCCTAGGATTCTGGGACAGGAATGGGGTTTAGACTAAATGAGTGCTTGATTAACTGGAAGGTACGAGAATAATGTTTAAAATTTTGATGACAACCTTTCTAAAATGTATCATATTTCAGTTCCCTGTTTTAGTAAGGTCAGTAAAAACACTAGATTAGGAACCACGAGATATGAGGGCAAGCCTTGGAAGCTTTTTTTAAAAAGCAGCAGGACCATTTTTATTAAATGAAATCCACCTCAACCCCCACAATATAAAAGAGCAAGAAACGTGCAACTGCTACGTAATTCACATTAGAAACAGCTGCTCTGCTGAAGAAGGTGGGCAAGGGCCACACATACTCAGCTTCCCTTCATCCACCACAGACCTCCCCAGAATCCTAGGTCTCCAAGAAAAAGAGTCTGAAAACTAGTGGCCTAGGAAACCTTTTGAGGTTCCTTCTAGTTTCCCAAATGCCACTGATTTGTCAGGATTATTTGAGGGCTGGATGACTCCAATTCAGAATGATAATTGTCAATATCTACTAAGCACAGCCATTATTAATGTCAATTTCAGATGTGAAAACGGAGGCTTTAGAGAAGTTCAGTAGCCTGTCAGAACAGTCACACAGGGACAAGTTGCAGAAGTGGGGCTGAACGTGCACTGCTGCCTCCCCAGCCTTCATGCTAAACCTTGAGCAGGCCACTGAGTTTCTTCTCATAGCTTCTTCAGAGCTGCATTGAGGGCTGAAGGAGGTAGAGTACATGAAATGCCAATCACCTTGCCTGGCCAATAGAAGCTCATAAACGCCCTCACTGAGACAATGGGACTTCTTTGTTTCAGCATCATACAGCCAAGGTGTCAAGCCTTACCTAAGGCACTCAACACCTTCAGCCCTGATTCTCTGTATATCAAAGAGAAATATAGGGCCATCTTGAAAATGTCCACTGAGGGGCCAGGGCAGACCAGGGCAAATCCCTCTCATGATATTTCATCTGGAAATAAAAACTTGTCCTTCTCTGAATGCCCAGAGGGGACAAATAACAGAAGTAGAGGAACTCAACTTCCTTAATAAGATACTAGTTGAAAACCAATCTCATTCTGACGCTTCCTCTTTTAAGCCTTCAGCTTGCCCGGCTACTAGGCCACATTGGGCCAGCCTCTGCCTATCAAGAACAAGGGGTGTGCAGGAAGGGGAACCAAGGGCAAGCGCTGGGCAGAGTAACCTGGCCAGGCAAGACAGCTATCTGGCCAGGCGGACCCAGAGATCCCCATGTGTTCTCAATCCCAGCTCCCTTTTCTGCCCTGCCTATCCTCCCCAAGCCCCTACCCTCAGCCTCTGTTCCAGCCACACTGCTCCTTTCACTTCCCTGAGCAGGGCAGCAACGGGTGAGCCTGATTCTTTTCCTCTGCTCATCCCGTTCCCTGTGAAGAGTGTCTTCTTCCTTTATTACTATCTGTCCAGATCTCACCTATCCTTTATAACCTATCTCCTCAATGAAACCGTTTCCGGTAGGCTCCCGCATTCACCCAACAGGTATTAAATGACAGTCTCCTAAGTGCCAGGGACTGTCACAGTCACTACCATTCATTAAACATCTTCTGTGTGTTGGGCATGTGCTAGGGGCTTTATCCATGTTATTGATGAACCTCACAGCAACACTGCAAGGTTGGTAATATTTTTACAGATGAAGAAACTAAGGCTCTGAGAGGTAAACTGCCTGCAGAAACTAATAAGGCCCAATTTATACAACTAGAGCATCTAACATGGGGTTAGGGCTAAAGGCAGGACACTCCTGGCCCTTTCCCCTGGGACCCAAGGATCCTTAGTTCCTTTCTAGGATAAAAGTTGTTGGCAAAGGTACCTGGAACTGCGGGAACTGAGCAATATTACTACCCATGTGCATATTACTACCCCTATTTTACTCGCAGGATCTGCCCACTGTTGGTAATAATTTCTTAGCCTATGTAGGCAGGAAGGACAAGAACTAAAAATGAGGGGTCTCATCAGTAAGGGCTGGATCACCAATAAATTGGTCAGACTTCTAGTGGAGTTACTCCAGTACGTGTTCCTGGGATGTTACCAGTTTTCATTTGATTAGTTTTAACAGGTCATTTCATTTTCTTAATACAATTAAAAAAAAAAATCCACACAATACACAAACACAGCAACAAGAGTTCCAGGAAAGATGGTACTATCTTCAGGGAAAGAAGCACTGAAGGCTGTGCTTTGGCAAGCAGAAAAGTAAACCAGAGAAGAAATGGGATGCAAGAAACAATGGTAGGCATAGGAATCGATACGATATGTTGGTCAATTTAATTAACAATTGAATGTAAAAAAAATTAGTTTCACCCTGAGAAAACCATAATTCAAAAAGAGACATGTACAACAATGTTCACTGCAGCACTATTTACAATAGCCTAGACATGGAACCAACCTAAATGTCCATCGACAGATGAATGCATAAAGAAGATGTGACACATATATACAATGGAATATTACTCAGCCATAAAAAGGAACGAAATTGAGTTATTTGTAGTGAGGTGGATGGATCTAGAGTCTGTCACACAGAGTGAAGTTAGTCAGAAAGAGAAAAACAAATACCATATGCTAACGCATATATGTGGAGTCTAAAAAAAAAAAGGAAAATGGTACTGATGAACCTAGTTGCAGGGCAGGAATAAAGATGTAGACATAGAGAATGGACCTGAGGACAGGGCGTGGAAGGGGGAAGCTGGAGCGAAGTGAGAATAGCATCAACATATATACACGGCCGAATGTAAAATAGTTAGCTAGTGGGAAGCAGCAGCACAGCACAGGGAGATAAGTTTGGTGCTTTGCAATGACCTAGAGGGGTGGGATAGGGAGGATGGGAGGGAGGCTCAAGAGGGAGGGGATATGGGGACATATGTATGCATATGGCTGATCCACTTTGGTGTAAAACAGAAACTAACACAGTATTGTGAAGCAATTATACTCCAATAAAGATCTATTAAAAAAAAAAGAATTTAATCTACATAAGCACATATGGTCTACATTAAAAAAATTATTTTATAATGTAAAAGAGAAACAGAAATAACTTGCTCATTTTACCACTAAAAACAAAAACTACATTTGATAGCCATGAACATTTCGCCAAATAGAAAATGTCCAAGAACAGATAGATGAAACAAACAAATCAATGGAAAGTATTTCTCAAACAGACTAAAATTATATGTGATTAAATGAGGAAACTTTTAGATTGAACAATATGAAGTCATCATTTTTATAAGTCAAAAATAGTAAACAATCCAGTAGTTTTATATTTTTCTATCAAATATATAGGATGGTTTCTACATTATACAAGCCTTTGGGAAAATAGCAAAAATAAAGAAATTTTAAAATCTCAAAAAAAAATTAGTTTAGGGCTTCCCTGGTGGCACAGTGGTTGAGAGTCCGCCTGCCGATGCAGGGGACACAGGTTCGTGCCCCGGTCCGGGAAGATCCCACATGCCGCGGAGCAGCTGGGCCCGTGAGCCATGGCCGCTGAGCCTGTGCGTCCGGAGCCTGTGCTCCGCAATGGGAGAGGCCACAACAGTGAGAGGCCCGCGTACCGCAAAAAAAAAAAAAAAAAAAAAAAAAAAAATTAGTTTAAAGCACTTTAAAACATTAAGTTTTCAAGTCAGACAATCAGGATTTTAAAAGATCCCTCTAGATGCTAACTAAAAGAGACGAAACAAAATTATACAGAAAGATTCAGAACAAAGGATGCAAAGAGATATGCCAGGCCAATACTAACCAAAAACATTTAATGTTAATATCAGACCAAATACTTAAGACAAAAAGATATAACAATCACTTATATGCATGCAACAAGGAGCCTCTAAATCCAGAGACTTGTGGCAGGTTGAGGCTTTCTGGATGAGTAAGGTCTTGCCTTCGGAGTGTCCTGTCATACTGCAGAGAACTGCAGGATCTTATAACACAGAATTCTTTGAACATGTATTGGTCTGCTGGGTATAGGGGCTTTGCTGAGCACTGGGTGTACGCTGAGGGAGAAGATGCAGCAGCCCATTGAGGAGCTTACAGTCTACTGGGGAAAGAGACAAGTAGTCTCTTACCACACAGAGATGCAATGACAGCACAGACACATAGCAGATGCAGTGGGAACACATGGAGGGACAGCTAGCCCAGCCTGGTGGGGATCAGGAAAGGCTTCTTAAAGCAGGTGACACCTGGGCTGAGTCTCAAGGGGTGAGTGAGAAGTTCCCAAGAAAAAAGGAGAGGGTATTCCAAGTAGAGGGGATGGCAAAAGTTAAGGAACAGGGGTGAATCTATGTAGGAATCACAAACAGCTTGAAGTTGTTGGTGAGCAAAGCTTGTCGAGAGTTGCAGGAGATGAGGTTGCCTGTGGAGTTCAGGTACCAGATCATGGAATTGTGCTTGGTCCTGATACACCCCCAGGGGTGAAATTCTCAGAAGAGTGAGAGGTGTCTAATTCAGGGGCAGAGTTCCAGATGGAGGAACCTACAGCGTAAGGGCAGATGGTGGATGCTGGGCATTAAATGAAAATCCTGCCATTGGGACAGAACCCTCCACCACCTGCCCAGCCTGGGCTGATAAAATCACAAGTTACAGGCCTCTGGAAGGCTTGCTAATTTCCCCTTCGGCAGAGAAAGGGAGTGGGCACTGGGACCTAGAAACAGACATCGGAAGAAGGAGCACCCTGAGTGAAACGCAGCTGGAGGAATCTCAACACCTGCCTCCTCGCCAGCTTGAGGCCTGCTTCCCAGGAGAGCAAGTTCTGCATAAGCATTTCCCATTAAAGAGGATATGAAATGTGAATGTAATACATTAATCATTAAAATCTTACAGGTCAGTTATAAAAAAGAAACCTGTCACGCCCACAAAACTCAATCTCACTGCCAGTTCCATAGGTCAAACTGCCAGGTAGATGAAATGTATGGAATAAAATTTATGACCATCCCTAATTCCCACCACACATCAAGGGTAACCAGCTCTATCTGTCATACAGAGTGAAGTAAGTCAGAAAGAGAAAAACAAATATCATATGCTAACACATATATATGGAATCTAAAAAAAAAAAAATGGGGCTTCCCTGGTGGCGCAGTGGTTGAGAGTCCGCCTGCCGATGCAGGGGACACGGGTTCGTGTCCCGGTCCCGGAAGATCCCACATGCCGCGGAGCGGCTGGGCCCGTGAGCCATGGCCGCTGAGCCTGCGCGTCTGGAGCCTGTGCTCCACAAAGGGAGAGGCCACAACAGTGAGAGGCCCGCGTACCGCAAAAAAAAAAAAAAAAAAAAAAAAAAAATGGTTCTGATGAACTTAGGGGCAGGACAGGAATAAAGACGCAGATGTAGAGAATGGACTTGAGGACACGGGGAGGGGGAAGGGTAAGCTGGGACGAAGTGAGAGAGTGGCATGGACATATATACACTACCAAATGTAAAATAGATAGCTAGTGAGAAGCAGCCGCACAGCACAGGGAGATCAGCTCGTTTCTCTGTGACCATCCAGAGGGGTGGGATAGGGAGGGTGGGAGGGAGACACAAGAGGGAGGAGATATGGGGATACATGTATATGTATAGCTGATTCACTTTGTTATACAGCAGAAACTAACACAACATTGTAAAGCAATTATACTCCAATAAAGATGTTAAAAAAAAAAAAAGGTTAACCAGCCCCACATGTGCAGGAACACCGCTGTCTACAGGCCCTTTCAAATGTTTAAGACACGAAGTCACCTCACTATTCTATTAGCACAGGCCTTACCCACTTCCAGCTTCTCCCTGACCCCTCCCATCTCACAATGAGGCCACGCTAATCTTAAATCATGATGTCCTTAAGATAACCTCAAGCTCAAAGACATCTATTGGCTGTGCACTGCTTACGGGTCTGGTCCCAACTCTGTGGTCCATAATCTGTCTTACCACTGTTTCCTTAAACACAGGGTTTGGCTCTGGCCAGTCTGATCTCTCAACACCCCGCTGGCTACTCAGATCTACAGGTCTCCGTGTGTGCTTCGTCCTTGTGTGGGCCGTGCTGCACATCCTGCTTGTCCTTCCCAGGCGAAGCTCAGGCCTTCCACCTCCAGGAAGTCCCCGCTGATAGCACCTGGTCTCCTTACTCTCCTCACCCTCACTCCCTTTACTCGTTAAATAAAATAATGTAGGTGAAAGAACTCTAAATGTGATAAATCATCATACACCAAGGGAAGATAGCCATTTCTTGTGCGCACAACTCCATAATTGCAATCTAGGAGGTATGGAGCAGATAGAAATATGGGAAAAGATGTACAAAGACGTTCAGTGTATTGTTATAATAGTAAAACACTGAAACAAAAATGTCTAATTACACGGGGAGGATAATTATTAAATAAGTCATAGTACATCCATTAAAAATGCTTACAAATAATATTTAACCATATGGAAAAATGCTTATGGGATACAACGTTAACAGAAAAAGGATACAGAATTATATCTAAGGTATGATCCCACCTAGCATGTGTCTGTATATTTTATCAACATTTATAAAAATGCAGACACCTAGCACAGACATGCAGCAATGGTTCTCCCTTGGTGGTGGTAATATTCTTTATACTTTTCTAATTTTTCCACATTTTTTACAGTGAGGAAGTACTACTTTTCCCAGTCTTCATTTTTCAACAGATGTTTCCAAATGGTAAAAATAAAATACAGAAAGGATAAACAATGAGAAATATAAGTCCCTCCCACCACTCCCTCATTCTTCTGAGGGGATCCCCATTACCAGTTTCTTACATATCCCTCCAGAGATGCTCTCTGCGAGGTATTACTTTTACAGTGAAAACAAGCTATAACTAAAATAAGGTCTCTTGGTATGGGATGAGAACTTAGGAGGCGTCTGGTCCACATCTGTGACTGGGGCTTCATAAATACGTGACGACTGCTTCCTCACCCCGCACACACACACCACACACACAGGAAACCTTGCCAGAAACTTGGGGGCTGTTCAGTGAGTTCTGGCAGCAGGGCCGCTAAAACAGAAGCTGGAGATGGGTAAGCTTGTCCCTCCTGGTTTTGGTTTTCATTTCACTCTCTTTCTAGTTTTCCCTGGGGGACTGTGAGTTTCATCCGTTGGGACTCAAGAAGCAGGAAGGTGCTCAGCGATCGCTGTGCCAGCCGTCCTCAACTCTGATGGCCAGTGCTTCCCTGCTTTTACTTTATAACCATCCAATGACAAGTGTATGCAGCGGTGAAGATGCTGGGTAAGACATGCTCGTGGGCACAAGTGGCCCCATAAAGAGTGGGAAACAGCAGAACTGGACCTGAGAGAAAACCACTGGCCCCTCGGTGGCTGCTGATGTCAAGGGGTAGGATCTGAGGGCTGGTCCCAACCCGGGGAACCTGAAAGAGGCAAGGGTTTCAGGCTAGTATATCTGACACTGCTTCCTTGTATATCTGACACTGCTCTTTCTTTTAAAAAAAAAGAAAAAAATTATTTTGTTTTCAAGTACAAATATAATACTTGTTCATTATAAAAAATTAAACAATACAAAAAGTGTATATATTAAAAAAAAAATCCCTGCACCATTCCCTTCTCCCTGCAATGTTAGAAACAGGTTTGGTGTAAACCCCTCTAGTTCCATTACTGTACATATACGAACATAGAGTTTGGGACTTTTTTTTTTTTTTTTTTTTGCGGTACGCGCGGGCCTCTCACTGTTGTGGCCTCTCCCGTTGCGGAGCACAGGCTCCGGACGCGCAGGCTCAGCGGCCATGGCTCACGGGCCCAGCCGCTCCGCGGCATGTGGGAGCTTCCGGGACCGGGGCACGAACCCGCGTCCCCTGCATCGGCAGGCGGACTCTCAACCACTGCGCCACCAGGGAAGCCCTGGGACCATTTTTAAAATAAACATAGGATTATACATACATAATATTCTATACGTTGCTTCTTTCACTTAACAATGAATTATGAATACTGTTCCATTTCAGTGTATGTAGGTCTATCTCATTCTTTTTAATGGTTCCATAAGATTTTATGGTACAGATGTACTATCATTTTCTCACTTTTTCTTCTATGGGTGGATTTTCAAATTGTTTCCATTTTTTATTCTTGTAAGTAATATTGCAAAACAACACCTTTATTCACTTCTTTGTGCACTTTTCTTTCTTTTTTTTTTTCAGCCGTGCCGCACAGCTTGCGGCTTGTGGGATCTTAGTTCCCTGACCAGGGACTGAACCCATGCCCTCGGCAGTGAAAATGCAGAGTCCTAAACACTGGACCACCAGGGAATTCCCTCTTTGTGCACTCTTACAAGTAACTCTAGGTGGTAAATTGCTGGGATCAGAATTCCTGGGTAACCCTTTTCTTAGTGGGTTAGTGGCCCTTTCTTCTCTCCTGTTTCTATGTGTCAGGGAAGTAGGCAGCATCCATCAGTTAAGCACAGGTGGTTACCAAACACTACACTAGTTATTTGCTAGAAAGACTATCCTTGCCCTCAAGGTGCTTATCTAGTCGGTGCAAATGGGTGGATGGATAAATAGATGATCAAGGAATCTCAAAATGACCTTGAGATCAGAAGGGCCCTGGACGTCATTTATTCCAACATAGCACTCAATGATCCTGAGGGATGGCCATCCAGCTACTTAACAGGATGGTCTTGCCATCAGAAGATCTGAGTTTGGGGGCTTCCCTGGTGGCGCAGTGGTTGAGAGTCCTCCTGCCGATGCAGGGGACGTGGGTTCGTGCCCCGGTCCGGGAGGATCCCACATGCCGCGGAGCAGCTAGGCCCGTGAGCCATGGCCGCTGAGCCTGCGCGTCCGGAGCCTGTGCTCCGCAACGGGAGAGGCCACAACAGTGAGAGGCCCAGGTACAGCAAAAAAAGAAAAAAAAAAGATCTGAGTTTGAATCTGGTGTATAACCATGGGCAGATAACGTAATCTGAGACTCAGGTATCTCATCTGTTAAATAAGGATCCTCAAACGTACATAACAGGATTTTACAGGACAATTAAACACAAGAAACAATGTTTAAATGCCCAGCAGGGTGCCTGGCACACAGGGGATGCTCTAGAAACATTAGCAGAACCTCCAGTGAGCGGGAAGCTGTTACAAGATGAGCAGTCCTTTCCGGGACTGGAAGTGCCAGTTGTTTGACAGTCCTCGCCTGTGCAGAGTTGAAACCACCAGCCAGCAGCCCTAGCGTTGGAAGGAAAGTCTGGAACGGGCACAGTCAAAGGAGGAGGGGAGCATCCCAAGAGCAGGGAGGCAGGAGCGGCCAGCAGGAAAAGGACCACCCATGACAGGGGTGTTGTTTGTTTGTTTGGGTTTTTTTTGGCTTCGCCTTGCATGCGGGATCTTAGTTCCCTGACCAGGGCTTGAACCTGTGTCCCCTGCAGTGGAAGTGCAGAGCCCTAACCACTGGACTGCCAGGGAATTCCTGAGGGGGTTGTTCTTTGAAGAGCATTCTGCACACGCCATCCAGCCTCTCTCTCCTGGCAGTGCCTCAGCTCTGAATGGACTCAAGAGTGACCCACCAGTGCACAATGAACAAGGACCCAGAAGTCCTCGGCACCTAGAGCCGAAATCAGTTGTCCTGTGGACATCTTTGGGTGTTTTCAACAACCTGCTGCTATATGTATACACAGAATTACATGCCGGTTGTCAATAATAATAAAAATAATAATGACAGCTGTTATTGTTTGCTATGTATTAGGTACATTAGGCAATGCTTGCTATGTATTACATGTGTGTTACTTCTTGAATCCTCACAATAACTCTAGTATCATCCCCCTTAGATGGAGGAATAAATTGAGGCTCAGTAGGTCAAGTAATTTTCCCAT
Source organism: Orcinus orca (assembly GCF_937001465.1). Taxonomy (NCBI): domain Eukaryota; kingdom Metazoa; phylum Chordata; class Mammalia; order Artiodactyla; family Delphinidae; genus Orcinus; species Orcinus orca. The sequence goes on along the minus strand of NC_064577.1, from coordinate 38,679,207 downwards.
GGTCACACTGCAAGGAAGTGGCAGAAAAGCAGGATTTGCACGTGGGACTCTTTTATGTCAAAGTCCATACTCTTAACCATGACACTGAATCCATTTTCAAACGATTCAAGCTTTAAAAATTGGGACCCAAATGCAGAAGCTGCCACAAGCCAAAGGTTTGTTAATGAGAAACCCAGGGACTGACCCAGGAGGAAGCATCTCAGTTAGGAAGCATAAAAACAGCCAGCCTCTGTTTTGGAAAAAGCAACTTTAAAATGGCAATGGGGATCAGAGACTCCAAGCATGTGGCAGGCCTGTGTTCCTTAGCCCACCCATGCCCAGCACAGCTGGACCCATCCCAGGGACCAACAGTATGAAAACGTTCAAATTCACCATTCATTTTATATATAAAGCCTGGCTCCAGGCTTCTTGAGCCTATTTTACTGTTTTTTGTTTTTGTTTTTAATAGCAAAGCCTCGAGCATCAGTTACTAAATTCATAAACACGGTTATTACTTTGTCTCCAGGCCCTGATATAGGGTATTGTATACACTTTAAAAGTAAAGTATTACAACGACATTTTCAATTCAACTTTCAAATCCTTTGCATGAGGAGAGCCAACAGTATATAGAAAAGATGCCACTGGGGCATCACTGATCCACAGAGGCAGTTACGTAGGAGAATGGGGGGGCGGGGTAGTATTGAGAAAAACCTCAACCACTTCATTTTCTACAATACACAGCAAGGAATTTTTAATGTATGTTATATACAAAAGTTTCATAGGATCACTGAAATCTGTAGGTTGGCGTATTTTGTGTAACTGAATATTCTGATTAAGTGGGGGCTGCAGCATGTACCACTCAATAACGATCAGTTTCCGAAGATTATAGTGCAGTTAACTGCCCTCAACACTAAAATCGTGCCAAACACAACCAGCTTTCTTTGATGAGTCAAAAGGTACTTCTGGATCTTGCCAAGCCTTGAGGTCATCATTGCAAGCAAGGTCTGCTTGTGAAAAACTTTTCCTTATTTAACTTTTCAGATTGGATTCTGAGCAAGGAGCAGTTCCCTGGGCTATGGTCAATCCTGCTGCAACACAACCACTTCCCTCCTCTGTTGGTTGGTAACTCTGCTTTTCACAGGTGGGACTGGCTTCAAGCAGGGTCTACCTGTTTTCAGAGATGGAGAAAGACGGGCTCAGCCTCTTTGGAAGGGAAGAGGCTTCAAGTTCATTGTAGTTATTAGTGACTGGTCCTGAAATTGAGGAACTAGTTTGAGGAACTTCAGAATAAACAAGAAACCCAAACAACTTGGCTTTCCACAGAAGGCTTCCAACATATAGGGGTAAATGGAAGGAAGTACACAGTCCAGCTCCGCCCTTTAGCAGTGGCACCCTGATCATGGCCTCGTTTCAGATGCTGCCCTACACATCCTTTGACAGACTGGCCTGAGTGAGCAGCTTGAGGACATGTCCCTTTCAACACAGGGTCACATTCTTGTCCTCCTCCAGGAAGGGAGGAAAGGGTTTGGGACCTGTGGTATGACAGGGAATGTTCGCAGATGATCTCTGGAAGGCAGACTCTTTATTTATATTTTTATTATTATTTTTAAAAAGTTTTATTTTTGGCTGCGCTGGGTCTTCATTGCTGCGTGCGGGCTTTCTCTAGTCGTGGTGAGCGGGGGCTACTCTTCGTTGCGGTGGGCGGGCTTCTCATTGCGGTGGCTTCTCTTGTTGCGGAGCATGGGCTCTAGGCGTGCGGGCTTCAGTAGTTGTGGCACGTGGGCTCAGTAGTTGTGGCTCGTGGGCTCTAGAGCACAGGCTCAGTAGTTGTGGTGCATGGGCTTAGTTGCTCCGCGGCATGTGGGATCTTCCCGGACTAGGGCTCGAACCCGTGTCTCCTGCATTGGCAGGAGGATTCTTAACCACTGTGCCACCAGGGAAGTACCTCCAATTCTAATCTTAATTGGCAATAGCATCCTCATTTGAGGCTGGCAAAGGCCCCTTCCTCCCAAGCCTCCCACCTATCCCTAGTATTGACCAGGACTAATTCCGTTCTGATAAAAGGAAATGTCGCAGTCAGCAGAAGGTGGGTGGTGGATCTCAGATACAACAGCTCTTTGCACTTATGGGGGCCACCATCTAGATGTGACATCAAGCTTTGCCCACAAGAAAGAGCCTCTTCACTGAGAGGAGCTGGACGGATCCCGAGGGAATGATGCCCAACTATTCTGGGTCTTCTGGCTACCTGCACACCACAGGTAACACAACAGGAGAAAGATGCAGAGGAGCTTCTTGGTGCCCAGTGGGTTTGTAGCCTCACAATCAATCATTCATAGCTACTAAAGACCCACTTTGGGTACGATACTGCCTGGTGAGGTAGGACAGTGACCTACAGGTGTAGGCAACCTTTGAGACTTCCGGGTAACCCTGCCCAGAATTGTATTTTCTTATCAACCTTCACCTCCTTTTGGTTACACGAACCTCATGGTACAAGAGAGTGTCAAGTAAGTAGATTTCCGTTTAGTTTTTCTTAGACTCAGAGCAGCTGCCGCTTTGGCTCCACCCTCCCCAGGTCTGGCAAAGCTTGAAGAAAGGCCGGGAGTGATGGGATTGGGTGTGGATATATAGGAGAAGCTAGTTAAAAGATACAATTCCTACTCCAGGAGTAGTTCTTTTGTTCAAGGAGCAGCACAGCACAGTGCAAAGAGCCTGGACTTTAGTTCAGATTCTGCAATTAACTAGCCGTGTGGCCTAGGGCAACTCAGCTTCTTGGGGTCACCATTTTCTCGTTTGTAAAACAGAGCACACAAACGGTTATGATCATTTCCAGGCTATAACTCAAAGAGCTCTTTCTTGACAGAGTGGTTCAGGCCTAAGGTCACTCAGCCATGCCCACCCAAAGTGACTGCTGGCTAGTCCAGATGGATGAGGTGCGGGTAGGGGGCCTGGAGGGGAGCCTGCAACAGATAAAGGAAACAAGGTAATACTAGCTCTTCCCTGTGGCTTCAGTGAAGTCAAGCCCACCTGGTGGGGTGATCTGGACATTGCTTAGAGGTCCTTGACCCTCAGCAGTCAAGTTCAACACCAACTGCACTGGTCTAGAACACAGAGTCCGAACAAACTCTTTGCCTTGAAGGATACCTGGCCACGGCTTTAGTGGTAAGAGGGTCAGAAGGCACAGCACCCAAAAACCAGGTGGAAGAGATGGCTCAGGAGTTCCCTCTGCCGCTTCTTTCTTTTCTTTTCTTTTTTTTTTTTGCGGTACGTGGGCCTCTCACTGTTGTGGCCTCTCCCATTGCGGAGCACAGGCTCCGGACGCGCAGGCTCAGCGGCCATGGCTCACGGGCCCAGCCGCTCCGCGGCATGTGGGATCCTCCCGGACCGGGGCACGAACCCGTGTCCCCTGCATCGGCAGGCGGACTCTCAACCACTGCGCCACCAGGGAAGCCCTCTTTCTTTTCTTTTTAAATAAATATATTTATTTTATTTTTGGCTGTGTTGGGTCTTCATTGCTGCGCGTAGGCTTTTCTCTAGTTGTGGTGAGTGGGGGCTACTCTTCGTTGTGGTGCGCGGGGCTTCTCATTGCAGTGGCTTCTCTTGTTGCGGAGCACGGGCTCTAGGCGTGTGGGCTTCAGAAGTTGTGGCACGTGGGCTCAGTAGTTGTGGCTCGCAGACTCTAGAGCACAGGCTCAGTAGTTGTGGCACACGGGCTTAGTTGCTCCATGGCATGTGGGATCTTCCCAGACCAGGGCTCGAACCCGTGTTCCCTGCATTGGCAGGCGGATTCTAAACCGCTGTGCCACCAGGGAAGCCCTGCGCCTTCTTTCTGAGTCCAAACACTGGCTCCAGAAGTATGGCAGGCTCAGAATTCCAAAGTCTCCTGAAAGCCAGGGTTGAATCTAGCCTTCCTAATCACTGGAACTCTTCAGAGCCTCCAACTCAGGTGGTGAAAAGGAAAGCAGATAGAAAAGGGTTCCCCAAAAGGCCTTTTACACCAAAGTATGGTATGTATCTCTCTGCTTTTTGCCAAGGGGTTTCCCAGCTCCCTAGAGCCAAAGCTCCCCTCCTGCTTCTTTGTTGACTCTCACTGCAAGTGGGCTATTTTCCACCCTCAAGGTGGCTGGACTCAAGAGTGCAGTGACACTGCTGATCTGGGCTCTGTGCCGGGTCCACATGAACCCCCTGCCGGGGGATCCATCTCTCTGTCAGTCCACAAGCCCCGGGAGCCTTCGGTTTGCTTCCTTACCCCTGCCTCCAAAGCCCTTGGACCGAAATGAACATGATCTTTGGCAGAGGGCTTCTCAACAAGGTCTGTTCAAGACTTCCTCTGCGACTGAGCTGGGGAATAAATCGCCTGTCACCTACACCCCTGCAAGGGTGACTCACCTTCCAGAGAAAGTGCTCTGCTCACCTAAGCAAAGCTGCCTGGAAAATGACTAAGGCGCCTATCAAATGCACCCTGTGGGGCCGACCAGTTACCGAGCTGGGCCCAGACACACTCTGCCTCTCACCTCCAGCCTGAAGTGAAGTGTGGAGCTGCCACTCCAGATCTGCTGGTTTCATTTTCATCTGAACTGAGCTCCACACGAGGCTTGACATCCGGTAATCTATTTTTTCTAAAAACTAAGTTCACTTTAGAAATGACTCTTTGGCCACGAAGGCAGCTTCCCCAAGAGAAAACAAAATGTTATTTAAAGGCAACGTCAGCCTGGTGGGAGCCTGTATTTTTGTTTTGTATTAAGAAGGGGAAAAAAAAGAATTTAAAATATAATGTGAAACTGGTTTTTTTCTTGGGTGATTTAAAGGGAAATCTGCAAGTCCCTGACTGCGGATCCAGGGCCCCCAGACTGGCAATAAGTCGACAAAGCGTAGTGAGCTGAGGCTGCCACATGGTGGTGGGAACCTTGCCCCACAGAACCCAGGTTTCTCAGAGAAGAATGAGTCCTTGCTGACTTATATTCTACACAGTGTTTTCCTTTTGTTCCCCTCCAGAGTTAAGGCTAGGACTTCGCTGCACAGGGGACACAGGACGGCCCTAGAGAGGCTCAGCTCTGCCTCTTGCTCAGAGTCCTGGGAGGGCCGAGGGTGGCCAAGGGTTAGGTTCGCCAACTCTGACCAGGCGGAGCCGGAGCTTTTTTAGACTCGTTTGGAGGGTGGTAAGGGCAGGAAAACCTGACAGCTAAACCCTCTAGACAGAAGAAATGTCCCCCAGGAGGTCCTGCTGAGAAAATGACTGCCCTTATCAGGCAGTGTGACCCTTCCTGACATCATCTTACAGAAAACAGGTCTAGTCAAAGTGTTAATCGGCAACTACTAGTACTGCGATTACTACTACAACCACCATCAGCAGTTATAGCCATTGTGTCCTATGACTTATTCTGTGCCAGGCACCAAGCTCAGCACTTTACATACATTCTCTCCTTTTCTACTGAAAACAACACCACGAAGTATTTACAGACGAGGCACCCAATGCTTAGAGAAGAGAAGTGATTTGCCTGAGGTCACACAGGCAGACAGTGGCAGACCTGGACCTGACCCGACAGCCTAAACCCCCAAGTTGGATACGAAGATGCCGTGGACTTGCTCTACCGCTCCTGGCAAATCACTTGACCACTCTGCTTTAATTTCTGCATCTGTAAAATGGGGATAAGCAGACTCGCCCAGAGGATGCTCTATTCATCTTTTAGACTTTTGTTAATAATAATTATTATGGACAATCAATATCAACTAATAATTAATTGTTAACACTTATTAATTAATACTTGTTAACATAAATAGATAAATAAAGCAGCTACCCTGGTTTAGTTATATTCAAAACTGACCTGTTTTGGGAAAAAAAAAAAAAAGAAAACAACTTACCCTTTCATGAGTAAGTTAGTAGAAGAGGCAGTGAACTAGATATCAAGAAATGTGGGTTTAGCTTCTAGGCATGACACTGATTTCCTGAGTAATCTCATCCCCTTTATTTCCTTACTAGGCCTCACATTCCTGATCTTTGTCTCTGCCTCTCTTTACGGGAGTATTGTGAGAAAATACAGAAAATAGCCACTAAGTACCATTACTCTGGATGCCATACAATTTCAAGGGATTTATGTCAGGAGGATAAGAGAGGGTATAAGAGAGGGTATAAAATAGCAAGGGAAAGGGGATCTTAGTTTTTTTTTTAATTCAAGTATAGTTGATTTACAATGTGTTAATTTCTGGTGTATAGAAAAGCGATTCAGTTATACATATATATATTCTTTTTCATATTCTTTTCCATTATGGTTTATCACAGGATATTGAATATAGTTCCCTGTGCTATACAATGGGACCTTGTTGTTTATCCATTCTATATGTAATAGCTTGCATCTGCTCACCCCAAACTCCCAATCCAATCCCACCCCCCACCTTGGCATCCACAGGAAGGGGATCTTTTAAACTACTGATAGAGTACAAAGAAGGGTGCACAGGCTTCTGAGAAAAAGTGACTTTTCTCTGCATTGTCACTCAGGCAGTAAGACAAGGCCAGAACTGAAGACCTCAAATGCAACATACTTCAGTGTCTCGCTCAGCTCAACTGAAATGTTCTACCACACGATCTGCCCTATGTTTGGCCTTCCATTTCTAATCTACTGCTTTCAACATTTCAGTCAGCATCACCAAGCAAATGCAAAGCCTTCACACGTGCATCACTCTAAATGCTCACCTAGTCCTTGAAGGTGCTCAACCCCCGTTCCTTTCCCTGCTGAAGGATCTCAGGCATGCGGCGGCCAGAGAGGCTGGCTTATCCTTAAAGCTCCCTAAATCCACTGACAGGGAACTGTCCCCCTTCCCGCCAATTTCACGCTGGTGCCATCAAAAGTGCCCATAAGGCTCAGATGTTTCCAGTTTAACTGAAATACTAAAATGGGGCAAACAGGAAGCATCAGACACAACTGCGGTAGTGACTTATTAATCATGAAAGCAGAATTTTAGTTGCATTTTAACCTTTTGCCAGGAAAAAAAAAAAACACCTCTGAGATGATGGAAGCCATTGGTACAAAAGATGCTGCCTATGTGTGTATCAAGCTGACTTACACTTTTGATTTAGGACTGAATTTGGTTTTAAGATTTCTTAATTACTCTCCCAGAAAAAAACATGTGTCAGGTCAACCAACATGAATCTCTCAGCTCTTCATCAAGGCAGGCAGGCCTGTTAGGAAAGCTCATGTGCTGCCCATAGAGACAGGAAAAAAATAGGAAATTAAAAGTGACTTTGCAGGCCAAAGTGATAGGACACTCTTAAGAGGGTGCCAACAATGAGGAAAACAGCTCTGAATCGGGCTTTACCTCTTTCACGTATCTACAGGTCTCTCACCAGACCCTGGTCAGGGTGAACTGTTACCACGCACCAAACAAAATCACAACAGCTGCCTGGAGTTGGACAACCAATCAGGGCAGGCCTGCTTCTCAACATTAAGTGATATACAAACACTCCAGGCAGATCACAATGGAGTCAGTGTTCAACAGGAGAACCAAAATGAGGAACCAAACCTCTGTCTGTTGAGGCGAAATGGCCAACCAGACATTTTTGTTTAATAGATGAAGGCTCATTTGGCAGGGTCTCTGTGGTGCCGCTCCCACAAACTCTAACTGACAATACCAGGGGCGAAAAACCCCCTTCAGAGCTAACTGCTCCTTATACTCTGAAAACAGTCAGAAGGCGACCTAAAGCTTGGCGGCTTCCCGCTGTCTGATTTCACAAAAGTGCTGGAACATATACCTGGGTATATATTTCTAAAATTAAAGTCAGAGACTAGTACTTTTACTTTGAGGCCTTCTGAGAAGTTCACCACACCCTTCAAAATAAACGAGGATGTCCTCAAGGTGTCTCAAAATCTCACATGTCTGGCATTGCTGCACCAAAGGAACTGACTTTGACATCACTTAAAAAACAGCAAGAGTAAATCCAAACACTTCGTAAGACAAGCACCTGTTCTCTCATGTTAAAAGCATAAATACCCCAGCGAACACTTCTCCCTCTGTCCTGCATCTTAAGTCCCATAATGTGGTCCTGGTCCAGGGTAAGGAGCCTGGGAAAGACCCCAGTGGCCCAGGTTCAAGTCTTCACCCTGAGTCCTAGCTATGAGGCATTAGGCAAGATCTATTTACACCCCCGCCCCCAACAAACACACACCTGCCTCAGGTGCCTCACCTCTAAAGCAGGACAATACTATCTTATCACACAGACATCTGAAGGAAAAAGGAGGTTGCAGGTATGAAGATACTAAGTAAAAAAACACATCACTAATGTTAAGATACTATCTCCCTCTCATCTTTCAGAAAGACCATGTTTCTAGTCAAGGGGTTTTCAACATTTTTCCTGGAATAAACTTCAGACTTCTATTTTGTATTAGGCCCCACCTCTCATCATTTAGCTTCATCTGCTTTTCAAGTTCTTAATCAAGGGACAGGTACTCACTGTCCCCCAGTTAAAAAATAATAATTTTACCATTTACACCACTGATTTCTGTCTCTTTTCTCCATTCATCCCCTAGTCCACCCTTAGGACTGAGAGCAATATTTTAACTTCAATTAGGAAAAATCGGCTTTTTCTGAAGTTACCCAGCACCGAGGAGGTTCCCGGGCAGGTGGGGCTCTCTGTGCCTCACAAGTGGCCTCCTTCTGCCTGGTGCCCGGTGGCTGCAGGATGCCAGGGCCACGATGGGCTTCCAAGATGGGATATTTTATCTGAGCCGACAGATAAAGTCCTGAGTGGAGTGGACAGAAGAACTACAGAGGAGTCAGGGAGAGAAAGAGGATATGCTGCGAGTAGCCTGCACTGCCCCGCTGGGTGGCAAGGGCAGGTTCTGCCTCTTCTCCCAGGCTCGGGGTGTGACCCCAGAACTTCCCAGGAAAGGCCTGAGGTTTTCACTGCCCGGACAGGTGGTAGGGCTCACGGACCCGGCGCACCTGGGCGTTAGGCACCTTCCGCCCGGTGCCGAGGTGAGCCCTCATCCTGGGGGGCATCCAGGGAACAGAGCAGGAGGGGCAGGCCCGGCGGTGGGGCAGCTTGGCGCGGAGGAACAAGGATGTTGGAGAAGGGGAAGCAAGGCGTCCCTGCGCGCGCTTCGGCCGAGCGTGTGGCCTGCGGGTGTGCTGGTTGAGCACGGCGTGAGACCGTGGCCCCGGCAGCGTGCGTGAGGGAGCGCCGGCGGCCGGCCGCCAGGGCCGAGGGCCCGCGCGCGAGTGGGTCCCCCGGCCGCGTCGCTGACCCCCACCATTCCGGGGCGGCGGGCCAGGCCGCAGCCCGGCCCCGGGTTGAGAAGCGACCCATCCCCTCTGCCCCTCGCCCCGGGACTCGCTCAGGTCACCTACCGGCCAAGCGCCGATCTCCCCCACCAGCGAGTGTCACGCTCCGCTCGTCCACGATCTCCCGCCGCCGGTCGCCGACCGCTGCTCTCAGGGCCCACGGTCGCCCCGCCCCGCCCCGCCTCGGACCCCGCCCCCTCACCGCCTTCCCGGCCATCCCCGGGGCCACGCCTCCGCCGGCGGCAGCAAATTTGCCTCGCTTCGCGCCTCCTTGCTTTGGCCTCACCTAGACCCTTGGCCCCGCCCACTCCTCCAATCTAACCAATGAGACAGCGCGTCCCAGCCAGTTCTGTCCTACTGCCCCAAGCAACGATTGGTTAACGAGGCCTCGTTTCCAGGAATGGGCACTATTTCCGGACAGTGTTTATAGAGAAGAGATTGCTGGGCTGAAGGATCGACAGAAGGCGGAGGCGGTAGGGGTGTTGGTGTAACTACACATGCGCGCTCGGCTTCTGGCAGTCTTCAGGGTTGCTTTCTTCTGGAGGTTACGGGAAGGAAGGGTGAGCGTGCGCATGCGTGGGCCCCCTCCCCAACCTAGGACCTGGTTACCTAGGAGACGGCGAGGCGTGCTCTCTCTCCAGGCTTTGGTTGTGTTTCCTCTTTGCTCCGGGCCGTAGCGGCTGAGGCAGGTGTGTTGGTTGTGGAGGGAGCGGGGCGGGGCAGGGGTGTGTATTTAGAAACACTTATATTGAGCACTGGCTGTGAGCCTGGTGCTGTAGAGGCTCTGAGGATAAGATAGGTTCTAGTGCCTGCCCTCGAGGAGGTTGGGGGGCTAAAGGCCTACGCAGGTCAGACCTGTGTGTTGAAACCCAGGTCTGGTGAGAGCGTGCGGCTGGCGTGGTGCAATCCCTTTCCACAGCCAGAGAAGCAACGTGGTGTGAGCGCTGCGTGAAGCATCTCCTCGCTGGGTTTACAGGTTATGGAGCCAGAAAGAAGATTAGAGCTTTACTTATTTAAAAAAAGGACTTGGAGTCTGGATATGCACCAAGGTGTCAACAATGCTTTTCTCTGAATGGTGGGTGGGGGTGGGCGTTGGGGAAGGGGTAGGGGAGGTGCTTAAGGGAGGTATGGATATTTTTTCTTTTCTAACTTTTGCTTTTCCATATTTTCCAGCGTTACCACAGTGAGCTTGTATTTTATTTATAATAAAGAAAATATTTCCACGCTTAAAAAAAGTTTGCAAAATAAAAGATATGCCCCTACCTGGGCACCCCACCCCAATAAGTGGTCTACAACAGGCAGGTGTGGTAAGTGGCTCTAATGGTACGGGTAAGCAGGCCCCATTCAAGGCTGTCTGGGGAAGTAAGGATCACCCAATCTCTGGAAGTGTTGGAGCAAAGACCTGCTCAGGACCACTTTGCAGACAGTGGTTCATAGCTTGAAGTCTGTTTCTGGAGATCTGCATCCAACAGACATCTTGGTTGTCAGGGGATACGGAAGACCATTTAGGCAGAAAACTTAACCATCTAGAGGCCTCACCCACTCACTCAGGCTATAGATAAGTTTTGTTTGGCTGGCCCAATGTTTTTTTTCAATTGAATTTGAATGCCTTCGAGCAGAGCCTGCAGTTCCTCACAGCCCCAGCCCCCGTTGTCTTACACCCAACCACTTAACCTATGTCATTTGCCTGGCCACTAAAGTGTTTGCGGTCATGGTCCAGATAGAGCCCATACTTTGGAGCTGGACAGTCTCTGTTGCATAAACTGGCTCTGCTACTGACTGACGTGGGAAATGATGGGTAAGAAAGAAGCTGGGGGCCCTTAAAGCTGCTTCCAACCACAGGGTTTTCATTTCTGTGACTCAGGGAGAGGTAGAGCTTGGCCAGATGGTGGGTTACAGGTCAGTATCAGCAAGCCTGGATGCAGGGCTTGCCTCTTCCACCACCTGTTTGCCTCTGGGCACACCGCTTCTCAGGAAAGATGTGGGCACAGGGCCAGAGTCTGCAGACATTCCCTGGCCTGCCTTTGCCTTCTCCCTCTTTCACCATTCCTTCTTTACGACACCCAGTGCCCATGTACTTTACCCAGCTTCCCTCGACACTTCTCTCGGTCCCCGCGACGACCCACCCACCCTATCAATATTATCTGTCTTTAAATCTATCCACTAACACTAATGTGTATTACTGGGAGAGAGTGAACCTGTTGACCCAAAGTTGCAACTCCCAAGAAGGAATTTCACATCAGGTTGCAGGAGAGGAACAAACCTCTACAGACTAGTGAGGACAAGATTTGGGACTCCTGGTTTCAGCTACTTTCCCCAGGCCTTTCCAAGCCCAACTGTGTGTGAGGTGAGGTAAGAAACAACATGATACTCACTGCAAGTGAGCACTGAGCACTTCTGAGCCTTGAAATGCTGGCATCTTCTGGAAGGAGAGCTTCAGGGTAAAATTAGTTCCTTCCAACCCAGGTAGTTGAGTCACGACAACCTGGGAAGGCTTCTAGCCCTGAGTCAGTTGTGCAGCCTCAGCTCTGCTTTAAATAAAATAAGTTGGTATTTATGGGATGACTCACACCTGGAGCAGTGAGCTGGGTTCTCAGCACTCAAGGATTTCCGCATCCCACTCCCATGGTTCAAGTCCGGCAATGGAAGGGCAAGACTATGCTCTTCCACAAAGAATAGTAGCTTCTGTTTTTTGAGAGCTTATAAAAAATAAACCAGATGTTTCTAAGTGCTTTGTATGCATAATAACCTCGCTAAATATTCACTCCTGTCTAGGGTTTCCCAACCTGGCACCACTGACATTTTGGATTGGATAGTTCTTTGTTGTGGGGAGGCTATCATATATATTATACGATGTTTAAGAGCATTCCTGCCCTCTGCCCACTTGATGCCAGTAACACCACCCTCCTACACCCAGTTGTGACAAGAAAAAAAATGTCTTCAGACATTGACAGGTGTCCCAAAGGGAGCAAAAGTGCCCCCAGTTGAGAACCTTTGCAGTCTAACCTCACAGAATAATAACTATTATTATCATCCCCACTTCACAGATGAGGAAACTGAGGCTCAGAGAAAAGTGACTTGCCCAAGGTCACTTCACTGTAATAGAAGATCTGGGATTTAAACCAGGTGTGACCCAGAGCCCCTGCTCTCCTGCATGCAGGACTCTGCAAAGAGACTGTGGGCTTCAAGGAGCAAATTGCCCAATCACTTCTGTAGAAGAGTGATGAAGAGTGAGTGAATTCTGTGCATCAGTGAGAGAATGCCATTCTTGGATCATTTGTCCTTTTCTGTTTGCTTTGGAAGAAAGGCAATTATATTCTGGTTTTTATTGCCTTGGTCAGCGCAGTTCATGGTGTCCAGCAATGTCTAGTGGGAAAGTAGCTAGTGAATCATCTCTGTGTCCGTGGGTCTTAGGCCCCACTTTCCTGGGAGATCCTGAAGTTATGCTTGAAAAGAACTCGGATGTGAGGCTGAGATCAGAGAGGACTGGGGGGTGGGAATGGATGTTCCTGAAGGAGAAGCAGCTTTCTTTCTCCATCAGGGACCTGGCCGAGGCTGCAGCTGTAGTGCTGTTGCTGCCCTCCCGGGCTTGGACCTGCCCCGTTGCTGCCACCCAGTCCAGAGGTATTGGTGGGACTAGGGAGGCAGGAGAGAGAATGGGTTCAGGCAGTGGTGTGCTGGGGCTCTCTTCCTATCCTGCCACCAGGAACTCCTGTTGCTTGAAATCAGACGTGTTGGGAGTATTTACACCATAGAAATTAGCAAACAATATAAACCAGGCCTACCTACCCGCCAGCTGGTTGTTCAGCATTTACCAGCGCACCATTGCATGCAGATTCTGGATCCTGATTGACTCTCACTAATTCTGCTTAACAGGGGGAGATGGAAGGGGGCATGGCGAGCCCCAGAGCTATGGGACAAGAGGAGGAGTCCCGGTGACGTGGCTGAGGAGAGACGTGTTCATCTCCACAAAGGACGGAGCTGCCTGGGTGGGGGTCTCTGGAACACTGGGCAAAATTGACCTTACCAAGAGGTCATCTCCTGGGCGTACCTGAGACCCCTCCTGACCTTGGAGCCTTCTTAGGCTTCTTAGGGAGCCCTGGGTTAAGGCTTGACTCAAATTCTTCTCACTTCCTGATGGGTTATCCCCTGCTAGCTCACCTCCCTGCCTCCAGTCTCCTCTCAACGTCATTCTCAACCCTTCTGGTGGATTTAATCCTCCTAAGAGACCACTTAGGTCATGTGTTCTAGCCCCAGTGTCTCCACATCTCTTGCCTTTCAATTCCTCACCTTTACCTTTTTCTTCTCAACCTCCAAATGTTATCGAGTCTCCCCAGCCAAAAAACAGACCGGTAAAGAAAAAAAAACCCTTCCCCTGTCTCGACTTTCCCCTCTCAACTCCCAAACTTCTTGGTACTCCTGGTGTCTGCTTCATCTCCCACTTGTGTGTAACCCCGGCGGTCTGTTTTTTGCCCACTATCCCTTCTCTCCATGGATACCCCACTAACCGCCTCTGAGTCAGATGACCTTGTCTTAGCTCCCATATGCAGCCAGCTACAGATGTGATGCTCCGGGCACCTACTGTGTCAGGCCCTGGGGAGGGAGTGCGGGACCTCCAGACCAGTCCCTGCCCTGCCCTTAGGGAACACCCTTCCCAAGGGTGGACAGACCTTGAAAGGTGACTACAGATGAGGACCGAAATCATTTCAGGTGATGAGGATGTTGAGAGGATGGACAGAGTGTACTGTATCATGCAGGGCCCAACCAGGGAAACAGAACTCATTCCGAGTTTTTAAACATGGAATTTCACACAAGGAATTGGTTACACAGAGGTTGAAAGAGCTGAGAAACCCAGGAGGAGATGGCAAGGTAACCAGGAATCCACTATTAGTCCTGGGTTGGGGGGAAAACAGTGTAATCAGTGGCGGGGGGCCAGGGTCACTTGGAAGAAGTTGGAACCACAGAGAAGATACAATCCACTTCCATAGATACCACTCAGGACTGAGCGGGATGAAGATTCTCCTCTCCTTCCACGTTCCACCCTCTGGTCTCCTGCCAGAGCCTCTCATTGGTCCGGAGCCTGCAGGGGTCAGTCACCTGCAGTGCAGAGCAGAGAAGGTGAGGACCAGATGGGAGGGCAACAGCCCAGGACCACCACCAGGATGGGATGGGAGAGGATGAGGGGGCGACTGACTTAGTGGAGGGGGCTCAGAGAAGGCTTCCCTGAGGAACTAAGCTGAGACCTGCAAGGTGAAGGGGAATTGGAGGAGAAAACGTTCCGAGCAATAACTGACATTTTAAAAAGACTAATTTTTTTAGAGCATGAGGTTCCCAGCAAAATTGAGCAGAAGGTGCAGAGATTTGCTATCTACCCCCTGCCCCCGCACACGCACAGCCTTCCCACTATCAGCATCACACACCAGAGTGGTACCTTTGTTACAGTCGATGAACCTACATTGACACGTTGTAATCACCCAAAGTCCACAGTTTATATTACGGTTCACTTTTGCTGTTGTATGGTCTATAATACAGTCTATGGGTTTGGACAAGTGTATGATGACATGTATTCATTATTATAATACCATACAGAGTATTTTCACTGCCCTAAAAATCCTCTGTGCTCTGCATGTTCATTCCTCCCTCCTCCCACCCCACCACCCCAAACCCTGGCAGCCACTGATATTTTTACTATCTCCATAGTAATAAATAAATAAATTGTGATACATCCAACCAATGAAATACTATTCAGCGCTAAAACGGAATGAGCTATCCAACGTGAAATGACTTAAATGCATATTACTTAAAAGACTTCTATGCGTATTACTAAGGGAAAGAGGACAATATGAAAAGATTCCATATTGTATGATTCCAACTATATGACATTCTGGAAAAGGCAAAAGTATGGAGACAGTAAGAAGGTCAGTGGTATTTTTTTGCCCATTCTCTTCCTGAGGCTTCACGGATACTGTACTTTCTGTCTCTGTGTCTTTCTCCAGTTCTTTTTTTTTGTTTTTTCGGCCGTGCTGCGCGGCTTGTGGGATCTTAGTTCCCTGGCATTCCCTCTTTCTCCCATTCTTAAAGACTGAGGCACACCCCAAGTTTCAGTCCCAAGCCCCCCACTTCTCTGCACTTTCTCCTTTGGAGTTCTCATCCACTCCTAACTTCACTTAATCATTCCACAAACATTAATTGAGCACCTGGTGTGTGCCAGACACTTGAGTTGGCCCCTGGTGACAGTGAGAGATGAATGAGTCATGAGGCCCGCCCTCCAAGAGGAGATGGACAATGTGGCAATACAATGTGGACGGTAGTAGGAAGTCCTGGGTGAGGTAAGAACACATAGAAGAGATCAAAGAAGGCTTCCTGGAGGAGGTGACCCTTGAGCCGATTGCTGCCAGGTACGCTAGCAGTGAGCCAGGTGAATGAGGCGGGAAGAACATTCAGGTGGAAGGAATAACATGTGCACAGGCAGACAAGGGGCCTGTCAAGGCACATTGTGGACTTGGGTGTGGAATGCAAGGGATGCCGGGAGAGAGAGAGCCTCAGGCTGGCCCCGCAGGCTTTGATCTGGATTGCAGAGGGCCTTATGTACTTAGTAGGCTGGGCTGGGGAAAAGACAACATTTCTAGAACACAATTTCATTAAAAAATTTTTTTTCTTTTTTCATCTTTATTGGAGTATAATTGCTTTACAATGATATGTTAGTTTCTGCTGTACAACAAAGTGAATCAGCTATGTGTATACATATATCCCCATATCCCCTTCCTCTTGAGCCTGCCTCCCACCCTCCCTATCCCACCCCTCTAGGTGGTCACAGAGCACCGAGCTGATCTCCCTGTGCAATGCAGCAGCTTCCCACTAGCCATCCATTTTACACTTGGTAGTGTAAATGTGTTGTTGCTACTCTCTCACTTCGTCCTAGCTTCCCTTCCCCCCCCCCGCCCCCACCCCCCCCACCCCGTGTCCTCAAGTCCGTAGAGCACATTTTTAGAGACGCTTCTCTGTCTGCAGTGTGAAAGGGTCGGGGTGGTGGTGGAGCACGTTACAAACTAGGAGGCTAGTCGGGGGGCTTTGTAGTAAACCAGGTGAGAGACAGTGGGGGCTGGACTCGGGCAGTGCAAGGGGATGGGGAGCCAGGACAGTCTAGCAGAATATGGAGAGATTCAGAATTGAGAAAAGAAGTCAGCTGGTAGGGTGTGGACCAAGGGTGGGAGCGGTGAGTCTGGGCTGATACTGCTGAGGTCAGGACCCATAGGAGGAGACAGGTTCTGGGAAGAAGAGGAGTATCGGCTTTGGACATATTGTAGCTGAGGTACATCTGGTCCCATCAATTGTCCTTCTTGACTGTTCACTTCCAAATTAACACCTTCAGCTCTGACCTCGATCCTGAGCTCCAGACCGGAATTTCCAGGGGCCCGTAGAGCATTTCCACCTTCTAGCCAGTCGCCTGTCATCTCTACCTCTACGTAGTCCCCCAAACCTGTGCCTCGCCCATCTCCTTCTGTTAGTGACGTCACCACCGTCCCCGGGAGTGTCATCGCCTTCTCTCGCCGACTCACCCCGAGCCACACGGATTCTGCCTGCATAACGCCCTTTGAGTCTGTGGCCTCTCTTTGGCTCCTCTTTCTGCCAGTGCCCCTGTGATGTCCCACCGTTTCCTCTTGCTTCTGTCATTTCCATTCCGATCCTTCCTACTGTCTGTCTGACACTCCCTTGCTCAAAATTTTCAGTGCCTGCCCATTGCCTACTGGTAAAGTACATGCTTGTTCTCTGGCTCTCAAGGTCCTCACAGTCCAGCCCCCACTTACCTTTTTGGCTCTTAATTTTCACAACTTCCTGGCAGACACCCTTACCATCGCCCCAAACCACGCCACGTCTTGTGCGTCCAGACCACAGGCCGTCCTGCAGACTGCAATGCGTCTTCTCCTGCCTCTGCCTGTCAAATCACACCCATCCCTCAAGGCCCCGATGAAATGCTTCCTCTCCACACACCATATTTCCCAGGTAATTGTCTGCCTCATCTCTCTTAACAGACAGCACCTTAAGGGCAGCTTTTCATCACCGTATGAGGAGTTGGTATTCACTAAATGTGTGTTGAACTGAATTGGCTCAAAAAACATTCCTCAGATCAAGAACCTGTTGTGGTTCCTCATATTGTCCACCACTTCAAACCTGTTCCTAGTGGCTTCCCAGGCTCCGTCTTAGGTATCTAACCTTATTCCCCCACGGTTCCCCCAAATATGTCCCTTGTTCAATTTCAACTCTATGCTAGAAGTGTGAAAGATAGAAAAATGAATAAAATACACCTTCCCTGCCTTCCCTTCCCATATCTACCAGGGTGGATAAACTATGCCTACTAATAACTACTATCAGTTTAAAATAACATCTTTCACTCCTGAGTTATCCTGCCTCTCCTTCTTTAAGATTGAAATTCTAATTTTGTTCGTATTGGTGACCTGCTCCTTTTTAAATGCTTCCTGGACTCCCTTGAAGCTAGGATGGCCATGTGACAAAATTCTGGCCAGTGAGATGTACGTGGAAGTCTCTGGGTGGGGCTTCTGGGAAAACTTCCTAAAGGGGACCAACCCCGCTGGCACACACCCTTTGTCTTTTGTCCTTTGTCTTATTATCCTTCTTTAGTCTAGAATGTAGACCCACTGCCAGGAGGTATAGCAGCCAGTATTTGAGCATAAGCATGGAAACTTCATCCTCTGATGGCAGAGCAGAAAGCTAGATGGGCTTTGAGTCCCTGACGGTTCCTTCAGTAGTTGCGGCACGTGGACTCAGTAGCTGCGGCTAGAGGGCTCTAGAGCGCAGGCTCAGTAGTTGTGGCTCGTGGGCTTAGTTGCTCCTCGCCATGTGGGATTTTCCTGGACCAGGGCTTGAACCCGTGTCCCCTGCATTGGCAGGCAGATTCTTAACCACTGTGCCACTGGGGAAGTCCTCCAGTTCATTTTTCAAACCTCCAGTCCTCCAGGTTTGTCTATTCCTTGAATAGTGGATGTGTGCACTTTGTACAAATTTCAAAAGAGTGTGCTTCTCCCACCTCTGGCCCCAGGTTTCCCTCTTTTGAAGCAACCATTCAAAAATATAGTTTCTTGTGTATTTTTCCAGACGTGTTTCATGCATCTACAAACACATAAATTCAGGTAGCCTCTTTTTTAAAAAGTAACGCAAGTGGACTTCCCTGGTGGTGCAGTGGTTAAGAATCCGCCTGCCAATGCAGGGGACACGGGTTTGAGCCCTTGTCCGGGAAGATCCAGCTAAGACGCAGCTAAGCCCGTGCATCACAACTACTGAGCCTGAGCTTTAGAGCCCGCGAGCCACAACCAATGAGCCTGCGTGCTAGAACTACTGAAGCCCACGTGCCTAGAGCCCGTGCTCCGCAACAAGAGAAGCCACCGCAATGAGAAGCCTGCCCGCCGCAACAAAGAGTGGCCCCCGCTTGCTGCAACTAGAGAAAACCCGTGCGCATCAACAAAGACCCAACACAGCCAAAAATAAATAAATTTATATATATAAAAAAAAAGTAATGGAAGCATGCTATACACAACAGCTCTGTACTTTATTTCACTTTACATATCAGTGAGTTCCACATCGTACATGCTTCATTCTACCCCATTGTATGTCTGGTATGTAATTTACCTGGTCCCCTATTGATGGAGTTACCTGTTTCCAACCCATTTCCTACTATAAGAATTGTTGCAGTAAATATCTTTGTACCTATTTCATTTTGCATATTAATTCATCCATGCATTCCACAAATGTTATTGAGCACTTGCTATGCACCAGGCCAGCTCTAGGCACGGTGTGTGTGTGTGCGTATGTGTGTGTGTGTGTGTGCAGAGTAGTGAGCACAACAGGCCCAGTCCTTGCATCATGGAGCTGACAATCTATAGTGGAGAAAGCTACAGGATAGATTCCTAGAAGTGGGTCACACTTTCTTTCAATCCTTCTAATGATGTCAGGAAGAATCTCACTTGGGTAAGAAAGTCTCACTAGTGCCAAAATGTCTTTAATATTATCTTTCTCTAATACTTGCTAATCTCTTCAAGACAGAGTGTTGGTCTCCGATTAGAGTCTTTGGCCAGAGCCTAGCTAGAGTTTCATAACAATGTTTGGTTTTTATTGGATATAGCTTTACATAGATTTTCCATCTACAATCAAAATATGAAGGTTCCTTCCAAAATAATTTAAGTTAAAAAACAAGGTGAGTCAATTTAGAGAAGAATGCTGAGTAAATAATAACATAGGTGGGAATTCAGAGGTGGAAAAAACCCGCAAAACCCGCGAAGGTGTTATTCAAATGACTGAGGTGGGGAAATCACTGATGGAAACGAAGCAAGGAGAAAAGGTGAGGCTCTTTCTACTGTATTTGGTGTTTATTTTTGTATCCTCACTCATCTTTGGTGTTGAAATGGACTTGCATCCGTATTTCTTCATAGGCAGCTTATTTGTTTATCATTTACTATTTGCTTGGTAATTCTTATGCTTAAATTGCACTGAGCTTCTGGTCATGAAAGGGTTTTTTGGTTTTGTTTTGTTTTGTTTTTTGGTTAAACTGTTCCAATTTGCATTCTCTCACAAAATCTCTTCCACTTGGGTTCCCCAGACGCCCTAGCCTCTATTGCCGCCCCTGGAGATATTTGGAAACGCCTCTGCCAGGGGCGTTCATGCAGCACCCTTAGTCAGATTTTCTTAATCTGGTTGAGGCTTGCTCAATAATGCTCTTCAAATATAAGATGATGAAACAACCAAACCCAAGTAGGCCTTTGAGGAGATCTCAAAGCCAGAACCTTCTGAACAATCCCCACAGCTTGTTAGCTAAAGACACAATTCGCTGGGTTGTTGCCAATGTAAACAAGAGTACCTTTCACAAATGGGCTCTTTATGCCCAGTAGGTGGTAGAAAGCCTCTGGCAGAGGTTGCTGGCTATGGTCAGAGGGTGGATGGTGCCTCAAGGCCCTGGAGCAGAGAAACTTTCTGGTGGGAGCTAAGAGGGGCCGCCGTCGAATGGAGGGGTGAGGTTGCAGGTGAGAGCAAGGAGCATCTGGGGACTTGGAAAATGAAAAACAAAAAATAAGGCCCTCCATTAATGACTAAATCCTTGAACTTTGAAATGTGGTGGAGATTAATTATTGAAAATTACTGAGGAACTACCTCATACTAGGCATTGATTTAAGTATTTTGTGAGTACTTAACTCAGTGGTTCTCAAACTTTTTTGGCTGCCTCAAAAATTCTTGAAAACCCCCAAAGAGCTTTTATTTCTGTGGATTATATCTGGTGGTGTGATGCTTAATAACTGGTTCTCTGGGAGAAAAATTCTGATGTGTAACATTTGCCAGTTCCCATGGTGTAAATACTTCCACTGTGACCCATTTTAAGATTCCCCCTGACATAACTGAATGTGAAATGGGGAGAGATGTGCACAATCAACTCTCCCAAGCCAGGGCAAGCTGACTCCAGCACCCTGCTGGGATGTTTATCAATATCTAAGGTATTAGAAATTAAAATTGAGAACAAGTTAAACTATGCATCCATTAGAAATACTAATCACAAACCCATTGCATGTCAGTATAAATAACATTTTTTGCAAAAATAACTGTTATTTTCCAAAATAAAAAATATTTAGTGAAGAGGGTGACATTTTTTTAAAAAATATTTTTACAATTCCCTGTAACGTCTAGTTCAATCAAAGATAGTTTGATTCACACATCTTCTGCATTCAATCTGTTGTGATGTCATACATCATATGGTCTCTGGAAAACACTGGAGAGCAATGAAGGTAAATAATATTTTACTATTACTATGAAAATAGTTTTGACTTTTTGGACCCCCAGACAAAATCCTGAGGACATCCAAGGGTCCCTGGACCACACTTTAAAAGCATGTACTGAATCAGGGACATAGTGATTAAACTGGTGGTTGCCAAGGGGGAGGGGGGTGGGAGAGTGTTGGAGTGGGAGTTTGGGGTTAGCAGATGCAAACTGGTATATGTAGAATGGATAAACAACAAGGTCAGGCTTCCCTGGTGGAGCAGTGGTTAAGAATCTGCCTGCCATTGCAGGGGACACGAGTTCAAGCCCCGGTCCGGAAAGATCCCACATGCCACGGAACAACTAAGCCCATGTGCCACAGCTACTGAAGCTCGTGCACCTAGAGCCCGTGCTCCGCAACAAGAGAAGCCACCGCAATGAGAAGCCCGCACACTGCAATGAAGAGTAGCCCCTGCTCGCTGCAAGTGGAGAAAGCCCACGTGCAGCAGCAAAGACCCAACGCAGCCAAAAATAAAATAAATTAATTAAAAAACAACAACAAGGTCCTACTGTATAGCACAGGGAACTATATTCAATATCCTGTGATAAGGCATAATGGAAAAGAATATGAAAAAGAATATATATATATTATATATAATATATATATAATATATATAACCGAGTCACCTGCAGTACAGCAATAATTAACACCACATTGTAATTCAACTATACTTCAATAAAAAATAAATTTAAAAAAAACAAGAAATGGGCTTCCCTGGTGGCACAGTTGTTGAGAGTCTGCCTGCCAATGCAGGGGACACGGGTTCATGCCCCGGTCCGGTAGTGTCCCACATGCCGCAGAGCGGCTGGGCCCGTGAGCCATGGCCGCTGAGCCTGCGTGTCCAGAGCCTGTGCTCCGCAGTGGGAGAGGCCACAACAGTGAGAGGTCCGCATACCACAAAAAAAAACCCTCAAAAAACAAGAATTGCTGTACTAATACGTTTACTTTTTCCAAACAGCCCAATGAGGCAGGTTTCTTATTATCCCGATTTAACAGATGGGGAAACTGAGGCACAGAGAAGTTGAGTAACTTACCCAAGGACACTTCGCTAGAAAGTGGCAGAGTTAGGATTCAAAGTCAGTTTATAGAGATGAGATTCAGTTGGTGACTGTCACTAGATGTGTGATCTTGGAGACAATTAGTCTGAGTCTGAGGCATTGTCATTTGATTAACCCGTTGTCATGAGGGAGGAGACGACTTCCTCCCACACACAGGTCTCACTGAGGGGTCCCTCATCTGTGCTTCTTTAGCTTTCTCACTTTTTTCTGCCCACATAGCACTTTACCCCACACTATTGTGGAATCATTTAATTGTCCCTTTGGACTGTACACTCCATGAGGGCAGACACTGCATCTACCTTGATTACAATGGTTTTATCAGGGTCTGGACCAGGTGCTTGAAAATCTTTGCTGAAGAAAGAAATGAATAAATAAATGCATAGACATTTTATGTGAAGGCAGGATGAGTCCCTCCTACCCAGAATTCCCCTCTGTGGCCCCAAAGAGGGAGGAGTGAGGATAGGGGAGGGGAAGGGGGTTCTAATGCACTTATATACACTTATCCAAAACTGTTGCATCACCAGAATCACAGGATGAATCACAGGCTAGAAACGTCTCTTCCTAAAAACTCCAAAGCAATTCAGATCATCCTCTGTTTTGCCTGGAGTTACCTCTACTCAATCTTCCCATCACTTGGCTCTCAGACATTCCATTTAGCAGTCCTTACAGCTAGTCTTCATCCTTCTGGAAAAATTCTGCATCTCCCCCTGTTCTGCTTGGTGGGATGGGGAGCTCTCTGCCTTTTCCTTTCACATCGCAGGCTTTGCATGTTATCAGCAACCCCCGTACCCTTTTCTGTTCCACCTTTTTATTTCATCACCTGTGGAAAGGGTCAGGCATTCAAGTGTGAAGGTGTTACTGTTCCAGTGCTCCATACCTCTTGGTACCTAATTAGTGGCTGCATTTCTGGAGGCTGGGGACCCTGGGGAGATGCAGCCTGGCAGGTGGGAACCAGCTAGATGGAGGCCGCCTCCTTAGGCTGGAGCCTCTCAGCTTCCTCTTTCGCTATCTATATACGGTCCTTTCCAGCAGTGTGACCTTCTAGGATTCTCAGAAGCCTCTGAAGAGAAGTGTAATTGTGGGGGAAGGAGGGAGGCGGCACGGAGACCATCAACCAGGATTCTGCCTGGAAGTTCATGGGGCTGAGCTCCGGCACCAGAGACCTTTAAGAAAAGCAACAAGGAACTGAGAAAACAGCCAGGAGTCTGCTCAGCCTGGAGTTTCTGGAATTCTGCTTTGTGTGTGTTTCCCTCAGCTGCCAACGCTCCTCTGACTAACAAGAGATGAGAATGGGAAGCGAGAGGGCGGGTGGAGAGGTAGCTTGGCCTGGCGGCTCTCCTGGGCACTGCCCACTCTGCAGACCGGCTCCAGGTTTCCTCCAGGAGCTGACCTGGGTCTCCCAAGAACCTCACCCATGAGGGTGGGTGGCTGCCTGCTGTGTAAGGTGTGGGGCAAGTCTACAAGTCAGGTTCTCTTCCCACCCAGGATCCAGCTCTCTGCCCACCTGGTCTGGAGCAGGCCACCAATCTGAGGCCACTGTCTCTAGAAGGCCAGCTTTACAACATGACCTCTACCCAGGAAGGGAGATATGACCCCAGGGCCATTTTTAGGATTCGGTACTTGTCATCTTGGAAGGCACCTAACCTGGCCTGGGCCGCAGGACTGATGGATTTCAGGAGGAGGCGGGAGGGGGAGGGAGTGGAGCAGCAGTGGTGTCGGGGTCGGGGGCAGTTCTTAGGGATATGGGTACAACTGGGATCAGAGCCATTCCTGGGGTTGCAGACAAACCCAAGGATCCTTTTTCCTCCCTCCGCCCAACATTAGTGCAAGTGAAATCTTGCTAAAATAAAAATCAAGGGTAGCCTTGGTGTACTATCGCCTTCTCATACTATATCACAAGAGCCCTTCCCACATCTGTCTCTTCCTCTGACCTGTGAGCTCCTGGAAGACAGAGGGCTGGTTGCATTCGCCTCTATATCCCAGTGTCCTGCCCTGGGCCTGGCACACAGGGAGGGCTCCGCAGGTCCTCCATGAATGAATGAACAAATGAATGAAGCCATAGACAAGAAGAACTATAGTCAGGGATGGGATGTTGTTGGGAGGAGGCAATAAAGCCAGGAGGAGCTACAAGCAAAGGCAGACTGGGGAGGATGGTTGTAGACGCCTGTGTCTTTCTGCTACTTGGCGTTTTAGGGGCTCAGAGCAGCCTCCTCCTCCTCCTCCCCCCCTGCCCTCCAGCTCACCTGGGCTCTAAACTCTCAGATAAGGTGCTTAATCCATCCATTCAACCAATATTTATTCAGCACTGCTGTGACAAGCACTGGGTTCTGCATGATTGGGAATGAGACCTCCACGTTGCCTGCCTCAGGGGGCTCCCAGTCTAGTGTCACTAAATGAGTCATTGCAATGAGCTGTGCCAAGTGCTGTGACCTGGTAGGTCTCATGGAGCTAGGGTGACTGTGCCGTTTAGTATTCTAACTAGGACACTATTGAGAGTAAAAGTGATTGTTGCAGGTTAAGTTCCCCAGGAAGCAGATTTTAAGATGACGACGGGAGGTGGGAGTGGGATTTGCATGCAGAAAGATTATTAGGAGTGCTTTTGGGGTCAATACATGTGGAAGGGAAGGGACAGAAGCCAGACGGGGCAGAGGGAGAAGTTGAGATGTGACACAGTCTGAGTGAAGGTCTCAGCTAAGCCCACAGGGAGCCCAGAGCTAAGATGGCCCTTCAGTATCATCTCCAGCTGGGGCCGGGGGCGGGGGGGCCTGGCTTGTATAACATCCTGTATAACAATGAGCAGTCCCTGGATACTTGTGGCCTCTGGAAGGAGGTGTGACCTCGGGGGAGGCTGTTTGTTTTCGTTAGCCGAGGCAACGCCCAAAGAGGGCTGACAGCTGAAGGCAGCTTGGGTAGCCAGCCCAACAGCTGGGGATTTGGATGGTGCCTCACAGCATCTGCCGCAGGGGCATGATGACGACCATGTCCAGGCAATAGGTGTAACCCAGGAGCGCCTGCTGGATGTTTCAGCTGGAACCCTGTATCAGTGCGGGATGGCGTGAAGCTCCAGGCAACAGGAACAGCATCAGGGCTGGTTCAGTCTGCAACCTCTTCATTGCTAGCTGTCCTCCTTTCCTTCATCTGTTTCCTTTGCTTTAGGGGATCATTGGTGGCTTTTGCATGCACTATATCATTCACTTCACATGCATTGTATCACTTGACTTGCAGCGAGAAAGGTGTCATTTTTATTCTCACCCCCGCATCCAAATTATCAGGAAGTCCTTCGACTGTGACCTCCAGAACAGAGCTCCAGACTATTCCCTCTCTCCATCTCCACTTCTTTCCTAACTGCTGACAGTGTTCTGATTTTGAGCCAAGATGGCCAACAGTATGGAGCTGCTGAAAAGACAGGTAACAATGTGAACAACAAAAAAAAATAAGACAACTGAAGGAGCCTCAAGTAGAGCATATGAACTAAACAAACTTCAGGAAAGCCACGAACACGATGCTTGATCTGGAAAGTCAGCACCTTACCTGAAACTTGAGGCTATTCCCTCTCCAGAGTAAATTGAGAGGCAGGAGAGCACAGTGGTTAGCGACACGGCCACTGAGGTCAGAGTGCCTGGGTTCGTGTAACCTCGAGCCAGCTTCTTGATTTCTCTGTGCCTCAGTTACCTTGTCTGTAAGACAGAGGTGATGATAACAGAACTATGGGTAAGACATTTAGAACAGTGCTTGGGGCACACAGGAAGTGCTTCTCCAGGGTCAGCTACTGGTATTACCCTGTGAGCTGCCATCTTGGTCCACGTTCTGCATGGCAGATGTGGCTGTTGGTACCCTTATTGGTCCCCATCTTCCTCTGCTCCTGTTTCCAACACACCCTACCCCACTCCCACATGGAGTCATTTATCCATTCAACAAATATTTCTTGAGTGCCTACCCATGGTACTGGCCACTAAACTCTTGTTTTAGTCTTCTGCGTCTCACAAATCCTTGAGCATCCCACAAGTCCTGCCTTGGGTTTGCTTTTGCTGGAGATGGGAGGCCCTGTCCCCGCCACTCCCATTTCCTGTACACGCTCAGGGTCACCCAGATGTAAAGCCAGTCTCCATGTGACCCAACTACCTCTTGTCCTCCCTTCTAGACCTTCAGCTGCTGGCTGAGAGCATCACGAACGATCCCACGGATCCTTCCTCTTGGACCCCAGAGGGCTCAGTGGGAGGGAAGGCCCTTTGCAACATGGAGCCCTGCTCTTTCATGTGACCGCATCCTACCTTGTCCTTGGCCTTGCGTACTCTTGGCCTGTGTTTTCTTTTCCTGGATGTCTCTCCTGATGTCAGGAAAGGCCCTGGAAGAGATGAGGGAGGGGTAAACCAGAGAGAGCAGTGGGC
This sequence comes from Orcinus orca, assembly GCF_937001465.1. Lineage (NCBI taxonomy): Eukaryota > Metazoa > Chordata > Mammalia > Artiodactyla > Delphinidae > Orcinus > Orcinus orca. Next base: position 38,652,691 of record NC_064577.1, on the reverse strand, counting down.
CGAGCAAGTGGAAGAAAGAAGTGAGGCCAAGCGAGGAAAGGAGGCTGAAACGGAAGGAGGGAGGGAGGATGCTGATGCAACATGTGACATGAATTTAACACATTGATGCCTTCCTTAATCCACATAATAGCCCTGTGAGGTCAGTACGATTATCATCCCCATTTTACAGGGGAGGAGGCAAAGGTGGGTTATGAAACTTGCCCAAAGCCTTATGGCTTGTAAGTGGCAGTGCTGGAATTTGAACTCAGAGTCTGTCTCCACTCCCTGGAGGCAGGAGGGTGCAGAAGTCCCAACAGGGCACCCTGAGGAGGAGGGCGTGCACCTGGCATACAGCTGGCACTCGATGAATAGTGTTGAATGGATGGGGATTCAGGCGTGTTGAGGCTGAACTGACTATATGAATCCCTGGTGTCTGTCGGCACCGGCTAGTGAAGCATCTTAGCTTCCCCACCCCGTAACTCCTCAGCCACCTTGATCAGGACCCCGAAATCCACCAGCCAGAAGGAGACCTGGATTTACCAGTTCTCAGCTCCCACAGCCCACGCCGGCTGTGTGAGGAGTGGGGAGGCTGTGGTGTGGGCACGGCTTGACGTCGGTCATTTCCTGCCCCTGGGGCCAGAGTTGAGGCACTTAGGCTCACTTTCCTCCATCAGAAAATAGGAATAGTTGGTCCGTCCTCATAGGGTCTTTGTGGAGATGAAATTGCACAGGGACAGACCCCACAAGGGGCAGAGAGGCAATAAATAGACGCTGTTACACTGCAGCTCCTGGTCACTAGCCCTACTGTGCGGGTGGCCAGTGGGGTCTTTACGGTTGACAAAGCCCTTTCTGCTCCCATCTCAGCCTGACTTGGATCCTCTTAGCAGGCGGGCAGGCACTGTAGAACCTCCCTGTCTGTTTCGCAGATGAACAAATTGAAGCCCAGGAAGTCAGAGAGGACGAGGAGTCCTCGCAGAGGTCTGTGGGGGGTCTGAGGGGGTGTCAGGAAGAGAGGGCCCCTCTGGGTCCTGGAGCCCGGTGTGCCTGCCTGCCGGCCCCTCCTCCCTCAGCTGCCGAGCCCATCAGCGCGGCCGGGATCTGCTGGCCCATAACTGGTCCCCGTGTCCCTTTCCAGCAGCAGCCTGACCTCGTCTACTTGAAGAAAAACAGGAAGCTGGGCTCTGCCAGGAATTGGAACACACCCTTCCTCAGCCCTGGGCTGGAGGACACTGTGATGGTGTTGGGGACAGGACGCGGGACAGCGTGTGGGGTTGGCGCTCTGCAGCACAAGCCAGGGGGGCTTGGACCCCGCCGCCTCGCTGAGGGGCTGGGCTTAATAGGCTGGGCTTGCTCTGGCCTGGCCTTGCTGAGCGCCCCCAGGGACCAGGAGCATGCGGGAAGGTGGGGTGTCAGGAGGAGGAGCTCCTGACCTTCCTCTCCCAGGTGGGGACATAATTATGGGGCACCAGGGCCACTTATGACTTTTGCCTTTGTGGGCCCCTTCCTTCATTAAAAATACTAAACAGTATATGATACAACTGCCTCAGTATAAAGACGAATAGAATCCAAGCTGGATTCATGATTATATGTTCATTATTTTATTCAACTTATCTTTTGATTTTAAAATAAATTAAAATGAAAACATTTGCACGGGCCCCTGCAAGTACTGTGGGCCCCGTGCCTAAAAGATAAGGCAGCTTCCTGGGGGAAGCCTCTTGTGCTTTCCTGTTCTGCAGAAGCTGTGCTCCCCACACGTGGCCCCACGACACAGGGATTAGCACTCAGGCATTAGAGGGGAATGCCTGGCTCAGCCTAGAAATAGAACCTCGCTGAGCCTCAGTTTTCTCTTCTGTAGAATGGGGCCGTGAGAACATCTGATCTTGTGAAAAGTGTCTGCCCAGGACCTGCTCGGAGGGGCCCCCCCTGCTGTTTTCACAGTGTCTGTGAATTTCAGAGCCCAGGGGGAGACCACAGCAGCTGCAAGGTGCCTGGCCTTGGGATTGGCGGACAGTCCCAGAGTTCCAACCTCTTTAACTTCTCCCTCCTTTCCTGTCTGTCCCTCTTTGACCTCTGCTTCAGAGTCAGACCCAAGGTAACAATGAATCTAATGAATCGTGTGGGTCCAGCTCACACACCACTTCACCCCACAACCCCATCAGTCCTCACAACAACCCCACGAAGAATGTCTTATGTGTTTATTCCTCCCATTTCCCCAGAGATGATACTGACCAACAGAGAGGTTAGGTACCTTGTCTAAGGTCACACAGCTGGCAGGGACAGAGCTGGGACAAGAGTTTAGATCTGTCAACCCTGACCTCAGTTGACTCTGTTAAACCTGACACCCCAAGGTGTTCACGGCAACCAGTGTATGTATGTGTGTGTGTTGGTTCTTGTGACCAAGGAGGTGTCAAGGATTGGAGTGACTGTGGAAGGGCTCAGGACCTTGCTGGGATGTGTTGACAGGGGGTTCATAGATGTAACATGTCTCTTGCTGTCCCCCACGGGGTCCCTGAGGATCTGGACTTTTGTCTTTGCCCTGCTCAGGGCCTGGGCCAGGACCAGCTTCTTGCTGTGCTGCTGCAGATGCACCCCTTCCCCCTCCTTTCTGTGCTCCCGCTGCTCTTCACACACTGTGTCCTTAGTAGCAACATAGTTAGGCACCTACTGGATACAGAACCCAGGGGAGAAAGTGGCTTAAGAGAACGGCCACTTTTTTTTTTTTTTTTTTTTTTTCGGTACGCGAGCCTCTCACTGTTGTGGCCTCTCCCGTTGCGGAGCACGGGCTCCGGACGCGCAGGCTCAGCGGCCATGGCTCACGGGCCCAGCCGCTCCGCGGCACGTGGGATCTTCCCAAACCGGGGCACGAACCCGCGTCGCCTGCATCGGCAGGCGGACTCTCAACCACTGCGCCACCAGGGAAGCCCAAACGGCCACTATTTTATGTTAGAGCTCCGGAGTCATCTTTAATTTTTTAACTTTTTATTGGACAATAATTTCTTATCTTCAAATATACATAATTTCACAAATAGAAATATATTGAAAAGCTGGTATTCATGTTAGATTTCAGTAAAGAAGTCTTAGCCCCAGGATGAAGAAGAACTCCCAGTTCATAAATATTGTTTAAGTATAAAAACTGATCACTGTGTAGTGTAAAGCAAACTCTTTTTAAAGACCTTGAAAGAGAGACTGAATTTCCATCTGGTGGGGCTGGTTTGGATTAAGGTTTTTATTTCTGTGATGTTTCTAATTAAAGCCTCCCAGCTCTTCTAGCTGAATTAGGCCACGTTGGTCTCTCGTTATTTTGGTATTTCCTAAGAATCTGAGCTGGGGCCGGATGACAAATGTGCTCCTCAGCCCTTTACCCGTGGACTCCATGGCTTGGTGGCCTGAGGTACCACTGGTCTTGCCCCTCCTTTGCCAGAGGAGGCAGAGGGTAGGGGTGGGGAGGACAGGTCACCCAGCCGATCGGTTTTGAAATGGAAGGGGAATCCATTTGCTGGGGGTGGTCTCTTAATGACCCAGATCTGATCCTGCCACTGTTCTACCTGAAACCCTGAGGGGCCCCTCTGGCTTGTACCCTGCCCCAGCCCAGCAGGACCGTGCCCCTGCCTGCTGGAACCAGCTGGTCCCTTCTCCACATCTCACTTCCTGTCCCTCCGGTTGACACAGGCCCATCATTACTCCCCGTTCCAGCCTCCCGGTGGCCTTCTTCACAGCCTTCAGCATCTGGAATGACCTGTTTATGGGCATGAGTGTTGGCGTGGAGTCTTTAAATTGAGGGCATCTGCCCCGCTGGCCCATAAACTCCCCGAGGGCCAGGACTTGTTCGGTGCCGCTCGCCACTCTACGCCCAGCGCTAGCTCAGTGCCCAGCCCTCAAGAGGCACACGGGACATATTTCTTGACGCCATTATTATGTCTAAGCATATAGTATTAATCCATAGAATAATGACTTCAACCACTATTTACGGGAAGATAAGCTTAGGAGTCACACAGACTTGGGCTCAGGTGCCGTCTCAGCCAGCCTCAGGTTCATCATCTTCAAAGTGTGGGTAATAATTGCATCCGGATCACCGGGCAACTGTGGGGAAAGTGAGGCAACGCCCATAAAGCACTTAGCAGAACGCCTGTTGGGGCAGAGCGCGCACTGAACAAATGCAAGCGGAGCAGGCTGCTATGATGGGGATTCTCTGGAGACAGGGGTGGGTGAGGGTGAGGGCCCAGGACACACTGACTTTGTCTACATCAATGGTGAACATCCACCACAGCTGTTCCACTCCGACGTTGGCTTCATCTGATTTAGAATGGCGTAACTGCTGTGGTTCCCAAACTTGGCTATATGTTGGAATCAAAGGGGAGTTAAAAAAAAATCCTAATGCCTGAGCTCAGCTCCAGAGGATTCTGATGTAATTGATCTGGGGTGTGGCCTGGACATTGGGACTTTTGCAATGGCCCCAGGCGATTCTACCACGCGGCCAAGGGTGAGACCTGAGGCCATACACCACATGTGACTTCGGTGGCCTCCTACCTCTACACTGCCTTCTTCCCACCTGCCTGAAGTTCATTTGACACAGCGCAAAGACTTTCATGGCACAATAAAAAGTAATGGCTTAAAATGCAGAGGACGAATTGAGGAGAGAAAAATGGCTGAATTTCTTTCCTACACATGCTCTCAGTCAGCTGTCAGATTCTTTTCTGCTTTCTTAGCAGGAAGGGGATTAGAGCAGAGCGGCTGGGCCCTGGGAGTTGGAAGGGAAAGGAGAGAGAGGGTCTGGTGTCTGGAGACCCACGTCTTAACCTCAGCTTTGCCACTGTGTAAATATAGACAAGTCACCCCTTTCCCCCAACCTGGGTCTCAGTAACTCCTCTCTGAGATGACATTCCTTTGAAAGCCATCATCCTAGAGCCAGGGCCAATTCCACAATCCCTAAGAACCAGCTTTCCAGCCATCCTAAACCCTGCTCATCCACACAGATTCCCTGGACTCTAGCTTGCCCTGCTTCCTGAAATTTTTATTTATTTATTATTTTTATTGCTTATTTTATTTTATTTTTAAAATTTATTTACTTTTGCCTGCGTTGGGTCTTCGTTGCTGCACATGGGCTCTCTCTAGTTGCGTCGAGCGGGGGCTACTCTTCATCACAGTGCACAGGCTTCTCATTGTGGTGGCTTCTCTTCTTGTGGAGCACGGGATCTAGGCACGTGGGCTTCAGTAGTTGTGGCACATGGGCTCAGTAGTTGTGGCTCACAGGCTTAGTTGCTCCGCGGCATGTGGGATCTTCCTGGACCAGGGCTTGAACCCGTGTTCCCTGCATTCGCAGGAGGACTCCCAACCACTGCACCACCAGGGAAGTCTCCCTGAAGCTTATTTAACACAATAGAGTTACTATAAAGCTTAGTTCCCAGAAGACATCACTGTACCCTTGAGGTTATGAAGCAACCCATAGTAAACTTATGAGGTGTTGATAAGTAGAGGTCATGGGGAATCAGCTTTTTATGGCATAGAGGAGAATCTTCTAGAATCAGCTGGAGGCTTATTTACAGTTAGATGTTGCCTAAGAGAGTGAACATGTTTCCTCTCTTGAGCAGGTCAACATGGAGCCACTGTAATAATTTTTACACAAGTTATTTAAAGGGAACCCTGTTCTTATTCCTTGTTGTCCAATTAATTGATGAGATTTTAGGCCTATAAAGCAGCTTTTTGTTTTTTAAAAAATTAATTAATTTTTACTTGCGTTGGGTCTTCGTTGCTGCGCGTGGGCTTTTCTCTAGTTGCAGCTAGCGGGGGCAGCTGTTCGTTGCGGTGTAGGGGCTTCACATTGTGGGGGCTGCTGCGTGGGCTCTAGGTGTGCGGGCTTCAGTAGTTGTGGCACACGGGCTTCAGTAGTTGTGGCTCGCGGGCTCTAGAGCGCAGGCTCAGTAGTTGTGGCGCACGGGCTTAGCTGCTCCGCGGCATGTGGGATCTTCCCAGACCAGGCCTCAAGCCCGTGTCTCCTGCATTGGCAGGCAGATTCTTAACCGCTGCGCCACCAGAGAAGGCCCTAAAGCAGTTTTAATGAGGCAAAGAATGGGTAGGATTGAGGCACGGAAATGCCCTGGAACCAGCCTGAAGGGTGGGCCCAGGAAGGTACCCTTGGGCAACCACTCTTGGCTTTCAGATTTTTTTCCAAGGTCAGGGCTGAGGGCCTCCTAGTCACAGAGCCCAATCAGGCCATGATGACTGCACAAATCACAAATATCTAGCGGCAGCCCAATCAGCCCAACTTTTATGAATGTTAGAGCTTTCACATTTGAGGTCAAGCGCTGTTGGACACAGAGAGGAAGGGTATTTGGGAAAGGACAGACTTTTCCCAGAAATGCTCTGGCACCCAGCCCCCCCTCTTCCCAATTCAGATTTAGGAGCACATCCAAAGCAAGGCGCCATCATGCAGTCGGCTCAGATACTCTGGGGAAGCTTTCTAGAGGAAATCCATTCAGTCACTTCAAAATAGGAATTAGCTGAGTCTCCTTGTGTCCAGCACTGGGTTTGAGGCTCAAGTAGGAGCTGGGAGGTAAGAAAATGTGGCATTATTCCTGTGAGGGCGTGGAACCCCTCTGTGCTCCAGGCACTGTGGATTCAGACTGGGGGTTCAGAGGTGAGAAAGACCCGCCCCTACTCTGGAGAGGGTCCCAGTCCATGGGGGAGACAAACAACAGACCCGGCTCAACCATCCCGCTGCTCCAGGGCTTGACCCCGCCTGGACAGACCGTGGTTCTTGGTCCCCCACACAGTAATTATTAAGCTCCCTTTACACTATTATACCCTCCTTTATCCCACTGGCTGCCTGATGGGCTATCTGGTTGATCCATCCTCCAAATAATAATTTATCTCGATAATTGAGTTCCTTGGCACTTCCTGAAATTTTGCTCTTGAGGCAAACGCCTAACTTATCCAACCCTAACTGAGGCCTGGACAGATGTCTGACACAGCCACACATATATAAGCAGCTGCAGGCCAAAGGGGTGAGTGCTTAGAACAAAGCCCCATGAAAGTTCAGAGGGACGTTTGAATGATTCTGGGGGCAGTGTTTCCCAGAGTATGCTCTGTGGAACATCAGTCCTCCACAAATAAAAGATTTTGTGGACAAATAAGTCTGGGAAACAGTGCTTAGTTTAGCTTCCCCTTTAGATATTCATGAGGGACATGAACACACTGAAGCCTCTGAGACTCCTATATGAAGAAACAATACTTTCTTAGGCCATCCTCTGAGGCTACTTAACTGGGTCAGCTTGGGCAAGTCTACCAATGTTTTTTAAAGTGAAATGAGAGAGACATCTCAGAATCTCTTGGGGAGCGCTTGTTAGAAATACAGGGTCGCCAGTCTCGCTGCAAAGTTTCTGAGTCAAGAGTGTATGGAGCCGGGACCCAGGACCCTGCTTTGAACGAGCTCCCAGTTGATCGTGATGCATGCTCAACCTGAGAACCCCAGATAAACCTTCCCAGGCCTTGGCTTTTTTCTCAGAATGTTGTAAAGATCAAGAGATAAGCTTGACCAAAACATGAGTGAAAAAGAAACCTAGACACTTCCAACTCATTCTATGAGGCTAGTATTGCCCTATTAACAAAACCAGGCAAAGACACCACAAGAAGAGAAAACTGCAGACCCATATATATCATGAATATACATGAAAAAATCCTCAACCAAGTACTAGCAAACCAAATCCAGCAATGTATCAAAAGGATTACACACCATGACCAAGTGGGATTTACCCCAGAAGTGCAAGGTTGGTTGAACATCCCCAAATCTATTTATACTATATCACATCAACAGAATTAAAGACCTAAACCATATGATTATCTCAAAGCATACAGAAAAAGCATTTGACAAAATCCAACACCTCTTTGTGATAAAAACACTCAAGCTAGGAATAGTAAAGAACTTCCTCAACTTGATAAAAGGCACCTACAAAAACCCCACAGTAGGTTTTTTAACGGTGAAAGACTGAATGGTTCCCCTCTAAGATTAGGAACAAAACAAGGATGATCACTCTTGCCTTTTCTATTCAATACTGTACTCAGCAAAGTGTAGAATGGTGGTTGCCAGGGGGCTGAGGGAGGGGAAAATAGGGAGCTGTTGTTCAATGAGCATAAAGTTTCAGTTATGCAAGATGACTAATTTCTAGAGATCTGCTGTACAACGTGGTGACTACAGTTAACAATACTGTATTGTGCACTTAAAATCTTTGTTAAGAAGGTAGATTTCTTTCATGTTCAGTGTCCTCACCACAAAAAACAAGACAAAACAAGGGGACAAGAGGGAACTTTTTGGAGATTTATTACCTTGACTGTAGTGATGGTTTCATGGGTGTATGGAATTCATCAAATGTGTCCAAATTGTATGCATTAAATATCTGCCGTTTTTTGTATATCAATTATACCTCAATAAAGCTGTTTAAAAAAACCCCCAGAGAGGTACTTCCCTGGTGGCGCAGTGGTTAAGAATAGCCTGCCAATACAGGGGACAGGGGTTTGAGCCCTGGTCTGGGAGGATCCCACATGCCACAAAGCAACTAAACCCTAGAGTCACAACTACTGGGGCTGCGTGCTGCAACTACTGAAGCTCGTGCGCCTAGAGCCCGTGCTCCGCAACAAGAGAAGCCACCGCAATGAGAAGCCTGCACACTGCAATGAAGAGTAGACCCCGCTAGCCGCAACTAGAGAAAGCCCTCACGCAGCAACAAAGACCCAACGCAGCCAAAAATAAAATCAATCAATAAAATAAATAGATAAATTAACTATATTTGAAAAAAAAACACCCCATAGAATTGGATGTTCTAGCCAGGGCAATTAGGGAAGAAAATGAAATAAAAGGCATCCATGTTGGAAAAGAAGGAGTAAAATATCTATATTCTCAGATACCGTGATCTTTTATATAGAAAATCCTAAGGAATCCACTAAATAACTATTAGAACTAATAAGCAAGTACAAAAAGATTTCAGAATACAAAAATCAGTTGTACTTCTATATACTTGTAACAAACAATGGGAAAATAAAGAAAATAATTCCATTTACAATAGCATAAAAAAGAATAAAATACTTAGGAATAAATTTAACAAAAGAAGTGAAACTTTATACTCCTGAAAACTACAAAACATTGCTGAAAGATGTTAAAGAAGATCTAGCTTCTTTAATAAATGAAAAGATATCCCACATTTGTGGATTAGAAGACTTAATACTGTTGAGATGATAAATTTACTTTTTAGATTCAATGCAGTTCTTATTGAAGTCTCAGCTGTCTTATTTCCAGAAATTGAGTCTAAAATTCATATGAATATTCAAGGGATTCCGAAGTCAAAACTATTTAGAAAAAGAACAATGTTGAAGAACTTGCCCTTCCGAATTTCAAAACTTACTACAAAGCTACATAATAAAGACAGTGTGGTACTGGCATAAAGATAGATATAGAGATCAATGGAATAGAATCGAGAGTCCAGAAATAAACCCTCACATTTATGGTCAATTGATTTCTGGCATGGATAAAGCAATTCAATGGGGAAAGAATTTCAATAAGTGGTGCTGGAACAAATGGATATCCACATATAAAAGAATGAAGTTGGATCCCTACCTCACACAATATATAAGAATGAATTAAAAATGGATCAAAGGCCTAAATGTAAGAGCTAACACTGTAAAACTCTTAGAACATAGTACAGGGTTAAATCTTCGTGACCCCAGCTTAGGCACTGGTTTCTTAAATATGGCACAAAAGCATGAGCAACAAAAGAAAAAAATAGATAAATTGGACTTCATCAAAATTAAAAACTTTTGTGCTTTAAAAAATACCATCAAGAAAGTGAAAGACAACCCATAGAATGGGAGAAAAAAATAGGCAAAGGATCTGAATAGACATTTCCCCCCAAAAGATAGACAGATGGTCAGTAAACACATGAAAATCTGCTCACATCATAGTCTTAAGGGAAATAAATGCAAATCAAAGCCATAATGAGATGCTACTTCTCACCCATTAGGATACTAACCACAACAACAATAGATAATAACAACTATTGGTGAGGGTGTGGAGAAATACACTTCTGGTGGGAACGTAGGTGGTGCAGACACTTTGGAAAACAGCTGAAAACTCATCTAACCCTAATGGAGGCCCCGACAGACCTCTGACTGGGGGCAGTACAAGCACAAGCAGCTGTAGGCCAGAGGGGTGAGTTCCTCAAAAGGTTAAACACAGGGTTACCATACGATCCAGCAATTCCACTCCTAGGTATGTACCCGAGAGAATTAAAAACATACATTCACACAAAAACTCGAAAAAATGTTCATAGAAGTATTATTCATAATAACCCCAAAGTGGAAACAACCCAATGTCCATCAACTAATGAATGAATAAATAAAATGTGGTATACCCATGCAATGGACTTTACAATGGAATATTATTCAGCAATAAAAAGGAATGAAGTCCTGATTGATGCTACAAGGTGGATGAACCTTGAAAACATTATGCTAAGGGAAGGGACCAGACACAAAATGTCACATGTTGTATGATCCCATTTACATGAAATTTCCAGAATAAACAAATCTATAGAGACAGAAAATAGATTCGTTGTTGCTTAGGGTTGGGGTGGGGTGGAGGAATGGGGAACAACTGCTAAAGGGTATGGGGTTTCTTTTTGAGGTGATGAAGATGTTCTAAAATGGACTGTGGTGATGGTTGCACAAGTCTGTGAATATACTGAAATCCACTGAGTTGTACACTCTAAATGCGTGAAGAGTACGGTATGTGAATTATTTCTCAATAAAGCTGTTACAGAAAGAAAAGAAACCTAGAAGTGGAACTTCATCGCACCCTCTGACTGATAAAGTTCATCAGCTTAGACACAAACAGAACGAAACCAAGTATGAATCATTCATTACCTTCAGCCTCTCTCACTTCCTCAGTATGTTTTCCCTTGCCTCGCTCGACCCCTCCTTGACCACAAACTTGTGGACCTAGCAGAGGAAACCTGGTTGCAAACCCTAGGCTGGTGCTCCACGTGGTCCTCTGTTTTGATGCCTCTGCCTAATTTTCCAGATCTCATTTACCCCAGGAAGCATTTATTTAGAATCTATGTTCTGCAAAGCACTTTGAAGAAAAGAAATATTGCCTTCCATTTTTCGCAGAATCATAGGAGAGATAAGACCTATCATTTAAGATTCACTTTGTTGATACAAGATAAAAACCCAAAATACCAATGGCTTAAACAAGACAGAATTTATTTCACTCACGCTAAATAGAAGCCTGGAGGGACTTCCCTGGGGGCGCAGTGGTTAAGAATCCGCCTGCCAATGCAGGGGACATGGGTTCGAGCCCTGGTCCGGGAAGATCCTACATGCTGCAGAGAAACTAAGCCCGTGAGCCACAGCTACTGAGGTTGCGTGCTGCAACTACTGAAGCCCGCGTGCCTACAGCCCGTGCTCCGCAACAAGAGAAGCCACCGCAATGAGAAGCCCGCGCACTGCAATGAAGAGTAGCCCCCGCTCGCCGCTACTAGAGAAAGCCCATGGGCAGCAATGAACCCCAACACAGCCAAAAAAAAAAGAAGCCTGGAGGTGGGTAGTCCAGGGTTGGTACCGTCTTTCCTCAGCGTCACTGGGAACCCAGGCTCTTTTATGTTTTTCCGTTTTGTCCTGGCACGTGATTTCCCATCCCAAGCTTCACTTCCTGGGCTGAGATGGCTGCCGAAGCAGGTTGAGAATGAATGGGGACTGAGGCGGAAGGAGCAAAGAGATGAATGGCACAGTAGTTGGATGCGCATATGAGGTCAAGAGATGAATTTGAAAAGATGGGAGACAGTAGAGGCAAGTGAAATAATCTCATTCAGAAGGAGAATTTACAGGTGGCAGAGGGGGTAGAATAGCTCAGGAGTCCGGTACTTGAGAAGGTGAGACGAGACGGCATCTAGAGCCCATGTGGAGCGAATGGTCTTGGAGAGGAGCAGGGACCCTCTTCCACTTGTCACGAGGAGTAGGAGAACATGGTACGGATGGGGACATGGGAAGGTGAGGGTGCTCCTGAGGGATCGCTTCTATTTTCTAATTGAAGCTGTCTCCCCCTTGGCCCTCTTTATTTCTTTATTTTTTCCTTTCTTTTTACAAGCATTTATTGAACACCTACTGCATGCCGTAGCACTGTTCTAGGTTACAGCAGTGATTAAACAGACAACACCACCTCATGGAGCATACATTCTCCTGGGTGGAGTCAACTAATAAAATGAATAAGTAGGTTTTATTGATGTTAGAAGGTAGTAAATGCTACAGGGAAAACTAAAGCAGGAAAAGGAGACAGGATATTTTGGTGGGAAGAAAGGAAGGAAATAAGAAAGGAGGCTGTGGGGAAAAATGTTGGGGTGATTGGATCGGAGATGTTGGAGCATTGGTGCAGTGAGAGAGAGAGCTGGAGGGAAGGGGGATGTTATCTGAGGGTGGGACAAAGTCTAGCATGTTCTAGGGCAATGGGTGGCTGAGATGGTGTGAAGGCAAATAGCTTTGGAGGTGCGGAGGTCAAGTAACTGAGAGGCCAGCGTCTTGAAAAGTCATCCCTGTGGACGGCGAGGTCACAAGAATACCGACGGGTTGTGGGAGTGACGCGTGCACCGTGCCTGGAGCGAAAGTTCCCAGTGAATTAGGAGGTTGGTCAGGAGGCAGGTGGACGCACTGGGGAGAGGCACAGAGGTTTAGCCAGTTGGTGCAGACTTCGAAGGAACTAGAGGGTTTTTTTTTTTTTTTTTTTTTTGCGGTACGCGGGCCTCTCACTGTTGTGGCCTCTCCCGCTGCGGAGCACAGGCTCCGGACGCGCAGGCTCAGCGGCCATGGCTCACGGGCCTAGCCGCTCCGCAGCATGTGGGATCTTCCGGGACCGGGGCACGAAAGTCGGCAGGCGGACTCTCAACGACTGCGCCACCAGGGAAGCCCGGAACTAGAGTTTTTAAGGGAGGAAGGAAGAGAAATGACTTTGAAGGAGCTGTGGGGAGTAAGACAAACACCTGCCCCACCCCCGGCTCTAAGGTACTTGGAATATGAGAGAAAAAATAGCTTCCTCTTGAGCAGGAGGCAGTGTCTCAGGGGAGAGCTTGGTTTCCATTAGGGCCAGGAGGTAGGGGAAATTTCCAGAAGAGGTAGAGTGGGAGCTCCAGAGAGCCCAGGGGGAGGTTTTGGAGAGGGGACGAGAGGGATCGGGTAGCTTGGAATGAGCGTCTGAGTGATGATGGATAACAATGACTTGCAGCGAGTGATGTGAACAAGGGTGTGGGGCCTGATGGGATAGTCTCAGTGGTCTCATAGAAGGAAAGAAATTAGTCCAGACTGTGTTGATGAAGATTTGTTTGTTTTGCCCTTTTTTCCAAAACGTTTTATTACGAAAAATTTCAAACATACAGAAAATTCAAAAAAGAATTGCATCTGAGCACTCACATACCTACCACTGAGGTTCTACAATTAAGATTTTGTTCTGCTTAATCACATGTCTATGCATCTCTCTTTCTTTCCCCATCCATCCATCCATCCACTTACCCACCCATCCATTCACCTATACCTCCATTTAAAAAAATCTTTGAGGGAATTCCCTGGAGGTCCAGTGGTTAGTGCTTTCACTGCCAAAGGCCTGGGTTCAATCCCTGGTCAGGGAACTAAGATCCTGTAAGCCACACAGTGTGGCAAAACAAAAACAAAAACTAAAAAAACAAAAACAAAAAACAAAAAGAATTTTTGAACCATTTCAAAGAAAATTGCAGACATGAACATACTTTACCCCTAAACACTTCAGGAGGTATATAATTAACTAAAGTTCAACATTTGTTCATCTTGTTCAGGTACAATTTACATACAAGAAAGGCACGGATCTTAATTATACATTAGGTGAATTTTGATAGGTGCCTGTACCTATATAATTCAAACCTCCATCAAGATATAGTACATTACCATCACCTCAGGAAGTCCCCCATGCTCCTTCCTAGTCAGTCCCTTCCTCCCCCGACCCAGGCAGCCACTATTCCGATATTTTCACCATAGATTAGTTTTGCCTGTTCTAGGACTTCATAGAAATCAAATCATACTACATGTACTCTTCTGTGTCTAATTTTTTTCTCTTGGCATAATGGGTGATTCATTCATGATGTTGCATGTATTGGTAGTTAATTCCTTTTTATTGCTAAGTAATGTCCCATTGTATGATTATACCAGAAGAATTATTTATTCTTCTGTTGATAGTCACTGGAGCTGGTTCTAGTTTTTAGAGATTATGAATAAAGTGGCTATGAACATTCTTGTATGAGTCTTTTTGAGGACATATACTGTCCTTTCTCTTAGGTAAATAGCTAGAAGTGGAATTGCTGGATCATAGGTAGCTTTTGTTTTGAGAAACTACCAGATCTTTATCCACAGTGGTTGTACCATTTTACATTCTTACCAACAATGTATGAGAGTTCTGATTGCTCCACATCTTTGCCAACATTTGATGTTGTCATTCTTTAATTTTAGTTGTTCTGGTAGGTGTATATTGGTGTCTTGTTGTGGGTTTTATTTTGTATTTTCCTGATGATTAATGATGTTAAGCAGTTTTTCATGTGCTTCTTGGCCATCTGTATATTTTCCTTTGTGAAGTTTTTATTTAAATCTTTTGTCTATTTAAAACATTGGGTTCTTCTTATTTATTATTATTGAGTTGTAGGGATTCTTTATATATTCTGCATACAAGTCCTTTGTCAGATATATATATATATATTTTTTAATTTATTTATTTATTTTTGGCTGTGTTGGGTCTTTGTTGCTGCGCACAGGCTTTCTCTAGTTGCGGCAAGCTGGGGCTACTCTTCGTTGCGGTGCATGGGCTTCTCATTGTGGTAGCTTCTCTTGCTGTGGAGCACGGGCTCTAGGCACGCAGGCTCAGTAGTTGTGGCACTCAGGCTCAGTAGTTGTGGCGCACGGGCTTAGTTGCTCCACAGCATGCGGGATCTTCCTGGACCAGGGCTCGAACCCGTGTCCCTCGCATTGGCAGACGGATTCTTAACCACTGCGCCACCAGGGAAGTCCCTGTCAGATATATTTTGCAAATATTTTCTCACAACCTAAGGCTTGTCTATACTACACCTAATAGTGTATTTTAAAAATAAATTTATTTATTATTTTATTTATTTATTTTTGGCTGTGTTGGATCTTCATTGCTGCGTGCGGACTTTCTTTAGTTGCGGTGAGCGGAGGCTACTCTTTATCGTGGTGCGTGGGCTTCTCATTGCAGTGGCTTCTCTTGTTGTGGAGCACAGGCACTAGGTGCGCGGGCTTCAGTAGTTGTGGTGTGTGGGCTCAGTAGTTGTGGCTCGTGGGCTCTAGAGCGCAGTCTCAGTAGTTGTGGCGCACAGGCTTAGTTGCTCTGTGGCATGTGGAATCTTCCTGGACGAGGGGTCAAAACCCTGGTCCCTGCATTGGCAGGCGGATTCTTAACCACTGTGCCACCAAGGAAGCCCCACCTAATAGTGTATTTTGATGAGCAGAATTTTAAAATTTTTATGAAGTCTAATTTTTCAATCTTTTTAAAAATAGTTATTTCTTTCTATGATCTATTTTAAGATACTTTGCCTCCAAGTCCCAAAGATATTCTCCTACATTTTCTTCTAGAATTTCAGCTTTTGACTGAGGTCTGTGATTCATCTCAAATCAACTTTTGTGAGGGAGGGAATGAAGTTTATTTTTTTCTATATGAATTTTCAGTTGTTCTAACACTATTCGTTGAAAAGACATCCCTTTCCCTTTGGATTGCTTTCGTGTCTTTATTTATTTTAAAAAATAAATTTATTTTATTTTTTATTTATTTTTGGCTGTGTTGGGTCTTCGTTGCTGTGCATGGGCTTTCTCTAGTTGCGGTGAGCAGGGGCTACTCTTCGTTGCGGTGCGTGGGCTTCTCATTGCAGTGGCTTCTCTTGTTGCAGAGCAGGGGCTCTAGGTGCACGGGCTTCAGTAGTTGTGGCACGTGAGCTTCAGTAGTTGTAGTTCGTGGGCTCTAGAGCACAGGCTCAGTAGTTGTGGCACACGGGCTTAGTTGCTCCGCGGCATGTGGGATCTTCCCAGACCAGGGCTAGAACCCGTGTTACCTACATTGGCAGGCGGATTCTTAACCACTGCGCCACCAGGGAAGTCCCTGCTTTGGTGACTTTATGAAAAAATCAAATGACTGTTTAATTGTGGGTCTATTTCTGGTTTCTCTTCTATTCCATTGTCATTTATCCTTATGACAGTGCTGCAATATCTCAATTACTGTAGCCTTATAAGTCATGATGACAGGTAGGATACATTCTCCATTTTGTTCTTCTTTTTCAAGGTGATTTGGATATTCTAGGTCCTTTGCATTTCCATAAAAATTTTAGAATCAACATGTCAATTTCTACAAAAGAGTCTGCTGGGGGCTTCCCTGGAGGCCATGGCAGTGAGAGGCCCACGTACCCTTAAAAAAAAAAAAAGAGTCTGCTGGGATTATGATTGAAATTGAGCTGCATCTAAAAATCGTTTTGGAGAGAACTGACCTCACAACAATATTGAGTCTTCCAATCCATGAACATATCTCTCCATTTCTTTAGGTCTTCTGGAATTTCTCTCAGCGATACTTTGTAGTCTTCAGTGCAGAGGTCTTACACATAATTTGTGAACTTTTTTCCTAAGTATTTCATGTTGTTTTAAAAAAATGTTATTGCAAATGGAATATTTTCAAACTTCATTTTCTATCGTTGGCAGCAGAGCTGAATGCCAGAACAGTGACAGAAAAGACAGCCCATCAGGAGATCCTAGGTTTGGGAAGTGGGAGTGGGGAAGTACCATTTGTTTACAGGCAATTGTAGAAGGTCTAGGAAGGTTAAGAATATTGCGGCCATGTGATGGGAGGGAGAAAGAGGCACAATACGGTGTGGAAGGCTGAAATCCTTTCTCTATCCTGTTCCTGAGAAGGGATGTCCCTCCTTAACACCCTTCTGGGAAGGGAAGGCAGGGCAGTGCCAAGGGGCCTTGGGAAAGTGCTCTCGTGTCCCTCCTCCCCAACCTTCTGGGCCATATCATTCAACTAGCCCTTTGGTGGGGCTGCTGCCACCATGGCCTGGGATGAGTGTGGCCCTCTGTGGACAGGTAAGCTGGCGTCAGTGGTATAGGTGACCTATTCTGCCCACTTTGTGAGAAGCTGCCACAGCCTCTGGTCCTTTGCTGGCCCAGCCTGCAGGGAGGAGAGAGAGGCTGAAATACCTGGGATTTAATCTGCTCAAAATAGCCAAACTCCTGGGCTGGCTTTTCCAGGGCCCCCGCTGACTGCCACCCTCAATGGATTTTCCAGCCCCATTTCTTCATGTCGTCCCGCCCAGTTACAGAGTCAGCTGCCCAGACCTCTCACAAGGGCCAAAACTTCAACTCACGCTCCGAGGAACGATTTTCGAGGAGAAAACTGGGCAAGCCCAAACTCCACCCATCCTGGATCTTGTCTGTTTCATGGGGAAGGGCGTGGGAGGGGAGGAAGGGAGGAGAGTAAGGCACAGGAGCTGCCCTGTTGCAAGGCAAAAGGGCTGTCGGTGGGGGGACAGTGGCAGTGCCGAGGAGGGGGACTGTCACCCCTCTGTACTCCCCACAGTGCTCCCAAACCCCCTTCAAAGAAAGGTATACTGACCATGCTTTAAGACAGTGCTAGTTGCTGTAACAAGTAACCCCCCCACATATAGTATGTTTCTTTCTCACTTGTGCACCAGTTTATAGCAATGGTTCCTGGTTTGCATTTCTTCCACGCAGCGATTTAGAGACCTGGATTTTTGCATATTTGAGGCTCTACCATCCCCTGGTCTAGCTGTCATCCTTGGCACCCATCTAGTTGGAAGGAAAGAGGCATCACCGCTTCTCAAAAGCTTTGATTCTATTGGCAAGAATCTGTCTTAGGGCCACATTTAGATGCAAGGGAGCCTGGCTCCGCAGCTGTTTCCCGGTGACAAAGTGACACTGGCAGAGCTTGAATTGTGCTGGCCCTGCCACTGAGTCCCACTGCAGTTTAACCAGTCTTGTGACCTTGCTTTGTAAACTGTAGAGGGCTGTTTGTATGTGAAGGGTTGTCCCCCACCCCATCCGCAAGCTGGGCTCCTCACAGCTTCCTCTGTCTCTGACGTTGCTTTCCACCTCACTCAGCTACCCCAAGGTCCCCCTCTTTCTAAGACATTTGCCTAAATCTGACCTCCTCCACGAAGCTTTTCAGGGACTTTAATATCCACACTGAAGTCTTCCATTGTCTGGGGACCTCGTTTGCCATAAACATGAGCAGGAGAAACATGTAGGGGCGCGTCTCCCCCTTTCTCACCTGCTTCTAAGGTTTGGAATTCCTTCAACTGAGGACCAAGACTTTCTGTCCACAACCAACATTAAGGCTTCAGATATGCGTACCCCTGGGAAAGGGGGCAGAATTCTCACCCCTGTAGGTCCTTATAGGCTCTTCTAGAGGGGAGGGAAGGAGAGCAAGGGGACCCTGGACTGAGAGGAGAAAGGGGCCAGCTGGGGAAAGGGAGATGTCAGGCCTGATGCAAGATTTGATGACATCTCAGCTATATATATATATATATATATAGATAGATAGATATATATATATATTTTGGTACGCGGGCTTCTCACTGTTGTGGCCTCTCCCATTGCGGAGCACAAGCTCCGGACGCGCAGGCTCAGCGACCATGGCTCACGGGCCCAGCCGCTCCGCGGCATGTGGGATCCTCCCGGACCGGGGCACGAACCCGTGTCCCCTGCATCGGCAGGCGGACTCTCAACCACTGCGCCACCAGGGAAGCCCACAGCTATATTTTTTATATTTTTCGATCATCATATGTTGAGCATCTTCAAATTATTCTAAACAAAATGAGACTAATTAGTGTCATTTATTTACTTATTTGTTTGTTTATTTGTTTAGGCCGTGCCACGAGGCTTGTGGGACCTTAATTCCCTGACTGAACCTGGGCCCACGAGAGTGAAAGCGCTGAGTCCTAACCACTGGACTGCCAGGGGATTCCCCCCAAGCAGTGTCATTTATTAGTGCTTACCATGTGCCAGGCATGGCGAAGCACTAAGACTTGTCTCTTGATCTTCCCAACGATCTAATGAGGCAAGGACTCTTATTTTATCCCCATTTTGTAGACAAGGAAAGCAGAGCTCAGAGAAATGAACTTTCCCAAGGTCACATAGCTAGCGAATAGAAAAGTTGGGTTGAAACCTAAGGAGACAACTTCACAGTCTGTTTATCCCTCTGTGCCTCTGTCTCCTGGGACACCCAGCGAGGCAGAGGCACTGAATGCTCACTGAATAGCCGTGTGCTCCTCCACACTTCCCAGCCTTCCTTGCAGTCAGGTTGGGGTCAAGTGACTAACTCTGATCAACAGGCTGTGAATGGAAGTGATGCGTGTCATTTCTGGACCAAGGCATTAGGTGCTGGTGTCTGACCCTCCTGTTCTCTCTTTTCCTTTAGTGGTGACTATAGCGGCCATAGCTTGACATGGAGGAGCCACTAGGAGGAAGCAGCCTGGATCACTGGTTGTCGTACAAAGACAGCTGTCCTACCTGCAGCTGCTTTGTGTGTACAAGAAATAAGCCTCTGTTGTGTTAAGCCACTGAGATTTGGAGACGAATTTGTTACCGCAGCATGTCATAGCCTCTCCTGACTAATGCACCAGACAGGACACCAAATATATCACTGTTTCACCCTGTTGTCTATTGACAACATAGTGTCCCTAAGATACTTTGTTTCGTGAACTGTATTGTGCCCAGAGTAAGAATGACTGCCCAAAGACAAGCTTCCAGAAGCAGATGGGAGAATACTGAGGGTCTTCCTGAGCCCCCTGAGCAGCAGGGACCCCCAGGCCTGGCCTCTTGCTCTGGTTCCTCCTCTGCCTGGCATCAGGCTTCTCCCTGTTGCTGGTTTCCAGAGCTGCTCGTCTTTGGCACAGTGCCCCTGTCTCCACCCCCAGCAGATGGCTTCCAGAAGCAAAGGCCCAGACACCACTGGCTGCCCTCCAGATGCTGGCCAAAGTGCCTGGAAGTTTCTCTGAGCCTCACATTGTCTTTCAGATGTATCCCTGGGGACGTAGAGCTCTCGCAATCAGGGCAATCACCGTCTTTTGGCCCCTGCTCACCGGGAACCACGGGCTGGGTGTGGCAGGCAGGAAGCTCAGGGCAGGGCTGCCTGCTTTTAGTTTGTACCTGGGGAGGAAGTGGGGGTTCAGGGCATTGGGCTGGCTCCTGGCTGGAGTGGAGACGGCCGGGACAGTGAGAGTGTTCACTCCTCATCCAGGCAGTTCTCAAACACTCATCTCTGAGCATCTCTGCGGGCCTGGCCCTGTGCTTGGTGCTGTGAGAGCACAAAGGCAAGAGGTCCTCGCCCCTGCCTTCCAGGAGCTTC
The DNA here is from genome assembly GCF_937001465.1 of Orcinus orca. Taxonomy (NCBI): domain Eukaryota; kingdom Metazoa; phylum Chordata; class Mammalia; order Artiodactyla; family Delphinidae; genus Orcinus; species Orcinus orca. Next base: position 38,632,296 of record NC_064577.1, on the reverse strand, counting down.
CATCCCATAGGCTCAAATAGGACATTAGCTACAGAAAACCAGAGCACAGGGAGTAAATCAGTCTGGGGTTTTTCAGTTGTAAGTAATATGACTTCTAGAGAGAAAAGATTGTGTGCTTCTCACTTCTGAAGGTAATTCCGTTTCAAGTGTTATTTTCTGAAGTGTTATTTTTTGGAATACGTGTGCGGTGTGTGTGTATGCCAAAATTAACATTGACTCTTTAGATTTTCTGATTGCAAAATTCTAAATACGTTTATCAAAGCTGAAATCTTTTCCTTTCTTCCTCTGTTGGTCCCCTAAGTTAGCTAGTGCCCTAAGTCCATGCTTTGAGTCATCCAAACTGAACCAATCTCAAAAAGGGAATATTTTGTCCTCATGTCTGAAGGGATTACAGCTTCAGGCTTGGCTGGATCCAGGTTCTTCCTTCAGTTCAGCTCAGACAGGTCTGGAGTTTTCCAGTAGAAATGCTTACTGAGAGACAGAAGGAAAGTGAAAGCACAAAGTGTGATTACAGCGTTTAGCTTTCTCCTGCCAAAGTACAGAAGGTTTGAGTACCCCTGACATCCCCACTACACTGGGCTTAACCTCCCCTCTCCCACCCTATAGGCTGAGCCAGAGGCTGGGTGGAGGATGGGCAGGGTCTGTGGGGACCCTCAGGCTCTCCAGCCTCCAGTCAAAGGTGGGATTTGGAGTTGGTCAAACCTGTGTTTGAATTCCTCCTTTGTCCCTAGGGACAAGTCATGTAACCTCCCCGAGCCTCCGTTTCCTTTTCTGCAAAACGGAACGAGTAAGCTCCATCTCACAAGACTGGCAGGAGGATTAAACGGGATCCTGTATGTCACATACAGGCACAGGGTCTGCAATAAATGGTGACAATGATGATGGTGAAGATGATGAAGGAGATGAAAGAACCAATCAGGGAGGAAGGAAATGGCCAGCAGAGTCCTGTCCCTTGGAGCCTCTGAGCTGAGCCTGTGCGTGAGGCCGTGTCATCAGGCTGGGCAGATGCGGGGGAAGGGAGGCCGGGACAGAGCACAGGGGCCAAGGGCAGCCCCAGTCCCAGACCATGTTCCTGGACTTTGAACTCTCCTTGCCCTGCTGGGCTCAGGGAACCCCAATATGAATATCACTGGGTCACCCTTCCTGGAGATCCCCAAATTAAGGGAAGCGTGGGCCCTGGGTCATGGCAGAGGACCCTGGAGAGTCAGACTGTGCCCACACATTCCAGGTAGTCACCCTCAGAGTCTCGTTTACCCCACTGGTTAGGGGATACCGGTCAGGCTCTTTGGGGTCCCAGGGCTGCCAGAGGAGCAAGCTTTTCACAGGATTTCTACAAATCTCAGGATGGCGGGAATAGGCCTGAAGGATGGGGTGGGGCTGGTGGTGGGGCAGAAGGGGGGTGAAGGCTCAAGCCAGGGGTGACCAAGCTTTACTGCTCCCTTCTCAGTAAAATAATTTGAAGATGTATCCCCAAAATGTCTTTGTTTAGTTATTTATGTCAGTGATATATACTCTTACACTAATATATTATGCCCACTGTAAAATATACATAAAATGAAAAATTTAAAACACTATCAATAGGAAACAAACAAATTATGGCCCATCCGTACAACGGATTACTAAGAATGTAAGAATGAGGTCTTACAACTCAATAATAAGGTAACTAAATTGAAAAATGAACAAAAGATTTGAATGGACATTTCATTAATAAAAGAGATATGAATGGCTAATCATCATATGAAAGTGGTCAATTTCATTTAACATTAGGGAAATGCAAGTTAAAAACCACATGAGGCGGGGCTTCCCTGGTGGCACAGCGGTTGAAAGTCCGCCTGCCGAGGCAGGGGACACGGGTTCGTGCCCTGGTCCGGGAAGATCCCACATGCCGCGGAGCGGCTGGGCCCGTGAGCCATGGCCGCTGAGCCTGCGCGTGCGGAGCCTGTGCTCCGCAACGGGAGAGGCCACGACAGTGAGAGGCCTGCATACCGCAAAAAAAACAAAACAAAACAAAACAGAAAACACATGAGGGGGATTTCCCTGGTGGTCCAGTGGTAAAGAATCCGCCTTACAATGCAGGGGACGTGGGTTAGATCCCTGGTCAGGGAACTGAGATGCCACATGCCTCAGGGCAGCTAAGGCCACGTGCCACAACTACTGAGCTAGCACACCTCAACTAGAGGCCGTGTACCACAACTACAGAGCCCACGTGCCCTGGAGCCTGTGCACCACAACTAGAGAGAGAGAGAAAAAGAAACCTGCACGCCACAACTAGAGAGAAGCCCGCGCGCCATAAGGAAAGATCCCGCATGCCTCAGTGAAGATCCTGCAGTGCCGCAACTAAGACCCGACACAGCCAAAAAAAAAAAAAAAGTCAATTATTAAAAACAGACAAAACAAAACAAAACAAAAAAACCACATGAGGTAACCCTTCACATCTTCTACCATGGCCTTCTTCAAAAAGAAAAACAATAGCAAGTGTTGTCAAGGACGTGGAGAAATTGGAACCTTCATCCATCACTGATGGAAATGTAAAATGGTGTGGCACTTTGGAAAAACAGCTTAGCAGTTTCTTAAAAAGTTAAACATAAACTTACCACACAACTCAGCAATCCTCCTAGGTATCAGCCAAAGAGGAATAAAAACATATGCCCACGCAGAGACATGCATGTGTTTGTAAGCAGCATTATTCATCATAAGAAAACCTGGAGACACCCTAATATCCATCCACTGGTGAATGGATAAACAAAACGTGAACTATCCTTACAATGGCTATTACTCAGGGACAAGCTAATTAAACGTGCTGCAACATGGAGGAACCTCAAGGACATTATGCTCAGTGAAAGAAGCTAGACACAGAAGGCCACATATCCTGTGATTCCATTTCTATGGAATTTCCAGAGAAAGCAAATCCCTAGAGACAGGAAGCGGCTCAGCAGTTGGCTGGACTAGGGGTGGGCATGAGGGTTAAACTGTAAATGACCTGAAGGAACTTTGGGGATGATGGAAATATTCTAAAACTGGATTGTGGTCAAAGTTGCACAGCTCTATAAGCTTAGTAAAAATCATCAAACAGTGTACTTACAACGGATGAATTTTTATGTAAATTATATCTCAATATAGCTGTTGTTTTAAAAACGAGGACATTCTTTAGGCATCAGTATATACAGGTTTCCAAGACATATTTTTTAAAATTTTTCATTGAAATATAGTTTGTTTACAATGTTGCATTAATTTCTGCTGTATGGCAAAGTGATTCAGTTATCCATATCTATTTATTCTTTTTAAAAATATTCTTTTCGGGACTTCCCTGGTGGCGCAGTGATTAAGAATCCACCTGCCAAGGCAGGGGACAGGGGTTCGATCCCTGGTCTGGGAAGATCCCACATGCTGTGGAGCAACGAAGCCCGCGCGCCACAACTACTGAGCCTGAGCTCTAGAGCCCGCGAGCCACAGCTACTGAAGCCTGCGCGCCTAGACCCCGTGCTCCACAACGAGAGAAACCACCACAGTGGGAAGCCTGCACACCGCAATGAAGAGTAGCCCCCACTCACCGCAACTAGAGAAAGCCCGCGCACAGCAACGAAGACCCAACACAGCCAAAAATAAATAAATAAATAATAAATTAAAAAAAAAAATTCTTTTCCATTATGGTCTATCACAGAATATTGAATATAGTTCCCTCTGCTACACAGTAGGACCTTGTGTTTATCCATTCGATATATAACAGTTTGCATGCAAGATGTATTTTAAATGGAAAAATCAATGTACAGAGTATGCTGCTGTTTGCATTTCTTAAAAAAGAAAAGGTGTGCTACTATGGAAAACACTATGGAGTTTTCTCAAAAAACTAAAAATAGAACTACCATATGACCCAGCAATTCCACTCCTGGGTATATATCCAAAAAACCCCAAAACACTAATTTGAAAAGATACATGCACCCCAGTGTTCACAGCAGCATTATTTACACTTGCCCAGATATGGAAGCAACCTACATGTCCATCAGCAAATAAATGGATAAAGAAGTTGTGGTATGTATACACAACAGAATATTACTCAGCCATAAAAAAGAATGAAAATCTGCCATTTGCAACAACAAGGATGGACTGGGAGGGTATTATACTCAGTGAAATAAGTCAGACAGAGAAAGACAAACACTGTGTGACATCACTTATATGTGGGACCTAAAAAATAAACTAGTGAATATAACAAAAAAGAAACAGACTCACAGAAATAGAGAACAAACTAGTGGTTACCAGTGGGGAGAGGGAAGCGAGGAAGGGCAAGATAGGGGCAGAGGATTAAGAGATACAAACTATTTTGTATAAAATAAATAAGCTACAAGGATCTATTGTACAACACAGGGAATAGAGCCAATATTTTATAATAACTATAAATGGAGTATAACCTTTAAATACTGTAAATCACTATGTTGTACACATGTAACTCACCACCATCCATCTCCAGAACTCTTCTCATCTTGCAAAACTGAAGCCCTGCACCCATTCATCAGTAACTCCCCCAGCCCCTGGCAACCACCATTCTACTTGCTGTGTCTGCGAATCTGGCCACCCTAGGTACCTTATATAAGTGGAATCATACAGTCTCTGCCTTTTTGTCCCTGGCTTCTATCCATTCGCATAATGCCCTCAAGTTTCATCCATGCTGTAGCATGTGTCAGAGTTTCCTTCCTTTTTAAGGGTGAATAATATTCCATTGTCTGTATATACCTTTTGGTTATCCATTCATCCTTCCGTGGATGCCTTGGGTCCCATCTTTTGGCTATTGTGAATAACGTTGCTATGAATACGCGTGTACAGATTAGCTCGTGGAGATCCTTGTATATTTACATTTCTAAAGCATGTGACTTGTGCAACTTCTTTGAAGAAAAAAAAGTAAATTAAAATGTAAAGCTATGAAATAGAAGTGAATCGAAATGTAGGTTGTACTATTTCTCCCCACATCCCCTTCGAAGGCCCCTGCGCAGCCGTTGGGCCTCCCGGGACGCGCTTGCCTGCCGGAAGGAGTGGGGGGGCACTGAGCCGGGTCCTATGGGGCGTGTCCTCCCCGCCCCTTGCAGGGTAGCTGCCAGACGCTGAGGGTACGGCAGGGGCCCGCAGGGAGGGTCTTGCTTAGTCACCGGCAGCCCAGCCGTGCCCTCGCCTGCCCGCCGCCCACCCCCTGCCAGGCGATTGGCCGGGCCACATTCCTGCGAGCTGCCTGCTGCGCCCCGGTGACTCACGGCCCAGGCAGCCAGGGAACGCCCGGCCTCGTCCTGGGGCCCCGCAGCCGTTGGTTTTCCTATTTGGAAACTCCTTAGACGCCTCCGCTCCAGCCAGCCCCCTCTCCTCCCCGGTCCCCAGCAGGAGGGGGAAGGAGGGCAGGGAAGCCTGGGGACAAGCGCCCTCTCTGTGCAGCGACCCACCGGCCTTGGAGAGGAGCCATCCACACTCGCTTATCCCCAATTCCAGAATCCAAAAATGCCTGAAAACCAAATGGATGGCAAAACCTGCTGAACTGACGTGAAACTAAGTTACCGTCTTTATCGCGCTGAATGCAGATGCTCAGACTTTGGCTACGGAAATGTACGTCTGATTACAGGATGCTGCCCCAGGTGCCCTGGAGGTGCTATATAATGTACATTTCATGCTGAACCTCCTTTCTAAAATCTGAAAAATTCTGAATTCCAAAACCCACCTGGCCCCCAGGATTTTAGATAAGAGACTGTGGATCTGTGCTTTGCCCATTTTACTGAACAGGGTCAAGGCTCAGAGTGGTCAGTCAGAGCTGGGCATGGGCTGGTGGGTCTAAGCCTGAGGTGGTGTCTCTCCCAGATGCTGTCCCTGCAAGACTCTGCCACCCTCTCTGTCCCACCCCCTCTTCTGTCCCTCCTCTGGAAAACTTTCCTTGTCCATCCAACCAAAACCTACTGTCCAACTTGGCAAAGGACCTTCCCCTGTTGGGTCCCAGTGCCCACCACTGATGGGCACTTGTTGGGAAGCAAGAGAGTAGAGAGACTCAGCAGGCTGACCCGAGGCTCCAACTACTCAGGACCTAGCTTTGGTTTGGTCACTTTTCAGCTATGTGACCTCAGGCAAGTTACTCATCCCTTCTGTGCCTCCGTTCCCTCCGTAAAGGAACATGATAATAATACCCCTCCCATAGGGCTGGTGTGAGGACTGGAGGGTGGTCTGGCGAAGGGCTGCCAGATAAAGTGCAGGACACCCATATTGCGTGGGACATACTTATGCTAAAAACTCATTCACTGTTTACCTGAAATTCAAATGTAACTGGGTGTCCTGTATTTTTATTTGCTAGATCTGGCGACTTTAGCCTATATGTTAGCTAGTATATTAATAATAAATGTTGAACGACATGGGAGGCTTTTTAAAAAATGTATTGAAGTATAGTTGATTTACAATGTTGTGGTAATTTCTGCTGTACAGCAAAGTGATTCAGTTACACACACACACACACACACACACACACACACACATATATATATATATATACTATGAAAGGCTTTTTTTCATAGTATTTGTATGTGACTAATCTTCCTTACTAGATTAAAAGCTCTTCAAAAGTATTCATTCATTCAATCATTCACTTTATTTATTGAGCACCTACTATATGCAAGTCACAGTTCTAAGCTTTGGGGATAAAGTATCAAACCAGACTTGGTCCTCATGGAACTTCCAGTCTGGCAAGGAAGATGAATATTAAATACCAATTACCCAAAATGATTAGTAACCATTGCGACAAGCCCTGAGGAGTCCTAGCTGCAGGGACTGTCTGTGATGGGGGCCTGGACTGGTCAGGGATGGGTGCCCAAGCCTCACACTTTTCCATCATTCTCTCAGTGTCCTGCCTGGTGGGTGGCTGGGTGGTGGTGCTAATGGAGAAGGGCTTAGCGAGGATGCTCTCGATCCCTGGGGAAGGAGGGTTGATGTATCCATCTGTGCTCCTGCAGGGGACCCATGGATGGACACACCCTAAACCATCCACGCTCTCTCCCCATCCTCCCTGTGAATGGAGCAGGTTGGGAGGTGGCAGGTTTAGCTGAGGACCCAGTCTGAGATCCAAGTGGATCTGGGCTGAATCCAGGTCCTTATCTTTAGGCACGTCTCCTTCCTGTGTGTTTTTCCAGTCATCAGGCTCTGGCTGGGGGCTAAGAGAACAGGTTTGGGGTGAATAAGGTCTGTGGAGGCTGGAGAATCAGCTTGTGATGTTACCAGAGGAGAGCGTCTTAAAGATCAACTGACCTGACATTTGATGGATAAGGAAACTGAGCACTCTAGAGGGAAGTGACTTCTGAAGGTCACGCAGATCTCTCCTGGTGGAGCTGCCACCAAAACCCAGGCTGACTCCCAGCCAGGCCAGAACCCACCCCCTGGCCCCACCCCCACCCTCCACTGCGGTGCCGGAGGAAAAGGGCCCTGTGAGTTTACTGCCCTGCCTCCACCCGGGAATCCCCGCGGGGGTCACCTGGGTACTGTGGCCCCCCTTCTCCCACATCCCCCAGGCAAGTTTCGGTACGTTTCAGGTCCCAGACCTTTGCCTGCTGCTCCAAGCAGGGGAGCCACTGAAAGCCAGCCTCACACAACAGATGAGAAAGTTGACCTTGAAAAAGTTTCACTTCCTAAATTTCATGGTGGTGACTACAATCTGGGCAGCGGGATCTGACATCCCTATGGCTCCCTCACCAGCTCCTTAAAAAAACCCTGAGGAGTTTGGCCCGTGACCATTCCAGGCTCACTGAGTGCAGGAAGGCCCTCTCCCTTTTCTCCCCGGTGCTAGGTACTGATTCAGGCCCCCTGCCCTGGATAAGGGGCTCCCCGAGCCCCTGGAACCATCCAACCAGCCCAGCAGTCCCTGAGCCTCTGGGCTGGGATGTCCGCGGGTAGACAGGACAGAGCTCTCACCTTCTTAGCATCACTCCTCTCTGTCTCCTCTCCAAGCCCACATCTACTGCCTTCGTGAAGCCCCTTCTCTTTCTTTCTTGGCAGCCTGGAGTCATGTGAGGTCCTGTGGCCTAATGTGTAGACACTGCCATCAGACATCCCAAATTCACCTTCTGGTGCCACTACTCCTAGCGGTATGTGGCAGTTCTAAAACACGTCCACAAATTCTTTGGCCATCAAGAAGTGGGGTCTATGTCTCCTCCCCTTGGAGGAGAGCCAAACTTATAGAGTATGGCGACAATAGCGTATGGCAGAAGTGATGTGATGTGACTTCCAAGGCTAGGTCTTAAGGACAATCCAGCTTCCTTCAAGTTCTCCAGGGATACTCACCTTTGGAGACCTGAGCTGCCATGTAAACAGTGCGAGGCTGCCATGTTGTGAAGAAGCCCGGACCGTGTATAGGTGTCTGGCCAACAGTCACAGCCAAGGTCTGTGCTGACCAGTATCAACTGCAGACAGTGAGGGGAGCTGTATTTAGAGAGAGAAGAATGAGCCAGAGGTGTCTGCCAGGGATGCTGGGAGCTTCTCAATCAGGACCCACTAAGAGGTGGAACCTTGACTGGCCCCAAATCTGGGCTTACAGCTCGGAAACTTAATGTCAAGGGTCTCCAGAGATGAATGGGCTCAAGGGGAGAGAATCCCCCCGCCCCGGACTCATAATTAGAGATACTAGCTTTGGGTGCTATTCCCAGCTCTTAAGCTAGCACCCTCCTCCCAGCTCTTAAGCTAGCACCCTGCTCCCTATGGGCTCTTAAGCTAGCACCCTCCTCCCAGCTCTTAAGCTAGCACCCTCCTCCCTATGGGCTCTTAAGCTAGCACCCTCCTCCCTATGGGCTCCAGCCCAGGAGGAGCGCGCTCGTGAGCAGCATGTTGGAAGGGACCGTTGGTCTGGGCTGTTAAACCACACCAGCTCTCAAATCTCTGTTTCCTTTATTTCTTTGTTTCTTACTTAGCTCTCTCTCTATGAAAGCAGGGGCTACAGGAGTTTATCTGTGTTGTAATCCGCAGCATCTCCGGCACTTACAACAGTGCCTGGTATATAGGAGGTGCTCAATAAACATTCACTGAATAAGTAAATGAATGGATGCATGGATGGTGTGTCTGTCACTGTGAGGCCAGACCAGCTGCAGACTAGGTCCTGCTCCCTCCTCTGTGCAATGGGCGCCATGACGGGACTTACCCATCAGGGGTGTTGGTGGGTGACTTGAGAGGATGGACGAGTGCTCATGCCTGACAGATCACTAACCCTCAAGGGGCAATTGCTGGGACTGTTACCATTATCAGTTGTCACCAGGACATTGGTTGGGTTCCCTCTGACCAGAAAGGCACATTCAGGTTTCCTGACGCCCCTTGGCCCAGGCTCCATGAAGACTCGCAACCTGTGAGCATACTACTGCTTCTGACACTCCAAGCAGCTGAGGCACCTTCTTGGGGCTCCCAGAGCCCCATGTGTACCCAAATCCTAGTTGTGGCACACTGATCACTTGTTGGTCTGTGAAATCCCAGCCTCCCTCCGTACACCGTAAGGATTACTGCTCTGTGACAGCCAAGATGGTGGCTCACAGGGCCAATTTCTTCTCATTTCCCTCCCAGAGCAGGAGCTCCATGTGGACCTGTCAAGACAAAGGCGGTGGTAGTGTCAAAGGGGTCCCCCTACACACACGGATAAGGTAGCCATGGCCTCTGAGAGGCAGCTTCTTTCTCCACAGCAAACACAGCAGGGACACCAGGGGACCTGGAGGCTAATCTGGCACCCCAGGTTCCCCACCAAAGCCCCTCATGGTTGAAGAGCAGTTTCTGTGCCTCTCTGGTGCCCACGGAGATTATCTGCAAAGGAGCAGCGGTGAGGAGATGGGGCCTGTCCTCCCTATGTCCCTCAGCTACTTTCCCCTGGGTCTGCCCAGCCTCGGGGCCCCAGGCCAGGAGGGAACCCCTCTCCCCAGAGTGAGGGAAGGAGGAAGGGGTCTGGGAAAGACCAGTACTGCTGGCCTGGAAAGACCAGTCGTAGAAGCCACAGTTCTGGCAGTTTTGGGGGTTCAAGGCAGTTCTGCAAAAGAATGGATAGTTAACCTGGTCTACAAGCTAGTTAACCTCTCGCCCTCTTTGGGACCTTCCTTCTTCCACAGCGCCCTCTGCCGCCACGACCCATGGCCTCCGCCCTCTCCGTCCCCACCCGGCCTGCCCGGCTGGCCTGTTTGTTCTACTCCAGCTAGTTGGGAAGTCCACCCAGGGTGACCTCAGCCTGGCCCATCTCCGCGTCCGGGCCTCTCTCTCAACCCCTTTACAGCCCTTCCTGGGGGCCTCGGGGTTCTCAGGGTGTCCCCCCAACCTCCTGGTCAGTGTGGAGACTTCCCAGCAGCCCTTGCAAAAGGAGGCATCTCAGGGCCAGGAAGTGTGTGTAGGGATGTGTCCTCCTTTTTCCCTATAGTTTCCAGACCATTCCTCCTTCAACCCCCGGCCCCTCTGAACACACACCAACCGCAGCTGTACCGGCCTCTGCCAGCGCTGGCGTCCACCACCTCCCAGCCACCCCCAACACTCTGGGGGCCCCGATGCCTGTCACCCAGCCTGGCCTGGTTCCCAGTGACTCCCACATCCACGCAGATGGTCCTCAGCATCCTGACCTCCTGGCCTCCAGCCATTGCTCTCCGCTCTGCCAGCTGCCCACTGCCAGGGTCACCCCTTGACCTCGTCCTCATTGCTGCCAGTGCGGTGCCCAGGTCTCCACCCTGACCACCCCTCTCATCCTCCCAGCTCACTTTCTCTCGGGTGGGCACTGTCTAAAACCCCCAACCAGGGACTCGCTCACTTTCTCACTGGCCGTCACCCCTGCCCTTTCCCTTCTGTCTCTACCACCTTGGAGCCCATGGTCTACCATCTTGATTATCCTCTCGCAACGACCCCAACTCCCGTTCCCTCCTCCCTTCATCATCCAAGTCTGCTGGAGCCTCCCTGTGGCTGAAGCCTGCTCTCCACTTTCTCCCCAGAGAGGCAGGAAGCTGCTGAGCCAGTCCCACAGCCAGGCTGTCTGGGTGCAGCCCCTCAGATGGGCACTGGCCTGGCCTGGAGACGGTTCTATTTTCCTGGTGTGAACACGGACAGAACTGAACCTGTGTGGAGGGTGAAAGGAAGAAAGGATGTGCAGGAAGGACTTGGAAATTTCTGGCTGGAGCAGTAGGGTACGCCGTGGGGCCGCTTTTCTGAGATGGGACAGATGGGGAGAAGCAGGTTTGGAAGAGAAACCAAGGCTTCCTGCAGTGGGTTCTGCCTGTTTTACCCCGCACACAGACCATCCATCGTTGCTGATCTCCCACCTCTGCTGCCTCCAGCTTAGCCCCGTGGTCTTGTTCAAGCCTCACTCAGGATACAGCAGCTCACTTCCTTAACACCTTTCCATGGACTCACATCTCACTGCAGAATTAATCCAACGTCTACAAATCTTTTCTAATCTGGCTGCTGGCTTCCTCCTCTGTCTCATCCCTTCCACTCTCCACTTCACCCTCATCGAATATTCTAGTTTTCCAGCTACGCAGAGTGCCTTCCTTCTGTGCCTCCAATGCCCCCGGCACTGTCCCACCTCAGCACCTTTGCACTTGCTGTGCACTCGGCCTGCCCTGCTCTTTCCACGGCTGCTAACTTCTCAGATGTCACCTTCTCTGAGAGCCTTCCGCACACGCACCCAGAGCAGCCCCGCCAGTCACTCCTGGTCACGTCACCCCGTTTGCCGTGTCTTTCTCAGAACTTAGCATCACCTAGCATTACCCTGCTGGTTTGTGTACAAATTTACTCTCCGCCACACACGGATGAGGGGTCTTGCTCGACTTACATTCTTGGCAACTGGCACATACTAAGCTGTCAATATCTATTTGCGGAGTGCATGAATGGATGGATAGATGGAGGGGTCCCTCTCTCCAGCGTTGCTGTGAGGATGCGCTGTGATCCTGGCTGGGCCATCACTCTGGAAACTGCCTCATGCTGCACATGGTGGGTGTTCTGCTCCTGCACCACACCTGGCACGACGTAGGTGCTCAGTAAGCGCTGATGAATGAACTCATGCAACATGAGGCAGGATTTACGGTGTAGAGGAAGTGCAGATGCAGTGCCCGGGGCAGAGGGAACTCATCAGAGGAAGCAAGTGGGGGAGGCAGGGGCTCTGTCTGGCCCTCTCCGCCCTGCCTGTCGCTCCGGCCTCATCCCTCGCCAGTCTCTGCCCCTTCCCACCCCAGCTGCATCTCATTCCCCTCACATGTCCTGCCCTTTCCCGCCTCCAGACCTTTGTTCACAAAGTACCCCCCTCCTAGAAAGCCTGCAGAAAGGCCAGCTTTCACTCATCCCACACATCTTAGCTCAGCTCTTGCCCGATTCCTTCACCGATACTCCTGGAACACCTGCTCTATGCCTGTCCCTGTCCCGGACTTTCAGGCATTGGAAAAACAGCTGAGGACAAGGTGTGAAGTCCCTGCCCTCGTGGAGCTTACATTCTAGTGGGACAGAAAGCAAACTGATCAGCAACCAACACATCAACCTCCTCCGGGAAGCCTTCCCCTTCCCCAGCCGCCCCTGCCCAAATCTGATGCCTCTTCTCTGGTTCCCTGTACCCCTCCCCCACTGCACTCACCACCCTCTTCTGTGAATTTCTGTCTGTATCTGTCTAAACTTAGGAGATAGGATAGCTGGGATTCCTGTCTTTTCCATTTCTTATTCCCACGGATCTGGTACTTGGTGATAACTGTACCTTTGAGTTGAATTTCAGACACTGAAAAGGTGAGGCACGTTGTTCTGGGCTGAGGGGCCGGCAGGGTACAGTGTAAGTGGCTGCATGTTTGGGGAGAGCATGGGGTGCAGGGGGTGGGGTGAAGGCGGCATGACCGTTGTCACCAGATCTTGGAGGGCTGCTCAGGTTTCAAATGGGGGTCTTGCCGAGGGAACATGTCCCGATTTACTAAACTGCCAAGGGAGCCATGGACTCGATCACGTGAGACGTCACATCGGAATGAGTTGTGCCATTCAGTTACTCTCCTCCCGTCCTGCACAGCGACCTGTAAAAGCTGAAAACTAAGTGTCATTGTCTCAATCAGCAAGTTCCTGGCTTAGGGAACCTGTTAGGCTACCAAGAGGTTAAGTAGAAGTTGGAGTCACTCTCGTGGGTGACCTATCCATATAAGGTGGTAAAGGGAACTGGGATGACTTGGGGACATCCTAACCTTTGAGGCTGACGTCATGGTGATAACCACTCGCCCACAACGCATCGTGTGGTACCCGTTCTCCACAGAGATGGATGAGGTCCCTAACACGGGGCTGAGTGTCTGATGCTCTTACAGGCACGCAAAGGGAACCAGCCCCCGCCCCACCCCACCAGGAAACTGCAGAGAAGTTAGAATCGTTTGAAGTTACAATCATTCTTTCGTTCGGCAAATATGTATCGAGGGTCTCCTCCTATAAGAAGGTGCCAACCACTAAAGGAATAATAAACCATGTATAGGTACACCTTGGAGATATTACAGATTCAGTTCCACACCACCACAGTAAAGCAAATGTCTTGATAAAAGGGGTCACACAAAGTTTTTGGTTTCCCAGTTCATATAAATTTATGTTTATCCTGTACTGTAGCCTACTAAGTGTGCAATAGCGTTATGTCTAAAAAAATACTTTATTGAGCTTCCCTGGTGGTGCAGTCGTTAAGAATCCACCTGCCAATGCAAGGGACATGGTTTCGAGCCCTGATCTGGGAAGATCCCACATGCCACAGAGCAGCTAAGCCCGTGCACCACAACTACTGAGCCTGCGCTCTAGAGCCCGCAAGCCACAACTACTGAGCCCATGCGCCATAACTACTGAGCCCACATGCCACAACTATTGAAGCCCGCGTGCCTAGAGCCTGTGCTCTGCAACAAGAGAAGCCCCCACTCACTGCAACTAAAGAAAGCCTGTGTGCAGCAACGAAGACCCAACGCAGCCAAAAAGAAAATAAGTAAAATAAATAAATAAATAAAAAATACTTTATTGTTAAAAAATGCTAACCATCATCTGAGCCTTCAGAGTCCTAATCTATTTGCAATAGTAACATTAAAGATCACCATAAAAATATAATAATGATGAAAAAGTTTGAAATATTGTGAGAATTACCAAAATGTGACACAGACATGAAGTGAGCAAATTTGTTGGAAAAATGGTGCCTGTAGGCTTGCTTCACACAGGGTTGCCACAAAGCTTCAATTAAAAAAAAAAAAAGCAATGTGTGTGAAGTGCAGTAAAACGATGTATGCCTGGATATTGTATGTGTTCATGGGTGGGATGGCGCAGAGAGGGCGGAGCTAGCCTCTTGTGGGGCCTGGCATCAGGTGGGAAGGTAGGTGCTTGAACTGGGCATTGAAGGATGGGCCAGTGTGATCACCAGATAGAAGGGCGTTCCAGGGGAACAGCATGCACAGACACTTGGGGGTGCAAAAAGGTGTGATACAGCAGGGCTTGGGCAGGGACAATCAGGCAGCTGGGTGTGGCTCCATTTATCAAGGCCATCCTATGTGCCCAGCACTGGACCACGTTGTTCCTCTGATCAAGCCCATCACCCTCTAAGGTGATTTATAGATGAAGACGCTGATGCCCAGAGAGGCTAGGTAACTTGTCTGAAGTCCCATAGCCAGTGGCAGAGCTCAGGTTCCAACTCAGGTTTGTCAGGTTCCCAAATCTCTGCTCCTAACCACCACGCTGAACTGCCCCATGACATGATGCAGGACCAGAGGAGCCAGGTATGACCATTCGGACTTGACTCCTGAGAACTCCCCGAATGTCGGCCATTTGCACTCCATCTTCAAGAGACCTGTCGTGTCCTCAGACGTTCATTGTCTGAATGCTTGTCTTTATTTTTTAAAATTTTTCTTTATTTTTAAATTTCTTAATTGATTTACAATGTTGTGTTAGTTTCAGATGTACAGCAAAGTGATTCAGTTATACATAAATTTTTTTTTTCAGATTCTTTTCCCTTACAGGTTATTACAAAATATTCAATATAGTTCCCTGTGCTATAGGTAGGTCCTTGCTGGTTACCTGTTTTATATATAGCAGTGTGTGTATGTTAATCCCAACCTCCTCATTTATCCTTCCCTAAATGCTTGTCTTTAAATGTTTCACTTTTTAAAAACTTAAATTTAAGTAATTTTTTCTTGACATACAACACATATGAAAAAATACACAAATCAATTAACTTTCACTCACGTTAAAAAAAAGCGCAGTGGTTGAGAGTCTGCCTGCCGATGCAGGGGACACGGGTTCGTGCCCCGGTCCGTGAGGATTCCACATGCCGCGGAGCGGCTGAGCCCGTGAGCCATGGCCGCTGAGCCTGTGCGTCTGGAGCCTGTGCTCCGCAACGGGAGGGGCCACAACAGTGAGAGGCCCGCGTACCACAAAAAAAAAAAAAAAAAGCAATTTTTCACTCAGGTCAATAACAGAATATTATGAGCCCTCAGCAGCCGGTCTTGTGCCACCTGCCAGACATAGCCCTGCAGGTAGCCACTCCCTGAGTTGTAACAGCATAGATTAGTTTTGTTTGCTTTTGAACTTCATATAAATGGAACCATTCATATAAAGGCTGTTCTTTTAATGTGTCTGGCTCAACATTTGTGTAGTTTAATTTATTCATTCTCACTTTTATACAATATTTCATTATGTGTATATACCAGAATGTTATTTCTCCATTCTACTGACATGTGGCTTGTTTTCAGTTTCTGGCTGTTATGAGTAAAGCTGCTATGAGCATTCTTGTGCACGACTCTTGGTGAACACATGTGCTCATATCTGTTGGGATCATACCCAGAAGTTGAATTCCTGGGTCAGAGGGTAGTATGGAAATGCCCAACATGAGTGGATATGGCCAATTTCCCAAAGTAGTTGTCATAAATTACATCCTCACTACCAGTGAGTCAGAGTTCCAATTACTCCACAGTCCTGCCAACATGTGATACTGAAAATCTTTTTCTTTTTAGTCCTGGTGCATGTACAGGGATATCAAACTGTGATTTTAATTCATACTTCTCTGATGACTAATGCAGTTGAGCACTTCTCATCTGTTCATTGGTCACTTATATATGGCCTTTTTTTTTGAAGTGTTTAAGTCTTTTGCTCATTTTTCTATTTGATTTTTAATTTCTATTCCTTTTTTCTTATTGATAAGTAAGAGTTCTTTATATATACTGGATGTTAGTCCTTTGATAGATATATGATTTACAATCTTTTCCCAAGTAAATTTATTTTATGGGCCATTACTACTATAACTAAAAAACCAATATCATGTGTCATAGATAGTAGGCAAAATACATAAAATAAAAATAAGACAATGTTATTACATTCTAGCTAAATATCTCATGGCTGGCAGAATGGATAGAATCCTGTTAAGAGATTAGCAAGTGAAAAGGAGGTGTTAAAGACATTTGTGGAGACTTTCTCCTTGATGTCTTCAGGAGGTTGGAAAAAATTAGAAAAGATATAATTTTCTCATTTTACAGCTCCATGTTAATTATTACCCCAGTGTACCCTTTGTCCTTGAGCCTCCTATAATTATGCCACCCACTGTGTGAAGTCTGCACAATAGTTAGGAGATGGTGCATGCGAGGAGGGTTTTCTTTTGTTTTTTTTTGCGGTACGCGGGCCTCTCACTGTTGTGGCCTCTCCCGTTGCGGAGCACAGGCTTCGGACGCGCAGGCTCAGCGGCCGTGGCTCACGGGCCTAGCCGCTCCGCGGCATGTAGGACCCTCCCGGACCGGGGCACGAACCCGCGTCCCCTGCATCGGCAGGCGGAATCTCAACCACTGCGCCACCAGGGAAGCCCAGTGAGGAGGGTTTTAACGAAGGAGGTTAAACTAAGGGGTTGACATAATAAAACTGATGTTTTAGAAAATCGTTCAGATAACAATGTGAATAAAAAAACAAAAATAGAGGTGAGGAACCTAAGTTAGGAGAAGTTGAAGAAGTCCAGGTGGTAAGTGTCAAGGGTCTAAACCAGGGGTAAGCCAGGGGCTGGGGGTGAGTGTGGGGACTGGAAAGACAAGAGGTAGAATCTGGGCAACGTAGTGGCTGATTGACGGGTTAAGAGAGAAAAAGAAGATGTCTGGGGGACATCTGTGGGATTTGTGGGATTTCTGTGGGATTTCTAAGTCGGACTGGGAGGAGGGGGATAGCAAAGACTGGAGAAGCCAATCATGGGAGGGAGGAGGTGGTGAAATCTATCTGGAATGCGTTGAATTTGAACTGTTTGCAGGACCTCACAGGGAGAGTCTCCGTTTTTTTATTCATTTCACAAATATTCACTGAACGCGTATGGGTGCCAGGGGTACAGCAGTGGATCAGACAGATAAGATTTCTGCTCTGACGGAGTTTAACATTCATGGGAAAGATGGACGGTGGGAAAGACAGATAAGGACCAGCAAAGTATGCACGTGGCTCAGGGCTCTGGGCCATGGGGTGGATTGGGGG
This sequence comes from Orcinus orca, assembly GCF_937001465.1. Lineage (NCBI taxonomy): Eukaryota > Metazoa > Chordata > Mammalia > Artiodactyla > Delphinidae > Orcinus > Orcinus orca. The sequence continues at coordinate 38,614,869 of NC_064577.1, read as the reverse complement.
CCTGTGGGAGTCAACGCAGCCATTAAAGCTGTCGGCGTGAGTGAGCTTGCCTAGCGAGAGGGACAGAGTGAACTGTGCGGAAGGGAGGGTGGAATGCCAGCCTTTAGAGGCAGCAGGGGAAGGAACACCCTCAAAGTAAACCACGGAGGAGTCATCAGAGGAGGAGGAGGGTGGAAGTGGGTCACAGGAAGAGGGTTTCAAAGATCTTTCAACTGATGCATTCATTCATTTATTCAATCAAACTTTACTTGGTGTCTTCTGAGTACCAGGCTCTGGGGAATCAGAGATGAATGTGAAGTCTCTGGGGGAGGAAGTTGTGTGAACTACAAATGATTAGGCAAGGCTGCATGAGAAATATTCTATTATGGAAGCACAGCTGATGTATGTCGTGGGAGCTCAGAGGATGGGAACTCCCGCTTTTTGAACCTAGTATGCGCTAGGCTTCCTGGAGGGGTGGGCATGGAGCTAGAGAATGGGGGCAAGGGCCTTGACAGAGAAGGACCAGCCTGAGCAAGGGCGAGGAGGTGGAAAGCTGCTTGGTGAGTTGTGGCAGCCAGGATCCACAAGCACAGGAGGGGTGGAGCAAAGCCAGAGGACCAGAAACCCGGGACAGGCTTAAGATCATGCCGAGACAGTGGGCTGAATTCAGAAGGCGATGGGGCCAGTGCAGATTTCGAGGAGAGTGCCTGCCACCAAGCCCACGGGAGCCAGAGCCCCTGACAACGCCCCTTCTCTTCCCAGCCCCCAGCCGTTAGGAGGCGCCCGCACGCTGCACAGCCAGTGTCCACTCTGCGCACTCCACACAGCCCGGAGCGCCCTGGACAAGCCCCGGGAGAAGGGGTAGGCATGTGCTGGAAGACATCTTTCAGAGAGGTATGTGAGAGCCGGGTAGAGTATGGGCGCTCCAGGGTCTTGGGAGCGTTCTCGGAAGAGTGGACGGAGAACTGAGGGCATCTGTCAGAGATGGAGAAGGGTGGATGGGGCAGGAAGTGCCAAGGTCCAGCCCGGTGGCCTGAGCTCCGAGCCACCTCCTGATGGGGAGCCCTGGGCTGACGAAGGGCCAGAGCTCTCTCCCTCCGCACCTTCTCCTAGTCCAGGCCTCACCTTGCCTCCTCCCCCACTACGGGTCATCAGCCTCATCTCCCAGCCTTGGAACTCAGGGCTGCACTGAAACTTTGGGGCTGAGGGCTGGAGGGGGTCAAGACTCTAGGTTCTCTTGGCACACGCCCACAGCGGCCCACAGCGCTGGCAAATCCTCCCTGGTGTTCGGGGTTGGGAATCGCCCTTTGGGCAAAAGACCTCTGGCGCCCCCTACTGCCAGCTCAGCTTCAACGACCCCATCCCTCCTCTCTGCTGCCGACCCTGACCCACGTGGCCGGAACACACCGAGGGCCAGTTTCAGTGGCAGGAAGTGATGAGGAGCCCCGTCAGGACACAGGTCTGGCTTGTGATGTTTACCTGGACTCCAGCAGCTTCCTAATTGGTCTCCCTCCCTCCCTCCTCCACCCACAGCTGGGAGAATCTCTTTAAAACATATCTGTGGAATACTACTCCGTGATAACAAGTACTCGCAGTGACTTAAATGGCTCTTAAGCACATTATGCTGAGTGCAAAAGGCCAACCTCAAAAGGTTACATACTTTATGATTCCATTATGTAACATTCTTGAAATGACACAATGATAGAGATGGAGAACTGACAAGATTGCCAGGCTTTAAGGAAGGGGAGGGAGGGTGTGGCTATAAAAGGGCAGCAGAAGGGATTTCTTTTAAGATGATGGAACAGTTCTGTGTCTTGATTGTGGTGGTGGTTATATGAATCTATACATGTAATAAAATGTCATAGAATTAAACACAAAGACATACAAAAAAATAAGTGCATGCCCAAAATGGTGAAATTGAGTGAGGTCTGTAGTCTAGTTGTGTCTAATGTCAATCACTTTTCTGGTTTTCGTAACACTACAGTTATGTAAGTTGTCACCACTGGGGGAAGCTAGGTGATGGGTACACGGGACCTCTTGGTACTATTCATGTGACTTCCTGTGAGTCAATAATTCTTTCAAAATAAAAAGCTTACGAAAAGAAAAAAAGCATACCTGGCCATATCACCTAGATTTTGCTTTTGTTTTTTTTAACACATTTATTTATTTATTTATTTTTGTGTTGGGTCTTTGTTGCTGCGCGGGCTTTCTCAAGTTGTGGTGAGCAGAGGCTACTCTTCGTTGTGGTGCACAGGCTTCTCATTGCGGTGGCTTCTCTCGTTGCGGAGCATGGGCTCTAGGCACGCGGACTTCAGTAGTTGTGGTGCATGGGGCTTAGTTGCTCTGCGGCATGTGGGATCTTCCCGGACCAGGGCTCGAACCCGTGTCCCCTGCATTGGCAGGTGGATTCTTAACCACTGCGCCACCAGGGAAGCCTCCACCTACCTGTTTATCTTGTGGCACCTGGTGGGCCACATAGGATGAAGTTCACGGAAGGAAAAGTGCCCACTCCTTTAGTATACCAAGCCCTCCTCTGAGGCTGGCAACAGAAAAAGAATATTCCCTCTTGGAGGGCACAGGGGACTGGACCTCACAGCCCCGATTCTACCTGGGGGGACTCGCTTGTTAATCCCAATGCATTCCCTCCTGTACTGGCCTGAGGGGGCGCTCTTCCACCTCTGATGCTCTGGTCGCCAAGTGGACAAAGAACCCTTCCCTTAACACTGCTGGGCCTCAGTTTTGTTTGTTTGTTTTATTGTATTTCTCTTTTTAAAAAATTTTTTAACAATCATGTAAAGTTTTAAATCAGGAAATAAACTTTTTTAACTTAAAAAAAATTTTAAGACACATCAAACTTCCTATCTAGATATAGTCGTGTATGAAAATCATATCTTAGCACTTTTCTATATCACTTTTAAAAACAGGATCATTTCAATGGCTGTGATCCTCTATATGAGTTAGAAGGCTAATTAAGCATTGAAAGGCAAGTTTTTCACCAGCTAAATATTTAGTCTTATTTCAGTAAGACATTTCATTTAGACATAAAATTTCACAAAACTACAGCTTGGGAGTATAGCTTGGGTATAGCTATCTATTGACAGAGGCTACTTACATGTGTAACACAATAATAAACCTTTATGAAAATGTTTCTGCAGGTATGCTGGTGTCCTCCTGGGTATCACAAATACATCTGTGGGGATCAGTCTCGGAAAAAAGGCTGCTCTGGAGCTCCGGGAAACAAAACCTGAAATAAATTATGTTTTCAGACAATGCAAAGTAAGCTTTTAAGCTTCCACGATGTTGGGTGAGGCATTATAATGAGCTGGTTGGTCCCCATTTTTTAAAGTGCAGCAAAGGATAACCAGAATGAATTTTCAAGATTTCTTATTCACTTTCCCCTTAAAATGAAACTGGCGAATGGTAGTCAGTGCTTGGCTATTGTTAAGTTTACCCCCCAAAATGTTGATGAATAAATAATTTTTACTCTTAAAAAAAAAAAAAAAGAAAAGAAGAGGGAGAGATGAGCTCTCTCTCTCCCGCCGTGCCATGTGAGGTCACAGCAAGAAGGCAGCCATCTGCAAGCCAGGATGAGAGCCCTCACCACAACCCCACTCTGCTGCCACACTGATCTCAGACTTCCAGTTTCCAGAGCTGTGAGAAATAATTTCTGTTGTTGAAGCTACCCAGTCTATGTTATTTTGTTATAGAAGCCCATGCTAAGACAGTATTTCCCATAAAAACTCGCACCTGAATGTTCACAACAGCATTATTCATAACAGCCCCAAAGTGGAAACAATCCAAACATCCATCAGTTAGTGAATGGATTAAAAAATGTGGCATGTCCATACAATGGAATGCTATTTGGCCGTAAGAGTGAATGATGTACCTCCATGGACTACATGTATGAACCTGGAAGACATGTAGCCCTTAGCCTAGAGGGGAAGTGAAGGCTATGAAAGCACAATTCCGTTACAGCGAGGCAAGTGTGATGAGGGAGAGAGGCACGTATGAGAGATCTGAGGAGGGGTGTGGGGGCAGGTGTGAGCTGAGGCTGAGAGGAGAAGGAGGAATTAGCTAGGAGAAAGAGAGGAAGACAGGGGACTGTGAGCCCAAAAGCATGCAGGCAAGGAACATTCCGGAGTGTGCTGGGAGCTATAGGCATGGGCACAGCTGCTGTGCAGAGAGGTGGGAGGCATGGCTGGGGAGGGCCTCAGAGGCCACACACCAGAGTGCCATGGTCAGATGGCTGCTAAGTGGGCGATGGAACTGGAAGTGGAGGAGTCCATCCAGATGAGAGGCTGAGCAGGGGTGGGAGAGGCAGATCCCGGAAATCTTTAGTGGGTAGAAGATAGGGACTTGGAAGCTGACTGGATGCGGAAGGGAAGAAGCCCTGGGTGCATGGATGTGCTGTGCCCTGAAATAGTGGGAGGGGCTGGCTTCAGTTTTGTTTTAGGCAGTGCGGTGCCTGGCAGCCACCCGTGCAGGTGGACATTTGCACTTGGAACTCGGAAGCGAGCGGTTCAGGCTGGTGACAGAGATCTGAGTGATGCACGTGCAGGCTTGATGACAGTCCCCAGAGTGGAACGGGTGAGCGCCATCAGGGAGGTGGAGAGGAGAGAGCAGTGGGCCGGGGCATCACCATTTACAGGCTGGGCAAAGACCCCTGTTGCTGTGAGCAAAGGACAGCTTGTCTAGGAGGATGACAGGCAGTTCACGAGTCCACTCACATGAAGGCTGGGCGCGTCCACGGGACTTAGCAAACAGGTGGACACCGGAAGCCTTTTCTAGGGCAGCGTCAGGGCAGATGCCTGGCTGTCAGAGGACATGGGGTATCTGCTGGGAGGGGGACAGAGGCTGCCCCCTGGGGCAGCCCTTATCAACTGTGTCACTTATTTTTGTCTATCCCCCAACCAGATGGTACTTCAAGAGGGCAGACACTCTTTCTATATATATGAGTATACATATACTCTTTCTATGTATCTTTGTGTCTCCAGACAAAATCCAATTCACCGCAAACGTATTCACTGTGCACCTGCGGTGCTCGCCATGCACTGTGCTCGCCATGCACTGTGCTCGCCATGCACTGTGCTCGCAGCTGAGGGTTTATGGCTGAGCTCAACCTTCTGGTGGGGCTCACGTAGGTGCTCAGACCGTGGGCATGAAGCTCTGGGCAGGCTCTGCCGCCAACCTGCCGTGTGACCTCAGGTGAGTTACAGCTCGTCTCTCCAGGAGTTTACTCTCTGGCAGTAGCTGATTTCTGAAGCTCCTCCTGGGAATAGTATGTGATGATTCTGGGACGTCCGTGCCTGCAGCTGCCCACATTACTTGCTGCCCACCAAGCTCTTGGCAGGGTCAAAAGCTTGGGGTGGGGTGGGGAGCTGACACTTCCCAAGACCTTCCTGCCCAAGGATCCTCCTGCCACTGTCCTGCCACAGGTCCCCATTCATCGTGGTCCACAAGGCCCTGTGCACTCTGCCCCGTCAGCCTCTCCAGCATCACCTCCCCCCCAGGCCTGCTGGCTTTGTGGGCTCCAGTCACGATGGTCTTCGCTCAGATTTTGTTCTCCCCACAAAACTTCTTGCCTCAGAGCCTTTGCACATGCTGGTCCCTCTGACTAGACACCTTTCCCTTAATTCCTCACCTTGTTGACTCCTCCTCATTCTTTAGTGCTTGGCTCAAATGTGGCTTCAGCAGAGACATCTTGGCCCCCTGGGGGACAGTCACACCCCAGTGACACACCTTCAGAGCACCCTGTGCTTTTCTCAGCTCCCGTACCAACATGGTTAACCAAGTAGTTGGGTGTTTAATATCCATCCAGTTCCGCCCTTAGACCTGTGAGAGGGGTCTCTGCCCTGCCATGGGTCCCACTTTAGCTCTGGACCTTCTCTGTCTGTGCTTCTCCCCCCAGGATGAGGAATCTTTGGCGCCCCCTTGGAGCCCAGGCCCATCCCTTTAGACCATGCTCCTGACACGTGGGACCCCAGGCCCATTCCCTCAGTGGGTGGACCATGTGGGGTGACCAAGGGGCAGCAGATTGCACTGCTGTGTCCACCTCCCCTTGGGCCAGGATGCTCTGAGGGTGGGAAGATATGGTGTGCGTGGCTGAGAGCAGAGCCAGCTCTTCTCATGCCAGCCATCTGGGCCTGGAATTTGGAAGAGTCAAAGAAGTTTATGTTAGAACCTGGCCTTCGGGGATTCCCTGGCGGTCCAGTGGTTAGGACTCCTTGCTTTCACTGCCTAGGGTGCAGGTTCGATCCCTGGTTGGGGCACTAAGCTCCCACAAGCCGCATGGCAAAGCAAAACGAAAAAACAAAAAAAACCCCTGGCCTCCCAGGTCATCATGAAAGATATTTGTCAAAGTAGGAGAATAGAACACATTTTATTGAACACTTGTTAGCTTGATTTATAGCTTTACGATATGCTGACGTATGGTATGAGGCCTCCACTTCTCCTCTTGCCCCAGCCCCTCTGGCATTAGGGGCGGGCTTCGGTCAGCCCTGCCCGCCGAACCATACGCTCCACCAGGGAGGCCGTGTGCGGTACCCCCGCCCCAGAGCACAGTGCCTGGCACAGAAGAGCAGATAATAAATATCGGCTGTGAGAAACAAATGAGATGATATGGTGCAAATGTCAATAAATATTAGCTATTATTGTTTGAACACATGAACGAGTAGGTGGGCCAGGGGGCTGAGACCCACATACTGAGGTCGTTTGTGTACAAGAAGGGAAGGGGGGCTGATGACCGCAGCGTTCACGCTTCCTTTTCTGAGGATGTGCCCTCCTTCCCCCTACCCATCAGGTCTCCCTCCCAGCTCTTCATGGCAAGGTGGGCACCAGGGAGGCCTACCTGACAGCCGAGGCACTGAGAGGGGCTAGGAGCTCCTGCCAGTGCTACTTCCCCTCCCCGCAGAGAAGAACAGCTGAGGCAGATTCCCTCTTTGCCTCGGGGACCTCCCCAGGCCCAGACAGAACCCACTCAGCTTCGTTTCCCTGCTTTACCGTAAGGCCATGCTGGGGTTGAGGGGTAGCTGAAAGGACTGATTTCACCCTCACAGGAGGCTGTGCTCTGGTGTGAGAGGAGTCCGATCACCCCCCAGACCCTGAACCAGGCACTTCGCCTTTGTACGCCTCAGTCTCCTGCAAGACGGGATTACTAGTAGAAATGGTGCAAGTCAAGTGGCAGCTGCAGGGCACCCATTTAGTGACCAGGAAGAACCCCTGCACAGAGCACAAGTGGATCAGGGAGGGCAGAGGCCCAGAACCCCAACAGGAAAGTCAATGAAGAGGGTCTACAGCCAGCCAGTGAGTGGGCCTGGCAGGAGCTTCAGCCCAGAGGCCTGGGGAAAGGTAGCTTCAGCAGCCCGCCGGAGGCCCGGCTCAGTCCTGTTTCCGCAGCAGGGAGGTTGTCGATTGCTGCTTCATGATGGGCACAGTGCCACGCACCGGCCGGGGACCCACAGGGCCTCCCTGAAGGCCTCCACCAGGTGCAGGCCTGACGAAGCCAGGAAGCCCTTCGGCCAAATTCCTCCTCGCAACAGCCGCCGTCCCAGAAAACTCTCCCCCCACCCCTCGTTCTCGCACACGCACAGTAGGTGCGCTGTGATAAAGAACAGAGCCCAATTAACCCCCAAACAGGCCAAATCAGAGAAAAAAAAAAAAAAAAAATCACATTTTGCGAACTGCCCACCAGAGGTCACCATACCCTCAGAACCGAGAGGTGCAGAACTTGCACGGGCCTGCGGACTGGCGGGAGGCGGAGGGTCTCAGAGATAGTGAGTCCAGCCGCGTGGCTTCCAGCCGCCCCGCTTCTATGCAGGACCACTGTCGCCGCCCCCACTCCCAGGTCCGCAGCGCCAGCAGCGGGGGTAGGGGTGCGGGCCCGCGGTCAGTGCGGCGGGAAGACGTCTGCGCACTGCTGCAGGATGAGCTCCACCACCTGGTTCTGGAACACCATGGTCATGGGCATGCTGGTTTCCTCTGTCTCGGGCCGCAGCAGCGTGGGCCCGAACACTATGGCCACGCTCTGCACGGACATGCGGTTCTGTTCTCCGTGCTCGATCACCCTGCGGTGGGGGTGGGGTGGAATCAGGGCTCAGAGCTGGGGGGAGGCGTGCGGGGGAGGGTCCTATCAGGCCCGCCTCTCCATTCCCCTGCGGCTCCCCGGCTCACCTGCACAGGTGCTGGAAGAGCAGCCGCATTGTGTCGTGGTTGGGGGCGGGCAGCGAGCGCACCAGGCTCTGAATACAGCGGCTGCGCTGGGCCTGGTCCTGCAGCTCTGGGCAGGGGAAGGGTCAGAGGCAGAGAGAAGAGAGGGAGGGAAACAGAGGGGGCTGACTTCCAGTATTTTGCGGGGGCGGTCCCAGCCAGACGGGTGCCTGAGGCAGCCCAGCCCCACCCCTACCCCATCCGCCCCACCTCCCTCAGGCGCTCACTGATGGCTGCGATGAACTGGGGGAAGTGCGAGAAGGGGAAGAGGGGCTCGGGCAGCTCTCGAAAGAAGAGCTTCAGGGCGCCGGTGATTACGTGGACGTCCTCCCAGCGTCCGTCGTCCAGGTCCAGACGTTCATCTGCGGAAAGGGGGGAGGGGAGGAAGAGGAGGTCAGCATCCCTTTGCGCCCTCGGGCCTGGGGCAGGGACAGGGGACGGGCCTCACCGTGGTCCACCTTATAGCGCAGCTTCTGGATGGTGGCCAGGTTTCCACTGATGCGGTATAGACCGTCGATGTCCAGCCCTGTAGCGGAGGGAGGCGCTGACCGCGGGTTCGGTGGGATGGCGCTAAAGCCCCTGCTATGATTCCTGCTCAGGAACTCCCGTTTTTTCCCCCTCGACCCTGTGCTCCCCGGGGGTTCCGTCTGGGGTCCTGGAAGGAGGCCTTCAGGCTCCCGGAATGCCAGGCCCAGCCGGCCGGCGCACGTACGTACCCCGGGCCTCGACGGCGCGGATGCACTGCTGCACGAAGCGCGGCACCTGGCTCTTCTCGCGCTCACACAGCACGGCCAGCGCGCAGCCGAACACCTGGTCTGGGGGAAAGGCTCGTCAGCGTCGCCTCGCCCCTGCGCCACCGGCGCCCAGCTCTCCGGGTCCCTCCTGTACCTCTGATGTAGCCCTTCTCCCGCAGCGACTGCAGCGTGGGCCGCTTCAGCAGGAACTTGCGGAGCTTGTTCCGGACCTTGCTCAGGTCGCTCTCCAGACCTCCGTGCCCCGGGGTGGGCACGGCTGCCCAACGGGAATGGGAATGCCAGGGCTGGGTCAGTCAGTGGTGCCGGGGTTGGCCCGGCAGCCCTAGCCCGGTCGTCACCACCCCACCCAAAGGATGCCCACCACCCCCTCCACCAGCCTCACCCCCAAGCACACCTGCACCAGGCCGTGCCTCATCGTCCCGCCAGCTTCCTAGGCGCTCACTCGACCCAAAGTCCACGGTGCTGCTCTCACTTTCCTCCTCGGGGGGTAGGTCTGCGGACTAGAATCACACAGCCTCAGAGAGGCAGAGCCTCGGGCCAGCTGCATGTCCTTCTGGGATGGGGTGAGGGACCCGAAGTGCCCTCCCAGCAGGCCTGGACTGGAGACCCCCAGGCAGGGAGTTTGCTGTTTCCTTATCCAGGCCAACCCCCTTCGCCTCCACCAGAGAACCCCAAACGCTCCCCTCCCTTGACTGCATGGAGCCCTCCAGGTGTTGGAGACAGTCATCCTGTCCTCCCCCACCTTTTCTTATCCTGACTACCCCTACCGACCTCCCAGTTCCTGGTCCACTTGCCCATAATTTTCCTTAGCTCCTCTGTACACACTCCAGTAGGTCAGTATCCCTCAATACGAGGCTCCCAGTTCGAGCTTGCAGTTTGAGCTGGGGCCAGAGCGCTGCCAACAACCTCACCAGCATCACCTCCCTGGATCTGGATCCCTACCTCTATTAATACAGCCAAGCAGGGCACCCAGTGTTGCCTGGTCCCTTAATAGGGACTTAAGGATCAAAAAGCCTCAGGTTGTTTCCAAGTGAAGAGCTGTCAGAGCGGGCCTACCCCATCTCTACGTATGCAATTGATATATTGAACTTCCAAAACAATGCTAGACTCATCAATTCAATCCTTTTAAATTCTGTCTTCTGGTTTCAGCCGGTCTTTCCAGCCTGAGGCTGTTCAGCAGAGTATTTACTTTTCTCTGGCCTCAGTGTGGAATGGGACACTCCTCTAGGATATGCCCACCCGGAGAGTCCTCCTGTGCGGCCAACCCCAGAGGCTGGATTCACTTCCTTAAGAAAGGCTAATTTCTTCAGCAGCCCATCTGCATCTGCAGAGAGGGCTACTTACCCACCGGTGCCATGGAGCTCCCAGTGCCCGAGTGGAGGGCCCCACCCACAGTGGGCACAGCTGCCCTGCATAATGGCTGCCCATCCCCTCCCCACCAGCCTTGGCGGCCCCCAGCTCTGCCTACCAGCTCCTGGATGCCCTGGGCGATGGCCTTGTGCCAGGTGCTGATGATGGCTTCCGAGTCATGCTGGATCAGGTACTCTGAGCCATCTCGGCTCCGCAGCTGGTGGGACACAAATCACTCAGTCATCTCTGGTTCGCTGGCTCTGTCCCAGGGGGGATACAGAGGTAGAGGTGACCTGTTCCTGTCCCCAGGAACTCAGAGCCTAACAGAGCAAGGGCCTCACCCCAAGCCAAGGTATTTCACCTCATTAAAGCGGTAGGTAACAGCATCTCCGTGTTACAGATGGGCAAACTGAGGCACAGTGAGTGTAAGCAACTTCCTCGTGGACACACAGCAAGGATCTGAGTACAGAAGATCTGCACATCTGTCAACGGTCTGGTGTGCTTTTCCCTGCCCCATCCTGTCTCTCCATGAGCCATAGAACACGGCAGGCCTACCCAGAGCACAGGCCAGCAAAAAAGTCAATGAAAGAAACTCCCGGTGGGAGAGCCCAAAGCCACTATTTTATACTATTGAGGAGCAAGCAGATATTAACAGCCTGGGCTATTTTTCAGCTGACTGCTGTTTCCCTAACAAAGTCTACAAAGAACAAGGTAAGGCAACTTGGATGGATCTCTCCTCAACCTCTGGCTCTGAGACCCAAACGTTCAAGGTTGATGGGAATGGTTGGTTGCCACAGCTTTGGGTCAAATGAGAGTCAGAGTCAGCAAAAACTGTCTCAGACAACAGGGTACAAACTTCCAGAATCAGAGAGGGCTGTGTTTTGGCTGTCTACCTGTCTAACTCAGACTTGAATGCTACTTAAAATGCTTTCCAAGACAAAACCAAACAAACCTGCAAGTTCTACCCCATCCCCCTCCCTGCAAAGACTAGAGAACCTTCAGTGGGCGCACCTCGTGTGTGCCCACAGATAGCACAACCTCGTGCTAACCTAAACTGACAGGAGCCCTGTCTGTTATCCCAGAGAATGGCCTAACAATGCCTCTGAAACAACAGCCATTACTGTTGGCAGCTGTCTCAAAACATATTCAGTTCATATTTGAGTTTCATACGGAGGCACATCTGTCTAGTTACATTATCAATATACTGCTCAAGACATTCATTCTGTTTACTGCACAGGTAAGCCGAGCTCAAACCAGCCATTCTCAGGGGACTGTTACTGAAGTTTTCTGTGACTCTGGGGTGACCAGAAAGACCAGCCATCCTCAATGATATAGAATTTGGGGCGGTCTCTTGAGAAATATCCAAAGTCACCTACAGGTCACCCCTGAGTGAAGGAAGGATGGCTGCCAGCCAGTGGGAAGCAGGGGCCTCCAGGATTTCCATTCAAGACTGTCAGCCTTCCCGTCGGCTGGAGGAGCTCTCAAAAGCACCATCTGCCTTCCAGTCCTTGCCAGAAAAGACAACTCAGAAGCGTCTCCTCTGAAACTTTCATCCAAAGCCCGGTCAGAGAGGTGACATTCAGAGAGCCCTGTTTGAAGGATGTCCCTCCAGATCAGGAAGGAGCATACCTAGCAAATATGATGTCCCTCCTCAATCTGACGTCCACGGCAGACATTGCTAGTCGCTTACAGCGCTAAGCCTGGAGAAGGCTCCAGACCTACTGATCAGAGTGGCTCATGAGACAAAACAGGTTTCCAGCTCTGCTCTGTGGATACTCTGGTTCTAGAACTGAATGAAGCTGGGTGAATCATCATTAAACGACACACTCAAGCTCCTTGCGGAATTGCTTTTTCTGAGCTGAGATGGAAGGTCATGCCTTTGGGGCTTTCATCGGATGTTAGCTGAAGCAGCCCAAGCGTCCCTTTACTAAACTAGAACGGAGCTGCACACTAGAAACTGATTTCCCTCAAAATCTAGGAAGGTTTCCCCCCCGCCCCAATAATAAGAGCCATGTAACTGATTGCCGTTCTCTTTTCACTCTGGCAACCAGGAAGCCTGGAGGTGATTTTTTTCAGCAACGACAACTTTAGCACCTGTACATCATTCCAATCCCTCTCCGCGCTGCCCTCTTCCTCTAACTTGTTTCGTGCGTCCTGGCTTTCAGTGGCTTTTACCAGCTCACCATATGCATTGCTATTGTGAGCTGCTTCAAAACATTGGGGGACTGAGGTGAGGGTAAGAGTAGTTTAAAAACAAGACAACACATGGACAGTGAAGGGAAACACAACAGTGAAGACGGTGAAGACAACACATGGACAGTGGCCTGGGAGGGTCTTGCCTGGGCCCCACCTGGCCTCTCTCTTCCTGCTGCAGAGCCTGAGAAACGTGTCCACTACCCTGGTTTATTCACTGCCAGTTGGAAGCTGGGCTCTGACCAGCTAGAGCAGGTGTCCCAGCCTACCAGAGCAAGTAGCTGGGGACCCAGAGCCTCCTGTCTGTCTCAGGCCAAAGCAGCTAGGATGAGGACTGCGCTTCTAGGCGTGACAGTTTCATTCCCCAAGGACCCCCTGCTTAGGACCAAGGACTCCAGTGAACTCCACTCCTGGAGAGGGAGCTGCAGAATCTGTGATGCCGGAAACACTGTGGATGGATCCCCAAGGTGGAGGCAGTTTTGGTTTTGAGCCCCGAGAATTCCAGCCCTGACTCCCCAGGTCCACCTGCTTGGGGCTTGCTTAGTGAGGGTCCCAAGCCATCAGTAAGCCCCTTCTCCTTCTCCCCCACCCCACCACTCACCTCCAGCACATTCTTCTTGCTGGATTTGTCTTTGGGGGCCCAGGCGAGAGAGGCCCCCTTCAGCTCCACCGTGTACTCGGGGGTGGAGAGCTTGGAAGGCTGCCTCTACGGGAGAGGGAAGAAGGGTTGGAGAGAGCATGGTTACAGCGCACCCTCAGCTCAGCTTGGGCCCGTCACAGCGTCCTGGCTCCAATATACCAGGCTCCCTTGGCTTCAGGGACAAAATGGGGTCACAGCTCTGGGGGCAGGGGGCCCAAGGGTTCCTGGACCCCAGAGATCCTGGTACTTCTTAACCATGGAGCCTGCAGGCTGGCTGGTTGTTTGCTACCTGCCCACCTAGGAGAGGAAAGGAGAAAGGAGTGCAGCCCCATCTCTGCGAGCGGGTGTGTCCAGTCCCCAGTCTCCCTGCCCACCAGGCTGGAGCTGTCCATCCTCAAGGACTGGTCCCCAGGCCCAAGGTGGCTGGAAGTGCTTGTCCTGGGGTGATCTGCTCTCATCACCCCCTGCCAAGGCCCAGCTCCCTTGACACTCATATTCCACGGTCTCAGACCTAGCCTTTGGCAAGGCTGATGAGATGAAGACCCACAGGAGTCAGGAGCAGACGGGGTGGTCCCTGCTGGGCGCCTGGGCCTTACCAGGCCACCTGCAGTCGAGGTCTTCGAGTCCTTGAAGAATGTCAGGATGCCGCCCTCCAGCACTGTCCACGAGGCACTCCAGTTCTTCTTCCTAGGCGGGGCGGTGGTGGCAGGGCTTGGGTTCAGTCCTGGTCTGAGGCCCCCCTCCCACCCCCAGGAGCAGGGCGCAGAGTTTAAGAACACAGCTTGGGGCACCCAACCGTAAGGGGTGGACTCCCAGCGCTAACACCTGGTAGCCAAGGGACCTGGGGCAAGTCACTTCCTCAGTGCCTCAGGGTCCTCACAGGACCTCATAAAGTCGCTCTGAGGGTTAACAAGAGCCTGGCATACGGGAAGTGCTCAGTGAACGGCATCGTTAAGGCCCACCGTGGAGTCTGGGGGCAGACGGGTTCTCACCGGAGCCGCTTTCCTTTGTCCACCGTCTTGGTTCGATGGAGCACGCCTGCCTTGTCCAGGGTCTTGATCTTAGAGAAAGAAGGGGAAGGAGGAGGCAGTTAAGGGGGGAGCCACGGGGGTGGGGCGGGGGGCGAGAGGCTTACCTCCCTCTCAGCCAGCCACTCCCCACAGGCTGGGCCTGAGTCTCCACTGAACCCTCTTTGCCGGCACCTGGCCGCTGCTTGGTGGGGTGCCTGCTCCCACAGCAGGAGCAGCAGCAGGAGAGACTTCCTTCCAGCTCCGAGCCTCGCCCAGCTCTGAGCCTGGGATGACCCAGAACCCAGGTTCATTCAGCCCAGGCTAGTGCTCGGGGCTATGGTGGAGCCGTGCCTCCAGACCCAATCCCAGCCTCCAGAACCTCCAGAAACACCCCAGTTTTTCTGCGGGGGTCCTGCCTGGTCCTACATGCCCCCTCCCTCACCTTCTCCTCAGGTGGGCTGGCCTGGGCCGGGGTCTCACTGTCCTGGCTGGATTTGCGGATGCTTCGAGGGGCAGGGACAGGGACCTGGGGAGAAAGACACTGTCGTATATAACCGCCCCCCTCCTCTCCCCGGCACTCTCCCTTCCCCACTTGGTTACCTGGGGCAGCTCCCACTGAACGGAGGCGTCATCTGGATTGTAGAAGTAAGGCTTCCCGTGTTGGTCCTCCAACCTCATCCACTGTGGGGAGAGGGATGGTCAGGGACCTAGCTCTCCTCATGATGGGGGAGCAAAAGGTTCCCTCCAACCAGAGGCCAACATAGCCCCGAAGAGTTTACACGGGCAGGTGTGGGTGATTCGGTCTTGGGCTGACTTGGAGCCTGCGCGGGAACTTCAGTTTAGAGTGTTAAGGGGAGCGACCCCGCGGCTGTCTGGGACCATCTGCCCACTGCCCCTACCTGTTCTTGGGTGTAGTTGTTAGTGTACAGCGTCTGCCCATCCTGGCTCACGTGGCAAGACCAGCCTGGAGGTGTGACCAAGGGAGAGGCGGGGCCGGGCTCACCGAAGGAGCCCACGGGGGAATAGTCTTCCTCTGGGTAACTGGTCAGCAACTCGGGGTAGTCCGTCTCAGGGGTGGGGGGCTGCAGGGAGCAGAAGAGTCAGAGGCTCTCAGAGCCAGCAGTGACCCCAGGGGCCCGGCCCTTTCGGTCCAGGCCACGCCCCCTCACCCTAGTTCCCCCGAGCTGTGGGAGACAGAGGCGGGGTCAAAGTCTCTCAGAGATAGCCCCGCCCACCCATGACCACGACTCCTCTCTCTCTGAGGCCCTCAGAGCCAGCCCCGCCCACCCTGGCCAGGCCCCGCCCTTTCAGACGAGGCCCCGCCCCTCACCCTCTGGTCCCTGGGGCTGCCGGGGCTCAGGCCAGGCTGCATCTCCTGCTCGTCCTCCGGCTGGTCCTCGGACTCGTCCTCCCAGGCCGTCTCGCCCGTCAGCGGGTTGTAGAAGAACACCCTGCGGCTCTCCTCATCCCAGTACTGGCCCCACTCGGTCTCGAGGCTCTCGTGGCTGCCCACCGAAGCCGGAGACGTGGCCGGGCTGGCGGCGCCCTCGGCAGCCTCGAAGGGCGACTCCCAGGTGGTCACGCCCGTGTCCGGGTTGTAGTAGTAGGGGCGCCCGGTGCCCGCGTCCGTGTGCGTCTCCCACACCGAGCCGGTGCAGTGGGCTGCGGTGGCGCCAGGCGACGTGGCCCGAGGCTGCCTCTCTACGTTCGCGTACACGGGCTCTGGGACGTCATCCACCTGTGGCGGGAGGAAGGAGACGTGACCTTCAGGGCAGCCCCGCGGTCACATCGTCCCCACTCGGGCACTCGCCACTTGGGCGACTTTCAGCAAGTCACAGCACCTCTCTGCCTCGGTTCCCCCAGCTGCAAAATGTCTGCCCTCCCCACCCCGGAAATTGTAGTGAAGAGAGAATGAGGAAATGTTCTTGAAAGTGCCTTGTAAAGTATGAAGTGCCCCAGATGCATGGGACAATTAGATTAATTATTTATCAACAGTAGTAAAATATCGATAACGAAGTTCTCCAGCTGCACACTCACAGGTGTGAATCAAAGGTTGCGCAGGAACAGAGAAATGGCCTGGGCCCAGTTCCTTCTCGCCTCAGGCCCCAGGACACTGGGGGGCGGGGCCCTGCTCCACTCTACAGCCCCCACAAAGAACCCCCAGCCCTCCTTCCTCCTCTGCCAAGAAAGCTCTGAACTGGAACCAGTACTGCCTCCGGTTCCAGATTTGGAGCCGTTACTTCCCCAATACAGGGTTTGCAGGCCTCAGAATCAATCGCAGACAAGAGAAAGAGAAAGAACCAGATGGGAAGGAGGAAGGAGGGCAAAGAAAAGGTGAGCCCCATGTCCCCCTCCAAAGTAAAGTGAGGTGGGCTGGAGGGTCCAGTCACACAGAATATAAGCCTGGTCATGCTTAACACCCTCACGGCTCCCTGCTGGGCAAACTCTAAGCCCTTACCAGGGCCCCAGAGGCCTTCCGTCACCTGCCTGTCTTCCCCCCTATTTCCTGCCACTCCTGGCCCTTGCCTTGAACTTCAAGCTCCAGTAGCACCGGCTTGCTGGAGGCCCCCAGCCTCTCTGCTGTGTCTGCTACAGGCCTCTGCTCCCTCACAACCTGCCCCTCCTGGCTGACTCCTATTCCTTCTTTAGGACTCAGCTTAGGTGTCAGGTTCCAGATCTCTCCCGAGATTTCTCCTGTGTGCCCACCACCCCCAGCCTAGCACCCACCAGAAAGATAACTAATGACACTATCAAACCCCAGGCAGCAGAAGAGCACGAGGAGATTAATACTGTTTTCTAAGAATGCATAATGGTACAAGGGAAAAGCAGATTTCAAAAATGTAAACTCAGTACAATTCCAATTTTGTGTTTTTAGAAACTCTCCAAAATGCTAACGGAGGTCATCTCTGGGTAGGGTAATTATAGGACTTGGATTTGGTCTTGTTTAGTATTTTTCTTTTCTGCATCAAAATTTTGTGCAATAAATCTTTTTAAAAAAATCATAGAGGGACTTCCCTGGTGGCGCAGTGGTTAAGAATCCGCCTGCCAATGCCGGGGACACGGGTTCGAGCCCTGGTCCGGGAAGATCCCACATGCCGTGGAGCAACTAAGCCCATGCGCCACAACTACTGAGCCTGTGCTCTAGAGCCTGCGAGCCCCAACTACTGAGCCCACGTGACACAACTACTGAAGCCCGCGTGCTCTGGGGCCTGCATGCCGCAACTGCTGAAGCTTGTGTGCCTAGAGCCCGTGCTCCGCAGCAAGAGAAGCCACCGCAATGAGAAGCCCGCGCACCACAACGAAGAGTGGCCCCCGCTCGCCGCAGCTAGAGAAAGCCCGCGCGCAGCAACGAAGACCCAACGCAGCCAAAAATAAATAAATTAATTTTAAAAAAATCATAGAGGTTCCTCTGTTGCTGTAACACCTTCACTAAGCTATAAACCAGGGGTCCCCAATCCCCTGGCCACGGACCGGTAGTGGTCCCCAGCCTGTTAGGAATTGGGCCGCACAGCCCAAGGTGAGCGGCGGGCGAGCAAGCAAAGCTTCATCTGCTGCGCCCCACCACTCCTCATAGCTGGTATTACAGCCTGAACCATCCCCCACCTCCCCCCCCTCCTGCCCCGGTCTTCCATGAAACTGGTGCCTGGTGCCAAAAAGTTTGGGGACTGCTGCTATAAACTGCTCGAGAGGGGAAGCACCTCCCGCTCAAGGCAGCCTCTCACTGGGCCTTGGGCAGGTGCCTACAAAAACATTCACTTGGCCAGCAAAGATCTGCCTGCTCTGTGCCAGGCACTGTTCTAGGCACTGGGAATGCAGCCGTGGACAAATGGACACAAATCTGCCCTGGCGGAGCTGACACTCTAGCGCATATGTGTGTAAATGGTGGTGGGGTGTGGAGGGCACCAAGCAGGGTGATAGGGAAATGCACCGCACCTCAGTGATGACTGCTGCTAACAAGAAAACGAAAATAGAAGGGGGTGTTGCCATTTGAGACAGTGTGATGGGCCCCAGGCATGGAGGGGGCAGGAAGACCTGCGTACACCAGTCCACTCCTCTCCCTCGCTCCACAAGCTCCTGTGTGGCCGAAATGGGACCTTCCGCACCACTTCTCTCTCTGTCCACAACAGCCCTCCTGTGGCATCCTGTATTCCAACCACACTGGCCTGCTGACCCTCCCCCAAACACAAAAGGCATCTTCTTACCCCCATGCCTTTGCTCCAGATGTTCCTGTAGCCTGGAAACCCACCACCCTCCCTCCACATTCCCTGCTGGTCCAAATCCTGCTCCTCTGCTGGTGCTCAGCCCACAAGCCTCACCTGGGGGAGGCTTTCTCCCTCGGATGAGAAGTCTAACCCGCTGGAACTCTGCTTGTCGCTCTGTTGGGGCCTGATGGCATTCTGCCTTGGTGGTCCGTTCATTGTCCACCCATCTGCCTAACTTCTCTGCCCCCAAAAGGCAAGAGTTTCTTGAGATCAAGACCCAGGATGATGTAACTGACCATAGTTGACCCCCAGGAGATGGTCCAGTGCCCTGAGCCACACAGCCGATCCATCAGAAACACTTACTGAGACCTCCCTGGTGGTCCAGTGGTTAAGACTCCGCGCTCCCAATGCAGGGGGCCCAGATTCGATCCCTGGTCAGGGAACTAGATCCCACATGCCACAACTAAGAGCCCGCGTGACGCAACTAAGGATTCCGAATGCCGCTACTAAAAGGTCCCACGTGCCACAGCAAAGATGTCACGTGCCGCAAGTAAGACCCGGCACAGCCAAGTAAATAGATAAATATTTTTAAAAAAATGCTTTATAACAAACAAACAAACAAAAACAATTACTGCATGAGTACGCAAGTCAATTCCATGCCAAACTTCAGTAACAAACAAAAACCAAACACACCTGATATTGCAGGAGAGACTGGGGTTAGCTTTGAGCAAGAACTTCCTGAAAATGAGAGTTCAGGCACAGGAACCAGGGAAATCCTTGGGAGAACAGGATATGGGCAGCGGGTGGAGGAAAGTGGATGACCGGACACACCTCCTACCCACCCCAGCTGGACCCCAGCGGCCTTGCTCATCCCGGGGACAGGGGCTGGAAGGGTGCCAAGGAAGGAGACAGGCTCTTGGGAGTGGGGAATTCCACGTGGCCAGGCTGCTGGCCCTGGCTCTGAGTCCACGGGGAGCCCCAGGCTGGTCCGGCTGATCGGGGCCTTGTACAAGGAACACGCCCAGCCGGTATAGAGGAGATTTGGGAGGTAGAAGTTGAGGCCCCCCACGTGACTGTCACCAGGAAGAGAAGACACAGAATTACACTGGGGAGCTCCAGACTGCAAATCAGAGGCCAAACGGGGGCAGGGCAATGCCCCTCGGAGGGAAGCACAGTCTCAGGATTGGAGCTGCCCCAGAGACACAGGCAGCTTTGGAAGGTTGTGAGGGGCCTTCGTCTGAGGTGGGCAAGCAGAGTCGAACCCCTGCTAGGGACGCTGCAGCGCTGTGGAAAGAGCTGGACTGAAGTAGCCCCGAGGCCCTTTCAGACTCTAGAACTCTCTGTAGAGCCCCCGCAGTGCTGAGATAGAGGTACTTCCCTCTCCTGGCAGAGCCTCAGACAGGTTCAGACTGGCTCCTGGAAGCCAGGTGGTGAAGCCAGGCCCTCCAGGCCCTCAGGCCTTCAAGGAGGAGCTCTCCCCGGTTAGAGCAGGGCTGCCGCCCCTCCCCCAACTCCTGGAGGCCAAGACTAGATGCAGACACAGCCCGTCAACAGGGGTCTGACTAGGGCACCAGGGGCTCTTGGGCCCCAGATCCCAGTCATGTTAGAGACACAGGGGACACTGAGTGGGAAAGAGAAAGTGGTCTCCCACCTCAGTCCGGAGAACAGAGCCAAGAGGGGCCCGGCTGCACCCATGCCCCTCTCAAATCCAGTCCCCTCCCCTTGCCCACAGGCAGGTGACAGGCCTTGCCTCTCCCCTCCCTGCCCCCCAGCCCCGAAGCAGGTCACCACCTCTCAGCATCCCTATGCCACCCCTCTCAGACAGGCGGGGCCTCAGAAAAGGAAAGAGGAAAGAAGGGTAGAGTCCCACCTCGGTGAGGCTCCCTCAGCTCCTAGTGGGGCCAGAGGATGGAGGCCCACTGGCAGCCCCTGACTCCATAGACCCCTCTGCCATCCCCATCAGAGGCTGAGCTCTCCCCGCAATGCCAGGGTCCCCTACCTGTCCCCGCAGGCCCCGACTCTGCCTCCTGGTCAGTTTGGCAATGATGTCCACCATCCTGTGCCCCTGAGCTGCTGGGATGGAGCCCTGGGAAGGCTTTGGGGGTGGAGCTAAGGGGCACAAGCCCAGGGCTGGTACAGGGCAACAGGGAAACAAGAAGTTGTCTTGCGATGGCGGGAGGCTGAGCCTCCAGCCCATTTCCTGTCAGGGCTGCGGAAATGCTGCCTGAGAAGGAAGCCTCCTGAGACAGGGTGGGGTGGAGTCAGGTAGGGGTACCTCGGGGCAGGGGTATTTTATGTCCAGGGAAACCACTGACCACCCCGCTCAGTGCTCTGATTACCAGGGAGTTCTGAAACCCAGGCCCAGACGCAGACGCGGAGCAGGCTGCACAGAGGACGGCACTGGGCCCGTGTGGGGGGGAGGGGTGGGCTGCACATATGGGGGCCGGCAGAGGGGGCAGCTGGGTGCTGGGGCCTGGGCTGGTGTAGACAGGACAACGAGTGGCCGTCAACTCCTCCAAGGCCCAGGGAGGATGTGATGGAGAAGAGGAAGCTTGTGTGTGTGGGGGGATGTCTCAAAGAGGAAGGGGCCTGGGCAGACGTGGTATCGGAGGGAGCTGGTGTCTGGATCCCTCCAGCCACGCGGAGGACAGGCGGGATTCTGGCCACACCACCATCTACCCGCCTGACCGCCTGGGTCCGCCTCCTCGAGTCTTGGTCACCAAGACGCATGCGTGCACCCTCACCTGCGTGCCCACACACATGAGCAGGTACGCCCGGGCCCCTCCCCCGCCCTCCAAGGACCCAGAGACTAGCCCCCCACCCCACCCTACCCTAAGAGCTTTCTTCTGGCCTCTCCTCTCTTCACCTCCTCACCAGGTGGGTGCTCACAGAGGACACAGCAGGTCCTGGATGAGAAGCTGCGGCCTCTCCTCGGAGCCTTTGGGGTCCATCTTGTCTTTATTAATCCCCTCAGAGGTGCTTCCTCCTCAGCCCCAAGTGCCCACCACCCGGCAGCCCGCGGGCTCGCCCGCAGTGGCTGACCAGGACGCTCTGACCCTCACCCTCCCACCTGCATCCCAGGGCCCTCATCTCCCATTTCAGCAATCCCTCACCCCACAGCCCTGGCTCTCCTTCCTTCCCGGCCCACATCCCCCAGGCTCTCCTCCCCTGCACCCACTGTGGGCTCAGGACAGGGACACCCAAGTCGAGCCAGGCATGGTGTAGATCTGGGGTGTGGAACACCTGGGGAGACCCCATTCAGAGCAAGTCTGAGGCCTATGCCCTACTCTGCCCTCAGGGCTCTAGTATCACTTCACTACCATCCCCTGTGCCCCAACTCAGAAGCCAGCAGCCCAGGGGCAAGACTAATCCCCCAGAGAGGCCTGGAGTCCTCACTTGTCACACATATGGCACGTCACCTTGCCCCTACCCTGAGGGCCAGGGAATACACACACACACACACACACACACACACACACACACACACACACACACACACACACACACACACACAGCCACCAAGAGAGAAGAAGCCAAGCCCCAGAGAAGGGAAGAAGCTCTGCAAATCCCAGAGCAGCTGAGCCACCAGGGAGGAGCTGGGGTGGGGAGGGAAGACAGGAGGACAGGCGCGGGAACCTAGGCCCTCAGCACGGCCCCACAGGAGGAACTGGGGAGCAGGGTCTCCCTGTGGCAGGGACCAGGAGTGACAGTGGGGGGATGGCTGGGACCACAGAAAAGGCAGCGCCCCGGCCACAGCTCCTCCCCTCTAAGAGGCCTGGCTCCCACGCCTGGGGTCTCCCTCTGGGCTCCGGCTCCACACTTCAGGGACCGAGCAAAACCCACGCCGCTCTGGCCTGTCCTGGTCACCGAGGCTGGCTCCTCAGGCCTCCTGCCCGGGCTTCCCCTCCCCCGGGGAGAGGAGGTGTTGACCACAGCGGCTCCCCAGCAGGGTCCTCTTCTCTCACCACACCCTCGCGCCTGGAGAGGCACGTGCGGGGGGAAGGGACACAACAAGCCAGCTGCATGTCGCCCATCTCTCCAAAACTCTCACAGAAGGGCCAGGAGCAGGTGCAACCAGCAAATCCTATCAGCTGTCTGGGACCAGAGGCAAAAGAAATGCCCACAGACCAGCGACTGAGCCCAGGGGCTGGCTAAGGGGGACCGGGGCAGGGGGGACAGGAACTCCTCAGCTGCCTCTGAGCCTGCTCTGGCCACCCGGGCTGGGGTGGAGGGGGAAATGAGTCGTGATCTTTGTCCCCAGGGCCTTAGCCGTGTACAGAACCGCCCCTGTTCTGGCGTCTGTCCCTCCTCTGAGCACACCTCCAGCACAGAGTCCAGGCCTCACTCCGTATCCACCCCTACCACTGTGCAGTGGGGAGTCATGCCTGGCCCCGCCCCCTGAGAGGCACTTAGTGTGAGATTCCAAACACAAGGACCTGGGGTGAGGTTCTTCTCCTGGGTTTGGGGCAGAAGCTCCATTCAATTAAAGGGAAAAAAGAATGGAGCCAGAGTCCAGAGACCTGGCTTCTTGTGTAGACTCCGTCTCAGTGTCTCTCTGGGCACCCCCTGGAATCTCTGGACCTCAGTTTCTTTATCCATAGAATGGGCTGTCATTCTCTCCCCCGCTCAGAGGGTTGGCTGGTACAAAAGAGCCAAGCAGGAACCTGAGTTCCCACCCCCACATGGGGACGTGGGGAAGAAAGCAGGGTTGCACTTCTGCTTTTCTGGTTTGGGGTTTCAGTTGGGTGCCCTTGGTTCTGGACTCTGTTCCCAGCCTCTTGGTGCCCATCTCCCGCCTGCTTGGTGTCTCATCTCTGCTCCTCACTCTACTGTCCTGGGAAGCTCAACCAGCTTTATTAGCTTAACAACTTGCAACTGTATCTCCAGGTTGAGAAATCCAACTGCCCCCCTCCCCCCGCCCCAGGATGGCCTCGGTACACTGAAAAGATGCACACACCGAGTTCATCTTCATTCTCCTCCCCATCTCAGCATCACCTATGTTGCTCAAGCAGAAACCTAGAATCACCCTTGATTCCTTGTATCACCTGCCTCGGAGCCCTGGCGATCCAGCCTGCGGAAACCTTTCAGAATTACCAGTCCCCAGGTAACACCAGGGTGAGAGGAGCATGGGAACATCACCACAGGGAAGCCAACATTCAGATCTGAAACAGACATTCTACAGGACAACTGGCCTGGTATCTTTAACAAGTCCGTGTCAGGGCAGAAGGAAAGGAAGGGGGTTGTCAAGGGAGATTTAAGAGACAACCAAATGCAATGAATGCATAGGACTGGATCCTGGTTTGAACCGGCTGTGAGAGACTTGTCTTAAGATAATGGGGAAAATTTGACTATGGCTTGGATCTTAGAGGATATTAAAGCATTAATGTTAATTTTGTTAGATATAATAATGGTACCATGGTGATAGAGAAAAAGATCATTTTTGATCATTTTTAAGAGGTGCATGCTGAAGTTTTCAAGGGTGAAATATAATGAACTCTGGCATTTGTAACTTTTATAATTTTATTCTTGGCAAAAAAGATAGAACATGGAAAACAGTAACTGTTGAATCTAGCTAATAAGTATAATTATATTCACTTCAGTATTCTTTTTTGTATGTTTGAAAAATTTCGTAATAGAAAGAAAAAAAACCCTCAGACTTTTTTTTTTTTTTCTATTCTTCATCCTCAGTGTTACTACTTCACAAGGTATTCATTATTTCTTATCTGCAAACAGACCGGCCCTTCCAGCTCTCCCCTATTCCCAATCTGTCATAGACAAAGGAATTTCTCTCCCTTTAAGATACAGTTCTGGGGCCAGGGATTCTGAAATATAGCAGCTTAAACATGCCCTGCTTCTCTTCTTCTCCCAGCTGCTACCCTCTACTGCCCAAACCAAGTGGGAGCTGGTGCAGGTGAGTGGGCAGGACCTGGCTGGCACAGGTGAGAGGTCCTGAGACAGAGGCTGGGACCCGGGAGACCCTGGTGTAGACTGCCCCTGCCACGGGACTTCACCTAGGGTGAAGGCAGGGGGAGCCTTGTCCAGACCCCTTGCCCCCAGGAGCTGATGGGGAGCCAAGCAGGTGGGCTAAACACCCTCTGTCCTTAAGGCTGGGCCTGCCAAGGAGGCAGGGAGAATTCACACTGGCAGAGACCACCGCTGCTCTAGGGACCCCCCAGCAAGCTCACCCCCAGCCCTGATGAGCAAAGACTCATAATAAACTCCACTCCTCTGATGGCCCAGGGGCTGGAGAGAGGTGGAACAAACAGAGCCACCAAACTGGCCACTGCTATCAGACCCCAGTACGACTGGGACGCAGGACACGCTAAAGACGCCATCACAAATCATGGCAGGAAGAAGAACTTGTCAGTAAAGGGGGATGGGACAACTGGAGGACCATCTGGAAAGAAAAGGTAATTAAAGGTGAGTCGACATCTCACTCTGTCCACTCAGACATACCCCCGAAGGATCAAAGATTCAGATGTTAAAAGTGAAGCCATAGGGCTTCCCTGGTGGCGCAGTGGTTGAGAGTCCGCCTGCCGATGCAGGGGACGCGGGTTCGTGCCCGGGTTCGGGAGGATCCCACATGCCGCAGAGCGGCTGGGCCCGTGAGCCATGGCCACTGAGCCTGCGCGTCCGGAGCCTGTGCTCCGCAACGGGAGAGGCCCCAGCAGTGAGAGGCCCGCGTACCGCAAAAAAAAAAAAAAGTGAAGCCATAACAACAATACTCAGAGAGGAAAATATAAGCAAAATTCTCTTTAAAAAAAAGCCTTTGTGGGATTTCCCTGGAGGTCCAGTGGTTAAGACTCCTCACTTCCAATGCAGGGGGCGCGGGTTCGATCCCTGTTGGGGAACTAAGATCCCACATGCCGCGTAGTGCAGCCAAAGGTGGGGGGGGGGGATGCCTTAGTAACAAAGACTCTAAATATAAATGCCATAAAATAAGTGAGTTATACATTTGACTACATAAATGTATTTTAAGAAAACTTGTGTGGCCAAAAATTACCATTAGCAAAGTCAAAAGACAAACTTTGACAAGGGATTACAACTCATGTAATAGACAAAGGGTGATTTTCCCTACAGAAAGACCTCCTGGAAATCAACAAAGAAAAAGACCAATAATTCAACAGATAAATGAGCAAAGGATAGGAACAGGCCATTCACAGAGAAAGAGAAGCGAACAGTCCTCAAATATGTAAAAAGATGCTCATTCTCACTGGAAAGAGAAATGCAAATTCAAGCTACCTTAAGATAATACATTTTCCTGTCAGATTGGCAGAAACCAAAATTTTGATGACACTCAGTCGGCAAGGCCGTGGAGAAATAGTCGTGCTCATTTGCATTGGTGGGAGAGCAAATTGGTATAAGCCCCACCCACAGCAATTTGGCAACATCTAACGAATACCTACTGTTTACCCTTCAACCCAGCAACTGTACTTCTGGGATTTATCCTCGATTTACCTGTACAGGTGTAAAAGATGATTTATTATAGTGTTGTTTGTAATAGCAAAAGATAGGACACAATCCAAGTGTCCATCAACAGTGGACTGGTTAAATGAATTATGATACATCCCTACAATGGGAAACCATGTAGCTATAAGGAAGGATACTTTCTGTGTACAATCTCCAAGATACACTGTTAAATCAAAAAGGCAAAAAATAACAAGATATAGGACCCTGTGTCCTGCATACTATCTTTGTGTAAGAGAGACAGAAAACCATCAAATATATATTGATACCAGTTTGTGTTTGTATAAAGAAACTCTGGAAGAATAGAAAAAGAATTAATAAAAGTGGTGACTTTTGAGCCAATGGAGAACAGGGCATGGAAGCAACGGTGTGAGAATTATTGCTATATACTTTTTTTTTTTTTGCCGTACGCGGGCCTCTCACTGCTGTGGCCTCTCCCGTTGCAGAGCACAGGCTCCGGACGCGCAGGCTCAGCGGCCATGGCTCACGGGCCCAGCCGCTCCGCGGCATGTGGGATCTTCCCAGACCGGGGCACGAACCCACGTCCCCTGCATCGGCAGGCGGACTCTCAATCACTGCACCACCAGGGAAGCCCTGCTATATACTTTTTAATATTGCTTTGATATTTTTTTAACCCATGTAAGTATACTACCTGGTTTAAGAAAACAAAAACAAAAAACACCTTGAGGCTATTCGAAAGATAGAGGGCTGGAAAATATAATTACAACATGAACAAAAAATAAAAACTCTTAAGGAGATTCAAGTAAGGCACAAAAGAAGGAAAAAATGGACTATTTTAGAACTTAAAATATATTGTTGTACTACTAATTGAAGGAGAAGAGAGTCACTCTTGAGATTCAAATGTGTGGCCTGGGAGACCAAGCAGAAAAATACCTCAAACCTCAGAGCAAAAGCACATAGAGATGGAAGTAAAGAGGGAAAAGATAAGAAACTGGTGGGATCCAGCCAGGAGAGCTAACATGCAAAGGAAAGAAAAAGTAAAAGAAACAATAATCATGTAACAAAAAGATTTCCCTAAGCTGGAAAAAGACCGAAGTCTACAGACTGACAGTGCTCTGAGAGCTCCAGATGGGCTGCTGAGAAAAAGAGTCCTCATCACACACATCCTCTACAACACACTGGATTAGGAACCCAGGGAAAAGCAGAAGCCACTAATGACGAGCAAAGTGCAGTAGGACAACAGATTAACAGGGAGAGAAAAAGGGAATCGAGAGCAACCTGACTGAAGGGGAAAAGAAAACCACAAGGTAAACCAATCATTGTAAACTAAACCATTAGTGGGACTTCCCTGATGGTCTAGTGGTTAAGACTCCACGCTCCCAATGCAGGGGGTCCGGGTTTGATCCCCGGTCAGGGAACTAGATCCTGCATGCCGCAACAACTAAAGACACCACGCGGCAACGAAGATCCCCGCGTGCCGCAACTAAGACCTGGCGCAGCCAAGTAAATAAATAAATAACAAAATAAAATAAACCATTAGTAATAAAATCAAGGACAGTGTATCAATTGTTAAATGAAATGTGAACAGATTGAATTATCCCATTAAGAGACAGCTTGGGTTTTAAAAAAACAGTGATACGATATGTACAAGAAATACACTTTAAAAAAAATGATAATGGTTGAAAATAAAAGGATACTGAGAGACCAGCAAGTGCAAAAAATTAAATAAAATGAAATAAAAAGGAAGCATGGCCGTATTAATAACAGAAAGGTGGAATTTCAGGTTTAAGCACTAAGCAGGATAAAAAGGGACATGGCAGAATGATACAAAGGCACGATTTGTGAAGATGGGACGGTCAAAACCTGTATGCTCCCAATAGCATTATAGTTAAACAGAAAAAGCAAAAACTATTAAAAGTACAAGAAGAGGGCTTCCCTGGTGGTGAAGTGGTTAGGAATCCGCCTGCCAATGCAGGGGACACGGGTTCGAGCCCTGGTCCAGGAAGATCCCACATGCCGCGAAGCAACTCAGCCCGTGCGCCACAACTACTGAGCCTGCGCTCTAGAGCCCGCGAGCCACAACTACTGAGCCCGCGAGCCTAGAGCCCGTGCTCCGCAACAAAAGAAACCACCGCAATGAGAAACCTGAGCACCACAGCGAAGAGTAGCCCCCGCTCACCGCAACTAGAGAAAGCCCGCGCGCAGCAACGAAGACCCAACACAGCCAAAAATAAATAAGTTTTTTAAAAAAAGTACAAGAATAAATTTACAGAGAGGATTTGAGTGGGAGATTTAATAAACCTCTATCAGAATCAGAACAAAAGACAAAAAAAGAAGCATACAAAGGAAATGTATCTGAATAATATAATCAATAAACTTGATTTGATACATACGGACCCTTACATCCCTTAAACAGAAAATATATACAGTTTTTGTAGGTCTATGAAGAACTTTGAAAACTTAAAAAGGAATACTTTCCCGGTAAAATAGGAAAAGGACAAAATTAACTAGAGAACCAGTGGGAACATTGAAAAGACTAATTACCACTGATGAGAAGAAGAAAAAAAAAATCTGTCACTGCAAAAGCACCAGGTCCAGAAGGTTCTGCAGGAGGCTGAACTGTAGAAACCGTTAGGATTCACCTCTGACATCCCCTCCCTGGACAGGAGGATTGTAGATTTCCCTTTCGCCTGAGAGATCCCGGGAGGGGGGCTTCTCGGACGTGCCCCCCACAGCACCGTGCAGTGACATTCGCCACAAAATACTGTAACTGTCATTTACTTGTCAATCTCTCCCCCTGGACAGTAAGCTACCTGAGGGCAGGGACCACCTCTGATTTTTCATTGTCTCCCAGAGCCTGGTAACATCACCTGCCATTTACTGAATCAAGGAACGTGGAAGTGAAAAAGTACAGCATAATCGTCAGCACACTGGGATGCCTGTAAAACTCCCCAACATGTAAGCCTAGGAAAGCAGAATGGATGGAGAGAAACCCAAATCCTAAATCATTAGATTGAAGTTCCCCCTCCCACCCCTTTATCCAAATATTTGCAATGGGGTTAAACTATTTTTATAGGGAAAAAGGCATTTACAAGTTCAGACAAGGCGAGGAGCACTCCAGTGTATAATGAGGAGTGAAGACGGCTGGCAGGGTCTGGAGGCAGGCCTCTTCTGGGCTTCCTCTCTCCGGCCCAAGTGGGCCCAGCCTCCAGGACAGACATGAAGCCTAGACATGGAGTCCTGGCCTACTCACCTTCATGCTCACGATGGACCTGCAGGCAGGGCAAGGAGAGGATGCAGGGCGGCACCATGGAGCCCAGAGCCTGGGCTGGACAAAGGGTCCTGCAGGCTTCATCTTGCCTAGGCAGTAGCTCTGGAAATCCCCTCAACACCACAATCCTTCCTCAATTTGGAAACAGTGTCCGAATTTTAGCAAGCACCCCTTCGCGGGACCCAGCGCTGGGAGCCCCATTTCCCTCAACACCAACCAACATCAACTGTCCCCTTGCTGATCCACTTAGATCCAGCTCCAAAGCTCCCCAACACTCTGCCGTGGAACCTTGACCACGTTCTGATCATCAGCTACCTCCGGCCATGACCATGGGCTCTCCCATGCCCAGGACCTGGCACTGACTGGCCATCGGGGCTGGCATTCAGTACCAACTGCCCGACCCCTCCCACTGTTGGACCGACAGCTCCAGGAAGGGCAGAGAAAATAGATACAGAGTGAGGCCAGCTGCCGGAGCCCAGGAAGGAAGTGGGGAGGCAGGTGGGCTTGCCGCAGGGTTGTCTCAGGAGGCCTGGGGGCTGAAGGGAACCGGGTGAAATGAGGCCCAGGCTGGGGGAGCGGGGGAATCACCGAGTGACAACAGTCTGCAGGGTGGGAGGTTGCTCCTTTCTGCCTTGGGGGCAGTGGGCAGGGGGGGCTCTCAGTGGGCAGGAATGTGGGGTGAGGATGGAAGGGAGCTCCCCAAGAACATGCTCTTTCACAAACCAGGTCGTAGGTTGGGCAGTGGGGCTCCCGGGCCAGCCTGGGGCTGCAGGTGAGTCATGGGGAGGGTAAGTTCAGGCCAGGTGTCAAGAAAGCAGCTGGGCCACCCCAGGGCAGCTGCCCTTGCTGGGTCGGGGTGGGCTGAGGTGTTGGAAGGAGGGCGTATGGACAAGGGGACTCATTAGGTCCTTCGCTTGGCCTCGGCTCCCCTGTTCTTACCAGCCCCCCGTTTTAGAAGGCCCCCTGGCTGGTCCCAAAGGGGGATCCAGGTGGGTCAGCCCAAGGCTAGTTCCCTTATCTCCATCACAGCTGCCTGGGGCTGCCCCTGGAGTCTGTCCCAGGGAGTGCGTGCCAGGGCTGGGATCCAGAGAGGAGAGTGGGGCACCTGGCAGCAGGGGTCACCGGGTGGGTTCTAGGGTACAGGGAAAGGCTGGGAGGGGAGTCGGGGAGAGAGTGGGAAAACCGCTGTGGCACGCCCCTCCTCCCCCCAGGGTCCCAGCTCCTTGGGAGGCGAAAGGTCACTCACGGTTCCTGGCAGAGGAGGAGGGAGCAACGAGGGCCCTGGGGTTCCTTCCAGTCCAGAACCCGCTCAGGTGCGGTGCCTCCTGGGCTGTTTGCATAAGCAGCTGCAGAGGCCAGGGCTGTAACGCCTTCCTCCCTGGGGCCAATGCCCCGGCAGCAGGGGCGGGCTCCAGTCCAGGTGGCCGGCCTGGGCCTTCCCACCTCTGAGTCAGCTTGGGGCAGCGATGGTGACCACACCCTGAAATCCCAGAGTCAGGACGGCCCCCCCGCCCGCCTCAGAAGGGTGTGCTTCTGCCCCCTCCTGGGGCATCTCATTCTCAAGGGGAGCGTTTGGAATCCCTGCCTCCTCCGTGCCCCCATGCCCACGGCTGGGCACATACGGAGCACACAGAAAAGTGAACACTTGGGAATCCCCTGGCGGTCCAGGGGTTAGGACTCGGCGCTTCCACTGCCGGGGCCCAGGTTCAATCCCTGGTCAGGGAACTAAGATCCCGCGAGCCGCGCGGTGCCGCCAAAAAATACCCAAAAGTGAACCCTTGTTTGCCTTGGGCTTGTACTGTCCTTGCTGAGAACAGTGGCCAAGCCCGAAAGCCGCCTGGCTGAGACTGGGCCTGGTAAGGGTGGGGTTTGGGGTCTGGAGGCCTGCAGCTGATCTGGAAGCAGCCACCCCCTGGCCGTGTGGCCTTTGGCCAGTCACTAAAGCTCTTTGAACCTCTGTTTGCACTCGGGACAAACGTGGGGGGGTACCCATGCCTGCCTCCCGGGCTGCTGGGAGGATGAGTGTTTGAGAGCCCACAGGACCGTTAGCCCCTTTGGGACAGGGACCGTCATGTCT
Organism: Orcinus orca; assembly: GCF_937001465.1. Taxonomy (NCBI): domain Eukaryota; kingdom Metazoa; phylum Chordata; class Mammalia; order Artiodactyla; family Delphinidae; genus Orcinus; species Orcinus orca. The sequence continues at coordinate 38,583,759 of NC_064577.1, read as the reverse complement.
TACCATGCTTTGTGTCCCGGTGGCCAGCACACGCTAGACGCTCACTGTGTGCTTCCCCAGCCAAGTGAGTGGTTAATGACGAGGCTATGAAATGCCCCACGTGGTACAGGCTCCTCTCCTGTGGCGGGGACAGTCCCTGCCTCTGCCAATTGTCCTGCCCTCCTCGCCACCATCTCCCCCTGTCCAATGGCCCATCAAGTGGACACTGTTCCTACCCCGCCAATGACCCCATGTCACCTCCATGCACACATCCTTGCTCCTCCTCAGAGGAAGTAGGTCCCTTCCCCTCTGCTCTGGGTCCCTCCCTCCCTCCTTTCTCCTGGGATCTCATCCCTTCAACGACCTCCTCACCATCCTCAGCCTCCCCCTCTTCCTGCCCCTTCACTGAGATTTGGGGGAGTCTCCACCCTAGATCTGCACCCGCATCTGACCACACGGGTCCCCCTCCCTGCTAAGCTTCTGAGAGTTGTCTACATGCTACCTGTGTCCTCACCCTCATTTCTCTGGCCCTTTGCTCTCTGCCTTCAGCAACCCCTTGACCCCTTGACCAGCTTCTGATAAGGTGGCCGCTGACCTTCTGGTGGCCACTACCGATAAATGTTCGATGGCCTTCATCTAACTTCCCTTTTCTCTGGACACTTCCCCTCGGCTTCTGGGTCAGCACTCTCCTGCTTTTTCTCTTTGTTCCCTGACTGTTCTTTCCCCTTATGATCCTCTCTCCTCCCTCTGTCAGTCACCCAAATGCAATAGCCCCAAGGCTGTTCAGGTGCTCCATTCCCCAAGTCCACATTCTCTCCACACCCATGGCTCCTCCATCACAGGCTGAAGGTCTCCTCCTGGATGGCAGCCCCAGCTATCCGACTGCCTACTGGACCAGGCAGGGCCAAAGTGGGCACCGCGTCTTTCCTCCACCCCTTCCTCCCCAGTTATCCCAGCTGTGAACAGCACCACTGTCTGCCCCAGAGTGCAGACTGGGAGACTGGAGCTCCTCCTGATTTCCCACCACCCCCCCCCCCGACCCATCAGCCACCAGGTCCCGCCAAGTCTACCTCCCAAATCTCCCATTATCACTGCGTGCCTGGGAGACCATGAAGGTCCTCGTCATTCTCCAAGGCCCAGCCACAGGGGTTTTTCCTCAATCCCCCTCCCTTCTCTGCTGAAAGCCTTCCAACAGCTGCAGGATAAAGTCCAAATTCCTGGCGAGAGCCCATGAGCCCCGGCTCGGCAAGACACCATCCACTCCCGACCCCAAGCCCCCATTCCTGAGCCCCAGCTGTAAGGCCCCAGAGGTGCCGCATCTTCCCGCACCTCCACCTCTGCCCATGCACCCCGAGTGTAGCTCCATTACAGGTGGCCTGTGTCAGGCACTGAAGTCCCCTCCTCCCAATCTCCCATCCCAGACAGCGAACCCCTCAGAGCTGGATCTGTGCCTCAGTCACCTTTAGATCCAAAGGCCCACCTGGTGCTTGGCAGGTGTTCAGTCAATTCACATGTAGTGAATGGAGGGGAAAGGTAGGACCTGCTTCTCCTGCATCCTCCAAGGAGAAAACAGGCAGGCTCACCTTTCAGGAAACTACTTCTCTAAATGCTATCTTGAACAACTGAGAGCAGGGTGGGATTTCCTTCCCAGGAGGGAACCATCTGCCCACCCCTGGAGTTTGTCAGGGATGGGGTGTCAAGGGAAGCCCACAGCTGACACTCGAATAAAGCACAGTCACAGGGAGTGTGGTATTATACCCATTACACAGGGGAGGAAACAGGACCAGAGATGCTAAGTGACTTGTTGAGGTCACACAGTGAATTAGGGCCAGAAGTGGGACTGGGCAGAGCCTCTCTGCCAAAACCCAGGTGTCTGGGAGACACCCCAGTTCCTCCCTGTACAAGCGCTACCCCCATCATCACCTGTGTCCACATACTCCTAATACACCACTGCAGCTGCCGCAGCTAGAGAAAGAAAGGGCAGTGACCCTGGCTCCTGGGGTGATTTCTCTTCTCAGGAGGTACCAGGATGCGGGGAGTGGGGTGGGGTGGTGGTGTCTCCTCTCCCTCTTTCTCCCATCTTGGTCCTGGGCTCATGGGTGGAGCCCCTTGGGCAGACCTGCAGAGCCCCGGTTCATGGTAAGGGGGCTGGCTCTCCTCGTCCCTCTTCAACACATTCGGCAAGGCTCTGGGCCAGGCCCTATGCCAGGTGCTGGGGTTCAGAGAGAAAGGCCAGTCCCCCACCTCAAGGATCGAGGAGTGCACCTCCAAGGGCCAGACAGACATTCCCACCATCACAAGGACAGAGAATGTGGAAAGGCCCCGGAGTGTGCCGCCGAGAGCCTGCTCAGTAAACGGAGGGGCGCCGGAGAAGGGGTGCTGGCATCCAGCCATGTATTCCAGAGGAGCTTGGCTGAAGGACTCGCCCCATCCCTGCTCCGCCCTCGCAACTCTCCCAGCTCCGGGTCTGGGTCCCGATCTCCTTCCCCACCCACCGCATGCTGTTCTCCGCTCTGGCCACCAGGGGGCGGGTTGGTCCTTGCAGAAACCTTAGCAAAGGTGGCGTGCACCCGGAGGAAAAGACACCCAGTGGGACCTCAGCCGGTCTTGGCTGACCGCCTACTACGTGCCAAGCACTTCCACGCTTCACCTCGTTTAAGGCTCTCAACGCCTCGAATCCTTTGGTATTGTTCTGCATGTACACAAGAGGGCATCGTGGCCAGGGGAATGAAGCGGCTTGTCAGGAGCTGGCAGGTGACCCAGCAGAGTCAAATTCGAGTCTCTGCCTCAAATCCTGAACACTGCACCATAACGAGACCGGGCGGAGGGAAGACCCAGGAACTCACAGATGGGGACGGTGCCTCTTTCTTCCCAGACTCAGTCCCTGAACGTGGCAGGCATCAATATTTATTGTAATCATACTGGGTCCAAAGAAGGAAATCAGAGACTCACAAGCTTCAGGGGTCATCCATCCCCTACCCCCTTGATCTAAACACGAACTGAGACCCTGAGAGAGGAAGTGGATTGCCCATAATTACACAGCTGTCAGATGTGGCACATGTCAGAGGGGGCCTGTGCCCTCCACGCCCCCACCTCTCCCTGAAAAGTCCCTAAACTTGAAGAAGTCCAGGCCGCCGAAGTATTCTGAGGATGTAAGAGTTTTTAAAAGGTGCTCTTATTTTAAATGATATTTAAATAAAAATTTTAAATTTCCCAAATTTACATAACCGAATTCTGAGGCAAAAAGAACATCCTCGCGATAACTGGACTTCTTTCTGAAACAAAACCATCAAAATTACAAAAAAAAAAAAAAAAAAGGAACTAAAATGTTGGAACCAGTCAAAAAAGGAAGGAAGCAGACCCCTGACTTTCACATCCATTATCTCCTCCGACGCCCAAGCTCATGTGAGAAAGGCGGCGGCAGGTCCACAGTCCCCTATTTCATTCTGGATACGTTTTGGAATGGTTCGGATTTTAGAAGGATAACCGGCGCACACACCTGCCACAGGTGACATAACTCTCCCTGCAAGGCTTGGGCAGCAGCCTGTAATCGGGTTTATTTGCACTTCTGCAGCAAAACTTGAATATTCACACTAAATGGGATAAATTAAGACCGTCCACGGCCGCACATGGTTCAAGTCAAAGTTTGCCATCAGCTGAGTTACAAAAACCCTTTGGGCTCCAGGGAGCTTTGACATTTGGGAATTGCAGCTAAGAGATCGTTAGTAAGCCTGTACCCCTCTCGTTTCGTAGTTGAGTAAAGTTAGGCTCGGCGTGAGCGGTCCAAAGCCGGCGGACACTGCTGCTCCGTGGAGCCCGATGCAAGACTGAGCGGGTCTCCTAGGGCCGCCACTCGCGGCGCGCGTAACTCCCGCCCGTCTGCCCGCTCCCGGCTCCCCATGGCGTACCTGCTCCGGGTGCTGCTCCAGCGGCTGGCCGCGCACGTCCTGGATGGCCTCGTAGACGTTTTCGGAGTTGCTGCCCGCCAGAGGCCGCGGGCACAACCAAGAGCCCGCCACGCTGCAGGCCTTGAGGCTGCCCCCGCTCCCGAGGAGACCGGCAGGGGGCGCGGCGGTGCGGGCCAGGTCGTCCAAAGACTGCGCGGGCCGCACAGGTGCCATGGGCCTCGTGTACAGGCAGGCGGGCAGGCAGGGCGCCAGGCTTCGGCGCTGGCTTGCTGCGCCGCGCCGAGCTAGGCCGCACATGGAGCCCGCGCGGCCCCGGGGCTCGGCGGGCGCGCCGTCGGGACCGGCGGGCGCCGACGCTCTCACGAAGCGGTAGTCATAGGAGAGCGGTTCGGGGTCTGCGGGACCCGGAAGGCGCGCGGGCGGCTGCGGGGCGGGGGCAGGGTGGCCGAGGGCAGGCAGCTCGCGCACGTACTGCGCCGGCAGGTAGAAGGGGCGGCCGCCGGGCTCGCTGCGCACGTGCCACCAGTGCTCCGTGCTGCGGCGCAGCAGGCGGTAGCGCTCGTTGGGCTGGATGGCAACGCGGCGCCCGTCCTTGCCCGTGTACTCGAAGGGATGCTCCACCAGCACGTACACGTCCCCCTCGACGTCCGCCGCCATCGTGGCTGCGGCGTGTCCCTGTGGGCAACGAGGAGGAGGGGCGCGGAGGTCAGGGCCGCCGAGCCGGGAAGCGCACCGCACTAGGGAGACGGAAAACTTGGGTTCGAGTACCGAAGCTACAATCGTTTGTGTACGTTCAGGCCTCAGTTTTCCTATCTCTAAAACGGGGCACTTGGATAAAATAACCTCTAAGGTTCTCATTCTTACACTCAGTGATGGAATTAAGACAGCCCTTTCATTCTCTTGGTTGATAGTAAAATTCTATCCCTTGGTGGGGAGATTGTGGGTAATACTGGTTCAGCTTTACAGCCAGGGAAGCTTTGGCTCAAAGAGATGGGGGTGATTGCCCGCGATAAAGTCAACACCACGTTTGCCTAAAAGTTGACTAGGCCTCAGTTTCCGCGTCTGTGAAGTGGGAAGAATAGCTCATTCCATTACCCCCGTCCCACCCCTCCCCGACGCTTCCAGCCCTCAGGGAATCGCGTCCTTGGCACCCCACTCCCCAGGCGTGTGCGCCCAAGGCCCGCGGGAACAGGGTTGGGGCGCGGGCTCCAGGAGCGGCCCCCGCTTTGCTCTAGTCTGGGAGTGTCCCTGCCCCGCTTAGTCCAAGGGCCTTGGCGTAAGGGGCCGCAACTGCCAAGGCCGGGGGAACCGGTTCTCTCGGTTGCTCTTTCCTTCCCCAGCGGCTTTGCCACAGACGTGAACCCGGAGTCCGGCCAGCCCAGACCGACCGGCACCGCCCCCTGCTCTCTGGCTCCCATCTCCACCTCCCGAGAGAGGCTCGGCCTTGCGGCCTGCCCCCCTGCCCTGTGATCTCTACTTTGCCCCATGAGAATGGCCCCTAGGGAATGCACTTTGGGACAGTGACTACCCGTGAGGTGTAACCAGGGACCTCCAAAGCTCTCCTGGAGTGATCACCACAACACGACCCCCTCCACGCCAGCTCAGTCTGGCCCTTGGTATGTTGGGGGAGGGAGTCAGAGCCCAGTTGTAAGCCTGCCTGTGTGGCTGGTCCCTCCAAGCCTTTACATCGACCACACCTACTGACCCACAAAGGTGACCTGGGACCAGCAGCTGGGAGCTCGGCCTCTTGCTGAGGCTGAGGGATCCAAGGCACAAGGTCTGGTCTGGTGTAGCGCTCCTTCTCCTTCTCAAGCTTTCCCCGATGGGGAAGGGGTGTAAACTGAGTCATTAAGCACACTGGGCCCTGGAGGCGGGGTCCTTGAGCTGACGGGAGCTAAGCCACCAAACCCTAGGGGGGGGACACCACTTCTCACCACCTTCCCCTGGACCCCCGCGCTCACTCACGTCGGCAGGGCTGACCTCAAGGAGCCCATGGGCTGGCTGGGCGGAGCCGGCGGATGCATGCAGGTTAGGCCCCTGCCATCTCCTTGGGCGGGGCTTCAAAGAGCTAGGCTGGAGAGACCTCGGGAAGGAGGAGCTGGCGAGGAGAGCAAAGAAGGAGAGGGCTGCCTTCAGTTCCCAAAGCGGCTGTGTCTGGGAGGGGCGAGGAGGAGCCTAAAGAAATCTGCCTGGGCCGGTGGGGACTTTGGGGGCGGGGCCCGGGGCAGGAGAAGGCCAGAGGGAGGGGCAGGGGCAGGGAGGGCTGCGACCGAAGGGGCGCTGGAGGGTCGCGAGCGGATCCAAGGGAGGGTAGGGTCCCGACCCTGCCCCGCTCCACCCCTACGCGCGACATTCGTTGTCCGCGAGCCTCTGCGTCCCGCGGGCGCGCTGCTTAGGGGCTGTTCGACCCGGGCTTGCAGTCTTGCCGGTGCGTTCCCAATCCGAGCAAGGCCATTTGCATCCTGAACTGTGCGGATTGCAGGCACTACCCGCTCCCGTCCCATCTACGTCCTCCCCAGGCTCTTTCCGAACGCAACTCGGCCGGGCCTGGCAAAACTTGGAGCGGGGTTCCCACCGCAGGGACGCTCCCCGGAACGCAGGGTCACTGGCTGGGTGGGGAGGGGACCCAACCCTCGGCTCCTTCCCCGACCCTGGGGGAGCTAAGAGAACGGAAGGGGTGGGGGAGCTGGGAGGATCCCTGGAGCGCGAGGACGGACCCATCACCAGGAGGTGCACTGCGTCCACTGCCCGGGAGACAGACAAGAGCCACAGCGGCGCCAACGCCTGGGTCGAAGCTGGGGGCCTGGGCCTGCGCCCCTCCTGCCCCGGGACGGAGGGCAGCCCTTCGCCTCCCACCTCCTCCCGGGGGAGGGGAATATCCGTCCCGCGCGGCCCTCCTTCCGAGCCCGCGCAGCTCAGGCTCCAGCGCAGTGCGAAGGGGCTGGCTCGCGATGCTCCCGGGTGAGGACCCGCCACCTGCGGTCCCCTTCCCCGCCCCAGATCAGCACCCCCGCCCAGTCCGGCCCTACCCTGGCACCTCGGGGTGTCCGACCGCTGGCCTCGCCTCCACTTGTCCTGGCAGCCGCGCGGGGGCTCGGCGTCCGGCGCTCCCTCCTCCACCGCCCTGCTCCCACGCTGCCCTGTTTCCTGTTCAACAATATAGCGAGGGAGGCACCGGCGGAGAGCACCCGGCAGAACTTCCTCCCGGACTGGGGTTGCGGCTCCGAGAGACAATCCCCGGTGTCCTGGCTTCCTGTCCCCTCTGGGACGGGCCAGCGCCCGAGGAGCAGAGGCGCCACCCCTTCCCCTGCACCTCCCGGGATCCTGGGCCACACCTGGCGGTCTCCCGGAGGTGGAGACAGCAGAACCAGGATGGTGGGATGAGAGGGGAGGAGGCCTTCTCACCAACTGCTGGCCAGATTTCCCTCCACTGCTCTACCCCACCCCTTTCCCCCACTGCCCTGCCTTGATCCTTGTGGGGGAGGAGGGCCTCCTCCAATCTGTCCGTAGGATAAGCTCAGAGCAGGCTCCTGGGGCTTGAACGCAAGATGCTCACCTTATCTCTGCATCTCAGTTTTCTTTCCTATAAACTGGGGATTATAACACCTACTTCATAGGATTGTTGTGAAGATTAAATGAGATGCACTAAGCAGATGTATTGTTATGATCACGTTCTAAGAACACACATTAGATTAGTTATTACCACTAATTTTATTATGAGGTGAGCTGTCCTCCTCTTTGGGGTTGAATTGAGGTCTCCAATCCCCACTCCCCCCATCCTCCTTTAGGCAGGAGGGGGAAGGGAGACACAAGTGTTCTCAGAAACACCTTGCTAAGGATGGAGGATTGAGTCCAAAGGCAGCACACAGGTCATGTGCTCCTGGCCCTCCTCTGGGCCCGCCGCCTCTAGCCCGCGCACCAGGTCCCTCAGGTTTCCTCGGAGCCCACCACTGCCTGCCCTTGACGGAAGCTGGGGCTCGTGCAGTGGGCGGAGAGTGAGTGGTCCCTCGAAGGCCGAGAGGCATCTTCAAGGACAGGAAACTGCAGACCTGAATCTTTCAGTCCCATTTTCCTGCAACCTGATTTCCCTGGGAATTACTCTGTTTCCTTCTTCTGTCTTTACAGTGGGCAGTGGCGGGCTTCCCACTGCAGGCGCCCCCCACCCCCACCCCCACCCCTGGGACTTCTTCTGGAACTTCAGAGGAAAGTTGGCAGCCAAGTAAAGGCCACATTGAGCCCTAAAACCATGAGCCCTGAATCGGGCCCTGCTCACAAACCTTTCCTTCCTGAGCCCCTTCTCTTGCCTTGGATAACCCTGTGGAAAATGGTTTCACATGTTCCAGTGTCAGGAGTCTGTGCTTTGACATTTAAGGAACAGGAAAGAAGCCATCACGGTGGGATTTCAGGCATCAGCTTCATTAGTTATATGAGTGTATGTAAGTAAAGCTCCCCAAAGGCCCTGAAATCCTACCCCACGGTGGGGGAGGGGGGCTGACTCCGGGGAGAGGCAAGGGTCGGGGGTAGACTGAAGAATTACTTCCCCTCTTCTCCATGCCCACTCCTGGCACACAAGCCCCCTGCTTGCAAATGTTTACCAATAACCACCCTCCTCCTGCCCTCCATTGCCTACGGTTTGACTGACAAGAGAGCAGAGGCGGCTATCAGATGGTAACTGAGGGCCTGTGGTCTCCCCCAGTCAGTGGCAGCATTAAGATTCAGAAACCAGGGACTTCCCTGGCGGTCCAGTGGTTAATACTCTGCGCTTCCACTGCAGGGGACCTGGGTTCGATCCCTGGTCTGGGGAACTAAGATCCTGCATGCCAGGTGGCACGGCCTAAATAAACAAACAAATAAATAAAATAACCGAATTACATATTAAAAAAAAAAGATTCAGAAACCAGACCACAGGTTAGAAAGATCAGGTCTTTACTGCAAAATCATTCAAAAATCACACGCAGCAGTTCCTTCGGTACATTGCAAAGCACTTCTCAGGGCCAGGGCCCCTCACTAGAAACAGTTTATTGCATAAAATGAAATTTTAAAAATAGTGTGGGCACGACCGAGGTTCACATCAGCTTCCCATTGGAGGTGAGGGTGTTAAAAGTCAACTCATCTGAAAGCATCAGCAGCTTTTTGGTATGGGGGAGGGTCAGCTCTAATGCTACTGATGTCGGGGAGGGCGGGGAGCGGGGCGTGCCAGGCCCCGCCAGACCAAAGTGAGCGCCTCCAGGGCCTCCTGCTGCCTCCTAGGGACCTTCTGGAATACAGGATATACTCACAGGCCCGAGGAAACAGGGCTGGGCTCAGGCGGCGCTGCCCACCCCAGGCCCACTCAGCGATCTGGACCAATTACGGCTCTGATCAGGCTGTGTCTGTGGTGGAGCATTAATGCTGGCTATGGGGGGTGGGGATGGGGGTAAGGATCCACCTTCTTTGGTGCGCTGGGCACAGGTGTGCACCATCTTCCGTGATGGGGACAGAGCAGCTGTGTGACAGCCCCCTCCCCCATCCGCCTGCCACCTCCTCGATTCTATTGCACAATTTATCCAGCTCCACAGGGCCGGGCAGGTGACTCAGCAGTCAGATCAGCCCAAGGGAGAGGTGGGAGTAGGTTCGTATCTTGACAGTGAAGGCGGATCTCCACCTGAGGCCCCCAATCCAAGCTGAGTGCAGACAGGATGGCCGGAAGACCCCAGGGCTGAGGATCCAGGAGAGGTGGGGGGGGGGCAACAGAGAAATCATGCCCAGATTTCACCCCCCAACCCCAAGGGTCTAAATATCACTTTGAAAACAATTCCAGGCTCCACCCCAAGACCCCTTCAAAAGGCAGTCGTGCTCCAGCGAAATTTTCCAGTCTCTCGGCAGCGCCCCTCCTGGGCCGGTCCAGCAAAGCTCTGTGAACTCTCATGGCTTTGTAAACTGAGGCTGAGCATCCTTCCACGGGGGTGGCTTCTCCTGCGTGTCCCTACGCATCTCAGCAGCAGGGCTGACACTCTTCGTGGAAGGACGAGGGTTCTGAGGGTTCCACAGTGGGGACCCAGCCTACCTCTGTCCTGGTGGGAGTCAGTCAGGCGGGGATGCATTCCTGCGTCTGCAGCAGTCCCCCGCCCGTCTGGCTGCTTGTCGGTGGTAGGAGTGAGGAGGGTAGGGGGCTGAGGGATGGGCTAGATGACGACCCTTCCCTGGACCAAGGAAGGCTCAAAGTGCTGACAGTGCTGGTTCCGAGTCATTCCCCTCCTCCTGCGGGACCAAGATCCCAGGCTATTGGAGAGCCAGGGGCTCCGACACGGAGGAAGTGAAGGGCTTTTCAGGTGAGGAGGGGGCGGGGAGCAGAGAGGAAACACATGGTCCTCAGGACTGAGCCTGCCTGGCCCCCCGGGGGTTTGGCACGTTGTACAGGAGCTGTCGGCAGCGAGCGCTCGGTAAGGGGGAAGGAAAGGCGCCCGCCAGCTGGCAGGCTCTGTCCTAGGGGGCCTGTCCACCCAGCCGCCACCCGCCTACAGGCCTGGCCTGAGCGGTTCCTGCACATTTGCTCAGGGTGAGAGTGGCTGTATTTCTTGGGTGACTTGTGGAGGGTCAAGAATAAAAAAATATTTTCTGTTGAAATATGAAGGGAAAAAACCCACCTTAAAAAAACTAGGCCTTTTAATCAGGAATGTGGAATTGAAAATGCTTCCCAAGTCTTATTTCCACAGTGTGTGAACAGCCCTAATGGAGACGGTGCGTCAGTGAGGCGATCCAGGCCAATTAGTGCAAAGCCCCCTCTCCTCCCGCATCCTCGGACAGGGGCATTTGCTGGTGTCCTGGCCTCCAAACGGGTGGGGGGCAGGAGGTGTCATCAAGAGCTCCCAAGGCTCCCTCTCATAGGCTCATGCTCTGGTCACATCTGAGAGTCTTCCTGACAAGGGAGACATCTGTGACACCTTGAAAGTGTGACCCAGGCTGATGGCCAACCCAGCTGGGATGGCTGAGCCCCGGGTCCCGGGTGGGGACAGGAAATGGGGTTAGGCGAGAGTGCTCTGTTGCTGGTACTTGAGCCGGCGGGCACAGCGGGGGCAGCCCTTCTTCATCACGGCCTGACAGCTCTGATGGAAGACGGTCTTGCATTCGCCACACCTGGGAGAGAGCAGCAAGCACTGCTGGGACCGACGGGCCTCCCGGGGCTCGAGGCTGGTCAGTGCTCCTGATGGGGGCCTGCCACCCACGGCACACGGCGCTGCCCCTCCGTTCCGGGACAAAAGGTTCTTGCCACAGTGCTTACTAAGCCCTGCAATGCACACTGATACTCTCTATTCTATTTCCCTTTTATAAATACTGCTGAGACTCACAAAACGATTTCTTGCCTATGTTTCAAACACTCTGCAGTTTAAAAAACTCAGCCCCAGGTCTGTTCAGAGGTCAAATGCGGGTCTGGGGACACCTACTGAAAATGAATGAATGCTCCCACCAGTTCGGTTTTCCACTCCCACATGGATTGGAATGGAGGTTTGGTGGATGAATTTTTCCATTTAGAGGCTTCTGATAATGAGCAATAACTGGGGACAAGAACAATTGTTACGGGGGCAGAGGCAGTGGCAGGTACCACCCACCAGGTGCCCGCTTTATGCCCGGCCTGTGCCAACACTCCAGGCCAGAAACTCATCCAGTTCCTCCTCCACCTGCTCATAGAGGACGAAACTGAGGTCCTCCCACCGCAACTCAAAGAGGCAGCAGCCACCTCTTCTCCAGAAACATGGATGGCTCGGTGGAGGCAGGGAGTCCTGTGAGGGCTTGTCTTGTCCCCCTCCCTGGGTACCGGGCCTGCCGCCCGGGGACTCCGTGGGGCCGGGTGGGAATGGGGGTGGGGCGGGGTGGCTGGCTGAGGGTCCGCATACCTGACGGTGGTGTCAAACTCAAAGGGGAAGATGATGTCGTGGTGGTGGCAGATCTGGCAGATGAAGCCGCGCTGGGTGCACAGGTCGCAGTGGTACACGTGCTGGGAGGCAAACTCGATCAGGGACTTGAGGAATCCTTCATACAGCCCGTCCGCGATCTGTGGAGGGCAAGCGTGGGCCACCAGGCCTTTTAAGCAGCTGTGCTGAGCCTGAGGCTGCCTGCAAGACGTGGTCTGCTGCTGCTCCTGGCACCCTGCCTGAAGAACTCCTACCCCAAGAGGAGTTTCCTTCCACTTGGGCAAGAAAACCTCCCGGAATCAGGCTGAGCACGTGCAGCCCTTGCGCACGGAGGAATCCACTGTACCCTCCCTTGAGGAAAGGAACGTCCCAAACCCTCACCCCTCCCTCTGCCCTCCCTGCCGGGGAGGAGTCCAGACGCAGGGAAGGGGCCGAGCCCTGTGAGCCTGGGCTTTGCTGCAGTGCCTGCTTGTCCCAGGGGCGCTGGGGGCTCAGCCACTGCCCAGGAACGTGGATGGCGGGACACCCGTTCCGAGCTACCAAAGAGCTGAAGACGGCTGTCTTGCCTCAGTAAACTGCAGGCACTCTCCCCGCACCCCATCATCTCCCTTTCTGATTTCTCCAGGAATAAGGTCCCTCTAGAGAGGTCTGGGGGGTGGCATTCTCACCTGCTGGAGGTCCGCGACACTGTACTTGTGAGGAGACTCCAAGAGATAATTCCTGTGGTTGAGTCTTCAAAGAAAACACAAGAGATTCCTTAGAAGGAAGCCTGGCCAACCTGGGTTTGGTTTCATTCCCTCAGCGCTGCTGACCAGGCATAAACAGCTCCCGCCTGGGCGGAGCAGTCAGTCGCCTGGGCTTGGGACCTGGGCTTCCAGGTGAAAAGCTGTTGGGACCTTGGGTAAGTTACTTAACCTCTCTGAACCTTAGGTTTCCTCACCTGAGAAAGAGCGCTGTTCTGAGGATGAAATAATTTATTTAAAGCATCCGGTACAGTGCCTCGTACATAGTAAACAAGAAATAATTGTTAACCACAGTTGATAACACTGCACTGCATAATTGAAATTTGCTAAGAGTAGAACTCAAATGTTCTCTGTCTCTGTCTCTCTCTCAGACACACACACACACACACACACACAAACACCATGTATATATATATAAAAATATATAAAATATGTGAGGATGATGGATATGCTAATTAACCAGATGGGAGGAATCCTTTCACAATGTAATCATATGTCAAATCATCACAACATACACTTTAAATGTCTTATAATTTTGTCAAGTATACTCAATAAAGCCACAAAAATTTTAATTTGAAGATATAAAAAATAAACATCTACTTAAAAACTAATAATGATGAGGATGATGAGGAAAGCTAACGCTTGGTACCGGGAACGGGACTAAGCTTTATATATATTAACTCACTTAATTTTCACAAGACTCCTGTGAGGTTGACACTATTATAACCCCCATTTTGCAAGAGGAAATGGAGGCCCAGAGAGGTTAAATAACTTGCCTGTGGTCACACAGCTAGTAAGTGGCGGAGCTGGAGCCTGAACAAACGCAGGAGTCTGGCTCCAGAGCCTGCATCCTTTCCACCCAGTGAATGCCTGTAGGTGTTAACTGTTGTCATTATTGCCACTATTACATACCAGGGACAGGGCTGGGGACAGAAATGCACAGGACGTGGCCTCTGCCTTCCTGTAGCCCCTGGTCTAGTGGAGGGACAGACATTTAAGCATCTGGTTTCAGTGCTATGGGAGAGGAGCTGAGACACGTCCTGAGTGCAGCAGATCCCATTTCAGAGATGGGGGAGGGCGGGGGGTGGGGGAGGCAGAGGACGAGAGCTCAGCTGCCAACCCAGCTCTAGTTTCCACCTCACCAATGGCACAGATCCCAAGGGTCACATCCTGAGAGATGGAGAGGAAACACCTGCAGAAATTCCCCTGGTACAAAAACTTGTCTAGCCTTGCTGTGTGTCTGTGTTGGTACTGGGGTTGGGGGGAGAATTCTCCCAGTCTGAGGAAGCGTGGGAACCTGCCCCAGGATGCTCTGGACACCTGGAGGCGGGAAGGTGCCAGGCCCCGCGGCATCTGGAGTGGGTGCTTGCCTTTGCCCACCCCGTGGCCTCAGCTGTGGTCCAGGGGGGACCCCACCCGGGGCCGAGATGGCAAGTTCCACCAGGCAGGCAGGCCAGGCTGTGCTGCGTGGGGTGAGGATGCGGCCACTCAGCTCAACGTGCTGGTCTCCCCAGTAAACTTCCAGCTTTCTGGGAACAGGACGCTGCCGTTTATCACCAGGAAAATGCAGGCGGTGCGGGGTGCACAGGCTGCTGCTGCGCCGGCAGGAAGGGTGGGGCTGATTTGGATGGAGAGTCCCCTGCCCACAGTCGTGGAAGCCCAGGGGGCCAGCCAGGCCCAGGGCCTTCCCTACGAGCCACCTATCCTGGGTCTGTCATACCCTCAAGTGAGGCCGTACAACTGTTGGGGGAGATGAGGTCAGGGAGGAGACCCTTTGCCAGGGCAGGCCCCTGAGAGAAAGGGGATCCCACATCCAAAACCTGCCTGTTTCTCCTCAGCCCTTCCCGTCCTCTCACCCTTCACTCTGGCTGACTCAGTCCAGGCCTCCTCACCTCCTGGGCCAATTCCTACACCAGCACCCACGCTCCACTGCTGCTAAACTGGTCTTTCCTAAACTCCTGACTGAACGTGACCATCCCTTGCTCAAAACCCCTCAACAGCTCCCCAATGCCAGCAGCATCAAATCTAGACGCCTTTGCTGTGGCACAGGGGACCTTCGAGGTCTGGCCCCTGACCCACCACCTGGCTGCCCTGAGTCCCCCGAAGGCCCTGGCGAGCCGTGCTCCTGTCCCGCCTCCATGCCGTGGGTTCCCTTAGCCAGGAAAGCGGGCCCTCCCTTCTGCTTTCTTCTCTGCTTCTTTTGCTGAACCCCAGTTCACTACACACGTGATGCCGTTTGTGTGGCGGCAACTCTGTTCTCCTGTGTGAGGACCAAGAGGGGTCTGGAGCATCTAACAGAACTGATGGTGGCCAGACTAGAGAAGGGGGATCCCAACTTTCTGCTTGACTCTCTTTCATACTATTTGAATACTATCTTTGTAAAGAAGAAAAAGAAAAGCACTTTTTCTTTTTAAAAGAACAAAAGAAATGAACTTCACAAACCCTCAACTGATGCCACCTCCTCCGGGAGCTCCCCTGGCCCTTCCTTCCTTCTTCATGGCACACGCCGCCCTGACCCAGGGCCATTTGTCCACCTGTCCCTGTCCCACCCCAGACACTGATCCCCTCATGTGGCCCTCACCACAACTCTGGGAAGCCACGTCAACACAGGGATCACTGGCCCATTTTACAGACAAGAAAGCTGGAGCTCAGAGAAGTGAAGCAACTTCCCTGAGTCACACAGTGGATCTGGGGCCAGGCGGAGGCTGCGCCTGGACTCTTTCCCCCGCCCCACGCTGCTTCTGAAATGGGACTTCCACAGGCCTGGCCCTGAGCACTGTGTGCAGCGCTGCCACCCAAGGATGGGAACAGCAGGGCCACAGAGAAAGAGGCAGGACTGTCCCCAGTGCCCAGGCAGGGCAGCCCGGACAGGCCAGTAAGGCTGCTGACCAAACAATCTCAGCACGGCAGGGATGGGTGAATGAGGCCGGCACCCAGGACCCACCCTACGGGCACCTGGTCTTCTCAGTCTGCAGAGAACCCTGGACCGGGGAGGGTGACAGGGTCCCACTTGACCTGGACAGAGGGGCAGGAGGGCAGACTCTGGAGCCCTGGGTCCTGGAATCTCAGGAAGGATGGGAGTGAGTAGGGACCCAGGCACCCAGCTGATTATGGAGACAGAAAGAGCCTTCCCAGAAGCAGCCTTTCAGGTCCCTCACGGTGGCCCCCAAAGGGCTTTCTGTCCTTCTGGGCCCTGTGGAGGAGACCAGGGCTCAGCCGGCTGCTCTGGGAGCCTGGGAGGGGCCAGCCTCTGCTCTCTGCCTAGGAGAGGGGCTCCCCGCAGCAGTCTCTCCCTGCGCCGCCCCGACGGGCACCAGGACTGAGCAGGGAGCCCGTCAGACAGGCGGTCTCTGGGCCAGCGCTGTCGGGAGGGGTGGCTGCAGGGGGAAAGTGGAGGGACTTGTGAGCCGCTCCAAGACCTCAGAAACCCAGCGGCGAAGCCCAACTGGGCAGCCGGCAGCAGCTCATCGCCTGAGCTCTGCCCTCCTAGGGCCCCACAGAAGGTGTCACCCCTCAGCCCCGACTGAGCACTGAAGGTCCCCTTCAGGCCCCGGGTACCAAGAAGCTTCTTGAAGGGCATCTTAAGGGTCCCACACAACCCTGTCCTCTTGCGAGGATTTGGGGACGGATGCTGCCACAGCAGCAAAGCCAAGCCGCATGGGGTGAACGGCTGGTGGCAACCAGAGGAGCCAGGGCGACACAGCCCTTCTCACCTCTCCAGCCTCCTCTCACCACATCCCTACTTCCCTCCTCACCCCCCGAAAGTTCTGCCTTCCACGCATGGGGCCTTCATTCACAGCCTGAGCACACCACTCCTTCTATCTGGAACAGTCTTTCCTGCGTCTCCTCGCTTTCCCACTCGTTTGGCAGGTCTCACCTTGGATGTCAGTTCCTCCAGGGAGCCTTCCCCACTCCGCCCTCCTCCAGTCTGGGTTAGATCCCCCGCCCCTCCAGTAGGACTTCCAGGGCGTCCAACTCCCTCCTCCAGCCCTCACTCAGCAGTAAGGTGCTGCCTTACTCACCTGCCATGCAGGACCCAGGTCCACCTTGCTCAGCACTGGGGCCCATGCCCCAAGCCCAGTGATGGACCCTGAGCACGTTCTCAGTAAATATTTGTCAAATGAATGAATGAACAAATACAAGCACAAATAAAAGCCACTCCTAAATGCAAAGGGAAAGCGTTCTCCACCCAGCCCCGGCATTTCTTCCGAGAAGCTGCTTTTGCACTGACCCCGTGTGTATGTGTATTTGTGTGTGTGTGTGTGCGTGCGTGCGTGTGTATTTGTGTGTGCGTGCGTGTGTATGTGCATTTGTGTGTGTGCATGTGTGCGTGCGTGTGCGTATTTGTGTGCGTGCATATGTGCATTTGTGTGTGTGCGTGTGTATGTGCATGTGTGTGCGCGCGTATTTGTGTGTGTGCGCGTGTGTGTGCGTGCGTGTGCGCATCCATGCACGCCCAGGGTGCTCACCTCTTGCTCAACTCCTTCAGGGCTCCGCTTCGGCACAGGCCGAGGTAATCCCCCAGGAGCTTCAGCTGCTCCCGGCTCCTACCGATGAGGTGCATCCGCTCCACGTGCTCGTACAGAGACGCGTTCACCAGCTGCAGGTTGATGAGGGGCTGGGCCCGGATCTGCGTCAGGAACTTCAGGGCCTGCCTGCAGACCTGGGGACACCACCAGGCAGCGAGGGTGAGATAGGAGGGCCATCTGGTGAGCACCTGAGGGCCAGGCACTGTGTTACCTACTCACTCGCTCACGCCTCCCACCACCTGCCGAGGGAAGTGGTACCATCTTCATTTTACGGATGAGGAAACTGAGGTTCAGAGAGAGGAAGTGACTTGGCCAAGGTCCACAGCTCGCACAAGTCATGATGTGAACCCAGTTTATCTGACTTCCAAACCCACTCTTCCCCCTTGACACCAGCTGCTGCCCCTCCTGACAGTGCTGGGACAGAGGAGGGGCTGCTCCGGTCAACACGCCTCTCCTCCTGGGCCTCACAGATCCTTCCCACTATTTCCTGTCGTCCCTGCCCCCACCTTCCTGCCAAAAGGAAACAGGCACTACCCCGGGCCGACTCAGGAACCAGGTGACGGGTGTGAGTCAGGCTCCAACCACAGTAAGCTACGGATCAGACACAGCTTAACTAGAGGTTTCCTGAGCTCCCTCCACCCCTGCCAGCAGCACCAACCAGGGCCCCCCAAGTCTCCATGCGGATTTGAGAGATCAATCTGGGCCTCTCCCACGTGATAGGACTTTGAAGGTTCTACCCTCAGCCCTGACCCTGATGCCAAAGCCAACTACTGAGCACCTACTATTTGCCAGACGCTGGGCTAAGGACCTCGACCACATCCTCACAACAACCCAGAAGGGAAGGTGTCATCATCCCCATTTTACACATGAGGAAACTGAGACTCAGAGAAGCTAAAGTGGCTTACCCAAGCCACCGGAAGAAAGCAGAGCCCGGGTCTAAACCGAGGTGTTGTCTCTGCACACTTGGCTGCCTCACGTGCTGAAGAGGAGCCCCTCTCCCCTGCAGTCTCCTCCTTGCTGTGATAAGGATGGAGGAGCTGAGATGTTCTCCACCGTCAACCACCCTGCAGTGCTCAGGAGTCGGGCTTTGGCTCCTGGTTCGCCCCTTCCCAGCTGTATGACCTTATGAAACTTACCTAACCTCTCTGTGAATCAGTTTCCTCATCTGTAAAATGGGGAAAATAAAAGCACCTAGCTCATGGGATAATTTTGAGCTTAGATGAAAAGAAAATCCATGTAAGCGTATCCTCTGTAAAGGGGAGCTGCCATCAGACTCTGTGAGTGCCTGTGGGTCCCGGTGTCTATCCCCTGGCTCAGGGGGACGTAACAGGGCCCTCAGGAGACCGTTAGGCTGGGGGCTGCTCCACCAGCTTCACCAGCATCTCTCGCCTCCCGCAGCAGCTGACAACTCCATCTTTTCCCATTTCCCAGAGCCCTGAGGAACCAGCCCCCAGCCAATAGGCAGCCCACTGGCAAAAGCCTGGTGAGTCCGTGACTCGGGTCAAACTGCTGCTCCCCAGCCCTTCCCACGACTCAGCCCCAGGCTTCTGGCGAGGCTCAGATGAAATACCACGCAGGAATGTGCGCTGAAAACTGCCAAGTTCTGCCGACAGGCATGGGCTTCGAGCTCCCCAGGGACTGTCCCTCCCCCGTGGGTGTGGAGGAGACAGACAAAGAGAGAAGCCCCAGGCCTGGGCTGACATCCTGCCAAGTAGTGCCAGCCGGACCTTGCACAAGTGGGTCAGCCAGAGTGGTAACAGTGGACAAAGGGCCCTTAACCCGCCGATCAGCCACTTTCTAGTGTGAATTTTCATGTCCTTCCCAGGCCCGGGATCTTTGAGAGAGCTGGATATTTCCTGACCTCAGGCATGCCAAGGGAAGTGTTAGAATTCTCCAGTTGGAAAAAGGAAGTGGTACCAAAATTACAGCAGTGAAAAGAAGGTGGCTCAACAGAGGCACCTGGGTGTTGTAAGCAGGGAGGGTGTTTTATGGGCAGAGGGTTCTTCGCATCTGCGGTGATCTTGAGGCTTAGTTTTCTCCATGTAGTTAGTTAAATACTTAACATTGAGGGCAGGGGTGGGGATGAGGTAACCAATAAAAAAGCCAAAGTGAAGCTAATGTCTTTGGAAGGTTCTCACCCCCAGCGGGGTGGGGGTCAGGGTGGTACGGGCTCTGAGAACCATGTTCCCTGGACTCTGATGGGGACATGTGAAGACACCTCCACATAATGAGACAGCACGGCCGGCAGGCCTGGGTCTTGAGAGAAGCACCCAACCTCTTCCCGGTGTTTCTGTGTCTTGTCTTAGCAGAAATCTGTGCCTTTGGAAGAAAGCCAAGTTTGCGCCCCTTGAGGCAGACCCTCAAGCAAATTAGGGGCAGAAGGTGAGGCCTCAGGGCACTAATGTAAGGCACCAGCTAAGTGACTGGTGGGTACTGTCTCTTTTGGTCCTCACACAGCCTGGGGACAGACGCTGTTATTAATCCCCCTTTACAGACGAGGGAAGTGAAGTTAAATAGTCTGCTCATGGTAACACAGCTACGTAAGTGGGTAAGCTCAGCTGAAGAGGAAAATCTGAAAGATCAGAGAATACATCTTATGCGGAAGCATTTGGTGAACATAAAAAAGTACCCAAGATGTAATACTAACTAAACAAAGCACGTTATAAAGCAGTATGAGTCCAGCATGATCCCAAACTTTACAAAAAGTAGATGCAGGAGCTTGTAATCTTGGGGGTGGGGAAGAAAGGCTAAACAACCGAATAAAGATGATTTTGAACGGTGAAAAAAAAAAGTAGATGTAAATGTAAAAAACAAAAATGCATGGAAAAATGCTCCCAGGGAAAGTGCAGCCAGCTGGCTAGCCCACCCATCCATCCACCCACCCACCCACCCATCCACCCACCCACCCATCCACCCATCCACCCATCCACCCACCCAATCCATACTCATCCACCCACCCACCCACCCTCCCACCCACCCATCCACTCACTCATCCTTCCATCCACTCATCCACATCTACCCACCGATCTACCTATCCATCCATGCACGCATCTACCCACCTAACCCATCCACCCAACCATCTATATCTAATCTATCCTATCTATCATTTCCATCTATGTATCTAGTTGTTGGTGCTTTAAACAGTTTTATATGTATCCATGGGGAGCTGCAGCAAACCATCCTCAGATTCCCACCTGCGGACCAAGGTAGGCACTGACAGAGCTGTGTCCAGGGGCTGGAGACCAGCACCCAGTTACTTTCTTGGTCAACTCCCCCACGGCATGGGGCCTGAACTAGTGACCCGGGCTTCCCTAGAGCCAAACTCCCCCAAACATACGAACAGCAGCCACAGAGAGGAGCGACGCCCCCCTGTCGCTCGGCAGCCCCGTGCGGCCGCGGCAGGCTGGGCTGCAGACTCACCGGGCGCTTGGTGAGGTCCCAGTTGTGGATGATCCTGGCCGGGATCACTGAGGCATCGTCTTGATGGCAGATGTCACAGTAGTAGAGGCCAGAGAAGGCACAGAGCTTGGGCCGTACAAACGAGAAGCCGATCTGCCGGGAGCAGCCTGGGGAGAAGAACAGGGAGAGGGTGAGCAGCGGTGGGGACGGGGTCAGCTCCTGAGTGACCCGGAAGCGGCCAAGGCAGAAAGGGCCCGCTATCTAAGGAAAGTATCCATAGAAAGATTAAAAAGGAGAGTACGAAGATGAAAACCACCACCGCTCCTACGCCCACCAGTCAGAACCAACCCTATTAGTTAATCTTTACGACAAAACACTGTTAAGAATTATCAGCGGCATTTCACAGCTGAAGAAGCTGATGCACAGAGAGGTCAGGAAACCTGCCCAGTCACACAACGATGGAGCGGCACAGTGGGAGTCAGATTTGGGTGGGGCTGGTGGAGAGCCCTCATTCTCTCATTCCCAGCTGCCTCTCTTCACTGCTTGCACAACAGTGCCAGCCTCCTCTAGGTCCACTCCTCCATGGCGGCCCAGAAATGGAAGCCACGGAGTCAGGGTCTCGCCAAGCAGGGCGGGAGCTGGGGACATGGGGCTGGCCGCAGGGAGTGGGTGGGGAAGCCAGCCAGAGGCAGGGCTGTCTGGACATGGCCTGGGGCCAGCTGGAAGCCACAGCTGCCTGATACCTCGGGACAGTGGTTCAGGGCCAGCTTCAGTCCCTCTGCTGGAGGGCCCTCCACAGGGGGGCGGGGGAAGGTGGGGGGACCAGGAGTGGGGTGTGCCCAGGGCACAACAAAGGCCTGGCTCGAATCCTGACACAGGCCCTGCCTCCTACAGGGCCAGGGCAAGAGTCCCTTCCACCTCCCGGGGACCAGAAGGACTGGTTCTTCTGCATGCTAGCTGTCTCATCCTGACCGAAGTTTTGCAAGGTTCCAATTCCCTACTACTTGCTCTTCTGTGGGGTTATTACAAAGTTTAAATGGAGTTTTGAAAGCGCCCTGTAAACTATGAAATACAAGCCAGATGTCAGAGGCTGATGTCTGCCCGGCCACCGAGCTGCGCTCGCAGGCAGAGAGGAGGCCCGAGCTCCCCAGTTTCAGTTTGGCCGGCAGGCTGGCGGGCGGCAGGCGTGGGGAGAGCCACCCACCAGCATCCATGTCCCCAGCGAGGGAGCCCTCCTCCCAGCCCCGGAGGCCTGGCCTCCTCCCTGAGACTGGCGCCCACGTGCTGAAGGGCAAAGTGTGAGTGCTAGGGTCTGGCTGGTGGGGGGCGAGGGGTGAGCAGCAGCTTGAAGACATTTTCTGCGGGAAGCTCTGCTCTGCTTAGCTACTCCATCCTCCAGGGGCACCAGCTGCAGACCACTCCTCTCTAGATGCCTGAAGCAGGCTTTTGCCTCCCGTCCCACAGGTTCCTCACACTTCACCCGGAGGGCCCAGGGTGATGGATGTGGGTGTCTGGGTTGGGGAGAAGAGCTAGAAATGGAACGTGAGCAGCAGAAGATCACGAAGCCTTGAAAGCAAGGGAGCGGAGAGGCCCTGTGAGGGCCTGGAAAAGAGCACAGGTTCTGGGACCATCAGGTCCTCTGCGGGCTCCACCATCACTCGCTGTGTGAGCGTGGGACAGGTACTTACCAGCCCTGTGACTCAGTTTCCTCAGTTACAAATAGAAACAAACCCCCACAGCGTTGTTGTGAGGATTAAACAAGGTTATCCAAATAAAGCCTCTGGCCCAGGGCCCAGCACAGGATTTGACGATGCTAATGACAGAGCAGACGTACTGACGTAGAAGAATATGCATAATATACTCCTAAGCAGAAAAAAGCCAAGTTGCAGAACAATAGTTATAGCTGCGCCGTCTAAAACGGTGGCCACGAGCCACAGGGGCCCATTTACGTTTAAATATATTTACATTAAAGCAAATTGAAAATTCAGTTCCTTCCACACTAGGAAGCCACATTTTAAGTACTCAGTAGGCACATGTGGCTTGTAGCAACCGTACTGGACAGCACAGATCTAGAACATTTTCATCATCACAGAAAGTTCTGTTGGACAGCTCTGAGTAATACGAGCCCATCTTTGTAATTTAAAAAAAAAAACTGTGTCCACTTGCAAAAGCATGCAAAAATGTTTTGGAAGGGTACCACGCCCCTGCTCCAAAAGAATACAATGTGATCATGGAACGGCCTCATTTGCTACAACTTCCCCGGGGCAGGATGGGGGCACTCGTGGGGAGCAGGAAGGGGTGCAGAGCCTAGAGTGGGAACCCCACCGCGGGCAGAGCGAGGCTAGCAGGCTGGGGGCAGCAGGACAGCGAGTCGGCACCTGCACAGAAGCAGCCCTGGGAGTCGAGGCCTTTCTCCGTGGGGATGGCCACCAGGTACTGCAGCAGGAAGCCGTTCTCCCGCGTGGCGAACTTCAGCACCTCCTGACAGTTTTCATCCAGACTCCCACCGAGTGTCACCGCCTCCTCAGCTGTCTCCAGGTAGGACGCCAGGACCTTGCGCACCAGGTCCCTCCACAGGGCGGCCTCCTCAGCGTTCCCGGCCTGCAGCTTCAGGACGGCCTTGGCCGTGATGATTTTGAAGAAGGATGGGCCCCCAAGGCTCGTGTCCGGCAGGATATCTCGGATGGTCTCGACTCCATGGCTGTCACTTAACATCTTCTCGTTGTTTCTCACGCGGAAGCACTTCAGAGACTCCAAGGACAGGGAGAAGATACAGGGCATCCAGGTCCGGTCTGTGTACAGGTACAGAAGGGATTCCTTAATAGCGTCTGGCTCGGGAACCTGGGAAGAAGACCAGTCAAACTGCGGGCCCTGGGGGGTTTCAGGCTCCGAGAGCAGGTCCGAGTGGGAGGGGCGGCCACCCTGGGGGGCCTCTGGAGGGTCCTCGGGCTGGTCTGGGTACTGGATGGTCACCCACTCCTCCTCCTGCTGGGGCCGCCGGCACTTCTGCAGCGCCTCGCGCACACGGTCCAGCCAGTCCTCGGCTTCATCGCGGCATGAGGAGCGCAGGGTCAGCTTCTTGCCCGAGAAGACCAGCTCGAAGCGGCCGTCGCTGTGGGCCGGGCCCACGGACTCACAGCGCAGCAGAGAGCAGTTCTCCACGCAGGTGCGCTCCTCGCCGCTCAGGTAGAGGCGCAACTCCAGCGGGGAGAGCTCGCAGAAGAGTTCCTTCCAGATGCCCATGGCCCCCCGCCGCTCCACCGTGCCCAGCTTCAGAAGCCCCCGGAATGGGTTAGACAGCCCTGGAGGCAGAAAGAGGTGCTTTAGACGATGGGCCTGACCCTTCACCACCCAGGAGAACGTCCGGGGCCTGAGTCCTGTCCTGCGTGCAGACGACGTGACCAGCAGGAGAACACAGGCCCACCATGGGCCGGATGGGAACACTTTTTGAGAGCCTCCATTGCATCCTCACCCCAGCTGTTGACCTTGTTCTTGAATTTCACCGAGAGAATAAAAGCGCTCAATCACCTCCACATGCCCCCCACTACCCCTCTCCCTTCCAGCATCTGCACCCACACTCTGACTGCCCCCGTCGCCAGGGATGAGCTGACTACGCTTATGTCTGAGGCCAACCCTCCCATTTGTGCATCTGTGCAGGGGGTCCCACCGCCCCCCACATACTCAAGGACAAGGACGTCCCTCCAGCAATCCTCCCTCCCTCTCCTGCGCTGCCGTTTCCTCCCTTCTCTACTGGATCATTCCCACCAGCCCACAAACACGCTGTTATTTCTCCCAGCTTTAAAAATAACCTCTTGACTCCACTCGCATCTCTAATTACCACCCTGTGTCTCTGTCCCCTTTTCAGAAACCTCCCTGGGGAGGTGTGGGAACTGTCTCTAGTCCCCCTGCTCCCATTCCTGCTTGAAGCTGCTCCAGGCAGCCTTCTGTCCCCTCATTCCACAGAACCTGCCCTTGGGAAGGCTACCAGGCCCTCCTTGTCGCCAAGTCCAAAGGCCAATCCTTGGTCCCCATCTGGCCTAGCCCATCAGCATCACTGGACACAGCTGAGCCCCCCTTCCCTTGGCTCTTCTCAGCCGTCACTGTCCCCCCTCCTGTGTCCCAGGCTCCCCCTCCTCTTGCTGGCCTCTCAATGCTGGAGGCCCCGGGCTCAGCCCTGGATTCTCTTCTCTACTGACACCAGCTTCCTAGCTGATCTCCCCTGGTCTTGGGGTTTTATGTCAACCACTCCCCAGTTTTTATCTCCAGCCTGGACCTTGCCCTTGAACTTTAGATTCTGATCTTCAACTGCTCTGTGTATGTCTAACAGGCTTCTCAAAGTTGACATGTCCAAAAATGAATTCCTGATTCTCCCACTCCAAACCCGCTTCTCTCCTGAAGTTCCTCATCTCATAAAATGACTAACTTCATCCTTCCAGCTACTTGGGCTAAAAACCTTGGAGTTATCCTTGATTTTCCTTCTTTCACACTCCACATCTAATCCATCAGCCCATCCTCTTGGCATATCCAGAATCTTCCTCCACACCGCCTGCACCACTACCTCAGGGCTTCAATCCGCCGTCATCCCTGGCCTGTTATGGCCGTGGCCTCCTAACTGGTCTATGTCCCCTTGTAGCCCTTCAACAAATGAGCCAGTATGACTCCCCCTTTCAAGAGACAAGTCAGATCACGTCTCGCCGCCCCAAACCCTGCAAAGCTGCTGTCTCCCTCAGAGCAAAAGCCGACGTCCTTTCTGTGGCCCATGAGACCCTCCATCACTCTGACCTCATCTCTAACCACCCCCCTCCCCATCTCCTCTATTCCAGCTACTCTGGTCTCCGCTCTTTTCCTGGACACGCCAAGTACGTTCCCATCGCAGGGCCTTTGCACATGTTCTCCCCGCTCGAAACACAAAGATCGTCTCGTGCTTTCCTCCTTCCCTCCCCGATTTACTATTCCCCACAGATTATTATTACCTGCCCACACTGTACGTTTACTTGTTTATTTGCTTATTTCCTGCCTCTCACACTAGAGTATAAGTCTCGTGAAGATAAGGACTTTGCTTTGTTTCCTGCTGTGTCCCCAGCACCTAGAACAGTGCCTGGCACATCACAGATGCTCAGTAAGTATCTGCTGAGTGAGTGAGTGCGTGTCTATGTACCACACACAGCCCAATGCTCCCTGCTCCCTGGGGGTCAACCATCCCCTGAACCAGGGGGTCCAAAGGACACACGTCTCTCTCCCAGCCTGGACTAGCCTTAGAGATTTCAAACCATTGTGTAGGGTCTTCCCACCCTTCAGGGTACCTGATGATGCAGGCATAAAACACACCTTCTCTGGTACGGTTGCAACCATCACATGCGCTGGAAGAAAAACCTAAAAGGAGGCAGCATGGAGACCAGGGCTCTGCCCAGACTCCCCGAGCCAGGGCCCCAGGAACCTGGCGAGAATTCTCTGCTGGGTCATTGCAAACAGAAAATGAGGAGAGAAAGAAACTGACTCTAGAGCACATGTGTTTGTTTGTTTCTGAGGGTTACAGAAAAATTAGGTTATGGTTATTTAATGCTTTCTGGAATTTCACAGGGTGTGGAGATCAAGGTGGCCTCACTGTAAACTGCACATAGAGGACACTGAACAAACAGCAGATCTAATAAACCCCATCAGAGCTGTTAAATAAACTAAGAGAAAGGCCTTGGGAAGGAGCAGTTGAAACACCTGGGCCTTTAAGAGGCGGGGGTTTGCTCTGGGCTACAGACAGAATCACGATGTCTATATACTCATAAGATTATCTTATGTATCTTATGTATAATCATAAGATTTATAGGAGAGTTTCAGGGAAGATATTTTCCATTTCAATATATGAAACAGTATTTGTGTACTCTGTAGGCAGTCTTGAGCATTACTTTATTAACATTTTATGAGAGGGACTTCCTTGGTGGTCCAGTGGGTAAGACTCTGCACTCCCAATACAGGGGGCCCAGGTTTGATCCCTGGTCGGGGAACTAGATCCTGCACACATGCCGCAACTAAGAGTCTGCGTGCCACAACTAAGTGTCCCCATGCTGCAACTAAGAGTCCACGTGCCGCAACTAAGACCTGGCCCAGCATGCACGCATGCATGCATGCATGCATGAATGAATAAATAAATAGGGCTTCCGTGGTGGTGCAGTCGTTAAGAATCTGCCTGCTAATGCAGGGAACACGGGTTCGAGCCCTGGTCCAAGAAGATCTCACATGCTGCGGAGCAACTAAGCCCGTGTGCCACAACTACTGAGCCTGCGTTCTAGAGCCTGCCAGCCACAACTACTGAAGCCCATGTGCCTAGAGCCCATGCTCCGCAACAAGAGAAGCCACCACAATGAGAAGCCCGCACGCAGCAACGAAGAACCAGTGCAGCCATAAATGAATGAATGAATGAATGAATGAATAAATAAATAAATAAAAGATTTTATGAGAAAATATAGTACTCTTCCTGAAATGCTTTTCTGAATTACTCAGCAAGGGTGCTCCTTATTACATTTTGGGACGAGGTTTTTCTTGGGAGAAGACACTGCCCAGTTGGTAACGGAAAAGGGGACTTTTGAACTGCTTTCTGAAAGGCACTGCCCGCGCGCAGTGCAGCGCCCGGAAGCCTGCAGAGTCGCTTACCCATCTGCCTGCGGTGCACCACCCTGAAGTTCTTATGCTCCGGCATCGGGGCGGCCTTGCTTCTCCTGCTTCCTAGGGAAGGCACACAAGCTTTGTCTAAGGTCTCCATGGAACAGCTTCTTCTTGGTCCTTGCGTGAGGAGACCAGGCCTCGGCTCTGGAGTCCCTCTGGGAGAAGCCACGGAAGCATGGGAAGGACTCTCTGCGGGCTGTTCCCGGGGAGGCCGGTAGAAGTCATCTTCTGAGATCCAGCTCGTGCTTTTCTATTGGGAAAGAAGTAAAGACAGGTTGTTTTTAAAAACATCTTTATTGAGACATGATTCACATACCATAAACTCAATGCATCGAAAGCATGTAATCCAGTTTTCGTGTCTTCACGGAGTTGTGCAACCATCACTACAATCTGAGTGTAGAACATTTTCACTGCTTCATAAGGAAACCTCGTCCTCATCAGCAGTCACTCCCTGTTTCCGCTCAACCCCCCCAGTTCTCGGCAACCAATAACCTACTTTCTGTTTCCAGAGGTTTGGCCATTTTGGACATGCATAAACGAAATTTTATAACATGCGGTCTTTTGAAACTGGCTTCTTTTCCTTAGCGTAATGTTTTCAGGGTTGATCTATGGTGTGGCATGTATCAGTACTTCATTCCTTTTTATTACCAAATAGTATTCCAACATATGGATGTACCACATTTTGCATATCCACTCATCAGCTGACGGACGTTTGGGTTGTTTCCACTTTTTGGCAATTATGAATAATGCTGCAGGGAACCTTGACATACAAGTTTTTCTGTGGACACTCGTCTTCTGTTCCCTTGGTACATACCTAGGAGTGGAACTGATGGGTCATATGATAACTATGTTGAACTTCTGAAGAATTTCCAAACTGTTTTCCTAAGTGGCTGCACCATTTTACATTCCCACCAGCAACATATGAGGGTTCCAATTTCTCCACCACCTCTCCATCATTTGTTATTATCTGTATTTTTGATTATAGCCATCCCATATGGCTGTAATAAGAAATGCAATCTTATGGTTTTGATTTGCATTTCTCTAACATCTAATGACACTGAGCATCTTTCCATGTGCTTATTGGTCATTTGTATATTTTCTTTGGAGAAAAGTCTATTCAAATCCTTTACCCATTTTTAAATTGGTTTACTTGTCCTTTTGTTCTTGTGTTATGGGTTGAACTGTGCTCCACCCCCAAAAAAAGATATGTTGAAATCCTAACCCTCAGTACCTCAGAATGTGACGTTAGGTGACAGAATGTGAAAACAGGGTTGCTGCAAATGCAGTTAGTTAAGATGAGGTCATACTGGGGTAGGGTGGGCCCTTCATCCAGCGTGACTGATGTCCTTATAAGAGGAGAAAAGACGCACAGAGAGAGACCACCACGCGAAGACAGAGACACAGAGGGAGGCCACCATGTGATGACGGAGGGAGGGCCTGGAGTGATGCGTCTACAAGCCAGAGAATGCCCAAGATTGCTGGAGACACGACACGTTAAGAGAAAGGCGTGGAACAGATTGTGCTTCAGAATCTCCAGAAGGAACCAATCCTGCCTCCATTTGGATTTGGACTTCTAGCCTTCAGAATATCAGATACAGTAGTTCCCCTTTATCTGTGGTCTCACTTTCTGCGGTTTCAGTTACCCACAGTCAACTGTGGTCCAAAAATATTACGTGGAAAATTCCAGAAACAAACAATTCGCAAGTTTCACACTGCGTGCATTCCGAGTAGTGTGACGAAGTCTTGCACCATCCTTCTCCATCCCGCCTGGGCCGTGAATCATCCCTTTGTCCAGTGTATCTCACCCATTTGTCACTTACTTAGTAGCCCTCTTGGTTATCAGATCTCCTGTCATGGTATCACAGTGCTTGTGTTCACGGAACCCTTATTTTACTTAATAATGACCCCAAAGCACGAGACTAGTGATGCTGGCAATTCGGATCTGCCAGACAAGCCGTAAAGTGCTTTCTTTAAGTGAAAAGGTGAAAGTTCTCAACTTAATAAGGAAAGAAAGAAATTATATTCTGAGGTTGCTAAGATCTACGGTAAGAATGAATCTTCTGTGAGACTGTGAAGAAGGAAAAGGAAATTTGTGCCAGCTTTGCTGTTGCACCGCAAACTGCAAAAGTTATGGCCACAGCATGTGATAAGTGCTTAAAGGCATTAAATTTGTACAATAAGATATTTTTTTTTGGGGGGGCAGGCCACATTCACATAACTTTTATTACAGTATACTGTTATACTTGTTCTATTTTATTATTTGTTATTGTTGTTAATCTTTTACTGTGCCTAATTTATAAATTAAACTTTATCATTGGTATGTATGTATAGGAAAAAATACACTATATATAGGGCTAGGTACTATCTATGGTTTCAGGCATTTACTGGGGGTCTTGCAACGTATCCACTCAGATAAAGGGGAACTACTGTAATACATTTCTGTAGTTTCAAGCCATCCATTTTATGGTCTTTTGTTATAGAAGCCCTAGGAAACAAACACAAGTTACAATGTTTTTTTTAATATTCTGGACACTAGGCCCTTGTCAGATACATGATTTGCAAATAACTTCTCCAATTCTGTGAGCTGTCTTTTTACTTTCTTGATGTTGTCCTTTAAGGCACAAAATTTTAAAATTTTGATGAAGTCCAATTTATCTATTTTTCCCTTTGTCTCTGTGCTTTTGGTATCGCACTTAAGAAGCCATTGCCTAAGCCAAGGTTACAAAGACTTACTCCTATGTTTTCTGCAAAGAGGTTTACAGCTTTAGCTCTTACATTTAGGCCTACAATCAATTTTGAGTTAATTGGTTTTTAAAAAGAATTAATGAATTTTTGGCTGCGTTGGGTCTTCATTGCTGTGCACGGGCGTTCTCTAGTTGCGGCGAGTGGGGGCTACTCTTTGTTGTGGTGCGTGGGCTTCTCTTGCTGCAGAGCACAGGCTCTAGGCGCGTGGGCTTCAGTAGTTGTGGCACGCAGGCTCAGCAGTTGTGGCTCGCGGGCTCTAGAGCGCAGGCTCAGTAGTTGTGGCGCACAGGCTTAGTTGCTCCGCGGCATGTGGAATCTTCCTGGACCAGGGCTCAAATCCATGTCCCCCGCATTGGCAGGCGGATTCTTAACCATTGCGCCACCAGGGAAGTCCTGAGTTAATTTTTGTGTAGGGCGTGAGGAAGGGATCCACCTTTATTCTTTTGCATGTGGATATCCAGTTGTCCCAGCACCATTTGTTGAAGGGATGTAGGGTTTTTCAGCACTGCTTGTAGGGTTTGAGATGAGGGAGGTGTGGGTGAGCAGGACCCAGAGACCTCACTAGCTCCCTCTGCCTCTGCTCCCCACTTCTGAACAGGCCCCTGCGGCTCCAGGCAGCCAGGCCCTAGCCCTTCCCTTCTGTTGCTGTCTCTCCGAGTCTGAAGTTGCTCACTGACTGAGGAAAGTGGGTGGCTCTGGGGTCAGGAGGCTTGTAGGAATGAACTCTGCCTCCTTTTCTTCACTATTTCAAGTGCTCCCTGCCTTTCCGTGCCTAAGTGTGGAAGAGCAGAGGTGAGGAAGCTGGCTGGGCGCCTAAGTGGCTGTCTACACAGAGGAAATGAGTCACCTGAGGGGTGGGACAGCCCAGCTGTTTTGTTAAGTGCCACCGACCTCATCCTGATGTTGCTATTTCCACCCCCTAAATTAAGACTGCCCTCCCTGCTCCCGCAGACAGGGAATGGGGGAGCAGGGCTTGGAGCTACCCAGAATGCCCGGAAGGATTGGTTTGGACAGTTTAATCCATTAAGATGCTGCCAAATTTTCTGAGTCAGGAGCTTGGAGGTGGGCGGGGGGCGGGGGGGGCTCACAGAGCTGGGCCTCCAGAGCTTCCTCCCCAAACCCTCAGATTGGCAGGTGCTTCCTTCTGCCAGTGACAGGACAACGTGTCAATCAGGGTGACTGCTAGGGACTATTTACAGCTCTGAACAAAGCCTGTCTAAGTCATCATGACCCAGGGGAACTCCCCAGGGAAAATGGGCTGGAGGAGCAATCACATGGCTGTCCAGGCCACCTCCTGGAGCCTGGCACACACACCTGGGAAACCCTGCAACGCTGCAACCCCGGATAATGGCCCTAATGGGAGAGACCACTCTCCCTTGAGGCTCAGCTCAGGGGTCATCCATCGCCTTCTCCTGGAAGCTGTCCTTACTCACTCACCCCCAGCTGGGTTTGGGACCCCTTCTGGGCTCCCATGGCATTCTGTGTTCACCCCCATCCTAGCACCTACAAAGCTGTTTGGAATGGTCATCCTTCTTTGTGCCGGGCACAGAGCTATAAAAGATGAGGGGATACACCTTGACTATCCAACTATCTTTAACATAAAGTAACACGGATGGGGTGAGGAAGCAAGGCAGGAGACAGATGTGGATTTTGAGATGGTGTAGGCTCACTGGTGAGGGCCTCTCTCTCCTTGGAGATGTTCACACCTGGTCCAGTGGCCCCAGGCCGGCCACCAGGAAGTGATACTCTAGGGAAAACCTTTTGTTCTCTTAAGCAATAGAGAAAAACAGCAGGAATACTGGGTCCTTGGAGCTTCTGCACATGGGCCTGGACTGAGCTCTGCGGCTGTGCCCCCCTCCAGGACCCCCAGTTATTACACGGAGCGGGGGAGAGGGCAGCACACCACTGTTTCCCCTCCCCCACTAAACCTTCCTGCCTCCTGCTCATTCAGGGCCCCATATCTGGCCCGTTCGCTGCCCCTTTAACAGTGGGGGGAAATCACCAATGACCAAGGATCTAAGCCAGAGCAGCACCTGCCACCAGGACCCAAGACAGAAGAATGCCCCTTGGAGTTACTACAGGGACCAGGACACTGTGTACAACAGCTAAGTCCCAGAGAGGGGACTGGCAGAGGAGTGGGACGTCAGGTCTCTGGACCACTTTCAAAAAATCCCTTTTGTTCAGTCTGTCCTCATTATGTCAGGCCAAGGGACTGCCTGTTCCCCCTCCTGGGGGAGGGAACCACATGCCAGAGGCCAGTGGTCCATGAGGGCAGTGATTAGGGCCAAGTCTTAGAATTCAGACTGTCCTCTGGGAGTTAAACTGAGAAACCAACTCACGCCCTTCCGGATGCCACAGAGTCACCCTAGTTTCCCCACTCCTGTCCTTCTCAGCACTTATCACCAGTGTAATTATGATGCAGATAGTTATTTGTCTAACATAGTGTCTGTCCCCAAGGAGCAGAGCCTTTGTCCTGTTCCATCGCTGTACCAAGTGTAGTGCTTGGCCCATAGCTGGGGCTTTTAATTAAATTCATTAAAAACAAATTTTTAAAGAAAGACTGAATGGTTCTCGGGATTATAAAACTTGATAGTGACTCCCTCCCCCCCATAAAGTATCAGATAAATAGCAGTGACTAAATGACAGAAGCATAGAAAGATGAGAATCGCAGGGGCAGCACAGTGACTATCTCCTGAGAAGGGAATGGACGGACCCACAGCTCCCCTCTAGAGACAGACTCTGGGAGGGGCGAGCATCCGAGGTTCTCACGCTGAACTCGGCACCCGGTGCTTCGATTCCACGGTCCCCAAGCAACCCTGCAGCAACCAGACTCCCCTGATGCTGGCCAGGAGGCGGAGGGTGACCTGGTCAGACCAACCTGCCCGCCCCAGGCACCTGGTGGAGCACTTCTCAGTGTAAACTTACAAGCTGGCATCTCGGGAGTCTCTGAACAATTTGAGAACTATTCACTGATACCTATGCTTTCCCAGGTACAGTGCTCAGAACTGACAATATAGAAGTGAACGTGGGACTTCCCTGGTGGCGCAGTGGTTAAGACTCCACGCTCCCAATGTAGGGGCCCCGGGTTCGATCCCTGGTCGGGGAACTAGATCCCACATGCATGCCACAACTAAGAGTTTGCATGCCACAACTAAGGATCTGGCAAGCCACAACTAAGGAGCCTGCCGGCCGCAGCTAAGACCCGGTACAACCAAATAAGTAAATAAAATAAATATTAAAAAAGAACAACAAGTGAACAGACGTGGTCTTTTGTATCATGGAGCTAATATCCTGGACAGAAATACAGGAAATAAACACGTAGACAATGAAAGCGATAACAGAATCTAACCTACTGATGAGTGTCATAAAATGAAGCAGGTAAATGGGAAAGACAGTCATAGGGGATGGTGCTTTTGAAACAGGGTGGTCAGGGAAGGCTGAAACGACAGTGAGGAAAAGCAGTGAGTTGGGAAAGGGTCCAGGCAGAGGGAACAGCAAATGTAGAAGCTGGGGCTGGAAGGAGCGGGCTCTGGAAGCAGGTGCACGGAGGCAGTGCGGGGGTGGAGGCGGTGGGGACCGTCAAAGCTTGGTGAGCAGAGGAGGAGCTTTGCTGACGAGGTAAGCTGTTCTGTCCATCAGCTCTAGGACCCTGGCAAGATAGGATGTTGGAGCCAGCAAAGCAGAAGCCAGACCCTCGACAGGAGTGAACTCACCACAGTCAAGGCCACGCTGGGGAGCCCTGTTGCGGCCCACAGCCACTGTCCACAAGGGACATCCCTTTCCTCTAGCTCGAGTGGGGGCTTCAGAGCCTTTCTCTTCAACCTTCGGTGTGTGCTGCTGGTTTTATAGTCACAACCTTCAGGGTCCTGTAACATTCTGGGCCTAAAGCCACCTTCAAGACAGCAAAAACTGGGGAACTCCCTGGTGGTCCAGTGGTTAGGACTTGGTGCTTTCACTACAGTGGCCCGGGTTCAATCCCTGGTTGGGGAACTAAGATTCTCCAAGCTGCAAGGCCCGGCCCCCCCTCAAAAAAGAGAGCAAAAACTGAGAGTCTGACCCACACTTACACAGTTCCATGATTTACACAGTCATACTCGATAAATGGTACTAAGTCAATCAGATATCCATTTGGAAAACACCTACCTCACACCATATACAAAAACTAATCCCAGATGAACCATAAACCTAATTGTAAAAGGTAAAATATGAAAGCTTCTAGAAGAAAATACAGGGATTTCCACAGCCTTCACAGCCTTGGGGTAGACACAGATTTTAAAAATAGACACAAAACATATTGATCCAAAACAAAAAGACTGATAAATTGAAGTTCATTAAAATTAAGAACTTCTGGGACTTCCCTGGTGGTCCAGTGGGTAAGACTTTGAGCTCCCAATGCAGGGGGCCTGGGTTTGATCCCTGGTTGGGGAACTAGATGCTGCATGCATGCCACAACTAAAAAGTCCACATGCTGCAACTAAAAACCCCACATGCCACAATGAAGACCCCGCGTGCCGCAATTAAGACCCGGCGCAGCCAAAGTAAATAAATAAATAAATAAATTTTAAAAATTAAGAACTTCTGTTCAACAAAAGATATCATTAAGAGATTTAAAAGGCCAGCCATAGACTGTAAGAAGATATTTGCTATAAACATATATTTTTCTCCAGTAAAAGACACATCCACAGTATATAAAGAGCCCCTACAAATCAATAAGGAAAACACATACAACTCAATTGAAGAATGAGACAATTGTAGTGAGGTGGATGGACCTAGAGTCTGTCATACAGAGTGAAGTAAGTCAGAAAGAGAAAAACAAATACCATATGCTAACACGTATATATGGAATCTTAAAAAAAAAGTGGTTCTGAAGAATCTAGGGGCAGGACAGGAACAAAGATGCAGACGTAGAGAATGGACTTGAGGACACGGGGAGGGGGAAGGGTAAGCTGGGACGAAGTGAGAGAGTGTCATGGACTTATAAATACTACCAAATGTAAAATAGATAGCTAGTGGGAAGCAGCCGCATAGCACAGGGAGATCAGCTCGGGGCTTTGTGACCACCTAGAGGGGTGGGATAGGGAGGGTGGGAGGGAGATGCAAGAGGGAGGAGATATGGGAATATATGTATATATATAGCTGATTCACTTTGTTATAAAGCAGAAACTAACACACCACTGTAAAAGCAATTATACTCCAATAAAGATGTTAAAAAAAAAAAAAGAATGAGACAATGACTTTAAAGGATGCTTCCACAAAGCAAATGAAAAGGTATCAACATCATTAGTCATCAGCGAAATGCAAATTAAAACCACGGTGAGATACCACTACACACCTACTAGAGTGGCCAAAGTGTAGAAGATTGATAATACCATTGACTATGATAAATAGCAATGAAAATGCTCATATATTGCTACTGTGAGTATAAGTTAGCACAAGCACTTTAGAAAACCGTTTGGCAGTATCTATTAGAGCTAAACATATGCCTACCCAGTGACCTAGCAATTCCACTCTTAGATGTACACCCAGAAATGAGTACACAGGTTCACCGAAAGGCAAGTACAAGAATGCTCACAGCTGCTTTCTTCATAATAGCCCAAACCTGAAAACAACCCAAACGTCTGTTAATGGGAGAATGGATAACAATGTTGTGATATATTCTTACAGTGGAAGACTACAGAATGACGGAAAAGAGCAAACTAGAGCTTCAGGCTACAGGTACAGATGAATCTCACAGACATAGTGTTCAGTGAAACAAGTAGAAGAGTACATACTGTATGATTCCATCTACAGGAAGTTCAACGACAGGACAAACTTTATGGACTAGAAGTGAGAATGGTGGTTTCCTCTGGAGCAGGGCAGCGAGTGGCAGAAGGCATAAGGGAACCTTCTGGTGGCTGGAAATGTTCTGACTCTTGATCTGGATGGTGGTTACAGAGTGTGTATGATATATAATTATTCACTGAGGTGTACATTGAGGCTCTGGGTACTTTAAATACACCATTCCTCAAAAAATTTTTAAAGGGGAAAAGTGGGACAATTCAATGGGGAAATAATAGTCTTTTCAACAAATGGTGCTCATACAGCTGTATAACCACATGCAAAAAAATGAAGTTAGATCATAGATTTAAATGTAAGAGATGAAACTGTAGAATTTTTAGAACACATGGGAGTAAATCTTCACGACCTTGGATTAGGAAATGAGTACTTAGGTATGACACCAAAAGCACAAGTGACGAAAGAAAAGACAGACAACAGCAAAATTTAAAACTTTTATGCTTCAAATGATATAATCAAGAAAGTGAAAAGACAACCCACAGAATGGGAGAAAAATCTGCAGATCATTTATCTAATAAGGGTCTAGTGTCCAGAATATATAAAGAACTATAACTCAATTTATTAAATAACCCAATTTAAGAATGGGCAGGGACTTCCCTGGTGGTGCAGTGGATAAGACTCCACGCTCCCAGTGCAGGGGGCCCGGGTTTGATCCCTGGTGGGGGAACTAGATCCCACATGCACGCCGCAGCTAAGAGTTCGCATGCCACAACTAAGACCCAGCGCAACCAAATAAATAAATATAAAAAAAAAAAAGTCTGTGACAACTGTAATCTGTTAAAAAAAAAAAAAGAATGGGCAGATGTTTTGAATGGACATTTCTCCAAAGAAAACACACAAATGGCAATAAGCATTTAGATGAAAAGATGCTCAGTATCATTAGTCATCAGGGAAATGCAAATCAAAACCATAATGAGATACCACTTGTCACCCACTAGGATGGCTATAATAAAAGCAAAACCAAGAAAAACAGACAGTAAGAACTGCTGGTGAGGATGCAGAGGAACGCACTGCTGGTTGAAATATAAAACAAGGCAGCTGCTCTTGGCAGTTCCTCAAAAGGTTATATATAGCTACCATATGAGCCCAAAATTCTACTTCAAGGTATGCATTCAAAAAGGTTAAAAACATATGTCCAAGCAAAAAATTATACATGAATGTTCACAGTAGCA
Organism: Orcinus orca; assembly: GCF_937001465.1. Classification (NCBI taxonomy): domain Eukaryota; kingdom Metazoa; phylum Chordata; class Mammalia; order Artiodactyla; family Delphinidae; genus Orcinus; species Orcinus orca. Next base: position 38,546,900 of record NC_064577.1, on the reverse strand, counting down.
TTATTCATAATAGCCAAAAGGTAGGAAAAACGCCAATGTTCATGAACTTATTAATGGATAAATAAAATGTGATACATCAGCTAATGAAATCTACAATGGGATACTGCTCAGCAATGAGAAGGAATGAAGCACTGATACAGGCCACAACATGGATGAAACATTTTGCTAACTGAAAGAAGACAATCACAAGTGTCACATATTACATGATTCCATTTATGTAAAATGTCCAGAACAGGCAAATCTATAGACAAAGGAGATGAGTGGTTACCAGGGGTTGAGCGGGGTGAGGTAGGAGGGGAAAGGGACAGGAGTGATTGCTAATGGGTAGGGGGTTTCTTTTATGGGAGACGAAAATGTTTTAAAATTAGACTGTGGTGATGGTTGTACAAATCTGTGAATATACTAAAACAAATTGAATTATACACTTTAATTAGGTGAATTGTATGGTATGTGAATTATATCCCAATAAAGCTGTTAAAAAAAGAGAGTGGACATGCCTCTTCTATAGTCTATTTCATGGCGCTGGCCCATCCTGAGTTATAGGATCTGAAAGCTACAGGCCAAAGGAGAGATGTGTGTGGATGGAACTGAAAGAGCAAGGTTATATCCCCAACACAAGCCCCAGACAGCGGCTAGGATGAGCTCTGGGTTTTATGTGTCTGGGTCCACGTGCACTCCAATTCCTACTTCTGCTTTTCATGACCCAAGAACAAATGTGAAATGGCACAAGAGCTTGGGTTCACAGCTTGACTACTGCTTCCCGGGGCCCACAGTTCCAGCCTCTACCCTCGGGGCTCTCTCCAGGACAGTCCCAGAGCTGGCTTCCTCAGGTCATCAACACACTGGATTGGCTTATTCTAGAACAGCGCTGTCCCACAGAAATACAATGCAAGCCACACAGGTCACCTTAAACGTTCTAGTGGCCACATTTTAAAAAGTTTAAAAAAACAGGTGAAATTAATTTTAATAATATATTTTATTTAAAATACATATTTTAAATGTTTTCATTTTAACATGATCAATAATCAAATTACGAATGACACATTTTACATTCTTTTTTTTCCTACTAAGTCCTCAGAATCCAGTGTATATCTTACTCAGCTTATCTCAGTTCGGACGAGCCACGTTTTAAGTGCTCCACAGCCACACGTGGCTAGTGGCTGCCCAAGTGGACAGTGCAGCCCGACATCTGCTTCGTGTTGCAAAATGAGTATTTTCAAAGCCTGGTGCTTTACGAAAATGTTAATTTAATAATAACAAGTACTGAGGAGGAAACCAAAGCTCAGTGAGGTGAAGGGCCTCGCCTAAGGCATAAGGGCATAACCCCTGAGTGGCAGGGGTTAAGGGAAGAGAGTCTGAGGTTGGGTGAGAATTCCCTGCTCCACAGGGTCCATGTGCAGATGACAGGAGACACCCATGGGAAGAGATGGGCGCACAGCCCGGCTCACATCCACCACTCACACCCCAAGGAACATGAGCTCCATCACCACAATGCTGTTAATACCAAACCATGCAGGGCGAGAGGCTCAGGGGGAAAAGGCAGAGACCACTCGGGGTCACTAGCTGGAGAAACCCCGCACCGCCTCTGAGACATTCACCAGCACCCCCCCCCCCAAAAACCCAGCTTGTACCACTCACCGGACTGGTGGGCGAGGGAACCACAAGGCTCAGCCGAGGTCCATCCTCCTCCGGAGGCTTCCTCTGGCCACTTCCTCGGCCAACTGCTCTGGTCGCCTCCCTCACCGGACTAGGAGGCTGATGGCCTGAAGCGCTCCCCGAAGGGACAGCTTGGGCACTGCCCGGCTGTGGCCAGCCCAGGGCGCCAGGTGCCTGGGAAAGCGGCTCCTGCTTGCGGTCCCCATCTCGAGTCCCAGGGGATGCTTGGGCGGGGCGGGGCTCTGCAGGTACCTCAAGGCGCAGGGGTGTGCTGGTGTCCAGGCCGCGGAGGGCGAGCAAGGCCTGCAGCGTGGGAACCTCCGCTTCGTGGCTCAGTCTGTCAGTTGGCACAGAGTTCACCTGGGCTTTGCTGAATTCCGACAACACCCTGGAAGTTTTTAAACAAAGAAACCTGTGTGACAGGCTTGTCAGCTAGAATGCCCAAGGCTAAGTGGAAAACTGCTGTTTTGTGATTGAACAAAAAACAAAACAAAACAACCCCCAACCCCTTAATCATCGCTGCGCTCCCAGCTCACACACACAGACGCTCCCACCAAAGTTGCTCCCCGGCTGGGACTTGGGCAGGTTGGGTAGGCAGGTGAGTTGTGCGGCCCAGGATCTCAGCTGACAGAGCCCACAAAGCAGAGGACAGGACTAGAGGCGAATGGGAACTGACCGCCTTTCAGCCTCTGAACAGGCTAACGGTGGGCCTGAAGAGCCAGCTCAGCCAGACAGCTGTGTGGCCGGTCCCTGCCCCAAGGCGACCTCGGCAGTGCCTCGGTGAACAGCATGTCTCAGAGCTGGGCTCCAAGACTCCACTCCCTGGGACACGGGCTTGGGCGAAGTGAGGACCCGCTTTGCTCCTGGAACAGTACCTGGGCAGCAGGGTCGGGGTGAGGGGCTGGGTGTGGATCCACAGAAGCCTCAAATCCCCAGACGCTGCTGCTGGAGCGCAGTGCATACAAGCTGTGACACGGGGATGTGTTCCTGATGGGACTGGCACGTTCTGCCCCTCAGTGGTGTGTCTGGGGCCGGGGGAGCCAATGTCACTGCCTTTGTGTACACACACACACACACGCGCGCGCGCACACACACACACACACACAGTTCTGGGACCTCTGGAACGTGCACTGGCTAGTGGCTGCTTCTCCCTCCCTCTCCTGAGAATCCAAGTTCTGTTTCTGAAGTAAACCTACTTGCTGTCTCCACCTCTGCTTATGAATCCAGTGAGGACATCATGGGCAAATACAGGTTCTGGTGGCAAGAAAGCTGTCTGGAGCCCAAGAGATCTCACCATCGCACGTATCTGCCCTAATGGCTTAGACTGGGTGCAGAAGACACATCAAACTCCCCTTAATGCGGTTACGGAAAAGAGGATTTTAGAACTCAAGTTTTCATCTGATTGTCTTCTAGGTGAGCTCTGCTCTTATTTACACCATCATAACCCCAAACAACATAGACATTTTGGACAAGAAGAGGTGACCAACCCATGTATTTCTGGGCAACTGATTTTCAACAGAGGTACTGAGACATTTCAGTGGGGAAAGAACAGTCTTTCAACAAATGGTGCTGGGCTAAGTGAATAGTTCCATGCAAAAGAATAAAGTTGGACTCATCTCACACCATATAAAAAAATTAACCCCAAATGGATCAAAGACCTAAAGGTAAGAGCTAAAACTATAAAACTCTTAGAAGGAAAGAGGTGTAAAGCTTCATATCTTTGGATCAGGCAATGGTTTCTTAGATATGACATATAAAATGTGCAAATATTATTATATATCTGATAAGAGTCTAGTACCCAGAATATACAGAGCTCTTACAACTCAACAATAAATAACCCAATTTAAAAACAGGCAAAGGACGGGACTTGCCTGCTGGTCCAGTGGTTAAGAATCCGCCTTAAAATGCAGGGGACGCGGGTTTGATCCCTGGTCAGGGAACTAAGATCCCACATGGCACAGGGCAACTAAGCCCACGTGCTGCAAGTAGAGAGAAACCCGTGGGCCGCAACAAAGAGCCCATGTGCCACAACTAAGACCCGATGCAGCCAAAAATAAATAAATAGTACAGATGAACTGGTGTGCAGGGCAGAAATAGAGACACAGATGTAGAGAACAAACGTATGGACACCAAGGGGGGAAAGTGGTGGTGTTGGTGGTGGTGGGGTGGTGGGATGATTTGGGAGATTGGGATTGACATGTATACACTGATATGTATAAAATGGATAACTAATAAGAACCTGCTGTATAAAAAAAAAATAAAATTCAAACAAAAATAAATATTTTTAAAAAGAAAAAAAGCACAATGCTTTCAAAGAATAAATAAATTAAAAATAGGCAAAGGAAAAAAAAATAGGCAAAGGATTTGAATAGACATTACTCCAAAGAAGATATATAAATGGCCAATGAAGACATGAAAAAGTGCTCAGAATCATTAGACAATAGTGAAATACAAATCAAAACCACAGGATGGCTATAATAAAAGAGACAGAGAGGGCTTCCCTGGTGGCGCACTGGTTGAGAGTCCGCCTGCTGATGCAAGGGACACGGGTTCGTGCCCCGGTCCGGGAAGATCCCACATGCCGCGGAGCAGCTGGGCCTGTGAGCCATGGCTGCTGAGCGTACGCGTCCGGAGCCTGTGCTCCGCAACGGGAGAGGCCACAACAGTGAGAGGCCCGTGTGGAGAAATTGGAACACATGTATACTATCAGTGGAAATGTGAAATGGTGCAGCCCCTGTGGAAAACATTTGGTAGCTGCTCAGAAACTTAAATAAAGAGTTATCATGGGACTCAGTAATTCTACTCTTAGGTACTTACCCAAAAGAATTCAGAACATATGTCCACACAAAATACTTGTAAATGAATGTTCACAGCAACATTATTCATAATAGCAAAAAAGTGGGAAAAAAATGTCCATTAATTGATGAATAAATAAATTGTAATATATCCATACAATGGAATATTATTTGCCCATGATATGTGCTATATAACGTGGTTGAACCTTGAAAACATGGTACTAAGTGAAAGAAGGCAGTCACAAAAGGCCACATATTGTATGACTCGATTGATATTAAATGTCCAGAAAAGGTAAATTCATAGCTAATGGGTAAGGGACTTCCTTACGGGTAATGAAAATGCTCTTGAGGTAGACAGGAGTAGATGTTGAATTCACAACCTTGTGAATATACTGAAAACCACTGAACAGTACCCTTTACAATGGTGAATGTTGTGATATGTGAATCACATCTTGATAAACAAACAGATGACCTCTCAGAGAAAGCTGTAAATGTGTCTGTGGAAGAGTTACAGAGGGGACGCAGGTGGGGACTCGCTCTTGCTCTAAAAGCCACACTCCAAAAACAGACCCACAAAAAATCCAAGAGTGCAATTTGCAGTGAGGAGGCAATGATGAGCTCTGGAAAGAAAGGGGTAGCTTCCACAGGCAGAGGAGGAGGGGCATTTGCTAACCACTTATCTGTGTCCAAACCACGAGGCCCCCTTCTGAAATGAACTAGGGTGTCAGACTTTTTACAAGGTCCTCTGTGAGGTCCCACCTCCTCATGGGCTCCCAGGAGGTGGTGTGGTGAGTGATTAAAAGCAGGGGCTCCCGAGTCCACCTGGCCTTGCTTAACACACGGCTGTGGGCCCCACAGTGTGAACATTATGTTCATGGACTTAATTCCCTTACCTGGAAAATGGATGTGGTATCAGCACCCATCTTTTATGACTGTGACAAAGATTAAATGACATAATACAGGTAAAGTGCTTAGCACAGTGTCTGGCACAAAGTGATCAATAAATGTTAACCTCATTATCATTGATAAGACTGCTTAGCCTCTGTATACACAAACATAAACGTGTAAGGAAAGGAACAGATTTACTGAAATACTCACTAGCATTACCAAAACAGTTACCAATTAGAAGTGAATCCTAACCTATAAGAAAGATTTTAATGACAAGCGTAGACTGGGTGTTAGAATAAGTGAGTGACTTAATGCTTAGAGAAATGTCACCAAACAGCAGGAAGCTTGTGTGATCAATTAGAGCTTCTGTCAAATCAAAACCAAGATCAAGGGGAATTCCTTGGCAGTCCAGTGGTTAGGACTCTGCACTTCCATTGAAGGGGGCACGGGTTCAATCCCTGGTCAGGGAACTAAGATCCTTCAAGCTGCAGGGCACAGCCAAAAAACCCCCCAAAAACAAAAAACCCAGGTCAAGGTGAAATGAAGCTCACAGAGCTTCATCAGAATTGGTGAAGGATCCAGTGAGAATAAGAGAGACACGTACATCAAGTGGAAAAAAGGGCTAGAGATGAGATTTTGAAGGAAAGGCAAAAGAAAGAACATTTTTAAAAATTTTGAGGAAAATGAAACATAGAAATGAAACTGGGGGAAAAAAAAAAGGAAAAGAAATGAAACTGAAACCACTACAGTCCTTCCACTTTGGTCTGGTTCAGGGCCGTGTTTCCCAAAACCTTTCTATTCGAAAATTGTTTTTTTTTTTTTGGCTGCACCGCCCGGCATGTGAGATCTTAGTTCCCCAACCAGGGACTGAACCCAGGCCCCCCCTGCATTGGAAGCGCAGGGTCTTAACCACTGGACTGCCAGGGAAGTCCTCTATTCGAAAATTTTTAAACTTTGTGCTTTCATTTAGAGAACATCTGGAAAAAAGGTATATGTATTATAAATACTTATGTATGAAGTAAATTAAAAGCATGGCCTGGAGAATCTGAATGGCCACCTTATAAAGTACCCCTGAGAAGTGATCCTGAGCCTGCGGTTTTCCTGAACACGCGGACTATTGTGTTGGTGATACACAGTATTATTTGGCAGTCAAGAGCCACTAATAAAAGCAAAGAGGGCTTCCCTGGTGGTGCAGTGGTTGAGAGTCCGCCTGCCGATGCAGGGGACACGGGTTCGTGCCCCGGTCCGGGAAGATCCCACATGCTGCAGAGCGGCTGGGCCCGTGAGCCATGGCCGCTGAGCCTGTGCGTCCGGAGCCTGTGCTCTGCAACGGGAGAGGCCACAACAGTGAGAGGCCCGCGTACCGCAAAAAAAAAAAAAAAAAAAGCAAAGAGGTAGGCTGCACATGCTAAGAATCATTTCCCCCAAGGGAAGGCCTCATGACAATGACCTCTGACAAATATTACTAACCAAGGTTTTGCAGCAGTGTATGTGAGGGCAAGCAGTAGGAGAACGGATGTCACAGGTACACCAGTAAAATGACACCACCACCCAGTGAGCATGCATGCTGTGTCAGACACTGCTCTAAGCATTTGACAGACCTAAATTCATTTCATCTCCCCAGCATTCCTTTGAAGCATTCTTATCCCCATTTTACAGATGAGGACATCAAGGTCAGAAAGGTTGAGTAACTTGCCCGAGATGGCAAAGCTGGTTGATGGAGGGCTCAGGCAGTCCGGATCCTGAGTCCACACTTTTTACCACTAGACTGTACCTATGCGTGATATAATTATAATTATAATTCAGGATATAATTATAATTCAGACCCAATGAACACAAAAGAAGCTGTGTGGGACAGTCGATCCTCTCTTCACAAGGCAAACTGTAATTTGGCTTCTGCAAAACATTAATAAGTTTCATTTGGAATGTTATGGGTTTTGCGCTTCATGTTTAATTTGTAGATTTTTTCTTTTTTTTTTTTGGCCACACAGAGAGGCTTGTGGGATCTTAGTTCTCCGACCAGGGATTGAACCTGGGCCCTGGCAGTGAAAGCGCAGAGTCCTAACCACTGGACCACCAGGGAATTCCCAGTTTGTAGATGTTTTGACTTTATAGCTGTAAGAGTTTTAAGCACAACGTGTTTATGCCTAATTTTAAGTTATATACATTTAAGCATACTCTTACGTGTTGGTGAGCATCTTTACCATTAAAACATATACTCTACGAAATGCTGGTCTCTGTGAATGCTCCAAGACAAACTTCCAGCCCAGCTCTAAGAATGATGGCGCTGGCTGCGTGCTTGTGTGTGTGTGTACGAGTGTGTGTGTGTGTGTGTGTGTGTGGTGTCTGCCGCTTCCTCACATCACTGTCCAGTGTCGGTCTGTACATCCTGACCCTCTTCCCTTGAGTTTCCCTGGAATACCCAGGACAACACTTCCCATGCAGGGTGGATGGTCACTGATTCAGGGACCTTAAGCTGGAATTTTCCAATCACAAGACTCATGAAAGATAAAGGCGAGGCACATGACAAAGAGAAGGCTGGCTGGTCTGCGGGAGGAGGGAGAGACAACCAAGGGCTAAGACAGGTGACTGAGCCTCAGTCACGCCACGGGCCCAGCCATCTCTGGGGCGGGGGCTGCTCCTTCCCAGCACATTATATCCAATCCTTCCGTTGGACATGTGAAAATTCTATCTGATGTGCTCAATGTCCGGAGGCCATTTCTGGGACCTACCAGACATTCTTATGTGTGCATCTCACTCATGGGTATCTCACTTGATTCTCAAACAGCCCTATGAGGGAATTTCCATTTTAAAGACGAAGAAACAATAAAATAGGTACCTAATAAGGACCTACTGTATAGCACAGGGAACTCTACTCAATATTCTGTAATGACCTATATGGGAAGAGAATCTAAAAATGAGTGGATATAAGAATATGTATAACTGAATCACTTTGCTGTACAGCAGAAACTGAAACAACATTGTAAATCAACTCTACTCCAATAAAAATTAAAAAAAAAAAAAAAGAAAGAAAAAGATGAAGAAACAGAACCTCAAAAAGAGTTAGCCGTGTACGAGATATTACTGGGCTTGTAGGTGGTGGAACGGGGCTTGAAACTAGATCTGCTCCAGGGCCAGTCCACGACACCCAATCCTGGTGTGATTCCCACACCGGGTGGGAGCCCTGGGAAGACCTGAACCAAGGTGGGGGGAAGGGTGGGGAACAGCAGGAGTGGAAAGGTCCTGAACACAGCTGATGTAACACAGGTCCTACTAGAGGAAATGCTTCAGAGACGGCTACCATGTTTCACCTATGAGACGAGTAAATTTCCAAAAGCTTGAGGATACCTTCTGTTGACAAGCCTGAGAGGACACAAGCACAACCCTGATGGAGTGCAAATAGGCAATATCTGTGAAAATTACAAATTAATTTATTCCTTGGCTCAGCAATTTTGCTTCTGGGAATTTACTGAACAGAGCTAGCTCGCGTAGGCCTAAAGGACCACATACACAGGTTATTGATAGAAACACTGAACTCCAATGTCCATTAAACTCAGGGCTGATTCAATAAACTAAGGTACATTCATACAATGGAAAAAATCTGTAACAGGAAAAAAAAAAAAAAAAAAAGAAGCTCTGATATGAAAAGATCTCCCAAACAAGGTATAGAATAATTTATACTAGCTTTCGTGGAAAGAAAGGAATAAGAAATAAGAAAGATAATAACCTATAAGGGAAAAGAATCTGAAAAACAATATATTTTATATATATATAACAATGTTATATATATTATATATATATAACATATTTATATATATGTATAAATAACTGAATTACTGTGCTGTACACCTGAAACTAACACAACATTGTAAATCAACTATACTTCAATTTAAAAAAAAAAGAAAGGGCTTCCCTGGTGGCACAGTGGTTGAGAGTCCGCCTGCCGATGCAGGGGACGTGGGTTCGTGCCCCAGTCCGGGAAGATCCCACATGCCGCGGAGCAGCTGGGCCCGTGAGCCATGGCCGCTGGGCCTGCGCATCCGGAGCCTGTGCTCCGCAACGGGAGAGGCCATGGCAGTGAGAGGCCCGCGTACCGCAAAAAAAAAAAAAAAAAAGAAAAGAAAAATTTGAAATTTGTACATTCATATTTGTTATAGATGCATTTAGAAATTGGAAAAATATGCAAGAAATTAATAATTATGGTTACATAAATACAGTGGGAAAGTCTTTTCACTGTATATATTTTAGATTTTTTTAAACTATAAAAATATATTATCTATTCAAAAATTAATGTTAAAAAGCCTGAAGGAAGGAAGGCTCTGGCCAGGCTCCCTTCTCCAGTCCAGTTCGTCATTGCATGTCCTCCTCCTCCACACACTTGCTCGTCCCCATTTGTCTGCCACCCCCGTCCTGGCATCACTCAGGTTTTCTGTCCCCCAGAAGGTCTTCTGTGAGGTCCCAGAAGATCACCCTTATGCACTGTGCTTCACTGCACTTTTTTGGAAGTTGTACATAGAGCTCTGAACTATAAGTTTCCTTCTCTCTAGATGAAGACGACAATAATATTTCACACCAAATCTCAGAGATTAAATAACTTGTTACAGGTCACCAGGACAGAGATGGGGCTGGAACCAACTCTGAGCCCCATCTAAATGCATTCTCCCCACTGGCCCCAGTCTGCCTGAAGGTACAGCTCCCAGCAATTCCAGTCTCTGGGGGAGAGTCCCTGCCCCCTTCGTCTGTCTTTACACCCTAACAGAGTTCCGTGCTCAGTGACAGGCAATCACATGCCCCAGGAAGGGAGGGAGGGCAAGAGGAAGAGAAGAAGGAAGGAGAAAGAGAGGGAAGGGGTGGGGGAGGGGTACTCACTCTTGCAGAGACAGGTCCGAATCGTCAGCATTTGCCGTCCCCAGGTCTGAGTCGCAGGACATGGGCTCCTCGGAACGGTCTGGACTCTTGGAGCCATTCTCTTGGAGCAGGCAGCTGTCAGAGTTGAGGCTGCAAGAGAGCTGGGATGAACTGGCCGTGTCCAGACTGAGGGAGGAGGCCGTGAGCCCCCTGTTCCGTCGGATCTTATGGCCCGAGTGCTGGACCTCGATGTCCTCCGAGCCTGAGGAATGGGAGATGGAATCCAGAGACTCCTTCCGCTGTAGTTCCGCTCCGGAGGTAGTGAGGGGGTCAAGCTCCGAGAGCGGGCAGAGCCCGGAGAGGGCCAGCGGGGTGAGCGTCCACTCGTTTAGGATGGCAGACTTGTAGGAGAGCTCAAAGGACAGGGACGTCAGGCCCTGCAGGAAGCTCAGGAGGAACTCGCCCTCCTCGGCGTCACGGAGCAGGGCCGTGGGCTGGTAGTACTCGCACAGGCGGGCCTGCTCCTGCAGCAGCAGCTTCAGGTAGCACTCCATCAGGCCGTCATTGAGGGCCAGCCGCAGCCAGGCCCGGCAGCGGCCCACGTCCGTGCTCACGAAGATCAGGTGCTCCAATTCCGAGATGATGTGTCTGGGAAGGTGGAGAACACACGTGTTTTCAAGAAACAACTCCAAATCATGGACATGTCATTTTATCCACTGGTTAGCAAGAGCCAGTAACAATGACCACAAATATACATAGGCATGAAAAGCTCCTGGATAGCAGTGTTCAAAGGGGAATTTAGAAAGGTTCAGCTCTAAACCCCCAACTTTTTTACATTTAGTGTCATGAAGGATTGTTGCCATTTTCATGACAACTACCCGTCCGGCACCTGACATCATCTGCTCATCCAGGACATGTCTGCTAAGCCCCTAAATTTTAGGTTGAGGTCCTTGGAGCTGCGAAGACACAGGGTAAAGTCATGGTCCCTACCCTCGGTCCAGGAAACCGCCTTTCAAGGGCATATTGAGGTGAGCCCTGTTGTTAGCAGAGCTGGGGTGAGGGCTGGGTAATCACCTCTGGGTTGGAGTAAGAAAAACACCACAGAAGAGGGTAGTATCTGAGCTGGGCCTTGAGAGACTACAAGAGGCAAAGATGGATGGAGAAACTTTGAGGCACAAGGGACTGACGGAGAAAAAAGCATAAAGGGTAGGAAAGCAACAGACTGTAACAAGAGTGGGGAGCGCTCCAGTTACAGCACACGGACGAAGAGTGGGTGATTGGGTTGCAAAGCCAGGTAATGCAGGGCCTTGAGTATCAAACGGGGGAGGCAAAGCGGGGCGATGCTCCCCACACCTGGCTGTGCACCCGAATCACCTGGGGAACTAGGTTAGGATACAGGTTCCGGGGCCCCAGCCAAGTGAAGCAGACCCCAGGCTGGCGTTTGGGAGCCTGTGGGCTACGGGTTTTTGCTCAGGAAAGTGACGTGCTCGCAGCTACGCAGACTTCAGGGTGGGATGTTCCTACCCAACCCAACCCCACGTGTACCAAACTCAGCTCCTGAATGCCTCGGTCTGATGTAAATGCCCCTCCTCTGACTACCGCCAACCCCTGTGCACGTCTCCTCCACGGGAGTGCGGACCGTACTCTGCAGAACCCAGTGATGGAGCTCCAGTCAGCTTAAGCTCAGTAAATGTTGGCTGACTGACCAAAGGAAAGACAGAATGAGATAAGGGGGACAATTAGAAAGGCACTGCCACCCAGGAGTCAGGTAAGAGCCTGAGATAGGGCAGCGGCAGTAGCACGGGAAGGAAGATTAGAGACTGACAAAGGCACCTTTGGGCAGGAGGTGGCATTTAATAGCCCCGAGAGGCACAGTGTCAGCTGCCTGCTCTGAAGCCCAGGCGGTTCAGGGCAGGGCCAGCAAGACAAGTGTCTCAGAGCACACATTCAGAGGCTCTAGCTGGATGCCACTCTTCTTAAGAAAAAAGAAGCAAACCCTACCTTGTTACAAGTATGATACGTAGCACACAGATGTGCAAACATCCTAAGGCAGGGTCAGCAAACTTCTGGAAAGGGCCAGACAGTAAAGATTTCAGGCTCTGCAGGCCGCACAACCTCTGTTGCAACTACCGAATTTGCCAGAGGGTGGTACAAAGAAGGCTCCTGCTCTTGCTTAGGGCACCCAGCCCAGGGGCTCGACGCTGCCCCAGGCCATGGCCTGAGGGGCTCACTGAGCCCTGGTCTAACATCCCCCCACCCCCACCCCGCTTAGTCCACCATCTCCTCTCCGGGACACAGGGCTCTCTGTGCCTCTCCCGCACGGCTGGAGGGAAGAGCCCAGCATCCCACACTTTGAAGCTCTTCGCCAACGTGAACCGCCTCCACCCCCCGCCCTGCCGCCCCCAGCAGCTCTCACTTGTGGGTGACAGCTTTCAGGAGGGGCCAGAAGACGGGCTGAGGCAGAGGCTTCTGGTGGGCACTTTTCTTCCTTTTCCCTCCGGCCTCGGCTCGGATGTGCTTGGTGTGCAGGCCGTGGATGAAGACGGCTTCCAGGGCGCTGCACATGCTGTTGGCATCTCCGTCTTCACTTGTGACTGCTGTGTCCAAGGACACGTACTGCTTCTGCAGTGCCTTCACGGAGCCCACTAGCTTCTTCTTGATGACCTGGGTGGCGCCAGACATAACACAGGCCTTTAGAGGCTCCTGTGGCGACCCCTGCAATGTGACTCTTCCTGTGGCCAAACACATGGGTCCACATGCATGCACAAATCTACATACCTGTGTAGCACAACGAGTGCAGGCTAACAGTAGAAAATAAAGAGAAAGCAGAGAGAAGTAAAGGAAAATCGCCCCAAGATGTGTTAGTTTTTGCAAAGATACGTGTGTTTTTAAAATTTCTTTGTTTTCTATTTTTTATTTACTTATTTATTGGCCGCACGGAGAGGCTTGCGGGATCTTAGTTCCCCGACCAGGGACTGAACCCGGCCCACGGCAGTGACAGCGCTGGGTCCTAAGCACTGGACTGCCAGGGAAATCCCTGTTTGTTTTTTAAACCAAACTTCAGTGAGCTGAGAGCCATATACACCTTGTGTTTAAATACTGGCTCCATCAGAGTTACAGCTATGGGAGCTTGGGTAATCCATTTAGGGCAGGGGTGAGGCTTTCCACCTTAATCACATGACCAACATTCCACTGAGAGTCAACAGGTTAAGAGTCAAAAAGTGCTGCTTTAGAACAATAAAAACACCCAGAAACAGGAGCGTGGTTTACATGAAGAAAGATCCTAGACCTGGCAGTCAGAGCCTGGGTTTAGTCTCAGCTCTGTCAGTCACCAGTTGGGTCACCTCAGATATTTCACTTAACCTCTCTAAGCCTCAACTTTCTCATCTGTTAAATGGAAATAATACTTGGTGATTTGCAGCTGGGGGTATTACTCTTTGAAAGTAGGACTAGTTTTTTGGGTTTTTTTGCGGTACATGGGCCTTTCACTGTTGTGGCCTCTCCCGTTGCGGAGCACAGGCTCCGGATGCGCAGGCTCAGAGGCCATGGCTCACGGGCCCAGCCGCTCCGCGGCATGTGCGATCCTCCTGGACCAGGGCACGAACCTGTGTCCCCTGCATCGGCAGGTGGACTCTCAACCACTGCGCCACCAGGGAAGCCCAGGACTAGTTTTTTATTCATCCTCGTGCCCTCAACAATGGGCCTGGTTCTTGGCACATGTACTCAGTAAATGTTTGCTAAATGAATAAATTATAAAATATACCTAAAGTCCTTTGAAAATACATAGTTAAGATCGTTCTATCATAATATAAGTACATATGTCAAAATTACCTAAGGGTTTGGAAAAGGACTGGAAGGGATTGCAGAAAAACTGGTTTGAATTATTAGGTGATAGGATTATGGACAAATATTTCACTGTTTCACTTTTATTTTAGCCAACACAATTAATGTTAATGTTCTTTGAAAAGTTAAATGTTCCTTTTTTAGAACAGCTTTAATGGGACATAATTTACATATCATAAAATTCACTCATTGAAATACACAGCTCAGTGGTTTTTAGTACATTCACAGAATTGTGCAACCATTTCCGCTATCTAATTCTGGAACATTTTTATGACCCCCAGAAGAAACCCTGTACCTATCAGCAGTCACTCACTATTCCCTCTCCCCCAACCCCTGGCAACCACTGATCTACTTTCTGTCTCTATGGATTTGCCTATTCTGGACATTTCTTATACATGGAATCATATGATATGCAGCCTTTTGTGTCTGACTTCACTTAGCGCGTTTTCAAGTTTGTCTGTGTGGTAGCATATATCAGTCCTTCATTCCTTTTTATTGCCAAATAATATTCCATTGCATGGATATATCACATTATATTTATCCATTCATCAATTAATAGATATTTGGGTTGTTTCCACTTTTTGGCTACAACACTGCTATGAACATTCATGTTCATAGTTTTTTGTGTAAATATATATTTTCAATTCTCTTGGGTGTATACCTAGGAGTGGAATTGCTGAGTCACATGCAACTCTATGTTTCACTTTTTGAGGAACTATCAAACTGTTTTCCACAATGGCTGTACCATTTTACACTCCCACCAGGAAGGTATGAGAGTTCCACCTTCTCCACAACCCCACCAATACTTATTATTGTCTGCCATTTCGATTACAGTCATCCTAGTGGATATGAAGAAGTATCTCATTATGTTGTTTTTTTTTTTTCTGGCCACGCCGCACGGCATGTGGGATCTTAGTTCCCCAACCAGGGGCTGAACCCATACCTCCCCACCCTGGAAGCACGGAGTCTTAACCACTGAACCACTGGGTAAGTCCCTCATTATGATTATTTTTTCTTACTATTTTACTTTTAAAATAAAATTTGTATTGGAGTATAGTTGCCGTACAATGTTGTGTTAGTTTCAGGTGTACAGCAAAGTGAATCGGTTATACATAGACATATATCCACCTTTTTTTTTTTTAGATTCTTTTCCTATACAGGCCATTACAGAGTACTGAGTGGAGTCCCTGTGCTATACAGCAGGTTCTTATTGGTTATCTATTTTATATATAGTAGTGTGTATACGTCAGTCCCAATCTCCCAATTTATCCCTCCCACACCTTGTCCCCGGTAACCATGAGTTTGTTTTCTACGTCCGTAGTGACTCTATTTCTGTTTTCCTCATTATGGTTTTGATTTGCCGTTGTCTAATGTCTAATGATGTGGAGTGTCTTTTTATGTACTTATTGGTCATTTGTATATCTTCTTTGGAGAAATCCTTGGTCCTCAGGTAACCTACATGCAATCTCCATTGTTTTTTGTAAATCTCCATTTTATCACCAATAAGATGATCTAGAAAGGGCAGGCTCTCCTCGGAGCCTGCTTCTGCTATCACTTTTTCTCAACTCCAGGCCTCTCTTTCTGAACAGTGCAAATGCATTTCAAAGTGAGAAAAAACAATGAAATGGCTGTCCCAGGCACCCCTTCCCCCACCCTTGATTCTCCCTTGTTGCCTACCGGGATGGCAGCCCGGGGGTCCAGTCCATTCTCCACCGCTGAGAGCATTTCCACTCAAGCAGCAGCTCCCCAGAAGAATCACATGACACCTACAGGGACAGACACGGCCGGATGAACAATCACTGTGCCCAAACGATCTCCTCCCCACGCCCCACCCCCATCTTACTCAACCTGCAACTGCAAGGACTTTCAATACAAAAGTAAAAACTGAGAGTGGATTTTAAGGATGGAAACAAGGAAGGAAAAAAGATTTCGTGGGG
Organism: Orcinus orca; assembly: GCF_937001465.1. Classification (NCBI taxonomy): domain Eukaryota; kingdom Metazoa; phylum Chordata; class Mammalia; order Artiodactyla; family Delphinidae; genus Orcinus; species Orcinus orca. The sequence goes on along the minus strand of NC_064577.1, from coordinate 38,530,933 downwards.
TGTGCCATGGGCGGGTCTATCCCAAAGGGTGGGTAGAAAGGGCTCTTGACGCCACTCCAAATGCTGGCACAAAAAAGCAGGGAATAAAAGGCTAATTTAGGGACCTCCCTGGTGGCGCAGTGGTTAAGAATCCGCCTGCCAATGCAGGGTACATGGGTTCAAGCCCTGGTCTGGGAAGATCCCACATGCCGCGAAGCAACTAAGCCCGTGTGCCACAACTACTGAGCCTGCACTCTAGAGCCGGTGAGCCACAACTACTGAGCCCGTGTGCCATAACTACTGAAGCCTGCGCGCCTAGAGCCCGTGCTCCGCAACAAGAGAAGCCACAGCAATGAGAAGCCCGCACACCGCAACGAGGAGTAGCCCCTGCCTGCTGCAAATAGAGAAAGCCCGCGTGCAGCAATGAAGACCAAACACAGACAAAAATAAATAAATAAATAAATTTATTTTAAAAAAAAAAAGGCTAACTTAGATACAGATCTGAGGCTGCAAGGGGGGATGCTGCAGCTGAAGGTGCCAAGAACCCACAGGGGCCAGGAAGCAGGGGCTCACAATTCACATTCAGGGCCTGGGCTCTGCAACTGTCCCGACTCCCGTCCCATCCCAGGGTCGGCCAGCTCAGTGGGGAAACGTACAACTGAAACGCCTTCAAAAGGAAGGGCTCTCTCGCCACACAGCTGCTTCTCCTTTGGGCTGCAAAGGTCTAGCTTGAGCAGCACAGGGACATGTCTGAAGGGGAACAACACGGGTTCTGATCTCAATTTGCCACTAACCAGCTAGGCACACTGGGGCATGTATCAGACCTCTTAAGGGGAGACTATGAGTATGGAAAACGCTGAGCGCAGGGCCTGATATTTACCGAGGATAAATGGTATCTCTAACCCCAGTGGATGCGGCCGCCCAAATCTACAGGCGAAGAATGCCACTACCTAACTAAGCGTGTGCTAGCAGCTGAAGTCAGTATGCAGAGAAATCTCTCGGGGCAGCTGGCTCTCTCCCGGGGTGGCTGAGGCCAAGGGTGGGGTGGGGGCGAGGACTGCGGCCTGAGCATGAAGGGGCTGCTGCCTGGCCTGCCCCACCCCGGGAACTTGCACAGGGCAGGACTGGACAGGCACACTCACATCTAAACAAATCTCTAGTGGCCACACAGCTAAGCATGAGGGGACACCACCACCAACAACAAAAAATAATAAAGAGAGAGAAAATCAGGTTACTGCTTTCTCTGCTCTCAAGAACCCATGGCCCAAAGAAGTTAGTAAAACCAAGACCTGTTAAATGGGTTTTGTGCCCTTTACATGTGTTACCCCATTCATTCCTGATAACCATCCTAGGAGTGTCTTATCATCTCAGTCTGACAGATAAGAAGTAGAAGCTGGGCTTCCCTGGTGGCGCAGTGGTTGAGAGTCTGCCTGCCAATGCAGGGGACACGGGTTCGGGCCCTGGTCTGGGAAGATCCCACATGCCGCGGAGCAACTAAGCCCGTGAGCCACAATTACTGAGCCTGCGCGTCTGGAGCCTGTGCTCTGCAACAAGAGAGGCCGCGACAGTGAGAGGCCCACACACCGCGATGAAGAGTGGCCCCCACTAGCCGCAACTAGAGAAAGCCCTCGCACAGAAACGAAGACCCAACACATCCAAAATTAAATAAATAAATAAATTTTTAAAAAAAGAAATAGAAGCTTGGGAAATTCCCAAGATCCCAGGGCTGGTAAGTGGCCAACTCTACCAGCCGCCGCCAGGACAACAGCAACCCAAGCCCAAGAGAAACCCCCAGATTCCAGGAGGAGTGCGACCACCTCCCTTCTGGAAGAGGCGGGTGTGGGCTGGGGCTAAGGGGGTGACTGGCGAGGGGGCAGGGGAGGCCTGGGAGGAGGGCTCTTCAGCCGGGGGCCCCGGTGAGAGGCCACAGTGGAACACTGAGGTCAGTCTGGCAGGAGAGGTTTACAGGGGGACACGAGCATGATGCTTGGAGATGAGAGAGGCAGAGTGGCCCTAAATGGTAGGAGCTGCTCTGATTCAATCCCTGGCCTGTGGAGTGGGCAGTGGGTAAACAGGACCCAGAGCCAACCTCTCCAAGTAAGGACATGCAGAGGGAGGGAGGTGTGTGGAGGGCGGCCCCTGCAGAGCCAACTCTGGTCAGGGTGTGAGAGACCCCAGAACACGGGCCCCCGGCCTCAGGCCTAGTCTGACTTACCTCACCCTCACCTCACCCCCCTCCCACCTACCAGGGATTCTTCAGGGCTCTCCTCCACACTCCAGCCACCAGCGCCCCAGACAAGGGGACATGTGCTGCAGACAGTCCCTCTGGACAATGTTCCTTCCAGGCCACCCTTGTGCAGCCCAGGAGGCCAAATCCAGGTTCTCTGGCTCCAAGACCCTGGGTTCCAATCGCCTTCAGCAATTCCAGCAGCCGAAGGCCTCCCCTCCGGCCTGCCCTTCTAGAGCCTCAAGCTGCGAAACTGCCCTTCCCTCAGCCAGCCACGGGCCAGGCCAGGAAGGGCTCAGGCCTCAACAATCTGAAGAACAGCCCGGATCCGTTAAAGCCTCATTGACTAATTAACTGAAAATAGTATTCATGGATGGAGGGAGGCCTGTTAGTAAGTGGGTCCTCCAGCCCAGTAAGGGTCTGCTAAAAACCCAAAGCAAACTGATGCTGAGAGGTCAGAGCAGGGGAAGACATGTAATCACCCCCTAAAACCAAGAGTCAGAAAAGCCACAAAATGACTGACGACGGTGCAGAGGAGTCCAGAAGGAGAATGGCCACTTGACAATTCACAAAACAGGACTGAGGCTTTGGGGTTCGGGCCACAATCCAGGGCACAACTTTCTTTGCAAGAAGCCAAAGCACCCCACCTATGTGGGTCTGCTCCATCATGCCTCAGGGCACAGGAGACACGAGAACTTGCTGACGGAACCATAAGGGGGCTTTGGGTCTCCTGACTGCTGGGTCAGCACTCCGTCATTCTCCAGACCCCCAGTCCACCTTCCTATGGGACTGGTTTCACTTCCTGTCCCCAGAACAGTCTTCATTGACACCAAAAGCCAAAGCAAAGAGAGGCGTGGCTGCAAGGAGACCTAGGCTAAAAAGAGTTAAGGAGAGAACGTGGGCAACATTACCAAAGAGCTCTTCAAACATTACTGGTGGAGTTTAGCAGAAAAGGTGACTTCTGTCTGCCTTTTAGGCAACTCCTAACCACGAGAAGTCTACCTCTCCCCGTAAGTATTGATTCATCCTGACATGGCTCTCCTAGCTTCTCTAATCTCATTTAATTCTTAAAACAATCCTGGGGACTTCCCTGGTGGTGCAGTGGTTAAGAATCTGCCTGCCAATGCAGGGGACACGGGTTCGAGCCCTGGTCTGGGAATATCCCACATGCCACGGAGCAACTAAGCCCGTGTGCCACAACTACTGAGCCTGCACTCTAGAGCCCGAGAGCCACAACTACTGAAGCCCATGTGCCTAGAGCCCATGGTTTGCAACAAGAGAAGCCACCACAACAAGAAGCCCATGCACCACAACAAAGAGTAGCCCCTGCTCTCTGCAACTAAAGAAAGCCTGCGCACAGCAATGAAGACCCAACGCAGCCAAAAATAAATAAATAAATTAATTAATTAAAAAAAACAAAAAACAATCCTGTGAGAGAAGGATGATTATCCCCGTTTTACAGAGGAGAAGACTAAGGCTCAGCAGAAAAGAGCCCCAGGTAAGGGACAAAACTGTCTGGTTTCCTCATTCTAAGTCTTGTGTCAGACTTCACCAGACCAAACTGTCTCAGGTCTCTGGTTCCAAGAGTTTCAGGCAAACTGATTACTTATAGACTAGGTAATAATTAACTTAGTACTCAGAAAGTTCCATTTTTATCAAATAAGGCTAAAATCAACAAGAAACAATCTTACCCATCAGGTCTGTAGTCCCAACCAGCTGAGGCCACATCCTTTCCATGGTACACAGGTTTCACAGCTGTCCTTTCTTAAATGTTCCAACACACAGGAAGGAATTGTTCTGGTTGCTTTTCTTTATTATACTGCCTGGGCTTCTGCAAACATCCAATTTCACTTCTTTCAGAGACCAAGGAAGAAAGAAAAAAAATGGCTTATATGAGACTTACATTAAAAGAAGAAATGGATGGCTTGGCTTCCCCGCTTCTGAAACACTCCATCCATAGGTAAACAGCAACCTCTCCTCCTTAGAGACTTCTCAGCCATTCTCAACAGCCTCCTCTCTACAGCCTGAATCCAATCCTGTACCGGGCTGTTCAGAACAAACAGCCTGACGTTTAAGCCATCCAGCTGCTGTACCAGTTGATGAGTCATGATTTTCAGTTGGAAAAGAATGACAAAGTTATCAGTTGGAAAAGAATGACAAAGTTATCTTCTGATTCAGAAAGGCAGCTGATCTTTCAGACATGTTAGTGCTGAGTAAACTGCACCTCCTCCCACCTGTAAAAGGCTGGATTTCTGGACAAGTGTCCTGGAGGGCAGGGGATGCAGAGAGTGTGCTGGGGAACTGCATCTTTGAAGCAATTGGATACCAGCTGGAGGGCAAGAAACGTCTAGCCTGTGATTCCCAAACCAAAGGCTAGTGAGTGAGCCCAGAAATGTGAATCAGTGAACAGGGGGTAACTTTCTTTCCCCCCTCCTTCCTTCCATTCAATAATACCCATCTCCCCCATATTTCTGTCCCATCCTTAGGATTCCAGCAAGGATCAAACTCTGAATGACTAAAAACAGGAACTTTGCTCAACTCATTCACCATTACATTTCTAGTGCCTAGAACAACACAGAGCACGCAGTGGTGCTCAAAAAATACCTGCTGAATGAACAGAAGAATAAAACAAAAATAAGGCTCAGGGGCAGGTTATCTCCATTTCACAGACCGAGGAAAGCTGAGGTATAGAATTCTCAGCCACGATGCAACTCCTTTCATTAAATCACCCTGCCAGCAGGCTGAGACCACTCTGATATATTGCACCTTAATAGGGGGTGGGGTGGGGGGACACTGAAGGGAGAGCTTCAACTTTCAAAGGAACAAGACTATAAACGGCAAAAGCAAAGACAGCGGGTCCTGTCTGGGGCCCTTTAAAATTGCTGCCAGACGGCCAACCCTCTGAAGCCAGGTCACTAGAATTCGGAGAGAATGTGTGCCCTAAAAGCCCAGGAGATGATAAATGCTGAGCTTGGGGCCCGGGTGCCTCAAGAATGTCCCTCTGCCTCAGCTACTCAGATATCTCAACTCCCCACGTTCATGGGTAACCAAATGGCCAAAACTCAAAGATTCAGCACCTGCAAAAAGAGGAAGTGATTCAACAGCCTCTGTACTTGCCTTCGCCTCCTGGGAACCCTCTCACCTACACTCTTCACAACGTGTAACATCATCTCTGGCATCCACTGTGTTCCCTGTGTTAAGCATTGGGACAGGTCTGCTGTCAGCTCCAGCCGGGAGGAACACTGGGTGAGGAGGGTCCTTTACAAGTGCCAGGACAACACACATGGACGTGGTTCTGTGACCATAGTCACACAGTGGTACTCCCTGAGTTTCTCCTGGGCCAGAAAACCAGCCAAAAGGAAGTGATGGCTTCCATTGGCCCAGGCTGTGAGTGAGCTAGGTGAGTGGCCATTCCTCACCTTCCAGGTATGTGGGCGACACCCACCATTCCAGCAGTAGCACAAGTCATTTAATATGAACGCGAGACCCATAATCGCTGGGAGCAGGTACAGGGGACAAGACACCCGGGAAAAAAAATCCCTGACCCTGACCCGAGGGCAGATCTCTACTTCTCCACACTTAGTTACCACCTGAGGCCCTGCATGCACCCATCAAGGTGCTCAGTCTCTAACTGCTGGGCTCCCAGGAAGCACCTAAATTTGGCTGTTGAGGGGCAGCCGGTGGGGATGGCAGGGGACTCTGCACTAAATTCTCAGATTGAATGGGGACGGGGGTCAAGAGAAAAATGGGTGTAGAGCTGAGGTGGGGACAGCAGAGGTGAAAGGGCAGGAGATCTCATTTTTAATAAGATTGGCTGAGGGTGGTAGTAACCGGGGCACCAAGAGTTGGGGGTGGTTTAGCAAAGACTTAGGGATGGGGGTGTCCTCTGATGGCTGGAGATGGAAAGGAAGTGTATGGTGGGCTAGGAAGTTAGGGTTTGAGTCTGTGAGGACAAGATACATGTAAGACTTGGGATAGGGCTGAGATCAGAGTTATCAAAAAGAAAAGGGTGTGCTCAACAGGGCATCTACTTTAGTGGTGGGTCTTAAATGAGAGTGGGACAGAGGTGGGGAGCTGACCAGCGGGGTGTGGGAGATTCGGATAAGAAAGCTGATCCCGAAAAGGGCAAACCGGAATGGTGGGTCCCGAGGAGGCCTGTGTGCAGCACTGGCACGGCCAAAGGGGTTGACAGGTGAAGACGAGCTGTGTTAGAGGGAGGCGGAGGGATGTGGCCAAGGTCGGGGTTGGAAGGGGGCTACAGGGCGGCTGCATTTCCGCAAGACCGGCGGTGAGAGGGTGGGGGTAAGGGCTGGGGTCAGGTCACGAGCGGCAAATAGAGGGGAGAGGCCAGCAGCGGCAGTGCGGGCCGAAGGCTAGTTGGAGTGGGGCGCGGGGCTTGGGCTGGGAAGGGTGAGGACTCTGAAGCAGGACAGTCTCAAGGTAACCAGGGGTTTGGATCACGGAGAGGGCTGCTGTTCCCTGTTCGCCTGTTCCCGTCCCGGCCTCGCCGCCCCTCTGCTGCCCGCCTCGCCCCCGACCCCTAACTCACCAAACGGAGTGGGGAGGGGGGCGGGGGCACTCCCGGTCGCTGCAGCCCCTAAGACTCCGACCGGACGCTGCGGCCTCCGGACTACTGACAACAGGAAGCGGTTCCCGCGGCGCCTGACGCCGTCCATCACGTCGGCTGGGCGTCCGGCCCCGCCCTGGCCCTCGCAGCCAATCGCGGGGCGCGGAGGAACCGCGGGGCGGGGCCAGCGCGCTTGGACGCCCCAGGGTTCCCAGGCCGGGAGCAGAGACGTGATCTGGGAGACTCGCGATTCTCGCATTCCTGTTGGGCGCAGAGAGGCAACGCCACAGACACCGGGCGGAGTGCGTTCTCACTGCCTGCCTCTCGCAGGGTCTGCGTCAGACGAGATCCTGGCTTCTGGGTTCCTGACCTTATCTGGCCGCAGCACTATCTGCGTAGAATTGGGGCCGACACATGGCCTCCTTCAGCGAAGGTTGCCCACTTGTAAAATGGGACCAACGCCTACCCTGTTTTTGCCTCCCCCAGGGCATCAGAGTAGCCCGGTGGGCAGAGCCCAGGCGCAACTTAGAACTTCCCTCCTGCTCTCGGGAAAAACGTAGATGTTTTGAGCACAGCTTATACCAAGTGAGCTCCTTGAGGTCCTCTGGGCATTGTCCTGTAACGCGCGCCATCATCCCCGCGCCGCACATGCTCAAGCAATTCTCATACAGCCTTGTTTGCTTTACATCGTATAAGTGCTATTTCTCTTTCAAATGGAATCAGAGCAAAAGGTCAAAAGTAGCAGGGGTGTCCTGCCATACTTCAGACATTTAACACATGCAGGCTTTGATCGACTGAGAGCCTAGGGTCTGAGCGTGGGCAAGGGGCGGAGAGGTACCACTACATGCAGGTCCAGGGGACCCTGGAGTGGCTTACAGGGCTGGGAGAGGAGGGGACAGGCCAGTTCTTAGGAGCAAGCTCCACTGATCTCTGCTGGATTCCTGTGCTCCATCCGCCTCTCCAGGGAAGGTGTTCCTCATATCTCTGGGAAGACTGAGGTCCCAGTGTAAGCAGTTGTGTGTGTGTGTGTGTGGGGGGGGGGTGTTCCCAGGAGGAAAAGAACCCGATATAGCTTTTTGACATAAGAGAAGCCATTTTCAGCCTAAGCCATTTTGTGATCTAAGCCTGACCACAATGCTTGCCTTTGAACAGGTCTCAGTAATTAATGATCTTAAAGGAAAAAAGGAATGGAGGAAAGCCATCAAGAAACAATAATTCCGCGATAAAACAGGAGTCCTACTTCCTCCTTAAGGGATAGACTTAATCTGATACATATCTTTGAGTTGTACTACAGGAACTAAGGACCCCCACCCAGGTGGAGGGTGGTAACTACATGCTAAGACCGCAGACTGGTGGAAAATTAAGGAATGATGATGTTGACCTTTTCTGACCCTGGTGACTTCAATCAACTAAAGCTTGGACTCTGTCAACCTTTGCCCCTATTCTATGTTGAATTCCCCTCTGCTCAAGCCCCTTCATGAATGTGCATACACCACCCAAGCCCCTTCATGAAGTATGCATGTGCCCTTAGTTTAAAACTGCCCCAATTTTGCTGTTTGGGGAGATGCTGCTTAGGGAAAGATCCTCCATGTTCTCTTGCTGCAAGTAATAAATCCTTCCTTCTGGTCTTTGACTTGGTTGTGATATTGAATTGGTCGACTGGACCTGTGCCAGGGTCCTGGCCAGCTGAGACCCCTGGTCTCTGCCAAGGAGGTTTTTTCTGCTTGGATTCGCACAGCCAATAATGAGACCGATGCTGAGACTGGAACAGACAAGCTTTATTCAATGGCTAAAGAATGGAGAAGAGGGGCTTCCCTGGTGGCACAGTGGTTAAGAATCTGCCTGCCAATGCAGGGACCCGGGTTCAAGCCCTGGTCCGGGAAGTTCCCACATGCCGCAGAGCAATGAAGCCAGTGCGCCACAACTACTGAGCCTGCGCTTGAGAGCCCACAAGCCACAACTACAGAAGCCCGTGTGCCTAGAGCCCATGCTCCGCAACAAGAAAAGCCACTGCAAGGAGAAGCCGCGCACCGCAATGAACAGTGGCTCCCGCTCACCACAACTAGAGAAAGCCCACGTGCAGCAACGAAGACCCAACGCAGCCAAAAATAAATAAATAAAATAAATAAATGAATAAAAAAAGAGAAAGAATGGAGAAGAGGAACTTTTCTCAAATCAACTTCTCAACCCAACTCAGGTGGAGACATCATATATATAGGAGAGGTAAAAGAGAGTGAATTGGAAAGAGAGGAGGAATATCCGTGAGTTATCCAACAACAGGGGTGTGGTTTGGACGCGGAATTGATGCAATACTCCTTTTCAGTCCTTGTCCGGGCTCTTCCAGTTGTCATGGCAATTGTCAACTGTCATGGCGCTAGTGGGTGTGTCATTCAGCATGGTAATTCATTACAGTGAGGCTTAAGGTCTACTGGAAGTCAAATCTTCCACCATCTTGGGCCTAGTTGGTTCTAACCACTTCTTGTTTTTCTCTTTGCAGCTTCCTCCTGAAACTTAAATAAGAGACTTAGTTTCCATTCGAGGGAGGGGTAGGTGGATGATTCTGGAGAAACAGCCTTGGTAATAACAGTTGTGTCTTTTAGGGACTTCCCTGGTGGTCCAGTGGTAAAGAATCCGCCTTCCAATGCAGGGGGCACGGGTTCAATCCCTGGTCAGGGAACTAAGATCCCACACGCTGAGGGGCATCTAAGCCCGCGCGCCTCAACTAGAGAGCCTGTGTGCTGCAAACTACAGAGCCCCACGTGCCCTGGAGCCTGCGCACCACAACTAGAGAAGAGAAAACCCACACACCACAACTAGAGAGAAGACCGGCACCACAGCGAAGGGCTCGCGCACCACAGCAAAAAACCCCGCGTGCCACAACGAAGATCCCGCGTGCTGCAACTAAGACCCAACGCGGCCAAAAATAAACAAATAATAAATCTTTTAAAAAAAGTTATCTCTTTTGGCTTGACAGCCAACAAGAGGTGAACCCAGCTTTCAGGTGACACCAATGACAGTTTCCACTTATAAAAGCGTCTGCTGGGGCTGTGGTCGGCCCCTCTGTAATTCTCCAGCAGTGAGAACCACCGCATCTTCAGCTTTCTGCTAGATGCATCTGACTGCTGAGCGCCTTCACCGGAGGTAACGGTTGAGCGGAAAGATTAGAAATAAGGACATAGAGGCAAAGTGTTCTCTCAGGGCCGAACTCATTGTAAACAAGGTGGAAAGTAAGAGATTTACTAGGGAAATCCGGTTACCTTGGCAGAAGGACAGTGTTTCTGGTCATGATTGGCACAGCAAGAGCCTCACTGGCTTGGCACAAGCATGCCCTCCCCACAAATGGAACATGCAACGTCCCTCGGTTATTCTTTTTTTCTTTAATTTATTTTATTTATTTTTGGCTGCGTTGGGTCTTCGTTGCTGTGGGCTTTCTCTAGTTGTGGTGAGCGGGGGCTACTGTTCGTTGCGGTGCACGGGCTTCTCATGGCGGTGGCTTCTCTTGCTGCGGAGCACCGGCTCTAGGCGCGTGGGCTTCAGTAGTTGTGGCACATGGGCTTCCGTAGTTGTGGCTCGCGGGCTCTACAGTGCAGGCTCAGTAGTTGTGGCGCACGGGCTGAGTTGCTCCGCGGCATGTGGGATCTTCATGGACCAGGGCTCGAACCTGTGTCCCCTGCATTGGCAGGGGGATTCTTAACCACTGCACCACTAGGAAAGTCCTCCCTCAGTTATTCTGATAGGGGCAGAGTAAAGTAGGTGATTAAATAGTTAATCCCACTAGGGGATTGTAAGCAAAAAAAAAAAAAAAGTATGGGAAACCCCTGTAAGTTAACGATTACTCAAGAAAGCAGGTTTGCTTAACCACAAAGCCAAGCAGCCTTGCTTAGCAACAAAACCATGCAACAGAAGCAAGAGACATGCCCCCAAACTACAAAACAATGGTGGCATGAGACCCACATCCTGCCCAGTGAGCTCAGTAAGTTAATGACCCCTAGGACATGCTCTCTGTACACATAAAAAACAATAATTTATGGAAAGGTGATATTTCAAAGTGAAAGACCCTCATTGTACTGAGACCTGGAATAATTTTTCCATAGTCCCATGACAGAGAAAACCCCTCCGCCCGACATAGAGGAGGACTAATGATGGAAGCATGACGTCTACTCAATAATGAGGAAGACGGTGGTCTTTTCCCCCTCCTCACTTTTCCTTTGATTATACAACTGTAGCCCATTGAGTTCTCAGGGCGGGGCACCCTCTCACCCACCCGCTTGTAAGCCTCACAAGCGTCCTCTTCTAATAAATCACTTCTTATCTAACACTTTGCCTCACTGAATTCTTTCTGTGCTGAGACATAAAGAACCAGAGCTCTTTGGAGCCCCCTGAAACGCCACCTAGCGGTTTCAATTGGGATGAATGTTTGCACAGCTGCTATCTGCAAAAGCTGTGGGAGTCCCCTGGATTAATGCTGTCTGACTTTTCAGCAGCACCCCCATCTCCCGGTCTTCTCTTATTTCCCAGGCTTCTCAGCCTCTGTGAAAAATCTGTGGGCTTGTCTTCCTCTCTTCATCTTGCTCTACAAAACTTTGTGAAGCTGAATAAAGCCTTGGATCCTGGCAGGCGGCTGGGGGTGGGACGGCTGGAGAATGAAGGGGCATTCCACGAAAGGTTTTACACATGGACCAAGAGTCCACCAGGTAGACTCCAGCTAGAAAAAGAATCTCACATTACCACACAATTTGAACAATAATAAAAGTACTTGCAAACTGCTAGACAAGAGAGCTTGAAATGCATCCTGGAGGAGGTGACTTTTGATGGATTTAAGTTTTAGGGACTTCCCTAGTAGCGTAGTGGTTAAGAATCCGCCTGCCAATGCAGGGGACACGGGTTCAAGCCCTGGTCTGGGAAGATTCCACATGCTGCCGAACAGAGCCTCCTCTGCTCCCTGTGATTCAGTGGGCACTGAAGTACTGGTTTAAGACCCCGCCCAGCATATGAACATGACCATGACTGGCCAATCAGGGTCTCCTCCTCCTGGACACATGGTCCAAAGGTGTGGAATGGGAATGACTAATGACCATCTTTGCTGTCAGGGTGCAGGAGTCCTCTGGAGGCTGAATCCATGAGAGAGGAAAGCAGAGTCAAGGGACAGATGGGGAGAGGATGACGTTGTTTGAGTCCTGGAAGCAGCCAGCTCTAAGCCCGTAGGCTTCCTGGTTATGTGAGCTGATATACTGTATGCCATTTGTGGTTTAAGCATCTTTTAGTTGGATTGCTTTCACTTGGAACATAAAGAGCAGTGACTAATATATTATCTTTGTGAACTTGGGTGAGTTATTTACTGCCCCCCCACCCCAAGTCTCAGTTTCCTTATCTGTTAATTGGGGAGAATAAGATCTACCTCACAGGTCGCTGTAAGATGAGATAACATACACCCTCAATATGTGATAGCTGTTAGTGATACAATAATTCTATTTGTGGAGACACAGGATTTATTGGCTCTGCAAACAGGGCTTGGTGGACACGTGTGTTACGAGGCTCCCTGCTGTAACTCGTCTTCCCAGGACTTACGGCCACATCTTGGAAACCCACTGCTCCACGTGTTGCCTCTTGAGCAGAGCAACGTCTAATCTCCTGTCCCCTTTTGGTCTATGCTTATTCCTTCTCTAAAAGCATCATGTGGTGTTGCATATTCCCCCTACCCCCGTTGCGGGAAAGGAAGTGGGGCCCGAGTGGATGGTCACGTTCCAGGTCTCAGGCGAGTCCCTGGGCTGGCTGCCGAGTGTGGGTTCTTGGCTTCTCGCAGGAAAGAATTCAAGAGTGAGCTATAGTAAAGTGAAAGAAGGTTTATTCAGGGAGATACACACTCCACAGACAGAGTGAGCCATCTCGGAAGGTGAGAGGCCCCAAGGTATGGGGCTGTCAGTTTTCATAGGGGTGGATAATTTCATAGGCTAATGAGTGGGAGGAGTATTCCAGCTATTTTGGGGAAGGGGTGGGGGTGTCCAGGATTTGGGCTACGCCCACTTTTTTACCATGTATGATCATCCTTGGAACTGTCATGGCGCCTGTGGGTGTGTCATTAAGCGTGCTGATATGTTACGAGTGTGTACTGAGGTTCAAGGTCTAGTGGAAGTCGACTCGTCCGCCATCTTGGACCTAGTTGGTTCTAACGTTTATGTCGCCTGCTCTGGCTATGTCATTCTTTTTTTTTTTTTCTTTTTTTTTTTGTGGTACACGGGCCTCTCACTGTTGTGGCCTCCCCCGTTGCAGAGCACAGGCTCCGGACGCGCAGGCTCAGCGGCCATGGCTCACGAGCCCAGCCGCTCCGCGGCATGTGGGATCTTCCCGGACCGGGGCGCGAACCCGTGTCCCCTGCATCAGCAGGCGGACTCTCAACCACTGCGCCACCAGGAAAGCCCCTATGTCATTCTTTAGAGGTTGTGCCTGCCCACTTCCTCCTGTTTCACTTGGAAGGTATGCATTCTGCAGAACACTTCTTTCTGTTACACAACTAGGAATATCCTTACCAACAGGTCCCATGGCTGCTGTTTATTGATGCAGAATAGAATCACAGTCATCTGCATGCATTTCTCAAGAGAAAAAAAAAATGCCGTCAGCCAGTGCTTGACAGTAGGTTGTTTTTCCCTTTTTTAAAAAAATTAGGGCTTCCCTGGTGGCACAGTGGTTGAGAATCTGCCTGCCAGTGCAGGGGACACGGGTTCGAGCCCTGGTCTGGGAGGATCCCACATGCCGCAGAGCAGCTGGGCCTGTGAGCCACAAGTACTGAGCCTGGGCGTCTGGAGCCTGTGCTCCGCAACAAGAGAGGCCGCGACAGTGAAAGGCCCACATACCGCGATGAAGAGTGGCCCCCGCTCTCTGCAACTAGAAAAGCCCTCGCGCAGAAATGAAGACCCAACATAGCCAAAAATAAATTAATTAATTTTAAAAAAAGAATAATGAATTTAAAAAATAAAATAAACAATAATTTATTTATTTTTGGCTGCATTAGGTCTTCGTTGCTGCACGTGGGCTTTCTTTAGTTGTGTCGAGCAGAGGCTACTCTTCGTTGCGGTGCGCAGGCTTCTCATTGCGGTGGCTTCTCTTGCTGTGGAGCACGGGCTCTAGGTGTGCGGGCTTCAGTAGCTGTGGCTCGCGGGCTCTAGAGTGCAGGCTCAGTAGTTGTGGCGCACGGGTGTAGTTGCTCTGCGGCATGTGGGGTCTTCCCGGACCAGGGATGGAACCAGTGTCCCCTGCATTGGAAGGCAGATTCTTAACCACTGTGCCACCGGGAAAGCCCTGTTTTTCCTTTAACATCCCCTTGCTACTTCACATTGTTGTCTGTGAGCTCACAAGAGCAGAGAGATGGTGGCAGGAGCTAAAAGTTCACACTGTGAAAAAAAATTAAATGTGAAATCATAATATCTATTAACTTATTTTGTTTTAGGCTGATTGCAAAGTCATCTCCTGGGAATCACTGTCCTGGTACAGTGACCCTACATGGAGATTTCTGTTTATTTGTTTATTTATTTATGGCTGCACCGGGTCTTAGTTGCGGCATGCAGGATCTTTAGTTGCGGCATGTGGGCTTCTTTAGTTGCAGCATGAGAACTGTTAGTTGTAGCATGCATGCAGGATCTAGTTCCCCGACCAGGGATCGAACCCGGGCTTCCTGCATTGGGAACACGGAGTCTTACCCACTGGACCACCAGGGAAGTCCCCCTATGTGGGGATTTCTAATTCCCAGTTTGTTTTTTTAAATTTAATTACTTAATACAAATACGTGATATAAAATTCAAAAGGTACAAAACGGAATATGGTGCTGTAGTCTCCCAGTTTTCTTCCCTGAGAGCAACTACCATTATGAGTTTGTGTGCCCTTCCGGAGATATTCTGTACCAGCATCATCCAATAGAACCATAGTGATGAAAAACAGTCTATCTGCATATTGTCCAATATGGTAGCCGTTAGCCACATGTGACTACTGAGCACTTGAAATGTGGCTAGTGTGACTTAGGAGCTGACTTTTAAAATTTATTTAATTTGCATTAATTTAAATTGGGATTTACATAGCTACATGCAGTAGTGGCTACTGTATTGGACTGTGCAGTTCTCTACTGTACATCTAACACAAAGTGTATAGAAGCATCTTGCTTTGTTCACTTAACAACACGTACATCTTGGAGATAGATTGTTCCAGTCTGCCTTATTTTTAAAACCTGCTCTCGTAATCCAGTAAGGCAATCCCTTACCCAGCCTAGAGAAGTCATCACTTTTAATAAAAAGCTCTAAAATCTTTTACATGCATCATAACCAACACATCTCTCAAGAATGCTGCGTTCCCCACCCCTCCACTTATACCGGCCTGGGCCTGAGTAGTTTGACATTGAATAGTCCCTTTTAGGGACTGGAAGCTACGACTTACCATGAGTCACTGCCCTAAAATACGCTTTCCACCCTCATGCCCTGTGCCTGGAATTCAGTGGTGATGGTGGCATTCTTTAGGGTTAATCATGGCTCCCTTTAAGTGGTTCTCCTTTAGGGCGAAAAGTCTGCAGGGCAAGGCAACAATGAACGGAGAGCATCTGGGGCCAGTTTTGCTTCTGCCCCGATGACAGGGACAAAGACATGATGAGAGGGGCCAAGGGGCTTTGTGGAGCCGTGCGGGCTCTGATGGTGAATCTCACTGTTCTTAAAGTTGTCTTTAAGTCCACGTGGATCCCTAACTAGGATTGTGGTTTTATTTAAAATTTATTTTTATTTTTGGTCGCACCACACAGCACATGGGATCTTAGTTCTCCGACCAGGGTTCGAACCTGGGCCCTAGGTAGTGAAAGTGCCTAGTCCTAACAACTGGACCGCCAGGGAACTCCCTAGGATTGTGCTTTTAGACAGCCTTCCTCTTAGGATATTTCAGGCAATGAGTCTCTTTCCAGTGTCAAATGGAGTCTAGAGAAAGACATTTCACTAACCTGTTTTGATGTTTACCCTGTACAAACCTTTTCTTCTGTGAGGTCCCTACGTGAGGCTGATGTGGGTAAAAAACTCAGCTCCAAATGGCATAGTTCCTTTGCAGCTTATGGGGCCAATACATAGCATCTTGTGCTGACCTCTAGGAGGTCGGTCTGTATTTCACAAGGAATCATATGGGGAGAATGAAGAAATGGTCTAAAATTCACTGAAGAATATTCCTGAGTCATCACTGGGGGCAGGCCCTGCTACTAGACATCGGGGAGAGGAAGGAGATATGATTCTTGCCTTGTCAGCGTTCCTGACCTAATAGAGAACAGTGTCTGGGTCTGCGCACTGATGGACACTGTCTTTCACAATGTTCCATTTAGAGGTGACACCTGAAAGCGTGGAAGGTGTGCATTCTGCGGAACACTTACTTCTGTTACAGAACCAGGAATAGCCATGCCAACAGGTCCTGTGGCTGCTGTTTATTGATGCGGAATAAAATCCCAGTCATCTGCACACATCCCCAGCCAAGACTCAGCCACATCCTGGGACAGATAGAATTATGAGTCCCGATTCCTCATCCCTCCCTGCATCCAGACTCTTTGCCATGTCTCACTGTGGGCAGAGTGTACTGTCCAGTCCCCTGGCTTGGGTCTTGGCCATGTGACGTGCTTTGGCCCATGGAATGGGCAGAAATGAGAGCGTGCCAGTTCCGTGCCCAGCTGGAGGAAGCCTGATGATGCTTGCCCCCGTGTGCTTCTCTTGGGTAGCTGCTGCCTCTTCAGCCCGGGCCCCTGAATGAACACACATGGAAAAGAGCTACCTTGGCTGATCTGCAGACCAGCAATGAGAAGCAGAGCAGACCCAGCCAGCAGAGCATTAAACCATAGCTGTACCAGCCAAACGGCAGACTGATGGGAATCGTTATTCCAACCCACTGAATTTCTGGATGGGTTTATTACATAGCATTATTGTGGCAGTAATTAACCAGTACATGTACCCACTCTTTTATTAGGTTATAAGTTCAGCTGCTGCAATAGAGACCCTAAACAACAGTGGGTTAACTAAGAAAGACATTTATTGATCTCTCGTATAAGAATCTGGTTAAGTAGTCCAGGGTTAGTTTGGTGGCTCGTGTGTCAGGGAGCCAGGCTCCACCATTCTCCGTGAGACCCTCTTCCACCCGAAGCCTTCATATTGTTCACAGATCGAAGTCTTACCGAAATATTCCACAGGGTGGCGCCAAACCGTCGTTCCAACATCACCGTCCAGCACCTAAGGCCTCACCTTGAACCATGATTCCGCTTCTCTTTCAGGCCTGGGGACTTGTCCTCTTCTTGAATGGGCGTGCTCCCCCCCACGTCCCCAAACTGGTGCTCCGCTGCCATCCTCCAGGTGTCAACGCATCTCACTCTCACCAGGACCCCAGGGGCCAGAACTGGCCAGGGCCTAGTGCTCCCCAGGAGTGAGAGGCCCTCACCTCCATGGGGAGCAGGGGGAGCCGTCCAGTGTCCAAGACAAGAGTCCAGTCTCCCTCCCAGTCATCCTCGCACCTGGCCTCTCCCAGCCTCAAATCCCTGCTCACCTCCGACCCCGAAGAAGCCAGAGAACCTCGGCAGCCCCTACTTCCCTGCCCCCCTTCCTTCCACACCTCAGCAGTTCAGTAAGCGTAACAAGGCTTGTTAAAATGGGTCCCTCTGCTTCTGAGGTTGACTCAGGATGGGTGGGCACGTGGGTTTGGAGGGTGACAGGCTCTCTGCTGGACCAAACTCTAGCCAGGCTCCTCTGAGCCTTCCTTTAGATCCAACCTTGGCCTATAAAGACGTCAACAAACACTAACAGAGTTTCTAACAGCTCGAGACCACATGTCTAGGATGACCCTAGCCCTCCTTAAAGTGGCTGCCTGAAAAAAGCTCAAGGCTGCCTAAAGGATTTGCTGTTTGTTCTAGCCAACACCTAAAGATAGGGCCCTTGTCTCCCAGCTTCTGGGACAGGGTAGGAGCCTAACTTTGAGAAGCGTCAGTTAGCCAGCACAGATGGGCTTCACGTGACCACCCCCCCCTTCCCCTTCTCACTTCTCTGACTAGACAGACCCTCCCCCCTCCTCATCCCCTCATCCTCCCTTTAAAAGCCCTGTACCAGTCGCAGTTGAGTTCAGTTCATGATGGTCTCTTTCCCTCTACCACTGCAATTGTACATTATTGATTGAACTCTGATTTTACCACTTTAAGTAGCACGTGGCTTTGTTTATTTTTGATAAGGGGGGGCGTGTGTGTGTCCAGGACTAGACTTTATTTTTATTTACTTATTTAGGATCAGCGTTTTATTTTTAAATTTTTATTTATTTATTTTCTTTACTTTTTGGCTGCGTCAGGTCTTAGTTGCAGGATGCGGGATCCTTTTGTGGCAGCGTGCAGGATCTTCGTTGTAGGGCTCGGGCTTCTCTCTAGTTGTGGCACGGGTTCCAGAACGCGTGGGCTCTGTAGTTTGTGACGCGCGGGCTCTCTCGTTGAGGCGTGCGAACTCAGTAGTTGTGACGCGCGGGCTTAGTTGCCCTGTGGCATGTGGGATCCTAGTTCCCCGAACAGGGATTGAACCCACATCCTCTGCATTGGAAGGCAGATTATTTATTTATTTATATTATTATTTTTTTTTAAATTTATTTTTGTCTGCGCTGTGTCTTCATTGCTGCACGCAGGCTTTCTCTAGTTGCGGTGAGCTGGAGCTACTCTTTGTTGTGATGCGTGGGCTTCTCATTGCGGTGGCTTTTCTTGTTGTGGAGCACGGGCTCTACGCAAGTGAGCTTCAGTAGTTGCGGCACGTGGGCTCAATAGTTGTGGCTCGCGGGCTCTAGAGCACAGGCTCAGTAGTTGTGGCACACAGCCTTAGCTGCTCCGTGGCAGGTGGGATCTTCCTGGACCAGGGCTCGAACTCATGTCTCCTGCATTGGCAGGTGGATTCTTAACTACTGCGCCACCAGGGAAGTCTGGAAGGCAGATTCTTTACCACTGGACCATCAGGGAAGTCCCAGGATCAGCCTTTTAAAGAAGCATCCCAGAGATGTTTGAGTGCAGAGCTCCACAGACCATATTTTGAGAGATGATATTTCCCTATGGACACCTTTCCTCTGGCAGCCCTTTTGAATGGCAGCTATGTTCTCTCCGATGCTGCACTGCCTGCAGTCTACCCAGCTTTCATCCCAGTGAGAACATTCCAGAGAGCAACTAAGGATCAACTCCAGGTGTTTCTCCAGTCACCTCTTGGGCTGACTACATGTCACCAGCAACCAGTACCTCACCTGCTGCCCAACTACAGTGACAGCTTCCAGATTTGTGACTCAGCTAGCTCTCCACCATGTTATTCTATGTAGACACCACCTGCCTTTTACAAAGCCTTGGACACCCATAAGCCTATAA
Source organism: Orcinus orca (assembly GCF_937001465.1). Taxonomy (NCBI): domain Eukaryota; kingdom Metazoa; phylum Chordata; class Mammalia; order Artiodactyla; family Delphinidae; genus Orcinus; species Orcinus orca. The sequence continues at coordinate 38,511,790 of NC_064577.1, read as the reverse complement.
AAATAAAAGAAAAGAAGGAGTAGGGCTCCAGGACTTCTCCAAGTACAGGTGGTGCCTCCTCACCATACCTGCATATGGACGCATGTTGGTTAGTGTTGGCTTGCAGGGAGAGCCAGTCTTCGGGACTGTCCCCTGTGCACTGACGGGTATCCTCTTTCTCCCTTTCAGAACTGCTGAGCCCAAATCTTCTTTCAATCATCAACTGTGTGAAAAAGATTGTGTCCGGAACAGGGGGGATGAAGAACTGGTGAGGAGGCCATGGTGGGACGAAGTTAGTGGGCGGAGCCTTAAGAAAGACATAGTGACAGAGAAAGGGACAGTAGGCCAGGACCTGACCTTTTCTACAGCCTAGAAAAATGTGGGATGTGGCAGGGCTTGGAACTCCGACTTAGAAGACCTGGGATCTGGCTCTTCCTCTGACACCGTATTAAACAAAACTCTTTTGGTTGCAGGAACAGAGCAACTTGAGCTAGCTGGGGGAGATTTATTCTGAGAGGACAAGGTGTCTTGCTGAGCCCACACGAGGGGTGCAGCTGGGCCTCAGGAAGAGGGTGGAAGCAGGGCTGGAAACTTTCCTTTGCAGGTTTCTGCTTCTCTTTGTGCATTGGCTTCACTACTCCCTCTGCAGACCAGCTTTCTCTGCTCTACAGTCCACCAGACAGACTATGTCCGCCCTGAATCTATGGGCTAATGTCCTAAGCGACCATAGAGACTAGCTAGGCTCAGTCCCAGTCCAAGTGCCTGGCAGGGAGGATCTGATGGGTTCAGCTTGGACCCTGTGTCCCAGCTCCATTCATTCAGCTACAGGCATGGAAGAAATTCAGCAACATAAACATGGCTGCCACGGGCCCTCTCTACATAATTGGCAGCAACATTTTCTATAAAAAGTGTTGCTGGGCTTCCCTGGTGGCTCATTGGTTAAGAATCCGCCTGCTAATGCAGGGGACACGGGTTCGAACCCTGGTCCGGGAAGATCCCACATGCCGTGGAGCAACAAAGCCCATGTGCCACAACTACTGAGCGCACACGCCTGGAGCCCGTGCTCCGCAACAAGCGAAGCCACCGCAATAAGAAGCCCGCGCACCGCAACAAAGAGTAGTCCCCGCTCACCGCAACTAGAGAAAGCTCGTGTGCAGCAACGAAGACCCAACGCAACCAAAAATAAATAAAATTGATTCTTAATAAAAAAAAAGAACCAATCTTCTTTCTCTCCACAGGGTAAAATAGAGGTTGCACTGTGCAGGCCGGCCACTGTCCTACTGGATGACAGGATGCCACCTGGCATGAGACAGGGAACAGGCCTGTGGTGGAGTCATTCCAGAACTCCTCTCCTCACTTGGGAATTCTTCATTTCTTCTTCCTCTTGCCTCCACCTCATGTTATTTTCTTCCTTTCCCATTTACAAATAAAACTGACCAGAGCCCCAGGAGTAAATGGTTTTCTAGGACTTACTCCTTGTTCCTATCCAGGCCCAGGCCCCTGGTTCCTGACTGTCATTTGCAAACCAAGAAGACCACGATGAAGAATTTTTCTATATTTTTGGAATTATTAAAGCATTCCTTGTGCAAAGAATGTGTTAATTTAGTCATGATTAATTCCAAGTGTATTTGAGTACCTAATAGAGTATGAGTGTGCTAGGTACTAGAAAAAGGATGATAAATCTGTAAATATTGTTCATGAGGTGTTCATAATCTATCTGGAGAAGATTATGGATCTTCTCCATACACAGATAATGGATACAATGAATAAATGGATACATACAATGAATGCAATGGATAGTGATATGGATAATAAATCTATAGTTATTGGTTTGAAACAGTATCAAGATCTAAGTAATTGCTCCAAAGTCAACAATTCTTGAAGTAAAAGAGCTCAGAAGTAGGTAATGGGTGGGGCTAAGGGTCTGATATATTGAGGTGGAGAAAGTCATGGTGGGGATGGAGAAATGTGCTGGGTGATTTGGGAGTACTTTAGGAAAATGGGCTGGAAACCAGCTTTTTAAGAATTTCGTACTAGACTGTTGATGGCTTTAATGTTATACCTTGATTTGCATATTTAAGACTCGTGCAAACACTCAAGTCGAAGGATTGCATCTTTGGTGGTCATTTCTCACACAGAGTCGGGAAATCTAAGTTTTTAAAGTTCAGTGGATAGTTAGCGCTAACTACTTAGTACTCTAGTCTCCTCTGGGAGTTTGAAGATGAAGCCAGCTGCTGTAAAGATGTCCGCACCATTCGATCCTGTAAACTCACACTTTGGACTCTACGCTAAAAATACACTTGAATAGAAACGCTAAACTTCAAAACTTCTGGGTGCGCGGGTTGCGGAAGGGGAACTAGAGGCAGAGGCAAGCCCGGAGTGGGAGGGGCGAGGGAGAAGTTCGAGCACCGCCCCCGTCCCACTCCCACCGAGCTGGCTCCGCCCCTCAGGCTCCCATTTTAAAAAAAGCGCGGGCGCGCGTGCGCAGGCGCAGTCCGCTTGCGCCGCGAGCCGCGCACGCGCGGTAACGGTAGAATGGTGGAGTTGGTACTTTTTGCGGTTCCCGTCGCGGGTGACAAAACCTTGCTGGTGTGGGAGCTGAGCTCTGGACCCACGGCCGAGGCCTTGCAAGTGAGCCGAGCCGGGGCGGAGGGAGGGGTGGAGGAAGCCGCCCCGCGGCCCAGTAACTGGGCGCCTCGGGGTACTGCTTCAGCACCTCATCTGCCTGTGGTCTCCGCTGAGAGGAATCTTAGTTCTAGAGCCGACCTGAGCAGTCAGCTCGCTCCCAGAGATTTTTGAGAGATAGTTCCCAACAGACGGCATTGCCTCCTAATGCTTCTCGAAGCTTAGGATTTCAGAGGGAAACTTGTTCATAAAATGAGAAGTGTTTGGAGTTGCCGGCTCACCACAGTTGCCTGTGGCGAAGGGCTGGGGGAATATAAGGGAATGGGCGGTTTGTTTTCCTGGGCGTGAAATTTCCTGCACTTACTTAGCATGGGACCACCCTACAGCATTCTGTGTTCAGTCTTCTCCCAGTTTGGCCTTCTGTATTCGGTCCGAGTCTTCCCAAACGCAGCAGTGGCCGGTCCTGGCATCATCAAGTTTTATTAAGCAAGGGATGCCCACAGAGCCCAAAAGGCATGCGACCAGAAGCAGCTTTTCCAGACATCTCCAGTGAAGGTGGGTCCAAATGTGGAATTCCTCGCTCTACTGGGATGAAGTGCTGAATTTAAAACTAATAGGCCATCGGGAATTCCCTGGCGGTCCAGTGTTAGGACTCTGCACTTTCACTGCTGAGGGCCCGGGTTCAATCGCTGGTCGGCGAGCTAAGATCCCAGCGCGGGGGGGGGGGGGGGGGGGGCGGGGGCGGGGGGGGAATGGCCAGCGTTTGTACAGCACTGTGGTGTACAGAATGCTCTCAGATTCACTGCTCCACTGATCCCCCAGTTCCCCAGATCTTTCTTTCTTTTTTTTAGATGAAGAAACTCGAACTCAGGATGGTTAAGTGACTTACTTAAGGTTCATGACAGTAAAGGTGGAAACTAGAGGCCAAACCCAAACTTAACTGATGTTAAACCACATGTCATTTTATGCTGCCCCTTAATTTAAGAAATCTTCACAAGCGTCTTCCTTATATATACTTTCATGTGAATTTCAAATGTGTGAGGTTGACAAACTTTTTCATGAATTAATTAATTAATTAATTTATTTATTTATTTTTGGCTGCGTTGGGTCTTGTTGCTGTGCTCTGGCTTTCTCTAGTTGCGGCGAGCGGGATTCCTCTTCCCCGTGGTGTGTGGGCTTCTTATCGCGATGGTTTCTGTTGTTGCGGAGCACGGGTTCTAGGCACGCAGGCTTTAGTAGTTGTGGCTTACGGGCTTAGTTGCTCTGCGGCATGTGGGATCTTCCCGCACGAGGGATCGAACCCGTGTCCCCTGCATTGGCAGGCGGACTCTTAACCACTGTGCCACCAGGGAAGTCCGGAGCTTGAGGAACTTTTGTCAGATGTAACATAAAGGAGGCTTCATCACCACTCTCAAACTGCCTATTCAGAACTCCCTTCACATTCCAGAAAATGGTTAAAATATTCTCTCATGCATTGTAGAAACCTTATTCCATATTAACATGCCATCCATTCTTACTTGCCCAGAATTAACATTTCATTATGTGCCTCCATTCAGCCACCATTCCTTTTTCAAGGACCTTTTCAATTCCTCTGAATAAGTGAGTGAGGCTTAGATTTCCAGACCTTTCCCTTTATAATTGTGTGTCTTCTCTGATTGGCTTCTCGCTCTGGCTACTTCCTACTGACCTTGCTGCCTATTCTCACCCATATTTCTTTACTCACTGAGTTCACCTTTATTGAATCTGAGAACTCTCCTCAGATGTGACTCCAGGTACACTACCTCCCACTTCTGTACCCTGTTTAACACCCTCTTCAATCCTGGCTCTACTCCCTGGGATTGAAATGATTTTGTGCCAGGCATTCTTTTGTTTGTAGACCCTGCGACCATTTCACATAACCACTCAGATATTACAGATGGTCCTGGAAAGATTATGAAACAGTTACTTGGTGTCAGTTGTGAGTAATGAGTTCTTTTCTTATATTGGACATTAAGACCATTCCATAAGCTTAGGTTCTGAGATTTTCACAGCATAAAGCTCGGCACTGATAGAATGTTCTACAAGTCACTATACAGTTGAGAGGAAAGGGCATTCGTATTAGATTTCCTTATTTAATGCAGAGCCTTAGTTTACTGCTCACACGCCCGAAATTGTTACCCACTTTAATTATGCGTTCTTTTAAAATTTTATTTATTTATTTATTTGGTTGCACCGGGTCTTAGTTGCAGCAGGCAGGCTCCTTAGTTGTGGCTCGCAGGCTCCTTAACTGTGGTGTGTGAACTCTTAGTTGCAGCATGCATGTGAGAGACATAGTTCACTGACCAGGGATCGAACCAAGGCCCCCTGCATTGGGAGCATGGAGTCTTAACCACTACACTAGCAGGGAAGTTCCAATTATGTGTTCTTTTATTCATTGGCAGGTATACATACTTCTTATCTTTTTTCCCCTGTATTTTTTATAAATACAGAAAAGATAATAACATCTTAAAATGAAGGAAAGGCCTAATGTATCTGAGTTTTTCTCAGTAGCACAAAGGGATATGTTTGCCAGCAAGAACTGTGGCAAGGTTATCCCAGATGTCAACTGTCTCTACTACCCAGGGGCTCAGAGCCCTTCTGAAGCTTCCTAATTGTCCAGGACAGCTCCATTATGACTCACCGTACAGGGCCTAGCCTCCCATGCGACACTCAACATTTAAAAATTAGTCTTCATTTCTCCTTCCCAGCAGGCAGCTTCAGTTGGAGAAAATAATTTCATTTCCTTATGTACTCATTCATTCACTTAGTCAACAGACCATCACTCCCCTATTATATGCCAAGACCTATGCTTGTTTGTGGTAACAAGGAAAGAATAATATATGGTTCCTTCAAGCACTTAAGGAGCTCGTAAACTAGTGACGGGGAAGATGCACAAACAAATCAAAGAATTAACAATGCTTTGACTTTCTTTGTATTACTTGAATTTTTATGACTGTATTTATATACTACACGCTGTTCAAAATGGAAATAGACATTTAAGAAAGAACTACTGATGTAAAAACTCCACAGTAATATGTAAGTTATTGAGAGAGTTAAGACTGGAAATATTTGCACTCTCAAAGAAGCTTGTTAATGCAGATGAACCTCTAATTCTTTTGGTTGCTTTATTTACATTTATAGACGTATATGTCTTCCCTCTTCTAACAGGGGTTAGTAACTTGGGGAGGGGGTGCTACAGATTAAGGTCCTAATTCAGTGGCAGGTCCATCTTATCTCCTCTTCAGCTCGTATTCTCAAGCAGGAGCTACAGGATGAGACGACTAAAACAGTTCACTTCCTTTGCTTACCCCCAGCCCCATAATAGGCTTCTGCTGGGCTTCCTTGGTTGCTTTCATCATCACTTTCACCACCAGAGGTCAGGGAACCTTCCGGTTAATCAGGGGCCCTGGAAATGATGCAGAAAAGTACTGACCTAAAAATAATAAATAACATTTATTTAGGGCTCACTGTGAACTCATTGCTTAAAATGTGCTACTTAATCTTCACAGCCCCTCTATGAAATTGGTATTGATAAATCTCAGGTATATCCAAAATAAGCCTCTATGTAGGGTTGTGATATTTTTAGGTCTTTTATGTCTTTAGGTTCGTCTCGGCACCAGACATAAGGCGGTTCAACATAATACGCCTGCCCTAAACAGCTCCAGATGCCAAGAATTGGCAAATTACTACTTTGGTTTCAATGGGTGGTCAAAAAGGATCATCAAGGTAAACTCTGTAGACTTTCTTTGACTAACCAGACTCCTTCCAACATTGAACTCCTAGACTTTAGAGAGAAGAATAGAACAGGGCTATGGGGAGGAGATGTGAGAGGCTTCCACATGGAAGTATCTGAGCATTGGCCTGCCACCTAGAATTAGTGATAATCTCAATGACTTGGATGGTGGTGTCCATAATTTTCTCCAGTATTTGTATGGTATATAATAAAAAATAGTTGACCATATCTAATCATTCATTTGCAAGTCTCACTTGATTTTGAAGCTATAGCATACCTAAACTATTACCTGGGGTTGCTGGAGTTTAGTTTTTATTTCTAACAACAGAATATTTTGAAGTCTAGCCTTTAATTCAAAATCCTAACAGCTTCAGGATCTTTCTAACCTTGAAGAAAGGGAAAAGGAAGATATTGGGACACCACTTCAGAAGCAAAGCCTCAAGTTCTTCTGTGCTTTAGAGGTGGTGTTGCCCTCCCACGAGTGCAGGAGTCCTGGAGTTGGCATGGCTGAGGAACCTTTGGATAACTTGGAGGAAGGTCTGTTTTCCAGTATGTGTGTGTATGGGGAGGTGAGGGAGTGGGATTTCTCTTTTTTCCTTTCTTTCTGAAACTCAACTTTTCAGATACATCATCACCTTTTCTAAGCAACTAAAGCCCTGGGCAGAATTTTTCTGCCTGACAATATAGGTTTTTATCTTAGGCAATACCTGACAGCACCTTAACTTTAGAATCTTAGAACTGACTGCCTGCCAAGAAGCTTAGGAGGAGGGAAAATTAGTTAGTTTTTGTGTTTTTTTTGGTTAATAATTTGTTATGTGCTAAAATAGTCCTTCAAATACAGATGTCTTCTGGCCTCCAGTTATCCCAACAAAATCATTGTCTAAAGATTGAAATAAACTCTTGCGTAAATGTTCAGTCCTTTGCCTCCTATAGAAGGGCCTGCGCGGAAAACGTAAATATAGATCCCTAGAAAGGGGATTCCGATTGGTGCTGAGTTTTTTCCTAGAGTCCATGGCACTTGGGCTTAGGGTTTTAAGTCAGAGACAGGGCTGTTAGTGAATGGAGTGGAGGAGGCTCCACCCTCCACCTGAGTGGGTGATGGTTGAGGAGAGGCCAGATCATCTGCACTACCACCAAATCTATCTCACTGTATGAATCCAGCCCTTCACGCACAGGAGAGCAGCGTCTGTAGCAGTGTAGCCTCAGCTTGTCCACTTGAAATCTGTGCGTCATATGCGATTTGTGCCACGTTCTTGGTTTGCATTTCCCATCGAGTATTTTAGGAACTTCCAGAATAGATCTGAGCAGTAAAAATGTGCCAAGCCAGGGTATACCTACAGCAGAGTCATTCAACCGCACCCCAGTGTTGTGCCTGCCCTTGATCACTAAGGTAATGATCTAAGAATCACAGATGCATTTTTAGTTTTAAACACATTACCTAGAAATCAGTTATTCAGCATTTTAAATTCATCTGTTTTGGTTGGATTTAGGGTCATTATCATTCCTTATGAAAAGGAAGGTAACCCAGAAGCTTACTATTCAGAAGGCTATGACAGATGCATTCCAGAAACTGCTGATTGTGGTTTTAGGTAAGACCTTTTTGACTGTTCTTGAAGTACTTCTGTTTCAGTGAGCAAATAAACTTAATTGAAAAGTTAGTTGGATGAAAATAATGGTTATCTAAAACATTACCTATTCTTTCATTCACCAGATGCTTTCACAGCAGCAGTCTTAAATTTGTTCTTTGTGGCATTTATGAGAAAAACGACAGGAAATATTTTTGTCCCCAGTGTTTAGATGTAGAATGACTTGCCTCAGTTCATACAGAAAGTGTTTGGTCCAGTTCTTCCTCAATTGCTTGCTTATCGTACAGAATAGTGTAGTGAGTATAAGCCTTGGACACCTGTGTTTGAGTCCTAACTTTGTCTCTTAGATTTATTTGTTGTTGTTGTTGCAATTTTAGGTTTTTCTAGCCAGAGACATTTGAAGGTATTTAATATCTCTAAGGTGCAATTTCTTTATCTGCAAATAGGGTTAGTAATTCAGCTTACCACCTAATGGGGGATATTGTAAGAGTAAATGAGATGATGAATGTAAAAAGCTTAGAACTATGCCTGAAACATAGTAAGCAGACAAAATATATGGACTATTATGATTATCGTTGTTTTCTTGTTGAAAAGTTTATTAGATTATGTTTTTGGAATCAGTTTAATTTCAGTTTTCATTTCTGATATATTGGGTGAATATGATTCTTATATAATAATCGGCTACGTTTTTGTGAGCCTTGAAAGTAGTCATGGTATTGAATAGCGTTGATTGTGTTCCCTATCGAGTTATACAACGGTGAGAATGTCGCAGGCTATGCCCGAAGGAAACTTTATGATTAGTAGATTCCCGGAACAGAATTGCTCCCCTGCTTCACAGCGCTGCAGGCTTAGAGACTGAGAAATCCTAGCTAAGTTTCAGAGACCTTATTTGCTTGTAAGAGTTGACCTGGATTGGTCTTGGCCTTTCCGCCTGGGCAGTCCTTCCAGTGAAGTTTGACTTCCCTGGTCATCAGGCTGAATCTCCACCAGCTGTCAACTCTGGGTAACAACCTTTAAGAACCAAACTAAATGTCTGGGTTGTTTGTCCTTAATATGCCAAGGTACTCCTTATATGTACTCAAAACTCCTTAGACCAAAAAGCCTGGTGGCTCTAGCTTGCCTTGAGGAAAGCTGTATTGTCCAAAGGGTACATGGGGCAGTTTCCGCCAGTAGAGTGTTCAAATGCTCTCTGTCTCTGTCTCCAAAGCTTTGTTCATTGTATCTGGTAGAATTTTGGTCCCAAGGAGTAGGCACTTGCCTTGCTTCTAACATGAAGTATCTATTATAGTCCAGTGGTATCTACCCCAGGTTTGAACTCACTTTGACGCCCACCTAATGCCTTCCTATTTCATTGTATTGTGATTAAACATTTTTGTTTCCACAGCTTTTAATTCCTATGTCATTATTCCTTAGTTCTTATTTGTAAGATCATAAAGGTTTTTGAACCAAAGTTGATACTTGTTATATATTTTTTCACAAGTAATTATGATAAAAACGGAAGTGTCAGATGAGGGAACTTCTAGGAAAATGCTCTTATTTTCTGCTTTTGGAAGTCAAAAGAATGTCTAATTATTGGGTGCTACCATTGTATTCAGGAAGTTTTAGAACAAGAAACCTTGTGAATTGATCCTTGTTAGCTTTATTTCAGAAAGTGGTAAAGTAGCTGTGGCATATAGACCCTGTGAAGAGGCCACAGATGCTAGAACCGAAGAGGAACTACAGGATTTCATTCAAGTATGTGGAGATAAAAACTCAAGGGGTACACAGCCAGTGTTGCCGTAATTCAAAGCACCCAGCAGGATTTGGAAGACTTTGGCATGTCTACTCAGCTCTGTCATCCTCAGGAAAAGGTGAAACTCTGAAACTGCTTTTGAGGCAGGGAATTTCTAGGACTTTTCCAAGTCCCGAGCCTTGTCTCTGGCCCCTTATTTGAAGTTTGGAGAGCAGGATTGAGGGCCATCAGTGTATGTCTATAGTTGTGGACACAGGAGAAGACACAGGCCTTTTAGAACTCCCCTCAAATAGAATTGCAGGGATATGGGAACAAAGTAACTATGGCCTTAAGTGTGATTATGCTACAGTGTTTAAAAACTATTCATGCCTTTCAAGTAAGGTATATTACCCAGCTCTCAGCATCTCATATATATCTTGTGTTAAATATTTTGCCGAAGAACCTTTCTGTAAACCAATTATATGGATGCCTCGAATTAGGGATTAAGTTGTCAACGTAATTTCTAAAAGAAAACATTAATGTACTGCGTATAGGATTTTCATTAAAAAGGAGCAAAAAATGTGTTTCATGTCATTGAGAGCTGAATTTGGGGCTAGATTTCTGATGATTTAACTCACCCCAATGTTGCAAAGTTTGTTCTGAAGGGAAGAAAGTAGAGAAAGAAAAGGTGGTTATGTTCTGAAAAATGTAAAAATATTGAAAGTTTTTCCTGTACAATATAATTATTTTAATTCGATTTAAATCAGTCAAGGAAACTTCAGACGTATCCATGTTTGGGCTTTAAGAAGTCTAGCTTCCTGTGAAATGTGAGAGGAAAGGATTCCGTATTGATACTAAAGATTTCGGAAACCTGATTATAACAACAGATCCATTCCTAAATGAGGCCGATCTTGGAATCAGTTCCATTTAGAAACCATTATGGCTAGGCACTGGAAATAAGATTAGGCACTGGAAATAAGATGAAGCTCCTTCTCTCTTGGAGTTTAGGTGTTAAAGGTGTACCAGACAATTAAAAAGGACTAAAATCAAATAGATTATGAAAAGGACTGTGAAGAAAGTAAATAGGGTGCTAGTTACAGTAGTTCAAGAAAGTTACTTAACATACTGACTTTAACATTCGAAGTGTCTTCTCCATGTGTGCACACAGGGTAGACGTCTGAAAAGTGACACTATAGTTTTTTCTAGATTAATGGCTCTGTTGAGACAAGGTGGGATGTGGGAAGTTTCCCCATGCTAATGTAAAGGGCCATTCACTTGGTTTTAGACTCTCTTTCCCAGAATGAATTGCTCACCTGCCCCAAACCCCTCCTACAGAAGTTCTGGAGTCATCACTGATTCAGTGGTAACCCCTAATAACAGAGTGGTGAATGAATAATGAGACGTGAATACTGAGAGTTTGGACGAAATGGCAACATTGTAGAATAATTGTAAGGAGTGTTCGCCTCCCGACACCCGAACTGGTGCTCATTTTGAAAATCAGCTACTTTTGTTCTCAGCCGTGTGGCCAAAGGGAGGAAGAATGTGTCTCAGACTTCAGCTCTGATGAGGAAGAGTTCAGATTGCCAGAACTGGCTTAGCACTTTTGAATTTCCCAGAATGCCACGTCCTGTGGTTTCCTCGGGAAGCTCTGCATCCTTTCCAATCCCCCTCGGCCCCTGGGCTGCTGGAGTTTGGGGCCACTCGGGTCTGCAGCCCAAATCCCGCCTCAGTGTTTGGGGCCAGGGAGGGCAGGGAGGGGTTGGGAAGAGGGCCCGGCAGGAGGTAAGTGTCGCCTTTGCAAGGGGAAGGATGGCTTGCGCCCTGGGGACTCTGGGAAAAGGCCCACTCTGGTGGCGCGGATTGGATCTCCGCACGAGCCTAATAAAGGTGGCGTAACTGCAGGTGTCGTAAATAACGGGTGGGCCGTTAGGCGGGGGAGGGACGCGCGGTTGTTAACGGTGAGCCCTCGCGTCGCGGCGCTGGCATAACTGTTCGGTTCGGCTCTGAAGGAGGTTGTGGCTCCGGCTCCTCCCTGGCCTGGGCCGCTGCGTCTTGAGCCGCCGCATGTCATGTCGTGGCTGCGCCTCTGTGTCACGGCTGCGCCCCACGGCTCCTCCTCACATGGCAACGACTGTGGCTTCTAATCTAGGCAGTTCAGCCTCCGGAGTGGGCCCTGGGCCCCGTCCAGGTGACCCCCAACCCCCCGCGGCTGACAGAGGCTTGGGCAGAATGATGGTGGTATAACAGGTGGAAATACAGCAGTTGGGAAGCAGAGTCAGTTTGAGGGAGATGAGTTCAGTCTTAGGCATCTTTTATTGGTGAGCATAAAGCAACCAGAAGGCTCTGTTTGAGTGGAAATGTCCCTCAGGCAGATGGGCAGACAGGTATCCGTTTTGACTTATTTCTGACTCCCGTGAAAAATGTGCATATAAACTGAATAGTTCCATTGTTGCTGAGGGAAGAGGACAAAGCTAAAGCGAAAGATTCAGTCATCCACTGAGTTAGTGGTTCAAACCGAACCTCAGGCATTTAACAGCTTCTTTTAAACATGTCTAATTCATGGATACATTCTCACTGTTTAAAAAAAGAAATGTGACAGAAGTATATAGGATAAAAAGTGAAAATTGCACCCCACCTTCCCTACCACCAATAAGGTAACTCCTGTTACTGTTTTGATGTGTGTCCTTCCTTCCGATCTCTTTCCTTTGCATTTTGTTCCGCTAATGAGGTAATAACTTTACTCCTTGTTCAGTGACTTGTGCTTTTCCCTAGGCAATATGTTTAAGAGATATTTTCGTATTAGTCCCTCTAATGTCTAATTGCCTTGCCTGTATCCTTCTAACACCTGGAGAGGTTCTGAGGGCACTGAACCAAAGCTTTGGTGTTGCCTGCCATAGGATTTCTTAATATTTATTTGCTGATATTGATAAATGTTTGCCATTTTTCTCATTGATTTGTAGGAGTCATTTTAGACACATAAGTGATTTTGGAAAAAAAGTAATTGGCATTATGTATCCAAGAATTTGGACAGATAGGAAGTCAGGTTCTGAGGGGATGCCTCATTGTTTGTGCCAGTGGCCTCACAGTATGTTTTTATTAATTGTGCACACTGGGAAGCTGGGAAGCTGTGGGAATTAAAAAGCTGGTCTTTTCTGCATTTGAATATTCCCTACATGGTGGCCATGATTCTTTTCCTTATTCTCTACATTCTTTTCCTACCTATTCGAGCATATGAACTGTGTTTCTTCACAGAAATTTCCAAGGAAACTCTATTTCTTACCTTGATGAAAGTATATGGAAGGCATACCGCTGGGCTGAGAAGCTGTGAGTATACTGTCCCCAAATACGAATACAAAAAGCTAACTGCATTGTAAGATCCTTCTTGGTCCAGAATTTTGAGGTCAATACCTGTGAGCAAAGGTACTTCCCCTTCCATATCCCAAAGCAACCTAATGATTGAAATTCTATGTTTATTTAAAAAATTAAATTTGGCAGGACCTCTTGAAAATCAGTAAGAGACAACTTAAACTTATTTTCCATTATACAAGTAATACATGATTATATTCTCAATATATAACAATGAAATAACAGGGATAGTGAAAACCCTTCTTGTGCCCTAGTCCCACAGCCACTACTTTGAGTTTAGTATTAATCCTTCCAGACTCTTTGCATACGTTTGAGTACATACATATTTACAGATAGCAAAATAGGTTTGTGTGTTTTCCTTATCTTTTTTTACATAAGTAACATCCTGCAACTTGATTCCTTCATTTCCTGATATGTCTTATATTTCTTTCCTTCCCAGTACATAGAGGGTTACCCCATTCCTTTAAACTCCTGCATAGTATTCCGTAGTATGAATGTATCACAGTCCACTAATGCCCCTATTGAAGTATGTTTAGATTATGACCAGTTTTCTTGTTACTTGCATTGCTGCAATGAATATCCTTGTACGTGCATTTTTGTGAGCCTGGTCATTTATTTCTATAGAATAGTTATCTAGAAATGGGATTGTTGGGGTGAAGACTATTTAGATATAAAATTTTAATTGCCCTCAAAAAAGTTGTGCCAGCTTATACTCCAGTCATCATGCTGTGATGACATTCATTTCCCCACACCCTTCCACCACTGATATTCTCCCTTTTTTTTTTTTTGCTAATCTGATGGGTGAATAAAAGGGGTCCCATCTGAATTTGAATTTTTCTTATTACTTGTAAACTTAAATATCTTTATATGTTTACTGAACATTTATATTTTATCTCTGAATTGTCTGTCCTTTGCCCATTTTTCTGTTACTATATTTTTTATTGATTTGTAGAAAAAGTCAGTTTAGATATATAAGTGATTTTGGAAAAAAACATTCACAGTAAGTTTTCATGACAGTCTATGGTCATATCCTTAGTTCAACTTGAATAGACAAGTCATAAATGACTTCTGGATTAATAATAAAAGACATAACAGTCAATCTAAAAATAGGTATTATGACCACCTTAAAGAGATGCCCCCTTAGTCTGATATCTTATTGGTATGGAAAAAAATGCTAGAACCAGGTAATTTTTTTAATTTACATATTTCCTAAATACTATATGTAGTTTATATTTTCTGTGATAGTATCTAACTTGGAGATTTTATTTCCCAATCTTGTAAGAAAAATGAAAGTCATTTGGCACAAGAAATAGATAACTTAATTTCCTCTGGGAGTGGAGGGGGGTGGTAGACTGAGGAACAGAGGTAAGAGAAAAAGTTTGAATTGTGTGCTACATATTTTTGGAATTTTGAGATGTGAATATATATTACATATTTTTTAAAAATAAATTGAAATTAAAAAATTAATTTTTGAAAAGCATGTGTTTGGGGGGCGGTACACTATAACATGAGTCTGGTAAGGTTTGAAGATTTCTAAGTCAGCTTGAGGTTTATACCTTATAAGCAGAGGTTCCTAACTTGAGGTCAGTGGTTCCCCAAAGCAGAATTTCTTAACCTCCCTCCTGCTTCCCCGTGTATAACTCTTTGGCAAGCTGCAGAAGCTTATGTCCTTGGGATAATGTTTTAAAATGTATAGTAAGTCAAAATATATAGAAAAACAAAGGAAACCAACTATATTGAAATAGTTTTCAGAATATTTTTAAAATTAGTGAAATAGTAATAAATATGCTTCTCCTAACACATTAAATAAGAAGATATAGTGGTAGGTCTAATAAATATTATAACTCCAGGGTAGTGATGAGAATAAATGATATTTCGAGGCATCTGCAGCATATACGTGATATGGAGTGACCTGTGATTTCTATTGGGGACCAAATTAACTATACTGCTGATCTACTGTGGTTTGTTGCCTACATTCATAATGGAAGGAAGTGCTGGTTTTAGTTAGAGATTTGTGAAAACTGAGGTATAATTTTATTTCCCATCCAAGTTTGGCACTCTGGATTCAGTCCTCTCTATTCACAGACCTCTTCCCTAAAAGGAAGATCCACAAGTCGAAATTGCGTGCACACTTTTGCGTGTGTTCAAGAAGGTACAGATTTTTAGGGAAAAGAACCATTGCTTTTATGAAATTCTCAAAGGATTCTTGTCTCAAAAGATTGAGTCACAAATGTAGGGGAGAAAAAAGACATTTCTTTTCCTATACTTATCCTCCTGAGTGACAATAAATGGATAATTTATTTTAAATAAAAGTATCTGATAGTTGATAATTTGTCACTTTATGAATTCATTCAATAAATATTTTTCGAGTATGTACTATATGCCACGAACTGTTTTACATGCTAGGGTTTCAGGCCCAAGAATGAAACAGCCCAAGTATCCCAGTTCTCAGGGGGTTTACAAATAAATAGAAATAAGTATATAAATGTAATAAATAGATAGATATAATTTCAAGCATTGCTAAGTACTTTGGAGAGAAAGAAAGCAGGGGAAGGAGAGTAAATCAGTTCCAGAAAGGCCTATTGTTTGCATTATATATATAGTTAAATCAATCAAACCAACCAACCCTGAGCCCTCTCAATTTCCTAGAAGTTTCAGAGGTGGAGAGAAGGGTAATTGTCAGTATTACAGAATCAAGAATGAATGTGAAGTTCAGAAGATTGCCTTAGACCTGAACCCTGGTCTTTCTTAAATGTTACTTCATGCCTAGTTTTGATATTTTCATGGTGTGAGAAAGTTTTAGATCTGGCTTTAACTCTGATTCCCCATAGTTTTAAAATTTCTTCTGCAGTCAAAATGAATATTTGAAGTTCTACAGATTAATGTATTTTATTTCAGTTATTGCTTATTGGAAGCTCCTTTTTGGGTAGTTTTCTGGTGACTGACTCGTTCTCAGTCTAAACTTTACTTCTAGGCTGAATTTAGCGTTGTTATTTTTAAAATTTCTACTCTCCTGTCATCCAAACAACTTCACAGAAAGAAGCCCCATTAATTTGAAATACACACTGTTTGGTTACCCGCTGTTCGACCATGATATTCAAACTCTAAGCAGTCTGAGATGGGCATCAGCCAATCAGAGAAGACAGTGTCATAAAGAGTTGAGGATCGGCCCCATCTCTTTGCTGTACTTACTGAATCCTTGTCAACTTTCAAAGTTATAATAAGTATATATGAGTTCCACTTTTGTGTAGCTTTTTTTCATATACCATCATCTCCTGTGACGTTTGTATATCATTTATGATATATATATGTATATCATTTATGATATATACGATATATATAACAAAACATACAGTTTTGTTACGTGATATGGGGAGGTAGAGTTTTTTCCTACCTTTGATGGTATGAAAAGTGTTACCGTACATGTCGTTGGACATATTGATTTGGTTTTCCTCTTTTTGGATCATTTCCATGGAAATATGAAACCACTACTTAGAGGTGAGAAAACAATCAATCTTAGCACCATCTGTTGACCATTCCCCCTAACATGTATTCTGACAATCACTGCGATTCCTCCTAAAATGGTGAATTTCAAATTGAGGTCAGGGTCTTTGAATCATGCTCAGGGCTCCAAGAGTTCTTTGTGGGAATTGAAATCTTTTGTGTTTTTGTTTTAGTGATCTTTTAAAAATGTGTGTGACTATATTCTGTATAATATGAGCCACCTTAATAACTGAGTTGCAGAGTTTCCAGGTAGTAATATTTTAATTCTCATAAGCTATGAGTAAAGAATTAACTTATGAGCTGGAATTAAGCTATGAGATGGAATTAATATAAATATGTGACCAAGAGACACTGTGAGTGAAAAGCAGAACGTTTTAAATGCAGAATTCAGTGGAAATAGTTTCACAAGGCAACATAGCCTGTGCTCAGATCCCCAAGGCTCCTGAAGGATGTACCACTGTTAATATTACCTGCAAGGAAGGGGATTCTTCCAGGCAAGAGAAACCTACCTTTGACATCTTATAGAGTTTCTTCTATACTGGCTCTCTCTACCACTCCTTCACTCCACTCTTGGGATACAGGCTATGTGCCTTCCTGCTTATCAGATATAAGAAACTGGTGCAAAACACCACCCCCTCCTCCCCACAGCATGTTCCTAGTCTTTAGTGTGAGACCAGCGGAAGCAAAGGGCTTAACATTCCTCGGGCAGACCCAGGGGTCAGGCCTGACAGTGAATCGTTCCTGCTCCCTTCATTCTGCATTCTGGAGCAGTCATTGGCCGGATCTCTCAGTTTCCTGATTTATTCTTTAACTTTCATTTCTGCTGCTCATATACTGAGTTTTTTTTTTTTATTATTGCTAACACTTTTCATTCGTATATATACATTTTTTTTTTTTTCCGGTATGCGGGCCTCTCACTGTTGTGACCTCTCCCGTTGCGGAGCACAGGCTCCGAACGCGCAGGCACAGCGGCCATGGCTCATGGGCCCAGCCGCTCCGCGGCATGTGGGATCTTCCCAGACCGGGGCACGAACCCGTGTCCGCTGCATCGGCAGGCGGACTCTCAACCACTGCGCCACCAGGGAAGCCCATTCGTATATTCTTGAGTTGATTAATGGATGCACTATCTGCTTACATCTGTCTGAGGGTAATAATTGTGCTGTCCTACGGTCCTCTTGTGCTTTGTTAACTCTGATTCATTGGCTATAAGCTCTTTTGTTTGTTTTTGTTTTCTGTCCTTAATGGAGTTGGCTTTGTCACATTGTTTGGTCATTCCTGAGTGTAATTCATCTTTGTAGTTGAGATTCTACTGCGTTTGTTTCCCGGCTTTAGGGGAGAAGTGAAATGAGCTGTTGGGGCTTATTACTCCCAATGGGTTCCCCTGAGAATAAGGCCGAGGTGGAAGGTGCCTTCTAGTGGCTAGTCAGGGAGTGCATACCTTTCTTCCAGGGTTCTGGGACCTTGCCCCCTTGCTAACACCAATTGCTCTTGCCTAGAGGAAGACACTTTTGCTGCCTGGATCAAGGAGGGAAGATGTGGGGTTGATGTGTGCTGTAGGCTGCTCCTACCACACTATTCCAACGGATCACCCTGTAGGTAGCTCCGGGACGTTTCTGGTAGGGGAGCATTTGTGGAGCTGCTCCCACACATTGAGCTAAGGTTGTGAATTTTAAGTTATATCTTTTGTATCATTCTTAGGGATTTTGTTGGAAGTTGAAGGGGTGGAGACTTGACATGTTTCAATCTGCCAACTTGAAATAGCACAACTTCTTAGGAAACAATTTTGTATCCCTATTACATCCGAGAGAAACTCAGTCAAATATGTATCAGGATACAAATACAAGAATGTTCAAAGCAGTATTGCTCTTAATAAATAAAAACTAGAAAAATCTCAGTCTACACCAACAGTTGAATGAATAATGTCTGGTATAATCATACTTAGAAGTCATATACTTCATCAGACACATAATGCAAGCCACATAAGTAATCTTAAATTTTCTGGTAGCCACTTAAAAATAAAAGTAAAATGAAACAGATGAAATAAATGTTAATATCTTTTACTTAACCCTTATATCCAAAATACTATGATTTTAACATGTAATCATTATATGCATTATTAATAAGATATTCTATGTTTTTTTCATACTAAGTATTTTAAAATATCCAGAGTATTATCATATCTACATGTAATCAATATGAAAATTAATGAGAGAATCTACATTTTTTTCCCATACTAACTCTTTGAAATCACAATTTGGTTGCTAAATTTTATTACAAATACTTGATCGGTATTTAGATTTCATAAAATTTACACTCGAAAAAGTAGTATCACATATGCAAATTGTTGCTAACATAAACATTTTCCAATAATTACATTGAGTATCAGTTTTTTTAATTTTGAAATAATTGAAAGTAATTAAATTAAAAATTCAACTCCTTAGTCACATTAGCCACTTTCAAATACTCAGAAGCCTCATGTAGTTGGACATGCAACACTACATACTACAGGCAAAAATAAAATAATTTTACAAAATAATGTTGAATGAAAGAAGCAATGTGGAAAATAATACATATAATATGATTCCACTTATATAAAGTTCAAGAACAAGCAAGACGAAACTGTGTTGTTTATGGCTGATAGAGAAAAGGCAAAACTACATTTAAAAAGCAAGGAAATTATTCTTAAAGTCAGGATAGTGGTTCCCTCCAGGAAGTCAGAGAGAGGGTTGTGATTGGAAAAGGGCACACGGGGGGCTTCTGGGATGCTGGCAGGATTCTTTCTTGACATGAATCGTGTTACGTGGGGATCTGTTTTGTAATTCTTAAACAGTTGAACAGTTGTTCAATTGAATTATTAACAGTTAGGTATATTTTATGCACATTTTAGTTTTCCAAACAATTTTAATGGGGGAAAAAATCAGATGGCTTCATTTGCCCTGATACAGTTCTGGGTGGGGCTTCCCAATAAGGTTTGGGGCAAGAGAGGAGGGAAGGGCAGCTCTGCAACGTTGCTGCCACCCAGAGCTGGGTTCTAACAGAGACTTCGTGATCTAGACAGTAGGCATTAACTATATGATTCGGTGGGAAGAGTGGGTGGGGTGTGTGTGTGTGTGTGTGTGTGTGTGCGTGTGCGTGCGTGTGTGTGCGCACATACGTGATGGAGAGAGATGGACACAAAGGAGGACGTGAAAACAGAGCAGAAATCACCATCCCTAAATTCAATAAGAATTAGGTTGTTTAGGAGGCACCATTACCCAGCTTTCCTCCACATATAGGACTTAGTCCTATGTAGTATATAGTTGTAGTTATTTTGCATTTTGATCCAGAAATAACCTTTTCATTTTTCAGAAATCTCAGTGAAAATTATTTGACTGAATTACATAAGGACTCATTTGAAGGCTTGCTATCCCTCCAATATTTGTAAGTTAATCATATTTATTTATGAGTTCTTATCTATAAAGTAATTAAGGGGTTCAAGTTAGGTAATCTCTTCAATTTCTTCTAGCAATAAAATTCTACAGCTCTGTAAGTCTGTGTAGGGCCCCAGCCCATCACTAGCCCTAAATATCTCCTATTCATTTTTAATTTTTTAATTATATAGGCAAGGTATAGATAGAAAAATACCCTTTAGTTGTAGAGGAAAAGTGGTAATGAGGTCTGAGCAATTATAGACTCCCATATGAACATTGTTATATAAGTGTTCATATACTTTCCATCTGTATTTATATTTTGTTTATGACCTATGGATCAAATCTGACCCACAGTCCGTTTTTATACAGCCCATAAGTTAAAAGTGATTTTGAAAGGGCTGTAAATGAGAAAAAAAAGAAACGAAGAAAAATAAGTGACACACACTGTATGTGGCCTGCAAAGCCTAAAATATTGACTTATCTGGCCTTTACAGCAAAGGTTGAAAAAGTTGGTTGAGTGAAATGAGAGGAATTAATGTTAACCTCAAATTGTAACCTACAGGACAAAAAAGTATAGAACACTTACATTAATATGAATGCCATTAACTCATAACTTTGATAATTTAATCTAAATTAAATTCACATTTAAATATTAAATATTTAAGCAGATGAATTATGTAAACAGTATTGTCCAGGGACTTCCCTGGTGGTCTAGTGGTTAAGACTTTGCCTTCCAATGCAGGGTGTGTGGGTTCGATCCCTGGTCTGGGAGCTAAGATCCCACATGCCTCATGGATAAAAAACCAAAACATAAAAAAAAAGAAGCAGTATTGTAACAAATTCAATAAAGACTTTAAAAACGGTGCACATAAAAAAAAAAATCTTAAAAAAAATCAGTATTGTCAAGAACACATTAAGTTACCAAAAGAACAAACTGTTGTTAAGGATTTCAATGCAGGAATTGTGATACCAATATTAAGAATGTTTAAGATGATGCTTAAGTGGTATATTTAGAAATGTTTACACTAAATCAGCATATCAGAAATGCCCCTAACAAAAATCTCTACAGCCTTTTTTTTTCTGGTTCTTTTGTTTGTTTGTTTTGGTTTTTGGGCCATGCCACAGGACTTGTGGGATCTTAGTTCCCTGACCAGGGATTGAACCCAGGTCCCCAGCAGTCGAAGCGCCGAGTCCTAACCCCTGGACAGCCAGGGAATTCCCTCTCCAGCTTCTTTATCAAAGAGGAACTGCTTGCCTAGTATTTCTTTTTATTTAGGGATAAGGAGATAACAGTGTTTTTCGCTATAAAAGCTCAGTTTTTGTCCTTTGTCCATGGCGTCCAAAGCTGTGTATGTCATTAATCCTTATTAAGCCAATTAATGATCCTCTTTAGCAAATAGGTTCTTCTTGCAAACATAAAAGGCTCAAGGGAAGTGGGTATAAAGAGACTCACATGACCCTAAAAATAGTTGTTTTAATTATCAAACCTTCCAAGCCTTAAGGGGCCAACACCTTTATATTAGTCCCTTCCATGCCTTCTGGGCTCCAAACCTTACCAACACAGTTTGGAGAGAAACCAATAAGATAAGTGCTCAGTGGACTAGGCCCTTCATTACTTCTACTATGAAATACTTTATAATCTGATTATTTCATGTTAGCATAAGTATTCTGATTCTTAAAAAAAATGCCAATCAATAAAAAAGCGAAAAAAGAGTATGCTAACAAGCACTATGCCTGGTGTTGTAAACACGCCGACGGGTAAGACAGGTTTCCTTTTAGCAGCTCATGATCTCACAGGGAAAATAAACATATAACTCAAACCATACTGACAAAGTGCTGTGGAGGCACCATGAAGTAATAAAATCACATTTCTTTTAAAACAGTCATTTCCTCCTTCTATCCACTCCCCAGCTATTTGTTGATTTTATAAATATTTGACTTTGCTTTATGTCCACACGTAGGCTTTAAACATGATAGATGATGCACATAAGCAGTATCTAGTCCATACTTTGAAGGAGTTTATACTCAGAGGAAATGGGTTGCAAAAATAGCTCTATTTAAAGAAATAAATGAATATGGGCAATGAGAGCTATAAGTTGGTATTGGAGCACAAAAGAGGGAAAAAAGACTTCAAATTGGATCAGGGAAGATGTTACCAGAGCAATGCTGTTTAAATGGGACCTCGAAGGGCCATTGGGTATCAATGACAGACATCCTGGGAAGAATAAGCTTGCAAAAGGCAAGTGGGAGAAAGGCAAAACACAGGGAAAATACTCTGAGTACCTGTAGAGTACAAGTGGGAAGAGTAGGAGATGAGAGCCAGATCATCTAGGGCTTTGGAGGCCAAGCCAAGGATAACACGCCAAGCTACCATGTTACCACAGCAGGGCTTTAGGACAAGCTTTAGTCTGCAACGGAACCAACCACTGGGAGGGCTTGTGAAAACACAAGCTCCACCCCCATAGTTACTGATTCCAGAGGTCCCCAGTAGGGCTGAGTATTTGTATCTTCAATAAGTTCACAAGTGATGCTGGTATTTCAGAAGCACTTCCGGAGATTTAATCTGGTGACTGCGTGGAGCATGGCTTAGAAAGGCAGAGGGTAGAGATGGAAACACCAGTCAGAAGACACTTATACCAATCCAGGTGAAACGAGAGACTAACCTGGGATCAATGGAAATAAGTCAGCTATAGTCAAGAGTAGGTATTTTCGAATAAAAGTCAATATGATAGAAAGTGTAATACTGAATTAAAGTTACATATTAATGAGAGGAGTAACATCCTTTCAAGTTGTGTGAAAGGGTCTTTTATTTCTTCTGGTAATGAATTGGCCTAGAAAAACAGAACTATACTGGGAAGTGTGTAAATATAAGAATATTCCTTTGAATATTAGAAATTATAATGATATATAGAGATAAAAACTTTGAGCTCATAATCTAGAATTTGGTAAGACCACAAAAGGTGGAATCTAATCAATGCTTCTGCTCTCAGGAAAGATTACCTCCAAAATCTATCAAGATCTATAGTTGTATATTTAATTTATGAAGATCCTGAAGGTGAAACTCTTAAGAGAGGTGAAGGCAGGGTTAGGGGCTCTGGAAGGTTCAAATAATAATTCCTAAGGTTTGGAGTTTAGACCAAAACTTCTTATTTATTATTATCATGCTAACCTCTACTAGTTATTCCTACTAATTAGATATCTAAAAGCTAATTGAGGCAATATTTTCCTTTTCCTTTTCCTAGAGATTTATCCTGCAATAAAATACAGTCTATCGAAAGACGTACATTTGAACCACTACCTTTTTTGCAGTTTATGTAAGTTACAAATATAATTTCATTATATTTGGAATTTTTATAAAGCTTAATTTTTTATAAAATTAATTTGTTACTCATTTTGAAATATGATTAAAATTCCTACTAAAATTTAGTAGCAAATCCTTTTAGTCTCTGGTAAAGATTAGTGTGAGAATTATTAAACGGATCAGAGTGAATCATTGTAGAGCAGTGGTTCTCAACCAGGGTGATTTTACACGCAGGTGACATTTGATAGTGTCTGGAGACATTTTTGCTTGTCAGTACTGTATATGCTCCTGGCATCTAGTGGACAGAGGCCACAGATACTACTAAACACCCAACAGTACAGGAGAGCCTCCCACAGCAAAGAATTATCCAGCCCAAAATGTCAATAATGCTGCCTTTCTAGAGAAATAAAGATCACTTAACACAAGTATTTAATGAGCATTTACTGTTTTGTATTTAATGCACCACATAAAATCATGAAAGTATAAATCATAATATCTTCCCCAGTGAGATTTCTTTAGTGTATGGAGGGAGTTAGTGATGTTATGTTTCATCATATATAAATTAGAATTATTGCCAAACGATAACTGTTCTGAAAGAATATATATTTTTCTTCTTCTTTTGCTTGTGTCTTGTTTTGTAGAAATCTTGGTTGCAATTTACTCACAGAACTGAGCTTTGGAACGTTTCAGGCCTGGCATGGAATACAGTTTTTACACAAGTCGTAAGTGAAACAGAAAATGAATGCATGTAAAAAACTGTGTGTAAAAACATCATTCAGTTATTGGTTAGCTGGGTGTAAGTAAGCCCAGTATGAATTCTGGAAAGTATGTCTTGAGAGCCATTTATTTCTTTTACAAATGAGGAAACTAAGGTACAAAGAGGCCAAGAGACTTGTTTAACTCATATATATGAAACGCTCTGCTTTCCATAGTTCTGATCTTTGTCACGGCAATAAAAGGCACCAAGCAAAAACGCTCAGATAAACACTGTCATGGAATCCCACTGATGCCTCTCCACTATGCGAGTGGTCCATGAAGTACCGCTTTTGAATTTAACTTTGATTCCTGCTCATGTGCAAAGTTCCTAACTGCTTAAAATGTATGCAACACAGAGCTGCAAAGAACTAAGTTTAGCACTGAATTCTTCAGGAGCATAAGGTGTGGGTGCTGCCCCAACCATTATTAGCTCTTTTAAATGGCAAAGCAGAAAGAATTCCTGAACACCCACCACAGGGCTCTCCCCAGCCACCCAGAACATTATTTTTCAAAAAGCATATATCTCTGAAGTGAATTATCTGTGGCCAGTAGGAACCTTTGCGGTATGGAAAAAGACGTTTGTGTTCAGCTGTAGTGTGAAAAACATAAAGAAAATACATTGCTGTAGCCTAATTCAATATACTTTCTTTGCTGACTACTCTTCAATAAGAAGTGTGGGTTTTACACCCCTTCAGCTCAAAAATTCTGTGATTTCTCATGACACAAGGAAATGATAGTGGGTACGTTCAGTGGCCCAAAGGCGATTTTAGACTCAAGGTAAAGAGCTCTTCTACACCTGGCTTCGGAAAAGACTCTCTTACCTGTCTTGTGGTTCAGAAATCCAGTTTCACACAGTTCACACACTTTGGTTAATGAAGGTGTTGAGGCTGTGTCTGGAGCTGCATTAGCAATTCCTGCACATGCCTATCTTCGGCGGCCTCCTTCCTTTCCCTTGTTAGTTTGCTGATGCCTGTCTTGGGGAGAGAGCACCAGGGTCAGTTTTTCTTTTGCCAGCACAAGGGAGAGCAGGCTCATGACATCCCTTCACCAGGAGGTTTTAGTAGCATCAATACAATGTCTTAAACTCACTTAAACTTGCTACATATAGTAAGTCTTTGCTTTGGGCTAAGTCTTTCTAATAGACAAAGCTAATTTGCTTCAGGAAACATTTGCCATGGTGAGATATAAACTTTATTGCATCTCTTTCCAAAGGGAAGCCACCAAGGGAAGATGCCACCCTCGAGTTAAGTCATTTTACTACCTATAATGACATATTACTGGGGTGTTTATAAGTTGCCTGCATTAAATAAGTTTGGAAAAGGGCCCCAGCTGAGGTGGATTTATCATGAATTCAATGAAGCTTAGGATTCAGGGCTCCTCACTTGCATAGCTCCCTTGCAAGGTCTTGAGAGGGGTCCTGGCGATTTTTGTATTCATAACTTTGCATGTTTTTATTAGATATGATTTCCCAAAGTAGATGAGGTTCAGGCCCCACAAAACCTTGATTCATCACTGGGTTTCAGGTAATTATAAGACAGTGGGTTTCTTGAATGACACCTCGATGTTATTGACAAGCATAAGGTGAAGTAGTTAGCAGTGTGGTAGTCTATTTTAAATCCGAAATCTACCTCAAAGATGAGCCAAGAGCTTATTAATTAATAAAGTACCACTCTTTGAATGGTGGTAGTAATCATATCTCTTTCAGATAAAATCAGGAATGAAATATATTATGGAAAACCAGCAGTGGTTGATAATCCTAAATGTTAAGTATACTTTTTTTTTCTGGCTTTAAAGTGTTTCTCGTTCACTCCCCTACGCAGGTGCAGACTGATGGCTTATTTTTAAAAATTCTTTTAGTCACTTCATTGGTTCTAACAATACAAGCTCCATGATTTTAGGAACTGAAGAACTCTACAATGTGGAAAGTCGATGTAACTTAACCAGTCAGAGCACATTCACATGCTGGCTTGTCTGTGGTACATCAATATTGTACCAAGAACATAAGCCCTAAGAGAGAATAAGAGGAAAATCAAAGCCTTATCCCTATTGAATTATTTACCCCATTGTTGAGAATATCAATGAGGGAGGTGAGGCCACACCATGAAGGCAAATTGAGCTGCGGTCACAGAGCCGCCCTAATGCTCCCCCATTCAGCTAGCATTGTTTCCTTTAGATAGCTATGTACACACCAAAGCTTACACACTTCAGGGTGCTGTCATCACTATTTGCTATGTACTAGAATCCTGGCTGTTTCTCAGATTTACAAAGGCATAAACATTAAAACAAAAATAACTTGGGTCTGCCCTTTCGGGTGATTCAGGATGGCTGTTTTATTTGTAATACTTCAAAATTTTGAGATTGTCACACCTAGCAAGTAGTATACTTTTCTTCTCCCAACTGCATCTTATTCTTCCCACCTGTAGTATTTTCTCCCATGCTATATGTTTTCTCACTTTCTTGATAGTGTCCTTGGAAGCACCAACTTTTCAATTTTTATAAAATCCAACTCATCTATTTTTCCTTTGGTTGTTTCTGCTTCTGGTGTCATATCTAAGAAACTGTTGTCTAATGCAAGGTCATAAAGATTTACTCCTGTGTTTTCTTCTAGGAGTTTTATAGCCTTAGCTCTTACATTTGGATATTTGATCCATTTGGAGTTAATTTTCATATACGGTGTGAAGTGTAGGAGTCCAGCTTCATTATTCTGTGTGTGGATGTACAGCTGTCCCAGCATCATTTGAAAAGACTGTTCTTTCCACATTGAATTGTTTTGGCACCCTTGCTGAAAATCAATAGACCATAAATAGGAGGGTTTATTTCTATACTGTCACTTCTGTTCCATTGATTTACATGTCTGTTCTTATTCCAGTACCACACTGTGATTGCAGTAGCTTTGAACTGAGTTTTGAAACCAGGATGTGTGAGTGCTCCCACTTTGTACTTTACCAGCACTGTTTTGGTTTATTCTGTTTCCTTAAATTGCTATATGAATTTTAGAATTAGCTTGGCAATTTCTGGAGAGAAGTCAGCTGGGATTTTGATAGGAATTGCAATGGAACCATAGGTCGATTTGGGAAGTAGTAAAATTTTAATAAGATTATCTTCCAGTCCATGAATCCAGCATGTCTTTATATTTAGATCTTCTTCAATTTCTTTCAACAGTTTTGTACTTTTCACTGTGAATCTTGCACTTACTTGGTTAAATTTTTCCATAAGTATTTTATTTGTTTTGATGCTGTTACACGTGGAATTGTTTTCTTAATTTCATTTTTGGATTACTCATTGCTGGTGTGTAGAAATAATATTGATCTTATATCCTACAACCTTGCTGAACTCATTTATTAATGCTAACAGTTATCTTCCTAGATTCCCAGGAATATGTCTTGTGGTCTTCCAGTTTCCCAGGAATACATTGGAACATTTCAAAGTCTCTGTGGACATCTTATTCCTCAGCTTTTCTTTTTAAGCTTTTCGGTTGGGCTGTTTTTTGCCCCCAACTGTTATCCATTGCCTCATGCAGCCGCCATGTTAAAATATTTGCTTGAAAATGTTTTCCAGAAATGCCACCTGAGGAGAGTCTTTTCTCACTAGACAGCTCTGAGTCAGGTCAAAGGCAAGCCTTTCAAGTGAGGTATCCCAGGGGACCACCAGACATGTAAAACAATGACAGTTCTTTGGGGTTGAGGCTTTGAAGGCCCTCCCAGTCCATGCTGCTCCTTCTGGTACCAGGGATGTGGGCTGTTTTGCAAGGCTACCACTGGCATGGAGAGCAAAGTTCAAGGACAGGTTAAAGCAACACAGATCTCATTGTTCTTACAGAAGTTAATTTGTTTTCCTTGAATAAATTGCTCCCCAATTTGCTTCAAGCCTGTTGGTTAAATTTCCAGAGTTCAGAAAAAGTTGATTCTGACCATTTTTGCCAGTTTTTTTGTTGTTTTTATTGTTATTGTTGCTTCTATGGAGGGATGAATTTTCAAATGTCCTTCCTCCATCATTTTTACTGATTTTCCTGCAATATTTTTTAAAAATCTCTAAAGTCTCAATGACCATAGGCTAATTAAATATTTATCATGGGAGATGATTAAGGAAAAAATAAATTAAAAGAGAAATAAATAAATAAAAGAGAAAATATAATTCTTATAGAGGCTTTCCCAGATGGGTAGATAAAGTTTGAAAAGTTATTTCTATATTTAGTGCTCTCAAAATTAAGGTTAAAGTAACAGATGTTTTAACCCCCCCACCCTTTTTTTTTCATTCAGGTTAAACACAGGCTTTAGAGTCAGAACTGAGTTCGAATTCCAGCTCTGCTTCCTGCTAGCTTGATGACTTAGGACAAGTTATAGAACTTCTCTGTGCCTCAATTTCCTCATTTGTACAATGGGGTAATATATCTATCACATAAGGTTACTGTGAGGATTAAATGTTAAATGCTGATCACAGATGCCTGACAACCCAAAAGATATTAGTTTTGATAATTATCTTTCAATATTCTGCAAAAATACACCAATAATTCTTGAGTACAGTTAACCTAAAGTCATATATTCTTTTCTCTCTTCCTGTTTCTTTTGGGTTTTTTTTCCCCCTATTTGTTTTAAAGAACTAATGAAAAGAAAGAAATAACTAAGAAGAAAATCTATTCCAGCATTTTGGAATAAAATTTTGTTCCCCAAAATTTATTTGTTTATTTTATAGATATATATACAAAATGTTTTTTATTTATTCAGCAAACATTTATTAAATACCTAGTAAATATTAGGCACTATGTCAGGCACAGGTATAATAATGACAATAAAGTGTGGTCCCTGCTCTCAAGTTGCTGACATTCTAGGAGACTGACAAGTAAACAGGTGATTACATACACAGTAACAAAGGCTATGATACAAGAATACACATGGGACTATGTGATGGGAGTATGGCTTTCACCAGTTCCTCTTGGATTTATCTCTTCTTTGGCTCCAGAACCAAGGAATTAGCCCTATTTTTGTCTTTAGCTGGGTAGTGTAAATCATGAAATTTTAAAAAATTGGTAGAGATGAAAGACAAACACCTTGAATTATGGAGGACACTAGAAATAGTACTTTTTTACAGAGCAAGGGCTTCCTACCAGCATAGTCACTTCGAGGGTTTTTAACCTGAAGAGTCCTTTGGCATATTTTTTCTTTGCTAGCCACTTTTTTTCTATTTTTTTGTTTGTTTGTTTGTTTCTGTTCTCCACTTTATCATCTAGAGACCTGGGTAGTTCCCAATGAAAGAGTGTTTTACAGATTCTAAGGGTGATTTATACGTAAAGGCAGAAAATGACTTTTTTTTTAACCTTCCAGTTCCATACCAAAAAAAAATGAATATAAGCTTTCATGGAAGTAATTGAAAATGCAGATAATTTTAATTCCATTCCATTTTTCAGAATTCTCAGTCATAATCCTTCGACAACAGTTGAAGATTCTCATCTTTTTAAATTGCCAGCATTAAAATATTTGTAAGTATTGTAACAGTTTCATGGCTCATGAAATAATTTCTGCTCTTTTTTACTTTCGTCAAAGATTGAGTACTTTGGCTAAAAAGTAATAATTTAGATTTTAACTGGGTTATTGAAAGTAAGTGTTTTTGGCAAAGAAACGGATTAAGAAAGAATATATTTGGGTAAGACAGCCAGCAGAGAATGAGAACAGTGTTGAAGAACACATATAGATATGGAACATGTAGATGCATGTAGGAATATTATTTATCCCAGAAAGAAAAAAGGAATAAGGGATACATTATTTTTTTTAAAAAAGAGTGATCAAAAGAGGTAGATGCAAATGAAAATGAGAAGTAAGGATAATAAAAAATGATTGTACTGTTCAGCACCAAGGTCATTAATTTGATGATGCAAATTTAAATTTCTTCAATAAGAGCTCTTTGGAATTATCATCTATGGCAAGTAAGAAGCCAGAATTGAAGTAATCACATGTTAAGTATCTTTTTAAGTTTAGAACTTTTGTCTTTGGGTTTTATATCATGCATGTTTGGGCTTCTCCTTCAGAGACATGGGAACAACACAAGTGTCACTTACAACAATTGAAAGCATCCTCATGATGACCCATGAATTGGAAAAACTGTAAGTTGATTTTCCTTACGTTTATTTTCACTCAATTGTTTTTTTAGGTTTACTATTTTCTTAAGTCAGGTTTATTTATGTATAATTTTCATTTAACAAAATTCACTATTTTTAAATATACAGTGTGATGTGTTTTGACAAACGTATAGTTCTGTAGCCACCACCACATCTGAAGTAAAGAAAACTTCTGCACTCCCAAAAGACCCCTCGTGTCCCTCTGTAGTCAATCCATACTCCTCCCACTACCAGTCCCTGGCAACCACCAATCTGATTTTTATCCGTATAATGTTGCCTTTTCCAGAATACCTTATAAATGAAATCATGTGGTATGTAGCCTTTGTTTTTGGCTTCTTTCACTGAGCCAGTCTCTTTGGAGATTCATCTGTTTTGTTGCCCCTGTCAGTAGTTCATTCCTTTTTATTGCTGAGCAGTATTCTAGTTGACTGGATATACAATTTGTTTACGCATTCATCGTTAGATGAACATTTGAGTTTTTTCTTGTTTTTTGCCATTATGAACAAAGCCCCTGAAAACAGTCACATGAGTGTCTGAACATATGTTTTGTGCGAGCATATGTTTTCATTTCTTTGGGGTAGCTTCATCATATGCTAAGTGCATATTTAACTTTTTAAGAAACTGCTCAACTGTTTTCTAAAGTGCCTGTGCCAGTTTGCTTCCCCACGGGCAGTCTATGAGAGTTGCGGTTGCTCCACATCTTCACCTGATCCTTATATTTGTTTTTAAGAATATTTTAGCCTTTCTAGTAGGTGTGTAGTTGCACCTCGTGGTTTTTGCCACATTTTGCATTTCTGTAATAGCTGATGATGTTGAGTGTCTATTCATGTGCAAATATCTTTTTAAATGAAGTGTCTGTTCAAATCCATTTTTCATTGGATACTGATACTGTGTTTTAAGAGTGCTTTATATAAAAAGCAGTGGAAAAAGTCCTTTCTCTCAGATATGTGTTTAGTAAATATCTTCTCACAGATTGTGACTTTTCTTCATTGTATTAAAGTGTCTCTGAGGACCAGAAGTTTTAAATTTTTGATGAACTCTAATTTAGCAATTTTTCTTTTTTTTCATATTTATTTATTTATTTTGTTGTGTGGGTCTTCGTGGCGGCTCATGGGCTTCTTAGTTGTGGCATGCGAACTCTTAGTTGTGGCATGCATGTGGGATCTACTTCCCTGACCAGGGATCGAACCCGGGCCCCCTGCATTGGGAACTCGGAGTCTTAACCACAAGGGAATCCCTTAGCAATTTTTCTTAGATGGTTTGTGCTTTTTTGTGTCTTACCTAAGAAGTCTTTGTCTGAGACCCCATTGTTTAACCCAAAATCACCAAGATTTTCTCCTCTGTTTTCTTCCAGAAGTTGTATAGTTACATTTAGGTCTATGATTCATTTTGAGTTAATTTTCATATATGTTGTGAGAGAAGGTTCAAGTTTCATTTTTTTGCAGTTTCAAAAACTATTTCTGTAGGACCCTATTGTGACAGTTTATTACACAACTCACTGCACCTTAAACTGTGCCATCCCCCCGCCAATATGGGAAGCTAATAGAAACCTTCTGTTATGCCAAGGCTAGTTGAGGGGATTGCATGAGATTAGTATGCGGAAAGTGCCCTGCATTTAGCAGTCTGTTCCAACCGTCTTTGTCAGGTCAGCTGACAAATGACCGTCTTCACCATGCCATCACACATTGGTCACTGCTGTAGCCTTATCTTCCTCAGCTCCCCAAAGCATCTGCCACAATTGCAATCCCTGTCTTGTCAGCTAGATGCCCTCCTCTCTGGATATTAAAAATTATTTCCCTATGTAACTATAATACTATTAACACACAGTATTTAAGAAATTGAATTCCTACACAATAATATTACCTAATAAATAGTTGCTATTCAAATTTCCTCAATTGTCTCTCTTATATAATATCATTTCTTTTAACAGCTTTTTGAGGTCTAATTGACATACAGTAATCTTTGTTCACCCACACACATACATACGCACCATGAAGACATCACCAAAATCAAAATGTCCATCACCTCAGAAAGTTTCTTAATGTCTCTTTGTAATTCTTCCTTCCCATCTTTCCTCGCCCTTCCCAGTTGCCATGCAACCATTGATCTGCTTTCTGTCTGCATTTTCTAGAATTTTATGTAAATGGAATCATACAGGGTATACTTTTTTCTAACTGGCTTCTAACTCAGCATGATTATTTTAATCTTCATCCATATTGTTCAATATATCAGTAATTCATTTCTGTTTATTGCTGAATAGTATTCTATTACATGGATGTACCACAATTTATCTACTCACCAATGATGGACATTTGAGTTGTTTCAGTCTTTGTCTATTACAGATAAAGTTGCAATATAATAGTTGTACACAGTATAATAGTTGTGTACAAGTCTTTGTGTGGATGTGTACTTCCATTTCTCTTGGGTAAATACCTGCAAGTAGAATGGCTGGATCATTGGTAAGTGTATGTTTAAGTTTTTTAAAAATACCTATTTTCCATAGTGGTTTGATCATTTTCATCTCTACCAGCAGTATATGAGAGTTGCATCTTCTTCACGTTGCGGCCAACACTTGCTAAGCTTTGTATTTTTAATTTTAGATAGTTTAATAGGTGTGTAGTTGTATCTCACTGTAGCATCCCTAATGATTAATCATGTCAAACATCTTTTCATATGCTTATTTTCCATCCATATATCTTTGAATCTCTTATCTAAGTATAAGAGATTGCTAAGTATTTTCTCCCATTCTGTGACTCATCTTTTCATTCTCTCAGGAGTGTCTTATGCAGGGCAGAAATTCTTAATTTTGATGGTGTCTAATTTATCTATATTTTTCTTTTATGGATTATGCTTTTGGTGTTGTATCTAAGAAATCTTGCCGAACTCACGGTCATAAAATTTTTCACCTGCTTTCTTCTAGAAGTTTTATAGTTTTATGTTTTACATTTAGATCTTTGAACCAATTTGAGTTCATTTCTGTATATGGTTTGGATGGAACTTCTTTCTGTTTTTTTTTTTGCAGCTGGATATTCAATTGCTCCAGCATCATTTGTTGCAAAGACTATCGTTTCTCCACTTAAATGCCTTTGAACCTGAAAGTCAGTTGTCCACATCTCTCTCCTTCTGAACTTTCTATTCTGTTCCTTTGATCTTTTTCTCTGTCCTTACACTACTATCACAGTGTCTTGAAAGTGTAGCTTCATAAGCCTTGAAATCAGTTACTGTTAATTCTCCAACTCTGTTCTTTTTCAAAGTTGTTTTAGTTATTCTAAATTTTATTTCCATATGAATTTTAGAATTAGCTTGTCAATTTCTATAGAAAAGCCTACTGGGATTTTGATCTATAAATCGATTTGGGGAGAATTGATGTCTCAACAATACTGAATCTTCTGATCCATGAATACTTTATATCTCTCCATTTATTTAGGTCTTCCTTAATTTCTCCCAGCAATATTTTACAGTTTTCAGTGTGTAAGTCTTTTACATCTTTTGTCAGATTTATTCTAAGTATTTTATCTGTTTGATCCTATTATAAGTAGTGTTTTAAAACTTTGATCTCTGATTGTTTGTTGAGATAAATTAATCTTTTTGTATGTTGATCTCGTATCCTGCAAACTTGATAAACTCATTTATTAGTTCCAGTAGCATTTTTGTAGATTCTATCAGGTTTTCTACATAATCATGTTATCTGTAAATAAAGATAGATTTACTTCTTCCTTTGCATTCTGAATATCTCTTTTCTTTTTGTTGCCCTATTGCACTGGCTAGAACCTTCAGTGCAATGTCAAATAGAAGTAATGAGAACAGACATCCTTGCCTTTGTCCTGATCCTGGAGAGAAAGTACTTTGTCCTTCACCATTAAATATGATGTTAGGTATTTTGTAGAAGTCATTTATCAAGTTGAGGAAGTCTCCTTCCATTCCTAGTCTACTGAGGGCTGTGTTTTTCTTTAATCAGGAATGGATGTTAGATTCTCTCATTCTTTTCCTCCATCTATTGCAATGACTATGTGATTTTTCCCTTTTCTTAATTTGTTTATTTATTTTTGGCCGCATTGGGTCTTCATTGTTGCACACAGGCTTTCTCTAGTTGTGGCGAGCCGGGACTACTCTTCATTGCAGTATGCAGGCTTCTCATTGCGGTGGCTTCTCTTGTTGCAGAGCACGGGCTCTATGGTCACGGGTTTCACTAGTTGCGGCACATGGTCTCAGTAGTTGTGGCTCACGGGCTCTAGAGTGCAGACTCAGTAGTTGTGGCTCACGGGCCTAGTTGCTCCGTGGCATGTGGGATCCTCCCAGACCAGGGCTCGAACCTGTGTCCCCTTCATTAGCAGGCAGATTCTCAACCACTCTGCCACCAGGGAAGCACTTAAGTATTTTTTTTAATGTATTTTTTTTAATGTATTTTTTTGCTGCGTTGTGTCTTTGCTGCTTTGCCTGGGGTTTCTCCAGTTGTGGCTAGCAGAGGCTACTCTTTGTTGTGGTGCACCGGCTACTCATTGGATGGCTTCTGTTGTTGCAGAGCACAGGCTCTAGGTGCATGGGCTTCAGTAGTTGTGGCACACAGGCTCTAGAGTGCAGGCTCAGTAGTTGTGGCATACGGGCTTAGTTGCTCCACGGCATGTGGGATCTTCCTGGACCAGGGATTGAATCCGTGTCACCTGCATTGACAAGCAGATTTTTAACCAATGAACCACCAGGGAACTCCCAATTCCAGTATTTTTAATCTTTTTTGTAGATCATTATTCCAATCTGGTGTCATTTTCCTTCTACTTAAAAATACTTCTTTTAACATTTCTTATAGGGAAAGTCTATTAGTAATGAATTCTTTCAGCTTTTGTATGTCTGAGATAGTCTTTATTTTGCTTTTGTTTTGACAGATCTGGGTATAGAATTCTAGGTTGATAGAATTCAATTCACTACTTTAAAGATGTTATTCCACTGAGTTCTCGTTTACATTGTTTCCAACAAGAATTCTGCTGTCATTGTTATCTTTGTTCCTCTGTATGTATAGTTTTTTCCTCTGGCTGCTTTAAAATTTTTCCCTTTATTACTGGTTTTGAGCAATTTGATTACTTTTTGTGCCTTGGTGTAGTTTTGTCCATGTTTCTTATGCTTAAAGTTCATTGATCTTCTTGACTTTGTGGGTTTACAGTGTTTACCAGTTTGGAAACATTTTGGCAATTATTTCTTCAATGTATTTCTCCTCTCCTTCATGGACTCTAAGTACACATGGAATAGGCCACTTGAAGTTGTTGCACAACTCACTGATGCTCTATTCATTTTTGTTGTTGTTTTGTTTTGTTACTCTTTTTGTTTAATCTTGGATAGTTTCTATTACTATGGTTTAATGTTCACTGACCCTGTCTTCTGCGCTGTCTCTTCTGCCATTAACCTCGTTCAATGTCTTTTTCATTTAGACATTGTTTTTAATCTCTAGAAGCTCAGTTTGGGTCTGTTTTGCATTTTCCATGCCTGTACTTAAGATTTTCAGTATTTAGTCTGGGTTTTTTTTTTTTTTTTTTTTTTGCAGTACATGGGCCTCTCACTGTTGTGGCCTCTCCCATTGCGGAGCACAGGCTCTGGACGCGCAGGCTCAGTGGCCATGTTGCACGGGCCAAACCGCTCCGCGGCATGTGGGATCTTCCCGGACTGGGGCACGAACCCGTGTCCCGTGCATCGGCAGGTGGACTCTCAACCCCTGCGCCACCAGGGAAGCCCTAGTCCGGGTTTTTTAACATATGAAATAGTTATAATAACTTTTCTTCGTGTATAATAACTTTTTAAATATTCTTTTCTGCCAATTCTAACATCTGCATAGATTATGGGTTAGTTTTGATTGGTTGCCTTTTCTCCTCAGTATGGGTCATATTTTCTTAATTCTTTGCATGTTTGGCAATTTTTCATATGATAACAGATGTTGTGAGTTTAGTTTATTGTGTGCTATATATATTTATATTCCTGTAAAATGCTTGGGCTTTGTTTTGTGTGAAATTAAGTTACTCAGAACAATTTTATTCTTTTAAGTCTAGCTGTTAAGATTCGTTGGGTAGGAGTCCACGTAGCCTTTAGTCTGGAGCTCATTATTTGCAACTACTGAGACAAGTCCTTTCTGAGTATCATGAGGTTTTCCAGTCTGACTTGTAGGAACAGGTACTATTCCTACAACCCTGTGTGATATCCAGTTATTCTTATTAATCCTTTCTTTGGTTCTTTTCCTGGCATCAAGTAATTCCTCACACAAATGTACTGACCAATACTGTGTTGAATTCTCAAGAGATCCCTCTGCATATCCCCAGAGTTCGTTGTCTGTGCACTTCTTTTCTCTCTCATACTCTGCTTTGTGAACTCTAGTTACCTTGGTTTTCCCAGACTCTCAGCTCCATTTCCTCAGTCAGGGAGTCTACCAGTCTCAGCCTGGACATCTCTTCCCCATACCATGACCTGGAAACTCTCTCAGAGAAGTAAGTTAGGGCTATTATAGGTATCACTTCATTCATTTTCCATCTCCTGGGGATCACTGAACTGTATTGCCTGAGGTGCAGTTTCTTGAAAACTGTTGTTTCATGTGTTCTGCCTGATGCTTTCATTGTTTCAGGTGGGAGGTTAAATTGGTCCTTGTTACTTCATCTTGGCCAGTAGCCAATAACATTCTTTAAGTCTGTTTTATTTTCATACAGGGTCCAATTAAAGATTAGTCATTGCATGTCATATCTTTGTTTCCTTTAATCTAGAATATTTCCCTACTATTTTTTTTTTTGGTCTTTTATGACATTGGCATTTTTGAAGAGTCTAAGTCAGTTGTCTTGTAAATTGTCCCACAATCTGGATTTGTCTGTTTCCTCATTTGATTCAAAGTAAACATTTTGGGGAAGAATACTATATAGGTGAGGTATTCTTCATACTTCATCACTTCAGGTGGCCCAGTGCTAAGTCTGATCCCTTGATTAAGGTGGTTTCTTCCATATCTCTCCATTGTGAAGTTATTTTTCCCCTTGGTAATTGATAAATAATATGAGGTCCCATACTTTGGGATCAGTGGAGATCCTACTTTCAAACAACTCTTCACCCAACTGTGCATCAATGATAAGCCTTGTCTGAATCTATTATTACATTGATAGTTGTAAAATGACACTTTCCTGATCTATCATTCCTTTTGCATTTATTAGCTGACATTATTCTATAAAGAAGAGCTCCGCCACTTTTCATTTTGAGTATCATTATGAGCTCATGTGCTTTTTTCTAAATTAACTATGTTATACCTTATAATGATCATGTTATTCTTTGGAATGTTCCATTTGTCCAGATTTGGCCAATGCGATCTCTATTATTGTTTAACCACATGATGCTTTTTTATTACCAGAATAATTTCTAATACATTACTACTGACATATAGGAACTGAGAAAGGGACTCCAGAAGGTGAGGTCTTATTCAGACTCTTCTTAGAAGTCTGCCTTCTTCCTGTGTACTCTCAACCCAAAGTGAGGCTTTGGAGTTGGTACGAGATACTTCTGAATTAAATTACAGATCAATGTCCCCCAATTCTAATCCCTATTCCCTTTTTTCTAGGCATACCATACCTACTGCCATCCTAATCCTTCTGTTGGGCACCTCTCTCCTCCTCTATATTTATTTACAACAGTCAAGAGCAGCAACTGGCCAACCGGCCCCTATCCTGTTCTCCAGCCCATGAGCCCCAAGAACTCCTTTTTGCACTGGTCTGTGGGGGCCTTGGACTCCCCCTTCTACCTACTCAAGTAACTGTTTTATCACAACTTTAATGACAAGTGTTTCCATTTATAGGATCTTACCTAGCCGTATGGGCTGCTGCCTCTGCCAATTTAAAGATAGTATTGAGGTTGCCTGTAAGACAGTCAAGCTGCGTTGTGACAGTGAATGCCTGACAGACGTGACACCTTGTGGTGAGTCTCAATTGCAGGATAATAAATTGTTAATTTAATTTTTTAATGTTTACTTTTAATCAATGATGATAAATTTTAAAATTAGTGGTGTAATTGCATTGTTTTAATTCATTCATTCAGAGTTCCAGCTCCCTAAGATTCTAAGAGCTACCCCCTTGCTAAAAATCAGATTCTTGGTTACATTATTAAGCTAATATAACTGATCTGCATACATAATGGAACAAGATAAAGGAATGGAAGGGGGAAGGGAATTAACATTAATGGCCACTTTTCCTATGCTGTGCTCTCTGCAAATGAGAACTTATTCACATAGTGAATCACTTGGAATCATGCAGCCCGGGTCCTGTGCTGGCTGAGGCAGGAGGTGGCTAGGTTTGGTGCTGGGCTGAGCTGCAGGGAGCCGAGCGGCACACAGCTGACCCGCAGTGGGGTCAGGAGAGGCCAGGGCCTGAGGAGGGCCGTCTTGGGCAATGGCTGCTCTCACACGTTCTTCTTTACCCTGTCTTTCTGGCACCTCCCTGCTAGTTATCCAAGGGTTGGGATCTTTTTTTAAAGAAAAAAAACAACCCAATGGGAATTTTCCACCAGCTTGAAATGGTGGAGAACCCCCTACCAAGACAGGGTACACATTTGTACCTGAGTTTGAGAACTTGGGAGAAAAGTCAGGCCTTGGCTCCACAGTGGAGGGAGGCCCAGTGATCCAAGTATTCTCGCAACCCCAATGACCGTACGTGAGGGGCCAGAAGTAGATGATCCTCTATGGGCAGGAGGTCGAGCATGTTGTAAACAACTGGTACTTGATGAACCAGGAGAGAGAGGGCACCAGAATAAATTGTTATTTGATTTAATGACCTATGCCCCTTGAGAATGGTATGTTTTCCAGTTCCCAGGGACAGATGATACTGGGGAAACGAGGGAAGCCTCTCTTCATCCTTCTACTCATCCTCCTTTGCCCACATTTCCTCTTGTGGAAGTACTGGCTACATGAGGGATTCTAGTTTCAGCCCTGCTTCTTCTTGCAGGCCCTTGTTATTGGTATATAAATATTCAACTATTTACATTTTAATTCCTTACCACATGGTTAGACTTGGTTATGAATTTATATATTTTAATATGAGAAAAATAAGTATTTTACAAGCAATGCTGAGAAGCCAATATTAGAAAATAACATTTGCAGGTGGCTTGAGGCAGAACAGGGCTCACTCTGTGGCAGTCTCGTGTGCTGTCTCACTTTCCTCACCCGCCTCTGCATCAATCCAATATGCAGCCAGAAGCTTCTCTGCTGGGGCTTTGATGACTTCCCTGGGGTAAGAAGACTAATTGCAAAGCTTTTACTTTTGAAAGGAACAATTATAGTTTCCATTATTTCCTCATTTAGATGAGAATTTTAAATTGTCCCCTATCATTTACCCTGCATCATTATAGAATCTCATCCTCATCAGAAGACTCCCTGTCCTGTAGCTTTTGTGCCATGTTTTCCTTGCGTGTGGCGTTGAGAGGCCTATAGGTTCACTTTGATTGGAACCCCACCCAACCAGCAGAACCTGCTGGGCTGTCTTCCAGGCCCACTGATCCTCTGGGGGACCGTGAACTATCACCCCATGGCTTGCACCGTTCTTCACCTCATATTACTAAACCACCAGCAGTATCTGTGGTCCTTTTGGTAGATTATCAAGTCTTGTTCATTCAGAATTTCTTTTACTCATTAATGTATTTAACTCTCACTGACTTAATAAATGTGATTAATGACTTTCATT
Organism: Orcinus orca; assembly: GCF_937001465.1. Lineage (NCBI taxonomy): Eukaryota > Metazoa > Chordata > Mammalia > Artiodactyla > Delphinidae > Orcinus > Orcinus orca. The sequence continues at coordinate 38,472,009 of NC_064577.1, read as the reverse complement.
GCAGGAGTGGAAGAGCGTTTGCACCTTCCACAGGTGGCACTGTCATTATAGAATCACTTGGAATCATGCAGCTCGTGGCCTGTGCTGGCTGGGGCAGGAGGTGGCTAGGTTTGCTGCTGGGCTGAGCTGCAGGGAGCTGAGCGGCACACAGCTGACCCGCAGTGGGGTCAGGAGAGGCCAGGGCCTGAGGAGGGCCATCTTGGGCAATGGCTACTCTCGCACGTTCTTCTTTACCCTGCTTTTCTGGCACCTCCCTGCTAGTTATCCAAGGGTAGGGATTTTTTTTTAAAGAAAAAAAAACCACCCAATGGGAATTTTCCCCCAGTTTTAAGTGGTGGAGAACCCCCTACCAAGACAGGGTACACATTTGATTTAATGATCTATGCCCCTTGAGGATGGTATGTTTTCCAGTTCCCAGGGACGGATGATACTGGGCAAACAAGGGAGGGAAGCCCCTCTTCATCCTTCTACTCATCCTCCTTTGCCCACATTTCCCCTTGTGGAAGTACTGGCTACCATGAGGGATTCTAGTTTCAGCCCCGCTTCTTCTTGCAGGCCCTTGTTATTGGTATATAAATATTCAACTATTTACATTTTAATTCCTTTACCACATGGTTAAATTTGGTTATGAATTTGTACATTTTAATATCAGAAAAATAAGTATTTTTACAGGCTATGCTGAGAAGCCAATATGAGAAGCCATTTTAAGAAGAAAATAACATTTGCAGGTGGCTTGAGTCAGAACAGGGCTCACTCTGTGGCAGTCTCGTGTGCTGTCTCACTTTCCTCACCCGCCTCTTCATCAATCCAATAGGCAGCCAGAAGCTTCTCTGCTGGGGCTTTGATGACTTCCCTGGGGTGAGAAGAGTAATGCCAAGGCTTTTAATTTTGAAAAGAACAATTATAATTTTCATTATTTCCTCATTTTAGATGAGAATTTTAAATTGTCCCCTATCATTTACCCTGCATCCTTATAGAATATCTCATCCTCATCAGAAGACTCCCTGTCGTGTAGCTTTTGTGCCATGTTTTCCATGCATGTGGCGTTGAGGGGCCTATAGGTATCCTTAAGCCAAAGTGGCCGCCTTCTCCCGAAATCGCCCTCCTAGAACACAGAAAGGGAAGTATTAATTCTGCATCTCCCCTGCTTTCTCTGGCCACAGTACTTTACCCTCCTCAAATTTACCTGACTCTCACTTTCCCCTGAGCTTCTCTTACGCCGCAGAAATCTAAAAAAGCCCCTCGGAGGAAAACACACACAGTTAGTGTTACATGTCATTTTTCACCTCTCTCACAATGTGTTATCTCTGGTCTTATTAGGACTAAACGGGTACCTCAGTCCATAATCACAATGAGCAAAAATCACCACAGACCCGGGATCTTGAAATTCATTCCATGCACGCTGGCCTTCCAGAAGTTCTCACTTCTCCAAAGTGGACCCCCAGTGTCTCCGGGGAGACCACTGCATGTGGCTTAGCATGGAGTATAGGCAGGATTTTCAGCCCCGTTCACCTTTCCTGGCCCTTGGCCAAGTGCCCTCGTGCGGTGAAAACACTGCACGACGGCGCTGGGCAGAAACACGTTACTCTCTAGATGCGCTTCACACCAGTCCGCTTCGCACTTAGTCGCACATGCAGCATTTGCTGGGGGTGTGGGTGTGGGGAGAAGGTGCTTTTATTTTCCTGGCTGCTCTATCCTATAAGTTGAATCACACCAAGTAAACACGTGAACCCAACAAGCAAAGTTATCTATAGCTCTCTGATATCATACTGCAGGGTAGCACTGAGGTGTCAGTGAATTGTGAAATCAGTTTAAAGGCCATGACCAGCAGGGAAACACAAAATACTCTTTCTGAATACAAATAGAATAGAAAAAAAAATCTGAGTGCACAGTAAGTTTGTTTCAGAAACTACTTTTGTCCATATAGTATGTGTCTACTGAATTGTGACAGAAAACCTAGCTCACAAAACAAACAAACAAACAAACAAAAAAACCTAGCTCACAGCCCAAGCACAGTGTGATCAGTAGAGAAGTCCTCAGTGGACAGGGACCATCTTCTTTTTCATAATCACTAGCAGTATGACCATGGGGCAAGATATTTTCCCTTTCTCTTTCTCCAGTTCCTTATTCTAAAAGGATGAGACAAACTACAGTCTAAAGTTTCTCCCGGTTAAAATTCTATGAGGTTTGGATAAAGGGAATAGAAAGTAGGGGCCTGAAAAACAGTAGGATGAGAAGGGAAGTTTTCTTGCTACTTTACAGACGGGGCTCATATGTTCTACCTTTCGTCAGCTTTGAGTGAGGCCAGCCCCTAAATCCCCAACCATGTGGCCCTCCCGACCCCAGAGCCTCCTAGAAGGCCTCTGGCCTGGCCTGATGCCTAGGAACCAGGCGTCAGGCCAGCAGGAACAGGTACAACCAAAACCCCTCCCCGTCCACCCTCTTTCCTTAAAGGACTAGTGAAAGCAGATGAATCTGTGCCAGTCCTGTTCTAACTCAGCTTGGGCTGGGGAGCTAATTCTGCTGATTTCTAAATTAGGTTAAACCATTAGGGTAATTAAACATTCTTCCTGCCTTTGGTGAGGAAATTGAAATAGATGAGTTCTATGTTTTCCTCTAGTTGTAAAATTCTGCTTTCAAAGACCAATATTTACCTTCTGCTTCTTTTTTTATCCTCCTCATTTGCAATTCTATGAGAATAAATCTGTTTTGAAAGAAAACATGATGATGATTAGCCATTACAACTATTTCCAAATCCTTATTCATTCCTTTTTACTTTAAATCTTATCTACCCAGTGAGAATGATAACTTTTTTAAGGCAAGGAATTCTACGCTGTTTAAAATTCCTTTGACTCTTCCACAGTACCTAACTTAGGGTCTTGCATGCAGCCAGCGATATATTTTATTGACTTCAACAGATAATTCCTAATAAAAACTCTTAGAAGTAGGAAAAGAAAATAAAAGTATCTGGCAGAAACCTAAGCATTGTTTTAAAGTCAAGAACAAGAGTAGGATGCCCATGATCACTGCTACTATTGATCATTGTGGAGGAGGTCTTAATCAGTACGGTAAGAAAAACCAAGTATTGGAAACGAAGTATTGGAAAGCAAGAAACAAACGTATTTGCATATGAAACGAGGGACCTAAAAAGACCAAAAGAATCAACAGAAATTTTATTGGAAGTAACATGAGTAAGATAGGTCCATACAAAATCAAGAGATCAACATATAAGCCTCAATAGCTTTCCCATATAACACAAATAACTAACGAAACAACAGAAGAAACATCCCATTTACTATATCCATAAAAATGCATAAAGTACCTAGGAATAAACTTAACCACAAATTTGTAAGACCTATGTGATGAAAATATTAAAACTTTTCAGAAGGACATGAAGAAGAAGTACTTACATGGCATGAGATACCATCCTCCTAGAATGTTGTAAAGAGGTCAATTCTCCTCAAATGAAACTACAAATTCAATGCAATCCACTTATAGCCAAAATAATTTTTAAATGAAACCTGGCCAGCTGACATTTGGGAGAGAATATATGTAAGAATAGTTATGAAATGTATGCAAAAGAAGGTCAAAGAGTAGGACCTTGCCCTACCAGATATAAAATATGTTACAGAGCAACTAGAATTAAGCAGTGTGATACTGGTACTGGTGGTACAGGACAAGATAACTGGATCACAGAATAGAGTCCAGATGAAGAGAGTATATTAGACCAGGGAAGAAAGAATAAACCATTCAGTGAAAGATTTGAAGAGAATTAGATCTTCATGTAGGGGGAAGAAGTTACATCCCCTACCTCAACCACACTAAAAAAGAAATACAACAAATTCTAGACAGATTATAAAAGTACTTGAAGAAAATATTAGAGATGATTTTTACGTCATGAGGTGACAAAGGCCTGGCTAACAAAACCCACCCCACGTGAGCCATGAGGAGAGGACGGGCAGATATGGTGGCAGACTGCCAACACACCTCCTACTCTTCACAGCGCTTGCCCCCTTTCCCTGGACTGTTTGTCGTCTTCTTGTTGACTCAGGAAACTCTTGGGAGTCCCTGGTGGTCCAGTGGTTAGGGCTTGGCTCTTTCACTGCTGTGGCCCGAGGTTCGATCCCTGGTCAGGGAACTAAGATCCCGCAAGCTGCACAGCATGGCCAAACCCCGCCACCTCCAAACAAACAAACAAACAAACAACTCTTCATAGTAAAGAAATACTGGCTTTCATTGAATTTCAGGGTTTCGAATCTTTCCAGTGTTTTTGTCTCTAAGGAGACACGACAAAAGAGTGGAGTAGGGAGCACAAGCTTTGCAGTCGGGTGGGACTGGCTTCTGCTTTTGGTTTGGCCACTGGGCCCTCACACTGATCTCCTTCATCTATGAAGGAGGGACAGTAATATCATCCTCACAGGACTGTGGGCATTAAATCAGACAATATATGGAAAACTCTTCATCTTACGCTTGGCATGAATCAGTGCTAAGCTGGTGTCACAGACAAGATGGTGGAATGTATCAAAGGCTCTGCTTGTGGCATCAGGCTCTGAAGGCTCTTTCCCACCATAAGATTATAAAAATATTGCTTTTATTTTCTTCTAATACCTTTATGTGGTCTTTCTTCACATTTATGGAAATACGTTTATTTAAGATGAAAAATGGGGATCTGCTATTATTTACCCCCAAGGAGTTAGGCAGCTATTCTATCACCATTTATTCATTTTCTTCCACTGATTGGAATATTGAAACATGACATTTCAAAAGTTAAGAACACATGGGTCTACTGCTGGACTCTATGCTACTTCAAATAAATATTCGGCTGCATTATTCCTCACTGTGGAATTGACATAATGCCTCATCTCTCTTCCGTTGAACCCCATTATTGTCTACCATAGGAAGAACACTGCATGGCCCCTGTCCTCAAAAAGCTTATCACATAAGTGGGGAGAGGAAATAATGGTTAGGACTCCTCGCTTTCACTGCCGAGGGTACAGGTTCAATTCCTACTTGGGGAACGAAGATCCCGCAGGCCAAAACAAAACAAAACAAAACAAATGTAAGGTTAAACTACCTAGAAGTTAAAAACAATAAAAAGGGGACTTTCCAGAAATTCTAAAAAGGCAAGAGGCCATATGCCACCTGGAGATACAGAGGGTACAGTCTGGGCAATGGCCAATGACTAGCAAGCTGACCCCACGCCAGTCCCCAGCCTCCTGGCTCAGAAATCATACTCTTCCTCACCAAGAGAGAACTCACGTCTTCCTGTTGTGGCGGTCGCACTTTATCAATATCACAGGATTGATCAAAAATCAGAATGCCAAATTATTACTTGACAATGAGAAATACATCTCTTCTACACACAGGGCATCCGTGTCTGCACAATGAGAGAATTGCCTTCTGTGGGACAGGCCTCCGTGGCACACTAAAGCACAATCACACAATCGAAGGCTACGTGGTGAGAACAGAATTAGAAAAGGAATCAGCTGAATCGAGAATTTAATGGGAAGGCCTGAGGTAGCTGGATCCGTCCAGCTCCTCCACAGGCACAGCCTGGCTAGGGGGCCCTGACTCTTCAGTTATGCTGCCTAAGGTGCCATCTCTACTCTCGGGCAATGTGAGGATGGGCACTGCCCATGTTGGTCTCTCCTCACCTTTTCTATGCTTTCACTACTGACCAACCCTCCTGCAGATAGACACATTTCTCGTTAGAAGTTAGTACATCATGTCAGGTTGTATTCAAGTCTGATAGGCCCGCAAGCCATTGGTCCTTACGCACCTCTGCTCAGCTCCATGATGTGCTAACTTTGGTGTTTCTCTCTTGGGGGGCTGCCTTTTAAAAAACTGCTTACCACTTTTGTGAGTTCTGAGGGGAGGGACTGCTTTGCTATGGCCCCTAAGAAATGGTGACAAACCTCACAGGACTAGGATCAGGAGGGCTGCAGTATTCAGGGAAGGCTTTACGAAGACAGATATCTGAACTTGAGTTGGCTTTTCAGGGATTCATAGGACTTCCACAGGCAAAGCAAAATAAAGGAATTTTAGATGGGCAAAGGCACAGACCAAAGTAGGAATGGGTATTGTGTAACAAGCGTATAGTGAGGAGCCGCTTTGGCTGGAATGGAGGGAGGCCATTACAAGAGAAAAGGTAAATAAAGTAGGTTGGATTAGAAGGGTAGAATCAAGATTGGCAGCTTATTAAAACCACTCTTTTAATGTTAGCAACTGCCTGTGGGGAAAAGTAATAAGCCATTGTGTAACCGAACAAAAGGTAAACAGGCTACCTCCAGGAATAGGCTACTATAAATATGACATACTTTAGGGTAGCCTGCTGCAGGATTTTACTTGCAGTGGTTTAATGGAACCTATCTACACAATTCCTAATACACCGGAGAAGAAAGATACTAAGTAAACCTAAGGAATTGCAAAGATCACACTTTTATCGTTTAGGCATGTCCTTTTACCTCTCCCAGGGTGACTGATAGCTCCATGACTTTGGAGATCGTATATCTCTCATCATTTCAGCCAACAAGGAAAGAAATCAAAAGTAGAATGAGAGTGACTGCTGAGTACATCAAATCAGCATCGTTTTCTGAGTTGAAGGAATTTTACTATCATGTCAACTCTGGCCTTCCTATAAACTTAACTTGTCAAAATAGTCCAATGGCTTGTTATCATGGATCCAATTCCATAGAGATTTCCTGGGAGTGGAGTTCCTTTAAAAATCCTGTGGGGACTTCCCTGGTGGCGCAGTGATTAAGAATCCACCTGTCAGTGCAGGGGACACGGGTTCGATCCCTGGTCTGGGAAGGTCCCACATGCTACGGAGCAACTAAGTCCCTGTGCCACAACTCCTGAGCCTACGTGCCAAGAGCCCGTACTCCACAACAAGAGAAGCCACCTCAGTGAGAAGCGCGTGCACCACAATGAAGCCCCAACGCAGCCAAAAGAAACAAAAAAAGAAAACACAAGAAAACATCCTAGGAATATACTTTTCAGGAAAAGAACAAAGTGTATGTCAGTCCTCATGACTAAAGAGAAGAATCAAGCAGTAGTAGGTGGAAGCGTGGGTTTCATTCTCAGGTTGTGAGTTCTGGATCTGAATTAAGTATTGTCCTTACCTCAACGAGACAGAGAATTGTAACCCAAATCGTCACTACTGCAGATATGGATATTGCCAAGATGAGTCTGTTCTTATAGCCATATGCTGGAACTTCTTTTGTGAGCTAAAAAAACAAATAACAACTTTTTAAAAACAAGGAGATAAAAGGGATGAAAACTTACTATTCTTAAAGCTATTCTAAATGCTAGCTAACTATTCTTAAACTACTATAAAACCCAATCCTTTCAGGTGAGTAGCTTCTATAAGAACAAGCCAATTGTAATGTTAATCTTATCATTAGCATTTTCTTCTACAATTTATTTATCTACACCTTATTTATCTTGTGTTATGCATTTTCTCGTCTTCCTTAGGAAGAGTGGCACACTGTTTAAATGAGCAAAGTGGGAGATCACTGTCTTAGCCCGTTTCATGGCTGAAGATAAGATAGAGACTAGGAGCCCGTGGCATTCCTGCTTGGGCACGTTAATGGCGTGTCCTAAACTGAGTAAAAGTCCAGCTCCCATGTGTCAGGGTTACCCTCACCTCACTTGACTCCTGCCCTTTCTGCTCACTCTGGGCCTCTGTGCTCTCACTGATGTAGTTGTCAGCTTTCCACTGGTCCGTATCCCCCTCCGCTTCGGACACATTTACTTCTTGCTGCTTGCTGAGAAGCTTCATCAGGAGGCCTGTTCTAGAGATGAGGTTGGCACAGGCCGGCTGCACGTGGGTCTCCGAGCAGTTCATTTTTAAAGTCTGGATAACATGAGAAATGAGCCTTCGCACGTCATTGTTGGGGATGAGGGACCGTAGCTGCTGGTTTAGCTGAGTTTCAACTTGATCACCCGGGGATGTGAGCCCTGGGAAAGCGAAGCCTGTGGGCTTAGAGGATAATTCAGTGCCCGTGTTGTGGTACTCCCATCGTGTTTGGTTGGTGTGTTGAACAGTTGGCATACTGTTGTCTGCAGCAACAGTAGAATGTGCAGTGGACACGTTCCTATGGGTAGTGTTTCCAGGGCCGGTTCCTCCTGGCAGAGTAGAGTTTCCTGTAGAAATAATTTCTTCAGAAACATTTTGTGCAGTATTGATTTCTGAAGTAGTGTTTTCTGTAGAAGGGTCTGAAAGAGAAAATAATTCTGGAAAAGGCTTTTCCTGAGAAGTCACTTCTCCTGAAGATGAAACAGCCTCTCGTGGAGGGGAATTTATGAGACTCCTCAGTACAGAGAACGGAGGGCTTGCAAGCATCATTCTAGTGAGTGAACTTTTCTTTCTGAACTTTCCACTCCTTTTGCCTTTGGGTTTTCTGTGGACCCGATGAGACCTAATTTTATGGAAGATGTATTTTTTTCCAGAATGTGAGATTAGTTCGAAGTCCTTAATGTTTCTAGTTCTAGCCTTCGCATCCTCTAAAACATGAAGAGTGTTGGATAAGTCTTTTGATGTGCTTTTAACGTCAGATGGGGATTTTGGAGGGATGGAGGCAGAAGGCCTGCCCTTGAAGTACTGTTTCCAGGAAGAGGAGCCTGCTGCCTTGTGTTCCTTTATGAATGAAGACTCTGCATTGGAGGACTTTCCCACCAGCTTCCTGGGACTCTGAACCATGAGAAGCTGTTTCAGCTTTCTTGGGGATGGCCTCCTGAGCCTTTTTTCTTCAGCAGTGTTCGCCTCAGATGGCTGGGCATTCTGTTTCCCCCTGACGCTCTCATCTCCCACTGCTTTGAGGTGCATTTTCTGTATGCCCCTTGGGCCCTTGAGGACCCTGTTCACTCTCAGCAGCCTTTCCTCTGTACTCTCAATCTTTGCTAGGCTGTCTTTCTGTGGTTGGGCAGTTTGCAATTTCTTTTGAAAGATGTAGCTTTTAAACGTGGCACTTGAAATGTTGGAACGCGTACGCGTGGCAGGTTTTTCTTCCTTTTTAACCTCATCAATTTTTTCTTGAGTTTCTGCAGCTAACAAATTTTCCGCAAAATGGAGTTTCCTCAATTTGTTTTTATTAGTTGAAGTGTTGGGTACAGGTGTAACAGAAGGGCTCCTTGTACTGTTTTTCAAAAGGCCCTGCGGCATATCTCCATCCTTTGTATTCGAAAACAGAAGCTGAATGAATGGTAATAATGTTGCTTCCACATCTCCGAGATTTCCCTCTGAGGTATAAGGCAGTATGTCATTTAGTGTACGGATAATATCACTTTTATTCTTAAAGTCCAGCTGCTCATTCATGAAGCCTGACAAGGTGACAGCACTTTTATCTGATGACGCCCTCTCTGACTCAATAGTCAGCTCAGTGGTGGTGTTCTTCTTGCGGGCTTGTAACACCTTCATCAACGATCCTTTTGCATTCCGTATAGATGTTTCTTCATCTGTCAAAAAAGAAGGGACTGTTTTTGATCATTGAACACTGATGGGACAGCTTTTTGTCAGTCCACAGCCAAATAAATTAGGAATCAGTCAAAGTTTGAGTGCCACTGAGGAGTAAAAGAAACCCACACTTAAGCCTATGACTGGCAACAACAAAATGTGAAAAAGGTATCTCTTGAAAAAGTGGCTATCTACTCAGAAAATTCTGTAGCGTGAAATATAGTAACTATGTTCAGGATTACTCCACTGGTTCCCAGGGGCCAGTACTCAAGAAAAGGCAAGGCTGGAAGACAAATATTCCCCTACTCAGCTGGACTCTCTGCAGATCTACTGTGACTCCTCACATTCATATACCCCATCCTGTCCTGCCTCAGAGGCAGGAGTGTGAGGCTTCCTCTCTCCACCTCTTCAGTGTGCTTGTGTTCTTGCTGCTATCACAGATGACCACGACAACAACCGCCGCTAACAGGTCGTCATCTGGACATGTCCTTCTCCACCCGCCCACCGAGTCCTTTGCTCAGTCCCTGCTTCCATACATCCCAGCGCCCATAACACAAGGATCTATACAGAAAAAACCACTATGTCCACCCTGTCTCTTTGGTAAAGTTTGGGCAGGGATCTGGGGTATAAATTCAGAGATTTGCCAGATTATATGCCAATGTGGAATGTTCAACAAATCAATGGAATAATACTTGAGGTCTTCAACTGCAGAAGGGAACAAGCAACTTCTGTCAGATGGCTACTTTGCTTTCATTTCATTTTACTTCTAATATTTCCAGCTTTACTTGGGGAACCATCCAAAGCTTCTGACTGTGTGAAGGCAATGTGTACCATTGTGCAGGTAGTTTTGGTGAGGGTCAGAGGAGGAGGGGAGGGTCATGAGAAAGGAGGAGCATGGGCTTGCAGAGAGCCCCAAACTGGGGACAGGAGATCCGGGCACTAGGGTCATAGCACTTAACACCTCTGATCTTGTTTTTTCTCACCTGTAAAAGGAGAGTAAAAATGCCTTTTCTGCCCACATCTGGGGGAGAAGGGAGTAATATAATTAGTAAAGTTGTCTGGGGGAGTTCCCTGGTGGTCTGGTGGTTAGGACCCGGCACTTTCCCTGCTGTGGCCCGGGTTCAATCCCTGGTTTGGGGAACTAAGATCCCACAAGCTGTGTGGCACGGCCAGAAAAAAAAAAACCGTGTTGAAAAATCAGCAATTTTGCCTTTATATAAGGTGCAAAGTGTTATTTGTATGATGTGCTCTAGATCACTGAAAGAGACTTGTATTCAAGCTACCTGGGCATGAAAGTACATTTTGGAAGTCATCAAGTTAGTACCAATAAATCTAATATATAGAAAAATAGTTGAAACCCCCTGAGTGTTTTGTGGATAGAAAAGCTTGAGATTCAGAGCAAGCTCAGAGCTAGACAGTCTAAGAATAAACTAGCTCTCCCGTCCATTAGAAGGGCTAGGTAGCAGCTTCTGGTTATGGAACCAGAAAATCTCAGGCTCCAAATAGCATCACTTGTACTGTTTAAAAAATTGCAGAAACACACAAAATAAACAAAAATATATTTACACCTCTCCTATGAGACAAAGAGTACCTGAGACTTAATGTATATAAAATCAGTTTACAAAATGTGATGCGCTATATGAATAAGTTCTCATTTGCAGAGAGCACAGCATAGGATATGTGGTCATTAATGTGAATTCCCTTCCCCCTTCCATTCCTTTCTCTTGTTCCTTTATGTATGCGGATCAGTTACATTACTAAGCTAACAATGTACCTGAGCTATTACTAGCTTAATAATGTAACCAAGAATCTGATTTTTAGCAAGGGGGTAGTTCTTAGAAACTTAGGGATCTGGAACTCTGAATGAATGAATTAAAATAATGCAATTACATCATTAATTTTAAAATCTATCATCCTTGATTAAAAATAAACATTAAAAAATTAAATTAAAAATGTATTATCCCGCAATTGAGACTCACCACAAGGTGTCACGTCTGTCAGGCATTCACTGTCACAACGCAGCTTGAGTGTCTTACAGACAACCTCAATAGTATTTTTAAATTGGCAGAGGCAGCAGCCCATACGGCTAGGTAAGATCCTATAAATGGAAACACTGGTCATTAAAGTTGTGATAAAAGAGTTACTTGAGTAGGTAGAAGGGGGAGTCCAAGGCCCCCACAGACCAGTGCAAAAAGGAGTTCTTGGGGCTCATGGGCTGGAGAACAGGATAGGGGCCGGTTGGCCAGTTGCTGCTCTTGACTGTTGTAAATAAATATAGAGGAGGAGAGAGGTGCCCAACAGAAGGATTAGGATGGCAGTAGGTATGGTATGCCTAGAAAAAAGGGAATAGGGATTAGAATTGGGGGACATTGATCTGTAATTTAATTCAGAAGTATCTCGTACCAACCCCAAAGCCTCACTTTGGGTTGAGAGTACACAGGAAGAAGGCAGACTTCTAAGAAGAGTCTGAATAAGGCCGCACTTTCTGGAGTCCCTTTCTCAGTTCCTATTTGTCAGTATAAGATATTAGAAATTATTCCAGTAATAAAAAAGCATCGTGTGGTTAAACAATAACAGATATCACATTGGCCAAATCTAGACAAATGGAACATTCCAAAGAATAACATGATCATTATAATAAGGTATAACATAGTTAATTTAGAAAAAAGCACATGAGTTCATAATGATACTCAAAATGAAAAGTGGGGAGCTCTTCTCTATAGAATCATGTCAACTAATAAATGCAAAAGGAATGATAGATTAGGAAAGTGTCATTTTGCAAGTATCAATGTAATAATCGATTCAGACAAGGATTATCATTGATGCACAGTTGGGTGAAGAGTTGTTTGAAAGTAGGATCTCCACTGATCCCAAAGTATGGGACCTCATATTATTTATCAATTACCAAGGGGAAAAATAACTTCACAATGGAGAGATATGGAAGAAACCACCTTAATCAAGGGATCAAACTTAGCACTGGGCCACCTGAAGTGATGAAGTATGAAGAATACATCACCTATATAGTATTCTTCCCCAAAATATTTACTTTGAATCAAATGAGGAAACAGACAAATCCAGATTGTGGGGCAGTTTACAAGACAACTGGCTTAGACTCTTCAAAAATGCCAATGTCATAAAAGACCAAAAAAAAAAAAAAAAGAATAGCAGGGAAATATTCTAGATTAAAGGAAACAAAGACATGACATGCAATGCCTAATCTTTAATTGGATCCTGTATAAAAATAAAACAGACTTAAAAAACATTATTGGCTACTGGCCAAGATGAAGTAACAAGGACCAATTTAACCTCCCACCTGAAACAATGAAAGCATCAGGCAGAACATATGAAACAACAGTTTTCAAGAAACTGCACCTCAGGCAATACAGTTCAGTGATCCCCAGGAGATGGAAAATGAATGAAGTGATACCTATAATAGCCCTAACTTACTTCTCTGAGAGTTTCCAGGTCATGGTACAGGGAAGAGAAGTCCAGGCTGAGACTGGTGGACTCCCTGACTGAGGAAATGGAGCTGAGAGTCTGGGAAAACCAAGGTAACTAGAGTTCACAAAGCAGAGTATGAGAGAGAAAAGAAGTGCACAGACAACGAACTCTGGGGATATGCAGAGGGATCTCTTGAGAATTCAACACAGTATTGGTCAGTACATTTGTGTGAGGAATTACTTGATGCCAGGAAAAGAACCACATGAAAGCATTAATAATAAGAATAACTGGTTATCACACAGGGTTGTAGGAATAGTACCTGTTCCTACAAGTCAGACTGGAAAACCTCATGATACTCAGAAAGGACTTGTCTCAGTAGTTGCAAATAATGAGCTCCAGACTAAAGGCTACGTGAACTGCTACCCAACGAATCTTAACAGCTAGACTTAAAAGAATAAAATTGTGCTGAGTAACTTAATTTCAGACAAAACAAAGCCCAAGCATTTTACAGGAATATAAATATATATAGCACACAATAAACTAAACTCACAACATCTGTTATCATATGAAAAACTGCCAAGCATGCAAAGAAGTAGGAAAATATGACCCATACTGAGGAGAAAAGGCAACCAATCAAAACTAACCCATAGCCTATACAGATGTTAGAATTGGTAGAAAAGAACATTTAAAAAGGTGTTATACATGGGGCTCTCTTGAGCCTGCGCATCCGGAGTCTGTGGTCCGCCACGAGAAAGGCCACAACAGTGAGAGGCCCGCGTACCACACACACACAAAAAAAAGTTATTATACATGAAGAAAAGTTATTAGAACTGTATTTCACTTGTTAAGAAACCCAGGCTAAACACTGAAAATGTTAAGTAGAGGCACGGAAAATGCAAAACACACCCAAATTGAGCTTCTAGAGATTACAAACAATGTCTAAATGAAAAAGACATTGAATGAGGTTAATGGCAGATTAGACACTGCAGAAGAAAGGGTCAGTGAACATTAAGGCACAGTAATAGAAACTATCCAAAATGAAACAAAACGTGTAACAAAACAAAACAACAACAAAAATGAATAGAGCATCAGCGAATTGTGCAACAACTTCAAGTGGTCTAATACATGTGTACTTAGAGTCCATGAAGGAGAGGAGAAATACAAAAAATTGAAGAAATAATACCCCAAATTTTTCTACATTGGTAAACACTATAAACCCACAAAGTCAAGAAGATCAATGAACGTTAAGCATAAGAAACATGGACAAAACGACACCAAGGCACAAAAAATAATCAAATTGCTCAAAACCAGCAATAAAGAAAAAAGTTAAAAGCAGCCAGAGGAAAAACCTATACAGTACATACAGAGGAACAAAGATAACAATGACAGGAGAATTCTTGTTGGAAACAATGTAAACGAGAACTCAGTGGAATAACATCTTTAAAATAGTGAATTAATTCTATCAAGCTAGAATTTGTACCCACATCTGTCAAAACAAAAGCAAAATAAAGACTATCTCAGACATACAAAAGCTGAAAGAATTCATTACTAGTAGACTTTCCCTATAAGAAATGTTAAAAGAAGTATTTTTAAGCAGAAGGAAAATGTCACCAGATTGCAATATGTATCTACACAAAAGATTAAGAATACTGGAATTGGGACTTCCCTGGTGGTTCAGTGGTTAAGAATCTGCCTGCCATTGCAGGGGACACGGCTTCGATTCCTTGTCAGGGAAGATCCCACATGCCGCAGAGCAACTAAGCCCGTACACCACAACTGCTGAGCCTGCACTCTAGAGCCTGTGTGCCACAACTGCTGAACTAAGGATATGACCACAGACTGTCATGAAAATTACTTGGAATGTTTTTTTTCCAAAATAACTTACGTATCTAAACTGACTTTTTCTACAAATCAATAAAAAAATAGTAACAGAAAAATGGGCAAAGGACAGACAATTCAGGGATAAAATACAAATGTTCAGTAAACATATAAAGATATTTAATTTCACAAATAATAAGAAAAATTCAAATTCAGACGGGACCGCTTGTATTCATCTGTCAGATTAGCAAAAAAAAAAAGTGAGAATCTCCAGTAGTGGAAGGGTGTGGGGAAATGAATGTCATCACAGCATGGTGACTGGAGGATAAGCTGGTACAACAATTTTTTTTTTTTCTAGCACAACTTTTTTGAGGGCAAATAAAATTTTATATCTAAATAGTCTTCACCCCAACAATCCCATTTCTAGATAACTATTCTATAGAAATAAACGACCAGGCTCACAAAAATGCATGTACGAGGATATTCATTGCAGCAATGCAAGTAACAAGAAAACTGGACATAATCTAAACATCATTCAATAGGGGCATTATTAAACTGTAACACATTCATACTATGGAATATTATGCAGGAGTTTAAAGGAATGGGGTAACCCTCTATGTACTGGGAAGGAAAGAAATCTAAGACATATCAGGAAATGAAGGAATCAAGTTTCAGGATGTTAATTATGTAAAAACAGATAAGAAAAACAGACAAACCTCTTTTGCTATCTGTAAATATGTATGTACTCAAATGTATGGAAAAGAGTCTGGAAGGATTAATACTAAACTCAAAGTAGTGGCTGTGGGACTAGGGCACAAGAAGGGTTTTCACTATACCTGTTATTTCACTGTTATATATTGAGAATATAATCATGTATTACTTGTACAATGGAAAATAAGTTTAAATTGTCTCTTACTGATTTTCAAGAGGTCCTGCCAAATTTAATTTTTTAAATAAACATAGAATTTCAATCATTAGGTTGCTTTGGGATATGGAAGGGGAAGTACCTTTGCTCACAGGTATTGACCTCAAAATTCTGGACCAAGAAGGATCTTACAATGCAGTTAGCTTTTTGTATTCATATTTGGGGAGAGTATACTCACAGCTTCTCAGCCCAGTGGTATGCCTTCCATATACTTTCATCAATGTAAGAAATAGAGTTTCCTTGGAAATTTCTGTGAAGAAACACAGTTCATATGCTTGAATAGGTAGGAAAAGAATGTAGAGAATAAGGAAAAGAATCATGGCCACCATGTAGGGAATATTCAAATGCAGAAAAGACCAGCTTTTTAATTCCCACAGCTTCCCAGCTTCCCAGTGTGCACAATTAATAAAAACATACTGTGAGGCCACTGGCACAAACAACGAGGCATCCCCTCAGAACCTGACTTCCTATCAGTCCAAATTCTTGGATACATAATGCCAATTACTTTTTTCCCAAAATCACTTATGTGTCTAAAATGACTCCTACAAATCAATGAGAAAAATGGCAAACATTTATCAATATCAGCAAATAAATATTAAGAAATCCTATGGCAGGCAACACCAAGCTTTGGCTCAGTGCCCTCAGATTCTCTCCAGGTGTTAGAAGGATACGGGCAAGGCAATTAGACATTAGAGGGACTAATACGAAAATATCTCTTAAACATATTGCCTAGGGAAAAGCACAAGTCACTGAACAAGGAGTAAAGTTATTACCTCATTAGGGGAACAAAATGCAAAGGAAAGAGATCGGAAGGAAGGACACACATCAAAACAGTAACAGGAGTTACCTTATTGGTGGTAGGGAAGGTGGGGTGCAATTTTCACTTTTTATCCTATATACTTCTGTCACATTTCTTTTTTTAAACAGTGAGAATGTGTCCATGAATTAGACATGTTTAAAAGAAGCTATTAAATGCCTGAGGTTCAGTTTGAACCACTAACTCAGTGGATGACTGAATCTTTAGCTTTACCTTTGTCCTCTTCCCTCAGCAACAATGGAACTATTCAGTTTATATGCACATTTTTCACGGGAGTCAGAAATAAGTCAAAACGGATACCTGCCTGCCCATCTGCCTGAGGGACATTTCCACTCAAACAGAGCCTTCTGGTTGCTTTATGCTCACCAATAAAAGATGCCTAAGACTGAACTCATCTCCCTCAAACTGACTCTGCTTCCCAACTGCTGTATTTCCACCTGTTATACCACCATCATTCTGCCCCTCAACACATGTGATTTTTCTCTTTGCTGTACTACAATCCCCCAACTCTAGTCAATTACTACATCTTGTCAGGTTTTCCTCTGTAGTACTCTCAGGATTTTCTTTCTACTTCCATCACAACCACTCTAATTCGGCCCCTTCTCACTTTACTCCTAGATTTTGCTAAAGCATTCTATTTCGTCTCCTTGAACCAAGCTTTCCTCTCTAGGTCGCTCTACATATGAAATCTAAAATCAGCCTCTTGCTTTAATCATTTGTCTCTCTTGCTTGAATACTTGCAGTAGCTCCCCATATCTCACAGCATAACTTCCAAACCCCCATTGCCAATAGTCAAGATATTTTATAATCCTATCTTTCATTGTTGCCTAACCCAATTCTTTACAGCCAGACTAATCTAATACATTCTGATCATCCCTGCAGTCACACCTTTGCCTAGACTGTACTGCCTGTTATTTTTCTGACAAATCACAGCCAATCTTGAAGTCCCAGCTAAAGATTTAGCTTATCCATGCAGCCTTCTGTCACCTCCACACCCCTGTGATTACAGGTTCTGGTGAATTACAGCACGTATCTGTATTTCTCTTAATACTTAATTATATATTACCCCCCTTTTAAGGCATATCCCCTTTCTTCCCACTTGTCATTGTCATGTTCTGGAGACAATGACATGTACTTCTGTGGCTCCCACAGTACTTAGCCCTGGGTTGGGCACAAAATGGGTGCTACATATAGAAAGCCAGAGGACAAAGATGAGTTCTAGATATAACTGAGGGACTGAATAATAATAATAGCTAACACTAAAATATATGCTAGGCACTGACAGAAGAGCTTTACCAATATTAACTCATCTAAATCTCCCAATGAGATTGGAGTCATTGGGAGATTTAGCAGCCATAGGAGTCATCCTGTGAGACGATGACTACCATAATCCCCATTTTACAGATGAGTAGTCATAAAGCTAATAAATGACAGACCTGGGTTCAAACCCAGGTAGTCTGGCTCTGGAATCTCTACTCTTAACCACATTGTCGTATTACCACCAAAGAGATGGGGAGAGGGACATGTTGCTCTAAAGAGGATGGAGTAAAGATGGGAGAAGAGTAGATGTTAAGGGATTAAATAATGGGGTAAGAAATGGAGAAGGAAAAAATAAGGGCAATTACAAGACTGAAGGAGAGGGAAAAATAGTAAGAAGAATGAAGATAAGGAATCATTGACAAACAAAAGCTGGAAACACAAAGTCAGTCAATGTGGATTGGGGAGATAAGGAGGGCCCAGGAAGACCTGAAGAAAGACTGCATTGTTAGGCAGGATGCAGAGAACAAATGAGGAAAGGCGATTCTTACAGGATGGTGAAGGTGCCGTTGTAGGCGTTAGGCTCTGGCTCAGGCACTCTGTGGAGCTTCTGCTTTGGGCTGAGACCAACACACGACAGCGTCTCATTTTTGCAGGTACAGAGCTCACATATGCTGATGTTTGTGGTGGCATTCTGCCCTGGCTGCTTCTTTTCTGGGGTATATCTTACACCAGGAAGACCTGTGGATACTGAATACTGAGTCGAAGGAAAAAGAACCGTCTCAGATGGCCTTGGTTGCTGAGATACGTTAACTCCCAGGTCCACAGGTGAAACTGTGACTTGAGACAGGTTTGGTTGTGCAAGCGTCACCTCAGGGTGTTTTGGAGGGGGAGCTGTAGTCTGCTGCCGGGCTGTAGAATGTTCAGACTCTGTAGTAAGTTCTGGAGTTGTGGTCAGCTCCAGGTTCAAAGGTTTAACTGTGATACTGGGTGATGTTGGAGGCTCAGTGTGATCCTGATGCGGTGTTGGAACTATTGGATTGTGATATACTGGAGGCTGAGCTACAAAAACCTCCTGAGGTGGTTCTGCAGGCTGGGTTAAGGTCTCCTGCATGACTGGAGAAGGTTCACCCTCCTTAGTGGGTTCTGGCCTTCTGGTCAGTCCAAGGTCCAATGGTTGAATTGTGACCTCAATCAAAGTTGGGTGGTGAGCCTGAACTTGCTCTGGATTTGGAAATGTCACCTCGGGGTATGGTGGTTGAATTGGGGCTCCTTGGTGAACTGGAAAAAGTTCAACATTTTCAGAGGGGACTGGATGCTGCTCTGAAAATTCCTGCCAGACTGACAAAGGTTCCAACTGCTCAGAGGACACTGTAGACTGAGCCGAGGTTTCTTGTTGGGGTGGAGGAGTTTCAAGCTCATTAGTGAACGCTGGAGTTACGATAAGTGCAAGACCCACAGGTTTAACAGAGACATCGGGCCGCTGCAGAAGCTGAGCTTGATCCTGACCTGGAGGAGAAACTGTCGGCACGGGATGCTCTGGAGAGAAAACTACACTCGCGGAATCCGTGTCCGCGTATGGAGCCTCAGCCTCAGTCAACTCCTGATGAGGCGGGGCCAACATCTCGAATGGAGACCAGGACGTCAAGTAATTAAAGCCCTCGGCTTCTGCCAGGGGTGTAAGGGCATGGGGCAATTTGGGAGGGGGGTCTGAGGCGTATGAAGACCAAGCCTCTGTCAGCCGCGGGGGGTTGGGGGTCACCTGGACGGGGCCCAGGGCCCACTCCGGAGGCTGAACTGCCTGGACTTGAAGCCACAGTTTTAGCCACGTGAGGAAGAGCCGTGGCAACCAAAGGCGTAGCCGGGACATAACGTGCGGCGGCTCCCAGGCACAGTGACCCAGGCCAGTGAGGAGCCGGAGCCACATCCTGTGTCCGAGCTGAACCGCTATGCCAGCGCCGACGCGAGCGCTCAGGTTAGCAACCGCGCGCCCCTCCCCCGCCTAACGTTCCACCCGTTATTTATGACATCTGTAGTTACGCCACCTTTATTAGGTTAGTGCGGAGATCCAATCCGCGCCACCAGAGTGGGCCTTTTGCCCAGAGTCCCCAGGGCCCAAGCCATCCTTCCCCTTGCAAAGGCGACACTTATCTCCTGCCGGGCCCTCTTCCCAACCCCTCCCTGCCCTCCCTGGCCCCAAACACTGAGGCGGGATTTGGGCTGCAGACCCGAGTGGCCCCAAACTCCAGCAGCCCAGGGGTGGAGAGGGGTTGGGAAGGATGCAGAGCTTCCCAAGGAAACCACAGGACGTGGCATTCTGGGAAATTCAAAAGTGCTAATCCAGTTCTGGCAATCTGAACTCTTCCTCCTCAGAGCTGAAGTCTGAGACACATTCTTCCTCCCTTTGGCCACACGGCTGACAAGAAGAGTTGCTGACCAGCAAAATGAGCACCAGTTGGGTGGCGGGAGGGGAACACACCTTACAATTATTCGAAAATGTTGCGTATATATGTCCATGCCACTCTCTCACTTTGTCACAGCAGCTCGGTGGTTTGTGACCACCTAGAGGGGTGGGATAGGAAGGGTGCGAGGGAGGGAGACGCAAGAGGGAAGAGATATGGGAACATGTGTATATGTATAACTGATTTACTTTGTTATAAAACAGAAACTAACACACCATTGTAAAGCAAATATATTCCAATAAAGATGTTAAAAAATAAAAAACAATAAAATAAAATGTTTGCCATTTCCTCCAAACTCTCAGTATTCACGTCTCATTATTCATTCACCTCTCTGTTATTAGGGGTTACCACTGAATCAGTGATGACTCCAGAACTTCTGTAGGAGGGGTTTGGGGCAGGTGGGAAAGAGAGTCTAAAACCAAGTGAATGGCCCTTTACATTAGCATGGGGAAACTTCCCACATCCCACCTTGTCTCAACAGAGCCATTAAGCTAGAAAAAACTATAGTGTCACTTTTCAGACGTCTACCCTGTGTGCACACATGGAGAAGACACTTCGAATGTTAAAGTCAGCATGTTAAGTAACTTTCTTGAACTACTGTAACTAGCACCCTATTTACTTTCTTCACAGTCCTTTTCATAATCTATTTGATTTTAGTCCTTTTTAATTGTCTGGTACACCTTTAACACCTAAACTCCAAGAGAGAAGGAGCTTCATCTTATTTCCAGTGCCTAGCCATAATGGTTTCTAAATGGAACTGATTCCAAGATCGGCCTCATTTAGGAATGGATCTGTTGTTATAATCAGGTTTCCGAAATCTTTAGTATCAATACGGAATCCTTTCCTCTCACATTTCACAGGAAGCTAGACTTCTTAAAGCCCAAACATGGATACGTCTGAAGTTTCCTTGACTGATTTAAATCGAATTAAAATAATTATATTGTACAGGAAAAACTTTCAATATTTTTACATTTTTCAGAACATAACCACCTTTTCTTTCTCTACTTTCTTCCCTTCAGAACAAACTTTGCAACATTGGGGTGAGTTAAATCATCAGAAATCTAGCCCCAAATTCAGCTCTCAATGACATGAAACACATTTTTTGCTCCTTTTTAATGAAAATCCTATATGCAGTACATTAATGTTTTCTTTTAGAAATTACGTTGACAACTTAATCCCTAATTCGAGGCATCCATATAATTGGTTTACAGAAAGGTTCTTCGGCAAAATATTTAACACAAGATATATATGAGATGCTGAGAGCTGGGTAATATACCTTACTTGAAAGGCATGAATAGTTTTTAAACACTGTAGCATAATCACACTTAAGGCCATAGTTACTTTGTTCCCATATCCCTGCAATTCTATTTGAGGGGAGTTCTAAAAGGCCTGTGTCTTCTCCTGTGTCCACAACTGTAGACATACACTGATGGCCCTCAATCCTGCTCTCCAAACTTCAAATAAGGGGCCAGAGACAAGGCTCGGGACTTGGAAAAGTCCTAGAAATTCCCTGCCTCAAAAGCAGTTTCAGAGTTTCACCTTTTCCTGAGGATGACAGAGCTGAGTAGACATGCCAAAGCCTTCCAAATCCTGCTGGGTGCTTTGAATTACGGCAACACTGGCTGTGTACCCCTTGAGTTTTTATCTCCACATACTTGAATGAAATCCTGTAGCTCCTCTTCGGTTCTAGCATCTGTGACCTCTTCACAGGGTCTATATGCCAGAGCTACTTTACCACTTTCTGAAATAAAGCTAACAAGGATCAATTCACAAGGTTTCTTGTTCTAAAACTTCCTGTATACAATGGTAGCACCCAATAATTAGACATTCTTTTGATTTCTAAAAGCAGAAAATAAGAGCATTTTCCTAGAAGTTCCCTCATCTGACACTTCCGTTTTTATCATAATTACTTGTGAAAAAATATGTAACAAGTATCAACTTTGGTTCAAAAACCTTTATGATCTTAGAAATAAGAACTAAGGAATAATGACATAGGAATTAAAAGCTGTGGAAACAAAAATGTTCAATCACAATACAATGAAATAGGAAGGCATTAGGTGGGGGTCAAAGTGAGTTCAAACCTGGGGTAGATACCACTGGACTATAATAGATACTTCATGTTAGAAGCAAGGCAAGTGCCTACTCCTTGGGACCAAAATTCTACCAGATACAATGAACAAAGCTTTGGAGACAGAGACAGAGAGCATTTGAACACTCTACTGGCGGAAACTGCCCCATGTACCCTTTGGACAATACAGCTTTCCTCAAGGCAAGCTAGAGCCACCAGGCTTTTTGGTCTAAGGAGTTTTGAGTACATATAAGGAGTACCTTGGCATATTAGGGACAAACAACCCAGACATTTAGTTTGGTTCTTAAAGGTTGTTACCCAGAGTTGACAGCTGGTGGAGATTCAGCCTGATGACCAGGAAAGTCAAACTTCATTGGAAGGACTGCCCAGGCAGAAAGGCCAAGACCAATGCAGGGTCAACTCTTACAAGCAAATAAGGTCTCTGAAACTTAGCTAGGATTTCTCAGTCTCTAAGCCTGCAGCGCTGTGAAGCAGGGGAGCAATTCTGTTCCGGGAATCTGCTAATCATAAAGTTTCCTTTGGGCACAGCCTGTGACATTCTCACCGCTGTATAACTCGATAGGGAACACAATCAACGCTATTCAGTAGCATGACCACTTTTAAGGCTCACACCAACGTATCCGATAATTATATAAGAATCATATTCACCCAATATATCAGAAATGAAAACTGAAATTAAACTGATTCCAAAAACATAATCTAATAAACTCTTCAACAAGAAAACAACAATGATAATAGTCCATATATTTTGTCTGCTTACTATGTTTCAGGCATAGTTCTAAGCTTTTTACATTCATCATCTCATTTACTCTTACAATATCCCTCATTAGGTGGTAAGCTGAATTACTAACCCTATTTGCAGATAAAGAAATTGCAGCTTAGAGATATTAAACACCTTCAAATGTCTCTGGCTAGAAAAACCTAAAATTGCAACAACAACAACAAATAAATCTAAGAGACAAAGTTAGGACTCAAACACAGGTGTCCAAGGCTTATACTCACTACACTATTCTGTACGATAAGCAAGCAGTTGAGGAAGAACTGGATCAAACACTTTCTGTATGAACTGAGGCAAGTCATTCTATATCTAAACACTGGGGACAATAATATTCACTGTTGTTTTTCTCATAAATGCCACAAAGAACAAATTTAAGACTGCTGCTGTGAAAGCATCTGGTGAATGAAAGAATAGGTAATGTTTTAGAGAACCATTATTTTCATCCAATTCACTTTTTTTTTTTTTTTTTGCAGTATGCGGGCCTCTCACTGTTCTGGCCTCTCCCATTGCAGAGCACAGGCTCCGGACGCACAGGCTCAGCGGCCATGGCTCATGGGCCCAGCCGCTCCACGGCATGTGGGATCTTCCCGGACCGGGGCACGAACCCGCGTCCCCTACATCGGCAGGCGGACTCTCAACCACAGCGCCACCGGGGAAGCCCCATCTAACTAACTTTTCAAATAAGTTTATTTGCTCACTGAAATTGAAGTACTTCAAGGACAATCAGAAAGGTCTTACCTAAAACCACAATCAGCAGTTTCTGGAATGCATCTGTCATAGCATTCTGAATAACGAGCTTCTGGGTTACCTTCCTTTTCATAAGGAATGATAATGACCCTAAATCTAACCAAAAGATGAATTTAAAATGCCTGTCTGAATAACTGATTTCTAGCTTATATGTTTAAAACTAAAAATGCATCTGTGATTCTTAGATCATTATCTTAATGATGAAGGGCAGGCACTACAGTGGGGTGTGGTTGAATGACTCTGCTGTAGGTATACCCTGGCTTGGCACATTTTTACTGCTCAGATCTATTCTGGAAGTTCCTAAAATACTCGATGGGAAATGCAAACCAAGAACGTGGCACAAATCGCATATGACACACAGATTTCAAGTGGACAAGCTGAGGCTACACTGCTACAGACGCTGCTCTCCTGTGCGTGAAGGGCTGGATTCATACAGTGAGATAGATTGGTGGTAGTGCAGATGATCTGGCCTCTCCTCAACCATCACCCACTCAGGTGGAGGGTGGAGCCTCCTCCACTCCGTTCGCTAACAGCCCTGCCTCTGACTTAAAACCCTAAGCCCAAGTGCCATGGACTCTAGGAAAAAACTCAGCACCAATCGGAATCCCCTTTCTAGGGATCTATATTTACTTTTTCCGCTCAGGCCCTTCTATGGGAGCAAAGGACTGAACATTTACACAAGAGTTTATTTCAATCTTTAGACAATGATTTTGTTGGGATAACTGGAGGCCAGAAGACATCTGTATTTGAAGGACTATTTTAGCACATAACAAATTATTAACCAAAAAAAACACGAAAACTAACTAATTTTCCCTCCTCCTAAGCTTCCTGGCAGGCAGTCAGTTCTAAAATTCTAAAGTTAAGGTGCTGTCAGGTATTGCCTAAGATAAAAACCTATATTGTCAGGCAGAAAAATTCTGCCCAGGGCTTTAGTTGCTTAGAAAAGGTGATGATGTATCTGAAAAGTTGAGTTTCAGAAAGAAAGGAAAAAAGAGAAATCCCACTCCCTCACCTCCCCATACACACACATATTGGAAAATAGACCTTCCTCCAAGTTATCCAAAGGTTCCTCAGCCATGCCAACTCCGGGACTCCTGCACTCGTGGGAGGGCAACACCACCTCTAAAGCACAAAAGAACTTGAGGCTTTGCTTCTGAAGTGGTGTCCCAATATCTTCCTTTTCCCTTTCTTCAAGGTTAGAAAGATCCTGAAGCTGTTAGGATTTTGAATTAAAGGCTAGACTTCAAAATATCCTGTTGTTAGAAATAAAAACTAAACTCCAGCAACCCCAGGTAATAGTTTAGGTATGCTATAGCTTCAAAATCAAGTGAGACTTGCAAATGAATGATTAGATATGGTCAACTATTTTTTATTATATACCATGCAAATACTGGAGAAAATTATGGACACCACCATCCAAGTCATTGAGATTATCACTAATTCTAGGTGGCAGGCCAATGCTCAGATACTTCCATGTGGAAGCCTCTCACATCTCCTCCCCATAGCCCTGTTCTATTCTTCCCTCTAAAGTCTAGGAGTTCAGTGTTGAAAGGAGTCTGGTTAGTCAAAGAAAGTCTACAGAGTTTACCTTGATGATCCTTTTTGACCACCCATTGAAACCAAAGTAGTAATTTGCCAATTCTTGGCATCTGGAGCTGTTTAGGGCAAGCGTATTATGTTGAACCGCCTTATTACTGGTGCCGAGACGAACCTAAAGACATAAAAGACCTAAAAATATCACAACCCTACATAGAGGCTTATTTTGGATATACCTGAGATTTATCAATACCAATTTCATAGAGGGGCTGTGCAGATTAAGTAGCACATTTTAAGCAATGAGTTCACAGTGAGCCCTAAATAAATGTTATTTATTATTTTTAGGTCAGTACTTTTCTGCATCATTTCCAGGGCCCCTGATTAACCGGGAAGGTTCCCTGACCGCTGGTGGTGAAAGTGATGATGAAAGCAACTAATGAAGCCCAGCAGAAGCCTATTATGGGGCTGGGGGTAAGCAAAGGAAGTGAACTGTTTCAGTCGTCTCATCCTGTAGCTGCTGCTTGAGAATACGAGCTGAAGAAGAGATAAGATGGACCTGCCACTGAATTAGGACCTTAATCTGTAGCACCCCCTCCCCAAGTTACTAACCCCTGTTAGAAGAGGGAATACGTATACCTCTCTAAATGTAAATAAAGCAACCAAAAGAATTAGAGGTTCATCTGCATTAACAAGCTTCTTTGAGAGTGCAAATATTTCCAGTCTTAACTCTCTCAATAACTTACATATTACTGTGGAGTTTTTACATCACTAGTTCTTTCTTAAATGTCTATTTCCATTTTGAACAGCGTGTAGTATATAAATACAGTCATAAAAATTCAAATAATACAAATAAAGTCAAAGCATTGTTAATTCTTTGATTTGTTTGTGCATCTTCCCCGTCACTAGTTTACGAGCTCCTTAAGTGCTTGAAGGAACCGTATATTATTCTTTCCTTGTTACCAGAAACAAGCATAGGTCTTGGCATATAATAGGGGAGTGATGGTCTGTTGACTGAGTGAATGAATGAGTACATAAGAAAATGAAATTATTTTCTCTAACTGAAGCTGCCTGCTGGGAAGGAGAAATGAAGACTAATTTTTAAATGTTGAGTGTCGCATGGGAGGCTAGGCCCTGTACGGTGAGTCATAATGGAGCTGTCCTGGACAATTAGGAAGCTTCGAAGGGCTCTGAGGCCCTGGGTAGTAGAGACAGTTGACATCTGGGATAACCTTGCCACAGTTCTTGTTGGCAAACATATCCCTTCGTGCTACTGAGAAAAACTCAGATACATTAGGCCTTTCCTTCATTTTAAGATGTTATTATCTTTTCTGTATTTATAAAAACTACATGGGAAAAAAGATAAGATGTATACCTGCCAATGAATAAAAGAACTCATAACTGGAACTTCCCTGCTGGTGCAGTGGTTAAGACTCCATGCTCCCAATGCAGGGGGCCTTGGTTCAATCCCTGGTCAGTGAACTATGTCTCAGATGCATGCTGCAACTAAGAGTTCGCACACCACAGTTAAGGAGCCTGCGAGCCACAACTAAGGAGCCTGCCTGCTGCAACTAAGACCCGGTGCAACCAAATAAATAAATAAATAAATTTTAAAAAGAACGCATAATTAAAGTAGGTAACATTTTCGGGCGTGTGGGCAGTAAACTAAAGCTCCGCATTAAATAAGGAAATCTAATACGAATGCCCTTTCCTCTCAACTCTATAGTGACTTGTAGAACGTTCTATCAGTGCCGAGCTTTATGCTGTGAAAATCTCAGAACCTAAGCTTATGGAATAGTCTTAATGTCCAATATAAGAAAAGAACTCATTACTCACAACTGACACCAAGTAACTGTTTCATAATCTTTCCAGGACCATCTGTAATATCTGAGTGGTTATGTGAAATGGTCGCAGGGTGTGCAAACAAAAGAATGCCTGACACAAAATCATTTCAATCCCAGGGAGTACAGCCAGGATTGAAGAGGGTGTTAAACAGGGTACAGAAGTGGGAAGTAGTGTACCTGGAGTCACATCTGAGGAGAGTTCTCAGATTCAATAAAGGTGAACTCAGTGAGTAAAGAAATATGGGTGAGAATAGGCAGCAAGGTCAGTAGGAAGTAGCCAGAGCGAGAAGCCAATCAGAGAAGACACACAATTATAAAGGGAAAGGTCT
Organism: Orcinus orca; assembly: GCF_937001465.1. Taxonomy (NCBI): domain Eukaryota; kingdom Metazoa; phylum Chordata; class Mammalia; order Artiodactyla; family Delphinidae; genus Orcinus; species Orcinus orca. The sequence goes on along the minus strand of NC_064577.1, from coordinate 38,444,515 downwards.
GGAAATCTAAGCCTCACTCACTTATTCAGAGGAATTGAAAAGGTCCTTGAAAAAGGAATGGTGGCTGAATGGAGGCACATAATGAAATGTTAATTCTGGGCAAGTAAGATTGGATGGCATGTTAATATGGAATAAGGTTTCTACAATGCATGAAAGAATATTTTAACCATTTTCTGGAATGTGAAGGGAGTTCTGAATAGGCAGTTTGAGAGTGGTGATGAAGCCTCCTTTATGTTACATCTGACAAAAGTTCCTCAAGCCCGGACATCCCTGGTGGCACAGTGGTTAAGAGTCCGCCTGCCAATGCAGGGGACACGGGTTCGATCCCTCGTGCGGGAAGATCCCACATGCCGCAGAGCAACTAAGCTCGTAAGCCACAACTACTAAAGCCTGCGTGCCTAGAACCCGTGCTCCGCAACAAGAGAAGCCATCGCGATGAGAAGCCCACACACCACAAGGAAGAGGAATCCCCGCTCGCCGCAACTAGAGAAAGCCAGCGCGCAGCAACAAGACCCAACGCAGCCAAAAATAAATAAATAAATAAATTAATTAATGAAAAACGTTTGTCAACCTCACACATTTGAAATCCACATAAAAGTAAATAGAAGGAAGACTCTTGTGATGATTTCTTAAATTAAGGGGCAGCATAAAATCACATCGGGTTTAACATCAGTTAAGTTTGGGTTTGGCCTCTAGTTTCCACCTTTACTGTCATGAACCTTAAGTACGTCACTTAACCATCCTCAGTTCGAGTTTCTTCATCTAAAAACAACAAAGAAAGATCTGGGGAACTGGGGGATCAGTGGAGCAGTGAATCTGAGAGCATTCTGTACACCACAGTGCTGTACAAACGCTGGCCTTTCCCCCCCCCCACCCCGCCCCCACTCCGCTGGGATCTTAGTTCCCGGACCAGGGATTGAACCCGGGCCCTCAGCAGTGAAAGTGCAGAGTACTAACACTGGACCGCCAGGGAATTCCCGATGGCCTATTAGTTTTAAATTCAGCACTTCATCCCAGTAGAGCGAGGAATTCCACATTTGGACCCACCTTCACTGGAGATGTCTGGAAAAGCTGCTTCTGGTCACATGCCTTTTGGGCTCTGTGGGCATCCCTTGCTGAATAAAACTTGATGATGCCATAGAACCCAGGACCGGCCACTGCTGCGTTTGGGAAGACTCGGACCGAATACAGAAGGCCAAACTGGGAGAAGACTGAACACAGAATGCTGTAGGGTGGTCCCATGCTAAGTAAGTGCAGGAAATTTCACGCCCAGGAAAACAAACCGCCCATTCCCTTATATTCCCCCAGCCCTTCGCCACAGGCAACTGTGGTGAGCCGGCAACTCCAAACACTTCTCATTTTATGAACAAGTTTCCCTCTGAAATCCTAAGCTTCGAGAAGCATTAGGAGGCAATGCCGTCTGTTGGGAACTATCTCTCAAAAATCTCTGGGAGCGAGCTGACTGCTCAGGTCGGCTCTAGAACTAAGATTCCTCTCAGCGGAGACCACAGGCAGATGAGGTGCTGAAGCAGTACCCCGAGGCGCCCAGTTACTGGGCCGCGGGGCGGCTTCCTCCACCCCTCCCTCCGCCCCGGCTCGGCTCACTTGCAAGGCCTCGGCCGTGGGTCCAGAGCTCAGCTCCCACACCAGCAAGGTTTTGTCACCCGCGACGGGAACCGCAAAAGGTACCAACTCCACCATTCTGCCGTTACCGCGCGTGCGCGGCTCGAGGCGCAAGCGCACTGCGCCTGCGCACGCGCGCCCGCGCTTTTTAAAAAATGGAGCCTGAGGGGCGGAGTCAGCTCGGTGGGAGTGGGACGGGGGCGGTGCTCGGACCTCTCCCTCGCCCCTCCCACTCCGCGCTTGCCTCTGACTCTAGTTCCCCTTTCGCAACCCGCGCGCCCAGAAGTTTTGGAGTTTAGCGTTTCTATTCAAGTGTATTTTTATCGTAGAGTCCAAAGTGTGAGTTTACAGGATCGAATGGTGCGGACATGTTTATAGCAGCTGGCTTCATCTTCAAACTCCCAGAGGAGACTAGAATACTAAGTAGTTAGCGCTAACTATCCACTGAACTTTAAAAATTTAGATTTCCTGACTCTGTGTGAGAAATGACCACCAAAGATGCAATCCTTCGACTTGAGTGTTTTCATAAGTCTTAAATATGCAAATCAAGGTATAACATTAAAGCCATCGACAGTCTAGTACGAAATTCTTAAAAAGTTGGTTTCTAGCCCATTTTCCTAAAGTACCCCCAAATCACTGAGCACATTTCTGCATCCCCACCACGACTTTCTCCACCTCAATATAGCAGACACTTAGCCCCACCCATTACCTACTTCTGAGCTCTTTTACTTCAAAAATTGTTTACTTTGCAGGAATTACTTGGATCTTGATACTGTTTCAAACCAATAACTATAGATTTATTATCTATATCATTATCCATTGCATTCATTGTATGTATCCATTTATTCATTGTATCCATTATCTGTGTATGGAGAAGATCCCCATAATCTTCTCCAGATTGATTATGAACACCTCATGAACAATATTTACAGATTTATCACCCTTTTTCTAGTACTTAGCACACTCATACTCTATTAGGTACTCAAATATATTTGGCTTAATCCGTTGCAGAGCACTGGCTCTAGGCAAGCGGGCTTCAGTAGTTGCAGCACGAGGGCTCATTAGCTGTGGCTCACAGACTCTAGAGCACAGGCTCAGTAGTTGTGGCACACAGGCTTAGTTGTTCGGCGACAGGTGGGATCTTCCCGGACCAGGGCTCGAACCCATGTCCCCTGTATTGGCAGGTGGATTCATAACTACCGCGCCACCAGGGAAGTCTGGAAGGCAGATTCTTTACCACTGGACCATCAGGGAAGTCCCAGGATCAGCCTTTTAAAGAAGCATCCCAGAGATGTTTGAGTGCAGAGCTCCACAGACCATATTTTGAGAAATGATATTTCCCTATGGACACCTTTCCTCTGGCAGCCCTTTTGAATGGCAGCTATGTTCTCTCCGATGCTGCACTGCCTGCAGTCTACCCAGCTTTCATCCCAGTGAGAACATTCCAGAGAGCAACTAAGGATCAACTCCAGGTGTTTCTCCAGTCACCTCTGGGGCTGACTGCATGTCACCAGCAACCAATACCTCACCTGCTGCCCAACTACAGTGACAGCTTCCAGATTTGTGACTCAGCTAGCTCTCCACCATGTTATTCTATGTAGACACCACCCGCCTTTTACAAAGCCTTGGACACCCATAAGCCTATAAAAATAAAATAAAAAAAGGAGTAGGGCTCCAGGACTTCTCCAAGTACAGGTGGTGCCTCCTCACCATACCTGTATATGGACGCATGTTGGATAGTGTTGGTTGGCTCCTGACACCCATTTCTACCCCCTTCTCCGCAGGTGCTAGAAGCCTGGGAACCATATTTCACAAATCCCCTCGACAGCAAGGTTCTGCCAATAAAATGTACTTGTGTGAAATCTGGAAGGTGGAAAGCAGATTGAAATCTTTCTTTCCTCCTCTGCAGCAGACTCCATATACCCCACCTAGTCACCACCCGTGGGGCTTTGGGGCTTAAACGATCTCATCAGTGGTTTCCCAAAGTTTCCTGACTTCTGAGTGGCAGCAGCAGTTTTGAGTCTATGGAAATCAGCTGTGGTGGAGTAACCTGAAGGCTAGTGCTACAATGCCCCCATCCCCAACTTTCACCATTAGCCCCCATCCCCAACTTTCACCATTAGCCCCCTCAATGATAAGCACCAACTGTTTGGATATAATCTTTCTCCCTTTCTGGCTTTTTTTTTTTTTTTTTTTTTTTGCTTGATATATCTAGAGTGCCTTCTATTTTCTTGTCTATGGTAGTTTTAAAATATATCCGCAAATTCTTTGACTCTTCTTTCCTCCAAAGGTGGAGTCTAAATCCCCTCCTCTTGAATGTGAGCTGGAACGAGTGACTGACTTCTAACCACGCTACGTGGCAGAAGTGGTGCTATGTGCCTCCTGAGGCCAGGCCATAAGAGGAATAACCTCTGTCTCTATCTTGGACAGCTCCCTCTGGAGGAAGCCAGCCATCATGTAGTGAGGATATTCAATCAAGTAGCAGGTGGACACACAGGCTCATGCAGGGAGGAAATGAGGCCTCCCTCTAACAACCAGCACCACCCTGGCAGCCAGGTAAGGGAGTGAGCCATCTTGGAAGTGGACCCTGCAGCCTCAGTTTAGCCGTCAGATGACTGCAGCCCTGGCAGACATCTTGAGGACCTCATGAGAGACCCAGAGCCGGAACTGCCCAAGATATTCCTAAAGGCTTGACTCAGAAATTGTGAGCAATAAATGTTTATTGTTGTTTTCAGCCACTACTTTGGAGTGATGTGTTACATACCACCAGATAATCAATACACTGTCTGATTCAGGGTTTGAACCACACAGACTTGAGACCCTCAATATATTGAACTGGCATATTAATGAATGATGCCCTCGTAACCGTTGGGGACTTCGGTCCTGGGCTCCAAGACTTTTCCTCTACCACAATACTTGCCATGCCAACAACCCACAGATTTTCCTGGGCACGAAATTCTTCAAATCCCTACTGTGAAAATACACATTAGGGTTTTATTGTTCGGGGGGAACTTATAAGCAGAACAATAACAGAGTGCACTCAATCCCCCAAGCTTTCAGAGAAGGGGATTAGACCAGATTCAGCTGCATTGTGTGTCCCATGAACTGTAGAGTGTCCGTAAATGAGGAACCAGCCTGGAGTGCGTCACAGTTACAGGGATGGTGAGGCAGGGAACGTCTATACTACTAACAGTGGCAACTGCTTGGTGACAGAAATGGTCGCAGTAGGAGGGGGAGCCTATTTTTTCCATTGAGCTCGCTGGTACCTGCTGAGCTAGCTTTTTGCTGAGCTACTGAAAGGGGAAAGGAATGAGTGTCCAGGGCTATCTGAATTATTTCTCATCACCTCCTGGATTCCCATCACCTCACTGATCTCCATTCCCAGGTTACATTTGGACTTTATCACCATCTGGAACTTGTCATAAAAAATCTTAAAAGTACCATCTTTCATTCTCTGAACATAAGCTCTTGTCCTTTCAGTTCTCACTCATGTGTATCCACTGTACATGCTCTTCAGTTGCAACAAAACCTCTGGTCTGGTGCCCCATTTTCTCCCAGTTCCTACTTGGTCTAAACACCCAAGTTGACCTCTCAGCCTCTCCACTTTTAGGCCACCATCAAAGTACTCTTTGTAAAACTCAAGCTTGGTCATGTCTTTTCTCTGTTTAAAACGTTGTAGTTTGTGCTCTGTTCGCTCAAGGCCATGTGCCTTGACCAGGCCCTTTGGGATCGGTTCTCTGCTCGCCTGCTCAGCCTCACCTGCTGCCCTTTCCTCCTTGTGCTTCATGCTTGGGAACACCAGACTGCACACGCTTCAAGCCCACCCAAGGTTTCATGCCTCTTGCCTCTGTACTGTCCTCCGTCTAGAATGCCTTTCCTTCGTCTCGTCCTCCCAAGAAACTTCTCTTTGGCTTTCTTCTTCTTCCCCTCCTCTAAGCCATCCCTCACATTGACTCCTTTCCAGCCAACCAAGAGCTGAACCACTTCTTGGTACACTGCCATTGTCATGTCAACACACTGTCTTCTATGTATAATATGTCTTCAGGTGTCTGTGCCTCCTCTCAGTCTTAGGGCCCCGCAAGAGCAGGGACTTTGTCCTGATCATCTCTTTCTCCAGCACCAGGCACAGTGTCTGGCATATAATCCAGGCTCAGGTCAAGTTCTACCTTTTTCATGGAACCTCCCTAGTTTCCTAACCTTCCTTCCTCTGAACCTACAATTTTCTTCTCTGTATCACTTTTGCCCTAATCATATATTGTGTCATTTCATTATCTTTTAAAAAGTGGCTCATTTCTCTGACAGATTTCATTGGAATCAGAATTTTCATTCATTTAGTAGCTGTTGGCCTTGTATCTCCCTCTCCCCTTCCATCTCTCAGGTCTCAGCAAGGAGTTGGGCTCTGAGCTAGTTTGTCCATCATAAGATGGTGACAGAGGCAGCCCCAGGCGGCCATGCTTTGTACCACCTGACCCTGGGCACCCCTCCTGCTTCTGGGCCACAGCCAGGGATGAGTCCCTGATCCAAGGAGAGACAGCTCACTCACAGGCTGGCCACGTGAAGTCTCTGGCTCTGGCAAAAACACTGCCCAATCCAGGTCAAGCTGGGCAAAGCAGAATCTTACTCTTGGGAATTTTAATTTAGAAATATGGTAGGGTAGCATTTGAGACTAATAAAAAATTGTGCAAATCTGAGGTAGTAAGATACCCAAAATATTATCTAAGCCTCATTTATGTACCAACTTTGAAATAATGGAAATCTCCCAAAATAGGAACCTGGAGCTACCTAGAATGCTGGTCCACACTTTGGGAAGCCCAGCAGTACAAGGATCTCTACCCCTGGCTTCTCGTCAGCTCCCTGTCTTTGTGACCACCTCTCTTATTGAAATCAGACCCCCACTCATTACAGTTTGAGCGGGCAGGGAGACCTTCCGCTCTTGTGACCTAAGAGTGTAACCAAAGTGCCTAGTACTGTACCTGGCCCATAGCAGGTGCTCAATAAACAGCAGCTGCCTCCTCCTCATTATTATCGTTGTTATCAACTCTTTGGTGGCAAACACAGCTTATACTTCTCTGCATCCCTGTTGGAGTCTAACAGTTCTGGGCTCCAACCTTAACTCACACTTTTGGACGTGGGGCCTTGGGCCCTTGAGCACATTACCTACATTCTTTAAACCCTGTTTCCTATCTGTCAAACGAGGATAACAAGATAAGCTTCCACGGACTGTTGGCCTAAATTAGACCATAAGATGCCTAACCCAGGGCTTGGCACCAAGCAAGCAAGTGGTAAATGTTACCTGCTGCTGCTTCCTATTGTTACTAGTATTAGTCATGAGCCTTAAACACAGTAAATACTTGTTGCCTCACTAAAGTCACCGCCTAGAGAAAAACACTTGTATTTCATTCTCAGTAAGAAACTTTGGGAGGTGACTTGGGCAGGCACTGAGAGAACAGATGTCTCTCATGCAGCATCAGCAAACTAATAAATCAGAAGAACCGATGGGCCGTTCACTTTGCTTGGAACCCCACCCAACCGGCAGAACCTTCTGGGCTGTCTCCCAGGCCCACTGATCCTCTGGGGACCGTGTGCTATCACCCCATGGCTTGCACCGTTCTTCACCTCACATTACTAAACCACAAGCACTATCTGTGGTCATTTAGGTACATTATCATATCTTGTTCATCCAGAATTTCTTTTACTCATTAATGTATTTAACTCTCACTGACTTAATAAATGTGATTAATGACTTAATAAATGTGATTAATGACTTTCTTGGCAGGAGTGGAAGAGCCTTTGCACCTTCTGCAGGTGGCACTGTCATTATAGAATCACTTGGAATCGTGCAGCCCGGGGCCTGTGCTGGCTGAGGCAGGAGGTGGCTAGGTTTGGTGCTGGGCTGAGCTGGAGGGAGCCGAGCGGCACACAGCTGACCCACAGCGGGGTCAGGAGAGGCCAGGGCCTGAGAAGGGCCGTCTTGGGCAATGGCTGCTCTCACACGTTCTTCTTTACCCTGTCTTTCTGGCACCTCCCTGCTAGTTATCCAAGGGTTGGGATTTTTTTTTAAAGGAAAAAAACAACTCAATGGGAATTTTCCACCAGCTTGAAATGGTGGAGAACCCCCTACCAAGACAGGGTACACATTTGTACCTGAGTTTGAGAACTTGGGAGAAAAGTCAGGCCTTGGCTCCACAGTGGAGGGAGGCCCAGTGATCCAAGTATTCTCGCAACCCCAATGACCGTACGTGAGGGGCCAGAAGTAGATGATCCTCTATGGGCAGGAGGTCGAGCATGTTGTAAATAACCGGTACTTGATGAACCAGGAGAGAGGAGGGCACCAGAATAAATTGTTGCATTTAATGACCTATGCCCCTTGAGAATGGTATGTTTTCCAGTTCCCAGGGACAGATGATACTGGGGAAACAAGGGAGGGAAGCCCCTCTTCATCCTTCTACTCATCCTCCTTTGCCCACATTTCCCCTTGTGGAAGTACTGGCTACATGAGGGATTCTAGTTTCAGCCCTGCTTCTTCTTGCAGGCTGTTGTTATTGGTATATAAATATTCAACTATTTACATTTTAATTCCTTTACCACATGGTTAAACTTGGTTATGAATTTATACATTTTAATATGAGAAAAATAAGTATTTTACAAGCAATGCTGAGAAGCCAATATTAGAAAATAACATTTGCAGGTGGCTTGAGGCAGAACAGGGCTCACTCTGTGGCAGTCTCACGTGCTGTCTCACTTTCTTCACCCGCCTCTGCATCAATCCAATATGCAGCCAGAAGCTTCTCTGCGGGGGCTTTGATGACTTCCCTGGGGTAAGAAGACTAATGCCAAGGCTTTTACTTTTGAAAGGAACAATTATAGTTTCATTATTTCCTCATTTTAGATGAGAATTTTAAATTGTACCCTATCATTTATGTTGCATCCTTATAGAATATCTCATCCTCATCAGAAGACTCCCTGTCATGTAGCTTTTGTGCCATGTTTTCCTTGCGTTGTGGCGTTGAGAGGCCTATACATAACCCTAAGCCAAAGTTGTGGGAAACGTTCAGCCTTGAGAGCCAGCTGCGGACATGCCAGGCATGCCGCCGCTGCTCGAAGGGACTGTGCCTACTTGTTCCCCTCCTTGTTCCATTCCACGGGAGATAAACCACCAGCGCCCAGGGATCAGAAAGAATGGAAACTGAGACGAGCAAAGCTGTCTCCCCCCTGCACACGCAGGTTATTCTGCATGATTCTGGGCTTATGGGTTTCCTCCCAGGGAAGTTAACCTTGAAGCCGAGACAGTCTCTAGATGATGTAAACCACCATCTGACAACCAACCTCCCTTTTTCTAGCCTATATAATCTGCAACTGTAGCATAATAAAATTTGCCTTGCCACCATCAGTTGTCTTGGTCCTTCTGACCCCATTCGTCGGTGCTACTTCAGTTCCTTACCCCTTCCCTTCTGACCCTGGGCGGTGAAACCCTCTTTCTCAGGCTGGTCCGCAGCAAGCGGCGCCTGAACAGGGACCTGAAGCATGAAGGCAATTAAAAGAAAGTGCAGGTAAGAGAATCCTTATGCAAAGTATGTGTGGCCACGAGTAAAAGTGAAACTAATAGAGGCGTAAGGCAATAGTCAGAAGTAAAAGAAGATGGGACAAAAGGGCTCAAAGGAGCGTGCATTATTTGCTCAGGTTTTACTTTCGATGCTTAAAGCTCGGGGTAGTAAGGTTTCTACCTCACAGTTGACTGAAGTTTTGCAGCATATCCATGATGTATCTCCCTGGTTTCCTGATGGCGGCTCTGTTGTTATAGAAATCTGGCAGAAAGTTGAAGAAGATTTAAAAAATTATTATGAGTCTCAAGGGCCTACTCATACTCCTGTTGTTACATTTAGTTTGTGGAATCTGATAAAAGAATGTTTAAATTCTTCTCATGATAGTGGTGATTTGAATGTAAAGTCAGAAGAGCCAAAGCCTTCTTCAGGAGATAAAACTGCTTTAATGGCTTCTACACCACCACTTCCTAAATCTAGGGAACTTATCAATTTTGACATATCAGATGAAGAGGAACATTTCGATTTAACAGATGAGGCTTTTAAACACGAAAGAGAAAAATACCTTGAGGATGATTTTCTAATGGCTGTGACAGATAAGTCAGCGAAAAAGCTGCAGATTAATAAGAACTGTCTTCCTCAAAAATCTACATCTGTGAAAATGCTCAGTCCCTTGCAGCGCGCTGTACAAGGAACAATAACACGAGGAGAAGATCCTATTTTCTGTTGTCCTGTCATAGAAAGACCTGATCCTAATAATCCTCAACAAGCTACTAGGGAGCATCAGGCTCTCCCTTTTAAAGTTTTGAAAGATTGAAAATCTGCCTGTGCTCGATATGGGCCCACTGCTCCTTTTACTACTGTTACGGTTGACACTATTGCAGGAGAAGCTCTTCCCCCCCGCTGACTGGAAGTCTATTGCACGAGCTTGTTTAAATGGTAGAGATTATTTGATATGGAAGTCTGATTTTTATGAACGGGCTGCTGAACAAGCAGAAAAGAATGCTGCCCATAATATTCCAGTTGATTATCATATGCTGGTTGGGGAAGGAAAATATATTTATTTACAAGATCAATTAACTTCTCCCTTTGTTGCTTATCCTCAAATAAATCATTTGGCATTACAAGCCTGGAGGAAATGAACTTCTACACAAAAAACTGAGGATCTTTCAAAAATTAGACATGGACCTGATGAACCATATGCTGATTTTGTAGATAGGTTGTCACAGGCGGTGGGGAGACTCATTGTGGATGGACCCACTGGTACAATTGTAGTTAAGCAACTTGCTTTTGAAAACGCTAATAATGCATGTCAGGCTGCGATTTGACCTTGGAGAAAACGGGGAACATTGGAGGACTATATTCGCCTTTGTGCGGACATTGGACCTGCTTATATACAGGGTGCTGCTATGGCTGCAGCATTAACTAAAGTGGGATTTAGAAGCAATCAAAAGAAAACAAAGACTTGTTTTAAATGCGGAAAGGCAGGTCATTTTGCTAGAGAATGTAGATCTTTTAATCCTAACCCTAGTCCTTCCTTCCCTACTCAAAAACCTCCAGATGGTCGAAAACTCCCTGGTTTATGCCCTAGATGCAATAGGGGAAAACACTGGGCACGAGACTGTCGCTCACTGGCCCACAAGGATGGGACACCACTGTCGGGAAACTCCTCCCGGGGCCTTCCCCGGCCCCAACAAACAACAGGGGCAATGTCTGTGTATCCTCCTCAAATTATCAATCAGACATTAACCAAAAACAAAAACATACAATATCTTCGCTCTCCAGAGCAACACCAGGAAGCGCAGGACTGGAGCTCAGTACCTCCGCCCGATATGTATTACCTCCTGAAATGGGTCCTCAGGCCCTCTCTACGGGCATCTGTGGACCTTTACCCAAGGGTTTGATGGGACTATTATTGGGAAAAAGTAGTGTCACCATGAAGGGTTTAACTATTATGCCAGGAGTCATAGATTCTGGCTACAAAGGAGAAATAAAAATCATGGCACAAACTATTAAAAATATAATAACTATTTCTCCTGGTGATAAAATTGCACAATTGCTACTTTTGCCCTTTGTACCTCATGGACAAATTTTACAACATCAAAAGAGAGGAACAAAGGCTTTTGGATCATCTAACGATGCCTACTGGATTCAGAAGATAGAGAAAGAACGTCCAGAAGTGAAATTAACCATTAATGGAAAGGTTTTCTCAGGTTTGTTAGACACTGGAGCTGATGTCTCTGTTATGATGCAGATGCACTGGCCTAAACATTGGCCCGTTAGTCCTACTATTACAGAACTTCAAGGAATAGGACAAAGTTCTTCTCCTGTGCAAAGTAGTCAGTTATTATTATGGCAAAATAGTGAGGGCCATTCAGGATACTTCCAGCCTTATGTTTTGCCTGGGCTGCCTTGAAACCTCTGGGGCCGAGATATATTAAAAGAAATGGGAGTATTGCTTTATAGTCCAAATTCTCAAGTCTCTAATATGATGTTGGATCAAGGATTTCTTCCCACAAAAGGGCTGGGAACAAATCAACAAGGAACTGTCTATCCTATTGATGTGAAAATAAAAAATGATAGACAAGGTTTGGGTTTTTCTTAGGGGCCTTGGATTCTCCTCCACCCACTGCTGATCCGATTACTTGGCTGACTGATGACCCTGTATGGGTGGACCAATGGCCCCTCACTAAGGACAAATTAGAGGCTGCAGAGTAGTTAGTTATAGAACAATTAAAGTTAGGACACTTAGAGTCTTCCAAGAGTCCTTGGAATACTCCTATTTTTATTATCAAGAAAAAATCTGGAAAATATAGGTTATTACAGGATCTAAGAGCTGTTAATAAAACTATGCTAATAATGGGAGCTCTTCAACCAGGCCTACCCTCTCCAACAGCCATACCACACAATTACCATCTTTTAACTGTAGATTTAAAAGATTGCCTTTTCACTATTCCTTTGTTTCCTGAAGATAGAAAACATTTTGCTTTTAGCTTGCCTTCCTTACATTTTAAGGAACCCATGAGGAGATTTCAATGGAACGTATTGCCTCAGGGCATGGCAAATAGTCCTACATTATGCCAAAAATATGTGGCTCAGGCCTTGACTCCTGTGAGAAAAAGGTTTCCAACGTTATATCTCATACATTATATGGATGATATACTTTTAGCCACTGATAATATTTCTTTATTAGAGACTGCTTTTCAATTTTTACAACAATTCTTACAATCATTTGGCTTGGTCATTGCCTCAGAAAAAATTCAAAGACAATCTCCACTTTTATATTTGGGAAAATATATTGATAACACTACTATTAGGCCTCAAAAACTGCAAATTCGAGTTGATAATTTAAAAACATTAAATGATTTTCAAAAACGACTTGGAGATATTAATTGGCTAAGGCCTTCCTTAAAACTTACTACTGCTCAATTACAGCCTTTGTTAGATATTCTTTATTTATTTATTCATTTATTTGGTTGTGCCGGGTCTTAGTTGCTGCATGTGGGCTCCTTAATTGTGGCATGTGAACTGTTAGTTGCAGCATGCCATATATGGGATCTAGTTCCCTGGCCAGGGGTCGAACCCGGGCCCCCGGCGTTGGGGGCACGGAGTCTTAGCCACTGCGCCACCAAGGAAGTCCTGTTAGATATTCTTAAAGGTGACTCAGATCCTTCTTCTTCACGCTCTATGACTCCAGAAGGATTTCAAGCTTTACAAATAGTTAATAGAGCTATCAGCTCTGCACAATTAACTCGAATACATACTCACCTGCCAATTTCTTTAATTGTTTGTACAACACCTCATGTACCTACAGCTGTTTTATGACAAACTGTTGGGATTATTGAATGGATTCATATGAAAACTACACCCTCTAAAGTTACTAACCCTTATTATGAACTTATTAGTAATTTAATAATGCAAGGGAGAACTAGATGCTTACAACATATAGGAATAGAACCTTCTCAAATTATTATCCCTTATTCAGTTAGTCAGCAAAATTGGCATTTTCAACATAGTAATGAATGGGGACTTGCTCTTGCAGGATTTCCAGGAAACCTAGAATGTCATTATCCTGCTGATAATTCAATTTAGTAAAAATAATCTTTACATTTTTCCTTCTATAATCCAACGACACCCTATTCCACATGTACCTTTGGTTTTTCCCAGCGGGTCCTCCTCAGGAATGGCTATTGTACTCATTGACGACGGGACAAAATTGATTGAACAAATTCCATTGACTTCAGCTCAGCGTGTTGAACTACATGCTGTTATTATGGCTGTTGAGCATTTTCCTTCTGTGTCTCTTAATCTGTTTTCTGATAGTAAATACCTTATTGATCTATTACTTCTTTTGCAAACTGCTACCGTAGGACATACTAATGACCCTGAATTATCATCCTCTTTTCGTTTGCTTCAACAGCTTACTCGTTCCCACGATGGTCCTGTTGCAGCTCTACTATCCGTGCTCATTCTAACTTGCCTGGTCCATTGTCTAAACTTAATGCGACTGCAGGTGTTTTAACTTGATCTAAACGTAATCTTTATCCTGTGCATTTTCCTCCCAAAAATAAAGTTAAAGTTACTCTTCCTCCTCAATCTCTTTTCCCTAAAGCAGGACATATCCCAATTTACCGTACTCCTCCTTTCCGTGCGTCATGCTGTCAAGAATGGCTAATGTATTGCATTCGCTACTTGCGTACTGTAAATAAACATGGTTTATATCCAGGACGCCCTTGCGTTATGGTGAGTTATGATCAAACTCCTTTACAAGCAGCACAACACTCCCATGCTTTACATCATCAATCAGCTACCACCTTACGCAAACAATTTTCCCTTACTCGTGAAGCCGTCCGACAAATTGTTAAGCAATGCCCACAATGCTTACCTCACCTTCCTGTTCCACATTATGGTGTTAATCCTCGTGGATTATTACCTAGTCATTTATGGCAAATGGATGTTACTCACATCCCCTCTTTTGGAAATCACAGTTTGTTCATGTCACTATTGATACTATTCTGGTTTTCTCTGTGCTACAGCACAGACCGGAGAGGCTACCAAACATGTTATTACTCGTTTATTACATTGTTTTGCATTTATGAATATTCCTAAAATTATTAAAACAGATAATGGGCCCGCTTACACTAGTGCTGCTTTTGCAACATTTTGTAGTTCATTACAAATTACCCATATTACAGGCATTCCATATAACCCTCAAGGACAAGGTATTATAGAACGTGCAAATAGATCTTTAAAGCTAACTATTGAAAAAATAAAAAAGGGGGAATTATACAGAACACCACCATATAACCTTAAAAATCATGCTTTGTTTATTTTAAATTTTCTCACTGTTGATAAATTTGGCCATTCTGCAGGGGAGAGGTTGATGGCTAGCAAATAGATGGCTCGCCACAGCTCACAACAATTGTAGAAGTTGAAGAAGCTCTGCAACTCTCACGAAAATTTGAGTGTTGATTCAGAAAAAGAAAAAGGAGAGGAGATCAGATGGCAGCATTAAAATTGAGGATGCGTTTAGCTTGTCATGCAAAGTATACATGGATTTGTGTTACTCCTTATAAGTATAATGACTCTATTTGGGAATGAGAGAAAGTAACAATGCATCTGCTGAGTGTTTGGTCAGATAATAATATTAGTCTTGATCTTAAAAAGTTAAATGCTGAAATTCAGGATATGCAAAATGCACATCTTGACATTTCGCCAGAAGATGTAATTCAAACTTTACTGGATCATTTAAAGTGGTTAAACCCTCAGTCTTGGATTACTGGAGGGTTGTCAGGATTTATTACCCTGGCCATAATTTGCCTATTATTGATAATAATCTTCTCATGTCTGTTTCGTATCCTCATGCAACAATATACTACTCTCGGCACTAAGCTTCATGGAATTATTTTGCAACAAAAATTAAAAAATAAAAAAGGGGGACCTGTGGGAAACGTTCAGCCTTGAGAGCCAGCTGCGGACATGCCAGGCATGCCGCTGCTGCTCGAAGGGACTGTGCCTACTTGTTCCCCTCCTTGTTCCGTTCCACGGGAGATAAACCACCAGGGCCCAGGGATCAGAAAGAATGGAAACTGAGACGAGCAAAGCTGTCTCCCCCCTGCACACGCAGGTTATTCTGCATGATTCTGGGCTTATGGGTTTCCTCCCAGGGAAGTTAACCTTGAAGCCGAGACAGTCCCTAGATGATGTAAACCACCATCTGGCAACAAACCTCCCTTTTTCTAGTCTATATAATCTGCAACTGTAGCATAATAAAATTTGTCTTGCAACCATCAGTTGTCTTGGTCCTTCTGACCTCATTCGTTGGTGCTACTTCAGTTCCTTACCCCTTCCCTTCTGACCCTGGGCGGTGAAATCCTCTTTCTACGGCAGGTCCGTGGCATAAAGTGGCCCCCTTGTCGCGAAAACGCCCTCCTAGAACACAGAAAGGGAAATATTAATTCTGCATCTCCCCTGCTTTCTCTGGCCACAGTACTTTACCCTCCTCAAATTTACCTGACTCTCACTTTCCCCTGAGCTTCTCTTACGCTGCAGAAATCGAAAAAAGCCCCTTGGAGGAAAACACACACAGTTAGTGTCACGTGTCATTTTTCATCTCTCGCACAATGTGTTATCTCTGGTCTTATTAGGACTAAACGGGTACCTCAGTCCATAATCACAATGAGCAAAATCACCACAGACCCGGGATCTTGAAATTCATTCCATGCATGCTGGCCTTCCAGAAGTTCTCTGTGTCTGTCCAAAATGGACCCCCAGTGTCTCCGGGGAGACCACTGCATGTGGCTTAGCATGGAGTATAGGCAGGATTTTCAGCCCCGTTCACCTTTCCTGGCCCTTGGCCAAGTGCCCTCGTGCGGTGAAATCACTGCACAACGGCGCTGGGCAGAAACACGTTACTCTCTAGAGGCACTTCACACCAGTCCGCTTCGCACTTAGTCGCACATGCAGCATTTGCTGGGGGTGTGGGTGTGGGGAGAAGGTGCTTTTATTTTCCTGGCTGCTCTATCCTATAAGTTGAATCACACCAAGTAAACACGTGAACCCAACAAGCAAAGTTATCTATAGCTCTATGACTTTCATACTGCACGGTATCACTGAGGTGTCAGTGACAAGTGGAATCAGTTTAAAGGCCATGACCAGCAGGGAAGCACAAAATACTCTTTTTGAATACAAATAGAATAGAAAAAAAATCAGTGCACAATAAGTGTGTTTCAGAAACTACTTCTGTCCATATAGTATGTGTCTACTGAATTGTGACAGAAAACCTAGCTCACAAAACAAACAAACAAACAAACAAAAAAACCTAGCTCACAGCCCAAGCACAGTGGGATCAGTAGAGAAGTCCTCAGTGGACAGGGACCATTTTCTTTTTCATAATCACTAGCAGTATGACCATGGGGCAAGATATTTTCCCTTTCTCTTTCTCCAGTTCCTTATTATAAAAGGAAGAGACAAACTACTGTCTAAAGTTTCTCCCAGTTAAAATTCCATGAGGTTGGGATAAAGGGAATAGAGAGTAGGGGCCTGAAAAACAGTAGGATGAGAAGGGAAGTTTTCTTGCCACTTTACAGAAGTTTTCTTGCCACTTTACACTCATATGTTCTACCTTTCGTCAGCTTTGAGTGAGGCCAGCCCCTAAATCCCCAACCATGTGGCCCTCCCGACCCCAGAGCCTCCTAGAAGGCCTCTGGCCTGGCCTGATGCCTAGGAACCAGGCGTCAGGCCAGCAGGAACAGGTACAACCAAAACCCCTCCCCGTCCACCCTCTTTCCTTAAAGGACTAGTGAAAGCAGATGAATCTGTGCCAGTCCTGTTCTAACTCAGCTTGGGCTGGGGAGCTAATTCTGCTGATTTCTAAATTAGGGTAAACCATTAGGGTAATTAAACATTCTTGCGGCTTTTGGTGAGGAAATGGAAACAGATGAGGTCTAAGTTCTCCTCTACTTGAAAAATTCTGCTTTCAGAGACCAATATTTACCTTCTGCTGCTTTTTCTATCTTCGTCTTTTGCGATTCTGTGAGAATAAGTCTGTTTTGAAAGAAAACATGATCATGATTATCCATTACAACTATTTCCAAATCCTTATTCATTCCTTTTTACTTTATATCTTATCTACCCAGTGAGATGATAACTTTTTAAGGCAAGGAATTCTACCCTGTTTCAAAATCCTTTGACTCTTCCACAGTACCTAACTTAGGGTCTTGCATGCAGCCGGCGATATATTTTATTGACTGTTTTAGATAACGTTCAACAGATAATTCCTAATACAAACTCTTAGAAGTAGGAAAAGAAAATAAAAGTATCTAGCAGAAACCTAAGCTTTGTTTTAAAGTCAAGAACAAGAGTAGGATGCCCATGATCACTGCTACTATTGATCATTGTGGAGGAGGTCTTAATCAGTACGGTAAGAAAAACAAAGTATTGGAAAGGAAGAGACAAACATATTTCATATGAAATGAGGGACCTAAAAAGACCAAAAGAATCAACCGAAATTCTACTGGAAGTAACATGAGGAAGATGGCTCCACACAAAATCAAGAGATCAACATATAAGCCTCAATAGCTTTCCCATATAACACAAATAACTAATGAAACAACAGAAGAAACATCCCATTTACTATATCCATAAAAATGCATAAAGTACCTAGGAATAAACTTAACCACAAATTTGTAAGACCTATGTGATGAAAATATTAAAACTTTTCTGAAGGACATTAAGAAGAAGTACTTACATGGCATGAGATACCATCCTCCTAGAATGCTGTAAAGAGGTCAATTCTCCGCAAATTAACCTACAAATTCAATGCAATCCATTTATATTTAAAATAATTTTTAAATAAAACCTAGCCAGCTGACACTTGGTAGAGAATATATGTAAGAATAGTTATGAAATGTATGAAAAAGAAGGTCAAAGATTAGGACTTTGCCCTACCAGATATAAAATATGTTATAGAGCAACTAGAATTAAGCAGTGTGATATTGGTACTGGTGGTACAGGACAAGATAACTGGATCACAGAATAGAGTCCAGATGAAGAGAGTATATTAGACCAGGGAAAAAAGAAACTATTCAGTGAAAGATTTGAAAACAACTAGATCTTCATGTAGGGGGAAGAAGTTACATCCCCTACCTCAACCACACTAAAAAAGAAATACAGCAAATTCTAGACAGATTATAAAAGTACTTGAAGAAAATATTAGAGATGATTTTTACGTCATGAGGTGACAAAGGCCTGGCTAACAAAACCCACCCCACGTGAGCCATGAGGAGAGGACGGGCAGATATGGTGGCAGACTGCCAACACACCTCCTACTCTTCACAGCGCTTGCCCCCTTTCCCTGGACTGTTTGTCGTCTTCTTGTTGACTCAGGAAACTCTTGGGAGTCCCTGGTGGTCCAGTGGTTAGGGCTTGGCTCTTTCACTGCTGTGGCCCGAGGTTCGATCCCTGGTCAGGGAACTAAGATCCCGCAAGCTGCACAGCATGGCCAAACCCCGCCACCTCCAAACAAACAAACAAACAAACAACTCTTCATAGTAAAGAAATACTGGCTTTCATTGAATTTCAGGGTTTCGAATCTTTCCAGTGTTTTTGTCTCTAAGGAGACACGACAAAAGAGTGGAGTAGGGAGCACAAGCTTTGCAGTCGGGTGGGACTGGCTTCTGCTTTTGGTTTGGCCACTGGGCCCTCACACTGATCTCCTTCATCTATGAAGGAGGGACAGTAATATCATCCTCACAGGACTGTGGGCATTAAATCAGACAATATATGGAAAACTCTTCATCTTACGCTTGGCATGAATCAGTGCTAAGCTGGTGTCACAGACAAGATGGTGGAATGTATCAAAGGCTCTGCTTGTGGCATCAGGCTCTGAAGGCTCTTTCCCACCATAAGATTATAAAAATATTGCTTTTATTTTCTTCTAATACCTTTATGTGGTCTTTCTTCACATTTATGGAAATACGTTTATTTAAGATGAAAAATGGGGATCTGCTATTATTTACCCCCAAGGAGTTAGGCAGCTATTCTATCACCATTTATTCATTTTCTTCCACTGATTGGAATATTGAAACATGACATTTCAAAAGTTAAGAACACATGGGTCTACTGCTGGACTCTATGCTACTTCAAATAAATATTCGGCTGCATTATTCCTCACTGTGGAATTGACATAATGCCTCATCTCTCTTCCGTTGAACCCCATTATTGTCTACCATAGGAAGAACACTGCATGGCCCCTGTCCTCAAAAAGCTTATCACATAAGTGGGGAGAGGAAATAATGGTTAGGACTCCTCGCTTTCACTGCCGAGGGTACAGGTTCAATTCCTACTTGGGGAACGAAGATCCCGCAGGCCAAAACAAAACAAAACAAAACAAATGTAAGGTTAAACTACCTAGAAGTTAAAAACAATAAAAAGGGGACTTTCCAGAAATTCTAAAAAGGCAAGAGGCCATATGCCACCTGGAGATACAGAGGGTACAGTCTGGGCAATGGCCAATGACTAGCAAGCTGACCCCACGCCAGTCCCCAGCCTCTTGGCTCAGAAATCATACTCTTCCTCACCAAGAGAGAACTCACGTCTTCCTGTTGTGGCGGTCGCACTTTATCAATATCACAGGATTGATCAAAAATCAGAATGCCAAATTATTACTTGACAATGAGAAATACATCTCTTCTACACACAGGGCATCCGTGTCTGCACAATGAGAGAATTACCTTCTGTGGAGACAGGCCTCCGTGGCACACTAAAGCACAATCACACAATCGAAGGCTACGTGGTGAGAACAGAATTAGAAAAGGAATCAGCTGAATCGAGAATTTAATGGGAAGGCCTGAGGTAGCTGGATCCGTCCAGCTCCTCCACAGGCACAGCCTGGCTAGGGGCCCTGACTCGTCAGTTATGCTGCCTAAGGTGCCATCTCTACTCTCGGGCAATGTGAGGATGGGCACTGCCCATGCTGGTCTCTCCTCACCTTTTCTATGCTTTCACTACTGACCAACCCTCCTGCAGATAGACACATTTCTCGTTAGAAGTTAGTACATCATGTCAGGTTGTATTCAAGTCTGATAGGCCCGCAAGCCATTGGTCCTTACGCACCTCTGCTCAGCTCCATGATGTGCTAACTTTGGTGTTTCTCTCTTGGGGGGCTGCCTTTTAAAAAACTGCTTACCACTTTTGTGAGTTCTGAGGGGAGGGACCGCTTTGCTATGGCCCCTAAGAAATGGTGACAAACCTCACAGGACTAGGATCAGGAGGGCTGCAGTATTCAGGGAAGGCTTTACGAAGACAGATATCTGAACTTGAGTTGGCTTTTCAGAGATTCATAGGACTTCCACAGGCAAAGCAAAATAAAGGAATTTTAGGTGGGCAAAGGCACAGACCAAAGTAGGAATGGGTATGGTGTAACAAGCGTATAGTGAGGAGCCGCTTTGGCTGGAATGGAGGGAGGCCATTACAAGAGAAAAGGTAAATAAAGTAGGTTGGATTCGTAGGGTAGAATCAAGATTGTCAGCTTATTAAAACCACTCTTTTAATGTTAGCAACTGCCTGTGGGGAAAAGTAATAAACCATTGTGTAACCGAACAAAAGGTAAACAGGCTACCTCCAGGAATAGGCTACTATAAATATGACATACTTTAGGGTAGCCTGCTGCAGGATTTTACTTGCAGTGGTTTAATGGAACCTATCTACACAATTCCTAATACACCGGAGAAGAAAGATGCTAAGTAAACCTAAGGAATTGCAAAGATCACACTTTTATCGTTTAGGCATGTCCTTTTACCTCTCCCAGGGTGACTGATAGCTCCATGACTTTGGAGATCGTATATCTCTCATCATTTCAGCCAACAAGGAAAGAAATCAAAAGTAGAATGAGAGTGACTGCTGAGTACATCAAATCAGCATCGTTTTCTGAGTTGAAGGAATTTTACTATCATGTCAACTCTGGCCTTCCTATAAACTTAACTTGTCAAAATAGTCCAATGGCTTGTTATCATGGATCCAATTCCATAGAGATTTCCTGGGAGTGGAGTTCCTTTAAAAATCCTGTGGGGACTTCCCTGGTGGCGCAGTGATTAAGAATCCACCTGTCAGTGCAGGGGACACGGGTTCGATCCCTGGTCTGGGAAGGTCCCACATGCTACGGAGCAACTAAGTCCCTGTGCCACAACTCCTGAGCCTACGTGCCAAGAGCCCGTACTCCACAACAAGAGAAGCCACCTCAGTGAGAAGCGCGTGCACCACAATGAAGCCCCAACGCAGCCAAAAGAAACAAAAAAAGAAAACACAAGAAAACATCCTAGGAATATACTTTTCAGGAAAAGAACAAAGTGTATGTCAGTCCTCATGACTAAAGAGAAGAATCAAGCAGTAGTAGGTGGAAGCGTGGGTTTCATTCTCAGGTTGTGAGTTCTGGATCTGAATTAAGTATTGTCCTTACCTCAACGAGACAGAGAATTGTAACCCAAATCGTCACTACTGCAGATATGGATATTGCCAAGATGAGTCTGTTCTTATAGCCATATGCTGGAACTTCTTTTGTGAGCTAAAAAAACAAATAACAACTTTTTAAAAACAAGGAGATAGAAGGGATAAAAACTGACTATTCTTAAACCTATTCTAAACGCTAGCTAACTATTCTTAAACTACTATAAAACCCAATCCTTTCAGGCGAGTAGCTTCTATAAGAACAAGCCAAATTTAATGTTGTTAATCTTATCATTAGCATTTTCTTCTACAATTTATTTATCTACAATTTATTTATCTTGTGTTATGTCCTTTTCTCGTCTGCCCCAGGAATAGTGCCACCTGTCTAAATGAGCAAAGTGGGAGATCACTGTCCTAGCCCGTTTCATGGCTGAAGATAAGATAGAGACTAGGAGCCTGTGGCATTCCTGCTTGGGCACGTTAATGGCGTGTCCTAAACTGAGTAAAAGTCCAGCTCCCATGTGTCAGGGTTACCCTCACCTCACTTGACTCCTGCCCTTTCTGCTCACTCTGGGCCTCTGTGCTCTCACTGATATAGTTGTCAGCTTTCCACTGGTCCGTATCCCCCTCCGCTTCGGACACATTTACTTCTTGCTGCTTGCTGAGAAGCTTCATCAGGAGGCCTGTTCTAGAGATGAGGTTGGCACAGGCCAGCTGCACGTGGGTCTCCGAGCAGTTCATTTTTAAAGTCTGGATAACATGAGAAATGAGCCTTCGCACGTCATTGTTGGGGATGAGGGACCGTAGCTGCTGGTTTAGCTGAGTTTCAACTTGATCACCCGGGGATGTGAGCCCTGGGAAAGCGAAACCTGTGGGCTTAGAGGATAATTCAGTGCCCGTGTTGTGGTACTCCCATCGTGTTTGGTTGGTGTGTTGAACAGTTGGCATACTGTTGTCTGCAGCAACAGTAGAATGTGCAGTGGACACGTTCCTATGGGTAGTGTTTCCAGGGCCGGTTCCTCCTGGCAGAGTAGAGTTTCCTGTAGAAATAATTTCTTCAGAAACATTTTGTGCAGTATTGATTTCTGAAGTAGTGTTTTCTGTAGAAGGGTCTGAAAGAGAAAATAATTCTGGAAAAGGCTTTTCCTGAGAAGTCACTTCTCCTGAAGATGAAACAGCCTCTTGTGGAGGGGAATTTATGAGACTCCTCAGTACAGAGAACGGAGGGCTTGCAAGCATCATTCTAGTGAGTGAACTTTTCTTTCTGAACTTTCCACTCCTTTTGCCTTTGGGTTTTCTGTGGACCCGATGAGACCTAATTTTATGGAAGATGTATTTTTTTCCAGAATGTGAGATTAGTTCGAAGTCCTTAATGTTTCTAGTTCTAGCCTTCGCATCCTCTAAAACATGAAGAGTGTTGGATAAGTCTTTTGATGTGCTTTTAACGTCAGATGGGGATTTTGGAGGGATGGAGGCAGAAGGCCTGCCCTTGAAGTACTGTTTCCAGGAAGAGGAGCCTGCTGCCTTGTGTTCCTTTATGAATGAAGACTCTGCATTGGAGGACTTTCCCACCAGCTTCCTGGGACTCTGAACCATGAGAAGCTGTTTCAGCTTTCTTGGGGATGGCCTCCTGAGCCTTTTTTCTTCAGCAGTGTTCGCCTCAGATGGCTGGGCATTCTGTTTCCCCCTGACGCTCTCATCTCCCACTGCTTTGAGGTGCATTTTCTGTATGCCCCTTGGGCCCTTGAGGACCCTGTTCACTCTCAGCAGCCTTTCCTCTGTACTCTCAGTGTTTGCGAGGCTGTCTTTCTGTGGTTGGGCAGTTTGCAATTTCTTTTGAAAGATGTAGCTTTTAAACGTGGCACTTGAAATGTTGGAATGCGTACGCGTGGCAGGTTTTTCTTCCTTTTTAACCTCATCAATTTTTTCTTGAGTTTCTGCAGCTAACAAATGTTCCACAAAATGGAGTTTCCTCAATTTGTTTTTATGAGTTGAATTCTTGGGTACAGGTTTAACAGAAGGGCTCCTTGTATTGCCTTTCAAAAGGCCCTGCGGCATATCTCCATCTGGTGTATTTGAGAAAAGAAGTTGAATGAATGGGAATAATGTTGATTCCACATCTCCTAGATTTCCCTCTGAGGTATAAGGCAGTATGTCATTTAGTGTACTGATAATATCACTTTTATTATTAAAGTCCAGTTGCTCATTCATGAAGCCTGACAAGCTGACAGCACTTTTATCTGACGACGCCCTCTCGGACTCAATAGTCAGCTCAGTGGTGGTGTTCTTTTTCCGGGCTTGTAACACCTTCATCAACGATCCTTCTGCATTCCCTATAGATGTTTCTTCATCTGTCAAAAAAGAAGGCACTGTTTTTGATCATTGAACACTGATGGGACAGCTTTTTGTCAGTCCACAGCCAAATAAATTAGGAATCAGTCAAAGTTTGAGTGCCACTGAGGAGCAAAAGAAACCCACACTTAAGCCTATGACTGGCAACAACAAAATGTGAAAAAGGTATCTCTTGAAAAAGTGGCTATCTACTCAGAAAATTCTGTAGCGTGAAATATAGTAACTATGTTCAGGATTACTCCACTGGTTCCCGGGGGCCAGTACTCAAGAAAAGGCAAGGCTGGAAGACAAATATTCCCCTACTCAGCTGGACTCTCTGCAGATCTACTGTGACTCCTCCCATTCATATACACCATCCTGTCCTGCCTCAGAGGCAGAGGAGTGTGAGGCTTCCTCTCTCCACCTCTTCAGTGTGCTTGTGTTCTTGCTGCTATCACAGATGACCACGACAACAACCGCCGCTAACAGGTCGTCATCTGGACATGTCCTTCTCCACCCGCCCACCGAGTCCTTTGCTCAGTCCCTGCTTCCATATATCCCAGCGCCCATAACACAAGGATCTATACAGAAAAAACCACTATGTCCACCCTGTCTCTTTGGTAAAGTTTGGGCAGGGATCTGGGGTATAAATTCAGAGATTTGCCAGATTATATGCCAATGTGGAATGTTCAACAAATCAATGGAATAATACTTGAGGTCTTCAACTGCAGAAGGGAACAAGCAACTTCTGTCAGATGGCTACTTTGCTTTCATTTCATTTTACTTCTAATATTTCCAGCTTTACTTGGGGAACCGTCCAAAGCTTCTGACTGTGTGAAGGCAATGTGTACCATTGTGCAGGTGGGCTTCTCTTCCAAAAGGATTAAAAGTAGTTTTGGTGAGGGTCAGAGGAGGAGGGGAGGGTCATGAGAAAGGAGGAGCATGGGCTTGCAGAGAGCCCCAAACTGGGGACAGGAGATCCGGGCACTAGGGTCATAGCACTTAACACCTCTGATCTTGTTTTTTCTCACCTGTAAAAGGAGAGTAAAAATGCCTTTTCTGCCCACATCTGGGGGAGAAGGGAGTAATAATAATTAGTAAAGTTGTCTGGGGGAGTTCCCTGGTGGTCTGGTGGTTAGGACCCGGCACTTTCCCTGCTGTGGCCCGGGTTCAATCCCTGGTTTGGGGAACTAAGATCCCACAAGCTGTGTGGCACGGCCAGAAAAAAAAAAAACCGTGTTGAAAAATCAGCAATTTTGTCTTTATATAAGGTGCAAAGTGTTATTTGTATGATGTGCTCTAGATCACTGAAAGAGACTTGTATTCAAGCTACCTGGGCATGAAAGTACATTTTGGAAGTCATCAAGTTAGTGCCAATAAATCTAATATATAGAAAAATAGTTGAAACCCCCTGAGTGTTTTGTGGATAGAAAAGCTTGAGATTCAGAGCAAGCTCAGAGCTAGACAGTCTAAGAATAAACTAGCTCTCCCGTCCATTAGAAGGGCTAGGTAGCAGCTTCTGGTTATGGAACCAGAAAATCTCAGGCTCCAAATAGGACATAAAACAGCATCACTTGTACTGTTTAAAAAATTGCAGAAACACACAAAATAAACAAAAATATATTTACACCTCTCCTATGAGACAAAGAGTACCTGAGACTTAATGTATATAAAATCAGTTTACAAAATGTGATGCGCTATATGAATAAGTTCTCATTTGCAGAGAGCACAGCATAGGATATGTGGTCATTAATGTGAATTCCCTTCCCCCTTCCATTCCTTTCTCTTCTTCCTTTATGTATGCGGATCAGTTACATTACTAAGCTAACAATGTACCTGAGCTATTATTAGCTTAATAATGTAACCAAGAATCTGATTTTTAGCAAGGGGGTAGTTCTTAGAAACTTAGGGATCTGGAACTCTGAATGAATGAATTAAAATAATGCAATTACATCATTAATTTTAAAATTTATCATCATTGATTAAAAATAAACATTAAAAAATTAAATTAACAATTTATTATCCCACAATTGAGACTCACCACAAGGTGTCACGTCTGTCAGGCATTCACTGTCACAACGCAGCTTGACTGTCTTACAGGCAACCTCAATACTATCTTTAAATTGGCAGAGGCAGCAGCCCATACGGCTAGGTAAGATCCTATAAATGGAAACACTGGTCATTAAAGTTGTGATAAAAGAGTTACTTGAGTAGGTAGAAGGGGGAGTCCAAGGCCCCCACAGACCAGTGCAAAAAGGAGTTCTTGGGGCTCATGGGCTGGAGAACAGGATAGGGGCCGGTTGGCCAACTGCTGCTCTTGACCGTTGTAAATAAATATAGAGGAGGAGAGAGGTGCCCAACAGAAGGATTAGGATGGCAGTAGGTATGGTATGCCTAGAAAAAAGGGAATAGGGATTAGAATTGGGTGACATTGATCTGTAATTTGATTCAGAAATATCTCCTTCCAACCCGAAAGCCTTTGGGTTGAGAGTACACAGGAAGAAGGCAGACTTCTAAGAAGAGTCTGAATAAGGCCGCACTTTCTGGAGTCCCTTTCTCAGTTCCTACTTGTCAGTAGTAATATATCAGAAGTTATTCTAGTAATAAAAAAGCATCGTGTGGTTAAACAATAACAGATATCACATTGGCCAAATCTAGACAAATGGAACATTCCAAAGAATAACATGATCATTATAATAAGGTATAACATAGTTAATTTAGAAAAAAGCACATGAGTTCATAATGATACTCAAAATGAAAAGTGGGGAGCTCTTCTCTATAGAATCATGTCAGCTAATAAATGCAAAAGGAATGATAGATTAGGAAAGTGTCATTTTGCAAGTATCAATGTAATAATAGATTCAGACAAGGCTTATCATTGATGCACAGTTGGGTGAAGAGTTGTTTGAAAGTAGGATCTCCACTGATCCCAAAGTATGGGAACTCATATTATTTATCAATTACCAAGGGGAAAAATAACTTCACAATGGAGAGATATGGAAGATAACCCCTTAATCAAGGGATCAGACTTAGCACTGGGCCACCTGAAGTGATGAAGTATGAAGAATACATCACCTATATAGTATTCTTCCCCAAAATATTTACTTTGAATCAAATGAGGAAACAGACAAATCCAGATTGTGGGGCAATTTACAAGACAACTGGCTTAGACTCTTCAAAAATGCCAATGTCATAAAAGACAAAAAAAAAAAAAAAAGAATAGCAGGGAAATATTCTAGATTAAAGGAAACAAAGACATGACATGCAATGCCTAATCTTTAATTGGACCCTGTATAAAAATAAAACAGACTTAAAGAACATTATTGGCTACTGGCCAAGATGAAGTAACAAGGACCAATTTAACCTCCCACCTGAAACAATGAAAGCATCAGGCAGAACATATGAAACAACAGTTTTCAAGAAACTGCACCTCAGGCAATACAGTTCAGTGATCCCCAGGAGATGGAAAATGAATGAAGTGATACCTATAATAGCCCTAACTTACTTCTCTGAGAGAGTTTCCAGGTCATGGTATGGGGAAGAGATGTCCAGGCTGAGACTGGTGGACTCCCTGACTGAGGAAATGGAGCTGAGAGTCTGGGAAAACCAAGGTAACTAGAGTTCACAAAGCAGAGTATGAGAGAGAAAAGAAGTGCACAGACAACGAACTCTGGGGACATGCAGAGGGATCTCTTGAGAATTCAACACAGTATTGGTCAGTACATTTGTGTGAGGAATTACTTGATGCCAGGAAAAGAACCACATGAAAGCATTAATAATAAGAATAACTGGATATCACACAGGGTTGTAGGAATAGTACCTGTTCCTACAAGTCAGACTGGAAAACCTCATGAGACTCAGAAAGGACTTGTCTCAGTAGTTGCAAATAATGAGCTCCAGACTAAAGGCTATGTGGACTCCTACCCAACGAATCTTAACAGCTAGACTTAAAAGAATAAAACTGTTTTGAGTAACTTAATTTCACACAAAACAAAGCCCAAGCATTTTACAGGAATATAAATATATATAGCACACAATAAACTAAACTCACAACATCTGTTATCATATGAAAAATTGCCAAGCATGCAAAGAAGTAGGAAAATATGACCCATACTGAGGAGAAAAGGCAACCAATCAAAACTAACCCATAATCTACACAGATGTTAGAATTGGTAGAAAAGAACATTTAAAAAGGTATTACACATGGGGCTCTCCTGAGCCTGCGCATCCGGACTCTGTGGTCTGCCACGAGAAAGGCCACAACAGTGAGAGGCCCGCATACCAGAAAAAAAAAAAAAAGTTATTATACATGAAGAAAAGTTATTAGAACTGTATTTCACTTGTTAAGAAACCCAGGCTAAACACTGAAAATGTTAAGTAGAGGCACCGAAAATGTAAAACACACCCAAATTGAGCTTCTAGAGATTACAAACAAAGTCTAAATGAAAAAGACATTGAATGAGGTTAATGGCAGATTAGACACTGCAGAAGAAAGGGTCAGTGAACATTAAGGCACAGTAATAGAAACTATCCAAAATGAAACAAAACGTGTAACAAAACAAAACAACAACAAAAATGAATAGAGCATCAGCGAATTGTGCAACAACTTCAAGTGGTCTAATACATGTGTACTTAGAGTCCATGAAGGAGAGGAGAAATACAAAAAATTGAAGAAATAATACCCCAAATTTTTCTACATTGGTAAACACTATAAACCCACAAAGTCAAGAAGATCAATGAACGTTAAGCATAAGAAACATGGACAAAACGACACCAAGGCACAAAAAATAATCAAATTGCTCAAAACCAGCAATAAAGAAAAAAGTTAAAAGCAGCCAGAGGAAAAACCTATACAGTACATACAGAGGAACAAAGATAACAATGACAGGAGAATTCTTGTTGGAAACAATGTAAACGAGAACTCAGTGGAATAACATCTTTAAAATAGTGAATTAATTCTATCAAGCTAGAATTTGTACCCACATCTGTCAAAACAAAAGCAAAATAAAGACTATCTCAGACATACAAAAGCTGAAAGAATTCATTACTAGTAGACTTTCCCTATAAGAAATGTTAAAAGAAGTATTTTTAAGCAGAAGGAAAATGTCACCAGATTGCAATATGTATCTACACAAAAGATTAAGAATACTGGAATTGGGACTTCCCTGGTGGTTCAGTGGTTAAGAATCTGCCTGCCAATGCAGGGGACATGGGTTCGATCCCTGGTCAGGGAAGATCCCACATGCCGCAGAACAACTAAGCCCGTATGCCACAACTACTGAGCCTGCGCTCTAGAGCCTGTGTGCCACAACTACTGAAGCCCATGCACCTAGAGACTGTGCTCTGCAACAAGAGAAGCCATCCAATGAGAAGCCGGTACACCACAACGAAGGGTAGCCCCTGCTCGCCGCAACTAGAGAAAGCCCAGGCAAAGCAAAAAAGACCCAACGGAGCAAAGAAATAAATTTTAAAAATACTTTAAAAATTTTTTAAAGGATTTTAGTCAATCAATATATGTCTCTGACCACAATGGAATTAAATTAGAAATTTAAAATGCTGAAAAAGCTCCAAATATTTGGAAACTAAACAACACACTTCTGAGTAACTTTGTGGTCAAAGAAGAAATCAAAAGGGAAATCAAAAACTATTTTGAACTCACTGAAACTGAAAACATAATATGTCAACATGTGGGATATTGCTAATGCTGTACTCAGCTTCCTCAATTTCCACCTTAAACTGGAAAAACAAGAGCAAATTAAGCACAGAGTAAGAGAAGAAAGAACACAATAAAGATCAAAGTAGAAATAAATAAACTGCAAAATAGAAAAGTACTATAGATATTAAAAGGATAATAAGAGAATATTATAGAATACTTTATACCAATAAATTCAATATGAAATGGACAAATTCTTTGAAAGACATGCACTACTAAAGTCCAAGTGGCTTAACTGATAAATTCTACGGAACATTTAAGGAATAAAATAATGCCAATTCTACACAAACTCTACCAGAAAGTTGAAGAGAAGGGAATACTTCCCAACTTATTTATAAGGCCAACTTTCACTATACCGAGATTAGACAATGACATTACAAGAAAACTATAGACCAATATCTCTCATGAACTCAGAGGCAAAAATTCTTAACAAAATTTTAGCATATCAAATCCAATAATATATAAAAAGATGATACATCATGACCAAGTGGGGTTTATCTCAAGAATGAAAGGTTGCTTTAATATTTGAAAATCAACTTACCCAACTTAGTACACTAAAAAAGAAAAATCAGGACATCTCTGGTGGGGCAGTGGTTGAGAATCCACCTGCTGGTGCAGGGGACATGGGTTTGAGCCCTGGTCTGGGAAGATCCCACATGCCATGGAGCAACTAAGCCTGTGCACCACAACTACTGAGCCTGCGCTCTAGAGCACGTGACCCACAACTACTGAGCCCATGTGCCACAACTAGTGAAGCCCGTGCACCTAGAGCCCATGCTCTGCAACAAGAGAAGCCACCGCAATGAGAAGCCTGCATACTGCAATGAAGAGTAGTCCCTGCTCGCCACAACTAGAGAAAGCCTGCGTGCAGCAAAGAAGACCCAATGCAGCCAAAAATAAATAAACAAATTAAGAAAAAAAAAGAAGGGAAAAATCACATAGTCATTGCAATAGATGCAGGAAAAGAATGAAAGAATCTAACATCCATTCCACATTAAAGAAAAGAACAGCCCTCAGTAGACTAGGAATGGAAGGAGACTTCCTCAACTTGATAAATGACTTCTACAAAATACCTAACATCATATTTAATGGTGAAGGACAAAGTACTTTCTCTCCAGGATCAGGACAAAGGCAAGGCTGTCTGCTCTCATTACTTCTATTTGACATTGCACTGAAGGTTCTAGCCAGTGCCATAGGGCAAAAGAAAGAAAAGAGATATTCAGAATGGAAAGGAAGAAGTAAATCTATCTTTATTTGCAGATAACATGATTATGTAGAAAACCTGATAGAATCTACAAAAATGCTACTGGAACTAATAAATGAGTTTATCAAGTTTGCAGGGTACACGATCAACATACAAAAAGATTAATTGATCTCAACAAACAATCAGAGATCAAAGTTTTAAAATACTACTTATAATAGAATCAAACATATAAAATACTTAGAATGAATCTGACAAAAGATGTAAAAGACTTGCACACTGAAAACTGTAAAATATTGCTGGGGGAAATTAAGGAAGACCTAAATAAATGGAGAGATATAAAGTATTCATGGATCAGAAGATTCAATATTGTTGAGACATCAATTCTCCTCAAATCGATTTATAGATCAAAATCCCAGTAGGCTTTTCTATAGAAATTGACAAGCTAATTCTAAAATTCATATGGAAATAAAGTTTAGAATAACTAAAACAACTTTGAGAAAGAACAAAGTTGAAGACCTAACAGTAACTGATTTCAAGGCTTATGAAGCTACACCTTCAAGACACTGTGATAGTAGCGTAAGGACAGAGAAAAAGATCAAAGGAACAGAATAGAAAGTTCTGAAGAAGAGAGATGTGGAGAACTGACTTTCAGGTTCAAAAGTTTTTAAGTGGAGAAACGATAGTCTTTTCAACAAATGATGCTGGAAAAATTGAATATCCAGGTGCAAAAAGAAAAAAAAAAAAGAACTTCCATCCAAACCATATACAGAAATGAACTCAAATTGGTTCAAAGATCTAAATGTAAAACATAAAACTATAAAACTTCTAGAACAAAACAGGTGAGGGCTTCCCTGGTGGTGCAGTGGTTGAGAGTCGGCCTGTTGATGCATGGCACACAGGTTCATGCCCCGGTCCGGGAAGATCCCACATGCTGCGGAGCGGCTGGGCCCGTGAGCCATGGTCGCTGAGCCTGCGCGTCCGGAGCCCGTGCTCCGCGGCGGGAGAGGCCAAAACAGTGAGAGGCCGGCGTACCGCAAAAAAAAAAAAAAAAAAACACAAAAAAAACAGGTGAAAAACTTTATGACCTTGAGTTAGGCAAGATTTCTTAGATAAAACACCAAAAGCATAATCCATCAAAGAATAAAATAGATAAATTAGCATCAAAATTAAGAACTTCTGCCCTGCAAAAGACACTCCTGAGAGAACGAAAAGATGAGTCACAGAATGGGAGAAAATACTTAGCAACTTACATATTGGATAAAGGACTAATTTCCAGAATATATAAAGAACTCTCAAAACTCGAGAAAAATATAGATAAAAGATTCAAAGATATACAGATGGAAAATAAGCATATGAAAAGATGTTTGACATGATTAATCATTAGGGATGCCACAGTGAGATACAGCTACACACCTATTAAAATATGCAAAATTAAAAATACTGAGCATAGCAAATGTTGGCCGCAACGTGAAGAAAATGCAGCTCTCATACACTGCTGGTAGAGATGTAAAATGATCAAACCACTATGGAAAATAGGTATTTTTAAAAAACTTAAACATACACTTACCAATGATCCATCCATTCTACTTGCAGGTATTTACCCAAGAGAAATGGAAGTATACATCCATACAAAGACTTGTACACAAATATTCATAGCAACTTTATCTGTAATAGACAAAGACTGAAACAACTCAAATGTCCATCAATAGTGAATAGATAAATGGTGGTACATCCATATAATGGAATACTATTCAGCAATAAACAGGAATTACTGATATATGCAACAATATGGATGAAGATTAAAATAATCATGCTGAGTTAGAAGCCAGTTAGAAAAAAGTATACCCTGTATGATTCCATTTACATAAAATTCTAGAAAATGCAGACAGAAAGCAGATCAATGGTTGCATGGCAACTGGGAAGGGCAAGGAACGATGGGAAGGAAGAATTACAAAGAGACATTAAGAAACTTTCTGAGGTGATGGACATTTTGATTTTGGTGATGTCTTCATGGTGTGTAGGTATGTGTGTGTGTGAACACAGATTATTGTATGTCAGTTATACCTCAAAAAGCTGTTAAAAGAAATGATATTATATGAGAGAGACAACTGGGGAAATTTGAATAGCAAATCTTTATTAAGTAATATTATTGTGTAGGAATTTAATTTATTTAGTACTGTGTGTTAACAGTATTGTCGTTACATAGGGAAATACTTTTTAATATCCAGAGAGAAGGGCATCTAGCTGACAAGAGAGGGATCGCAATTGTGGCAGATGCTGTGGGAGGCTGAGGAAGATGAGGCTAGAGCAGTGACCAATGTGTGAAGGCATGGTGAAGACAGTCATTCGTCAGCTGACCTGACAAAGACAGTTGGAACAGACTGCTAAATGCAGGGCCCTTTCCACATACTAATTCATGCAATCCCCTCAACTAGCCTTGGCATAACAGAAGGTTTCTATTAGCTTTCCATATTGTAAGGGGGATGGCACAATTTAAGGTGCAGTAAGTTGTGTAATAAACTGTCACAATAGGGTCCTACAGAAATAGTTATTTAAACTGCAAAAAAAAAAAAGAAACTTGACCCTTCCCTCACAACATATATGAAAATTAACACAGAATGAATCATAGACCTAAATGTAACTATACAACTTCTGGAAGGAAACATAGGAGAAAACCTTTGTCATTATGGGTTAGACAATGGGGTCTCAGAGAAAGATTTCTTAGATAAGACAGAAAAAAGCACAAACCATCTAAGAAAAGTTGCTAAGGGACTTCCCTGGTGGTTAAGACTCCGAGTTCCCAATGCAGAGGGCCCAGGTTAGATCCCTGGTCAGGGAGCTAGATCCCACATGCATGCCACAACTAAGAGTTCGCATGCCACAACTAAGAAGCCCATGAGCCACAACTAAGGAGCCCATCTGCCGCAACTAAGACCCAGCACAACCAAATAAATAAATTAAATAAATATGAAAAAAAAGAAAAATTGCTAAATTAGAGTTCATCAAAAATTTAACACTTCTAGTCTTCAGAGACACTTTAATATAATGAAGATAAGTCACAATCTGGGAGAAGATATTTACTAAACACTTATTTGAGAGAAAGGACTTTTTCCATTGCTTTTTATATAAAGCACTCCTAAATCTCAATAACAATATCCAATTAAAAATGAATTTGAACAGACACTTCATTTTAAAAGATATTTGCACATGAATAGACACTCAACATCACTCACCTATTACAGAAATGCAAAATGTGGCAAAAACCACGAGATGCAACTACACATCTACTAGAAAGGCTGAGATTTTTTTTTTTTTTTTTTAAATATAAGAATCAGGTGAAGACGTGGAGCAACTGCAACACTCATAGAATGCCAGTGGGGAAGCAAACTGGCACAGGCACTTTAGAAAACAGTCTAGCAGTTTCTTAAAAAGTTAAATATGCAGTTAGCATATGATGAAGTAATCCCCCCCTTAGGGATTTTACCCCAAAGAAATGAAAACATATGCTCGCACAAAACATATGTTCAGACACACATGTGACTGTTTTCAGAGGCTTTGTTCATAATAGCCAAAAAACGAGAAAAAACGCAAATGTTCATCAAACGATGAATGCGTAAACAAACTGTGTATCCACACAACTAGAATACTGCTCAGCAATAAAAAGGAATGAACTACTGACAGGGCCAACAAAACAGATGAATCTCCAAAGAGACTGGCTAAGTGAAAGAAGCCAAAAAGAAAAAGCTACATACCACATGATTTCATTTATAAAATATTCTGGAAAAGGCAACATTATATGGACAAAAATCAGATTGGTGGTTGCCAGGGGCTGCTAGAGAGAGAGGATGGATTGACTACAGAGGGACACGAGGGGTCTTTTGGGAGTGCAGACGTTTTCTTTACCTCAGATGTGGTGGTGGCTACAGAACTATACGTTTGTCAAAACACATCACACTGTACATTTAAAAATAGTGAATTTGGTTAAATGAAAATTATACATAAATAAACCTGACTTAAGAAAATAATAAAACAAACCTAAAAAAAAAATGGAGTGAAAATAAATGTAAGAAAAATCAACTTACAGTTTTTCCAATTCAAGGGTCATCATGAGGATGCTTTCAACTGTTGTAAGTGACACTTGTGTTGTTCCCATGTCTCTGAAGGAGAAGCCCAAACATGCGTGATAGAAAACCCAAAGACAAAAGTTCTAAACTTAAAAAGATACTTAACATGTGATTACTTCAATGCTGGCTTCTTACTTGCCATAGATGATAATCCAAAACAGCTCTTATTGAAGAAATTTAAATTTGCATCATCAAATTAATGACCTTGGTGCTGAACAGTACAATCATTTTCTATTATCCTGATTTCTCATTTTCAATTGCATCTACCTCTTTTGATCACTCTTTTTTAAAAAAATAATGTACCCCTTATTCCTTTTTTCTTTCTGGGATAAATAATATTCCTACATGCATCTACATGTTCCATATCTATATGTGTTCTTCAACACTGTTCTCATTCTCTGCTGGCTGTCTTATCCATATATATTTTTTCTTAATCCTCTTCTTTGCCAATAACTCTTATTTTCAATAACCCAGTTAAAATCTAAATTATGACTTTTTAGCTAAAGTACTCAATCTTTGACGAAAGTAAAAAGGAGAAATTATCTCATGAGCCATGAAACTGTTGCAATACTTACAAATATTTTAATGCTGGCAATTTAAAAAGATGAGAATCTTCAACTGTTGTCAAAGGATTACGATTGAGAATTCTGAAAAATGGAATGGAATTAAAATTATCTGCATTTTCAATTACTTCCATGAAAGCTTATATTCATTTTTTTTGGTATGGAACTTGAAGGTTAAAAAAAAAATCATTTTCTGTCTTTACCTATAAATCACCCTTAGAATCTGTAAAACACTCTTTCACTGGGAACTACCCAGGTCTCTAGATGATAAAGTGGAGAAGAGAAACAAACAAACAAACAATAAAATAGAAAAAAAGTGGCTAGCAAAGAAAAAATATGCCAAAGAACTTTTTAGGTTAAAAACCCTCAAAGTGACTATGCTGGTAGGAAACCCTTGCTCTGTAAAAAAGTACTATTTCTAGTGTCTTCCATAATTCAAGGTGTTTTTCTTTCATCTCTACAAATTTTTTAAAATTTCATGATTTAAACTACCCAGCTAAAGACAAAAATAGGGCTAATTCCTTGGTTCTGGAGCCAAAGAAGAAGAGATAAATCCAATAGGAACTGGTGAAAGCCATACTCCCATCACATAGTCCCGTGCGTATTCTTGTATTATAGCCTTTGTTACTGTGTATGTAATCAACTGTTTACTTGTCACTCTCCTAGACTGTCAGCAACTTGAGAGCAGAGACCACACTTATTGTCATTATTATTCCTGTGCCTGACATAGTGCCTAATATTTACTAGGTATTTAATAAATGTTTGCTGAATAAATAAATAACATTTTGTTTATATATCAATAAAATAAACAAATTAATTTTGGGGAACAAAATTTTATTCCAAAATCCTGGAATAGATTTTCTTCTTAGTTCTTTCTTTCTTTCTTTTTTCTTAGTTCTTTAAAACAAATAAGGGGGGCTTCCCTGGTGGTGCAGTGGTTGAGAGTCCGCCTGCCAATGCTAGGGGACGCGGGTTCATGCCCCGGTCTGGGAAGAACCCACATGCCGCGGAGCGGGTGGGCCCGTGAGCCATGGCTGCTGGGCCTGCGCGTCCGGAGCCTGTGCTCTGCAACGGGAGAGGCCACAACAGTCAGAGGCCCGCGTACCACACACACAAGAAAAAAACAAATAAGGGGGGGAAAAACCCCAAAAGAAACAGGAAGAAAGAAAAGAATACCTGACTTTAGGTTAACTCTACTCAAGAATTATTAGCTTATTTTTGCAGAATATTATAAAGATAATCATCAAAAGTAATATCTTTTGGGTTGCCAGGCATCTGTGATCAGCATTTAACATTTAATCCTCACAGTAACCTTATATGATATATATAATTACACCATTGTACAAATGAGGAAGCTGAGGCACAGAGAAGTTACATAACTTGTTGTAAGTCATCAAGCTAGTAAGAAGCAGAGCTAGAATTTGAACTTAGTTCTGACTCTAAAGCCTGTGTTTAACCTGAATGAAAAAAAAAGGGGTGTGCGTGTTAATACATCTGTTACTTTAACCATAATTTGCAGAGCACTAAATATAGAAATACCTTTTCAAACTTCATCTACCCATCTGGGAAAGCCTCTATGAGAATTATATTTTCTCTATTTATTTATTTATTTCTCTTTTTATTTACTTTTTCCTTAATCATCTCTCATGATATTTAATTAGTGTATGGACGTTGAGACTTTATAGATTTTTTTAAAAATTGCAGGAAAATCAGTAAAAATGATGGAGGAAGGACATCTGAAAATTCATCCCTCCATAGAAGCAAAAATAACAATAACTACAACAACAAAACTGGCAAAAATGGTCAGAATCAACTTCTGACCAATCACTTTAACCAACATGCTGGCAGGAAACTGGGAGCAATTTCTTCAAGGAAAACAAATTAATTTCTGTAAGAAAAATGAGATCTGTGTTGCTTTAATTTGTCCTTGAACTTTGCTCTCCATCCCAGTGGTAGCCTTGAAAAACAGCTCACATCCCTGGTACCAGAAGGAGCAGCATGGACTGGGAGGGCCTTCAAAGCCTCATTCCCAAAGAACTGTCATTGTTTTACATGTCTGGTGGTCCCCTGGAAGACCTCACTTGAAAGGCTTGCCTTTGACCTGACTCAGAGCTGTCTAGTGAGAAAAGCCTCTCCTCAGCTGGCATTTCTGGAAAACATTTTCAAGCAAATATTTTAACATGGCGGCTGCATGAGGCAATGGATAACGGTTGGGGGCAAAAACCAGCCCAACCGAAAAGCTTAAAAAGAAAAGCTGAGGGCTTCCCTAGTGGCGCAGTGGTTGAGAGTCTGCCTGCCGATGCAGGGGACATGGGTTCGTGCCCCGGTCCGGGAAGATCCCACATGCCGCGGAGTGGCTGGGCCCGTGAGCCATGGCCACTGGGCCTGCGTGTCCGGAGCCTGTGCTCCGCAACGGGAGAGGCCACAACAGTGAGAGGCCCGCGTACCACAAAAAAAAAAAAAAAAAAAGAAAAAAAAGAAAAGCTGAGGAATGAGATGTCCACAGAGACTTTGAAATGTTCCAGTGTATTCCTGGGAAACTGGAAGACCACAAGACATATTCCTGGGAATCTAGGAAAATAACTCTTAGCATTAATAAATGAGTTCAGCAAGGTTGTAGGATCAATATTATTTCTACACACCAGCAATGAGTAATCCAAAAATGAAATTAAGGAAACAATTCCACGTGTAACAGCATCAAAACAAATATAACACTTATGGAAAAATTTACCCGAGTGCAAGATTCACACTGAAAAGTACAAAACTGTTGAAAGAAATTGAAGAAGATCTAAATAAATATAAAGACATGCTGGATTCATGGACTGGAAGATAATCTTATTAAAATTTCACTACTTCCCAAATCGACCTATGGTTCCATTGCAATTCCTATCAAAATCCCAGCTGACTTCTCTCCAGAAATTGCCAAGCTAATTCTAAAATTCATATAGCAATTTAAGGAAACAGAATAAACCAAAACAGTGTTGGTAAAGTACAAAGTGGGAGGACTCACACATCCTGGTTTCAAAACTCAGTTCAAAGCTACTGCAATCACAGTGTGGTACTGGAATAAGAACAGACATGTAAATCAATGGAACGGAAGTGACAGTATAGAAATAAACCCTCCTATTTATGGTCTATTGATTTTCAGCAAGGGTGCCAAAACAATTCAATGTGGAAAGAACAGTCTTTTCAAATGATGCTGGGACAACTGTACATCCACACACAAAATAATGAAGCTGGACTCCTACACTTCACACCGTATATGAAAATTAACTCCAAATGGATCAAATATCCAAATGTAAGAGCTAAGGCTATAAAATTCCTAGAAGAAAACACAGGAGTAAATCTTTATGACCTTGCATTAGACAACAGTTGTTAGATATGACACCAGAAGCACAAACAACCAAAGGAAAAATAGATGAGTTGGACTTCATAAAAATTAAAAATGTTGTGCTTCCAAGGACACTATCAAGAAAGTGAGAAAACATATAGAATGGGAGAAAATACTACAGGTGGGAAGAATAAGATGCAGTTGGGAGAAGAAAAGTATAGTAGTTGCTAGGTGTGACAATCTCAAAATTTTGAAGTATTACAAATAAAACAGCCATCCTGAATCACCCAAAAGGGCAGACCCAAGTTATTTTTCTTTTTAGCGTTTATGCCTTTGTAAATCTGAGAAGCAGGCAGGATTCTAGTACATAGCAAAAAGTGATGACAGCACCCTGAAGTGTGTAAGCTTTGGTGTGTACATAGCTATCTAAAGGAAACAACGCTAGCTGAATGGGGGAGCATTAGGGCGGCTCTGTGACCGCAGCTCAATTTGCCTTCATAGTGTGGCCTCACCTCCCTCATTGATATTCTCAACAATGGGGTAAATAATTCAATAGGGATAAGGCTTTGATTTTCCTCTTATTCTCTCGTAGTGCTTATGTTCTTGGTACAATATTGATGTACCACAGACAAGCCAGCATGTGAATGTGCTCTGGTTAAGTTACATAGACTTTCTACATTGTAGAGTTCTTCAGTTCCTAAAACCATGGAGCTTGTATTCTTAGAACCAATGAAGTGACTAAAAGAATTTTTAAAAATAAGCCATCAGTCTGCACCTGCGTAGGGGAGTGAACGAGAAACACTTTAAAGCCAGAAAAAAAAAGTATACTTAACATTTAGGATTATCAACCACTGCTGGTTTTCCATAATATATTTCATTCCTGATTTTATCTGAAAGAGATATGATTACTACCACCATTCAAAGAGTGGTACTTTATTAATTAATAAGCTCTTGGCTCATCTTTGAGGTAGATTTCGGATTTAAAATAGACTACCACACTGCTAACTACTTCACCTTATGCTTGTCAATAACATCGAGGTGTCATTCAAGAAACCTACTGTCTTATAATTACCTGAAACCCAGTGATGAATCAAGGTTTTGTGGGGCCTGAACCTCATCTACTTTGGGAAATCATATCTAATAAAAACATGCAAAGTTATGAATACAAAAATCGCCAGGACCCCTCTCAAGACCTTGCAAGGGACCTATGCAAGTGAGGAGCCCTGAAACCTAAGCTTCATTGAATTCATAAATCCACCTCAGCTGGGGCCCTTTTCCAAACTTATTTAATGCAGGCAACTTATAAACACCCCAGTAATATGTCATTATAGGGTAGTAAAATGACCTAACTCGAGGGTGGCATCTTCCCTTGGTGGCCTCCCTTTGGAAAGAGATGCAATACAAGTTTATATCTCATCATGGCAAATGTTTCCTGAAGCAAATTAGCTTTGTCTATTAGAAAGACTTAGCCCAAAACAAAGACTTACTATACTGTGACAATCTTTTGAAAGTAACTGTGAACGAGTTTTAGGAGTACAGTACTAATTTATTTCCAACACCAGATAGTTCTGATTCTTTCACTACCTTTTTCTGTCATTTAAGAGGAACACAAATTCCAAAGGAACAAGTTGGTGCCTCTTCCATCACAAATCTTTTCTAACCTACCACCCATTTTCTACTTCATCACCCCCCTCCCTCACCTTGTTACCCTGCTGCATAGATGCTAGAATGGCTCTCATATATGTTTTCCCATCAACATCCATCTTTCTCCTTCCAGTATGAAAGCTTCTTGGGGACAAAGTCCCTGCCCTATGCGTGTTTGTATCCCCAGCAGTTAGTACAGTGCTGACACACAGTGGGCATGGCACTCAGGGAATGTTTTTGAATGAATTCATTAATTTTTAAACTGTGATTTATTTATTTATTTGTTTATTTCCACAATGTATTTTCCTGTGTTGCCTACATAACTATAGTGAAACGCAGATTCTTATAAGGAACTCTTAGTGTTATAGGATGTTTAGGAAAGGTGGTGAGTTTAAGACATTGTATTGGCGCTACTAAAACCTCCTGGTGAAGGGATGTCATGAGCCTGCTCTCCCTTGTGCTGGCAAAAGAAAAACTGACCCTGGTGCTCTCTCCCCAAGACAGGCATCAGCAAACTAACAAGGGAAAGGAAGGAGGCCGCCGAAGATAGGCATGTGCAGGAATTGCTAATCCAGCTCCAGACACAGCCTCAACACCTTCATTAACCAAAGTGTGTGAACTGTGTGAAACTGGATTTCTGAACCACAAGACAGGTAAGAGAGTCTTTTCCAACGCCAGGTATAGAAGAGCTCTTTACCTTGAGTCTAAAATCGCCTTCGGGCCACTGAACGTACCCACTATCATTTCCTTGTGTCATGAGAAATCACAGAATTTTTGAGCTGAAAGGGTGTAAAACCCACACTTCTTATTGAAGAGTAGTCAGCAAAGGAAGTATATTGAATTAGGCTACAGCAATGTATTTTCCTTCTATTTTTCACACTACACCTGAACACAAACAACGTCTTTTTCCATACCGCAAAGGTTCCTATTGGCAACAGATAATTCACTTCAGAGATATATGCTTTTTGAAAAATAATGTTCTGGGTGGCTGGGGAGAGCCCTGTGGTGGGTGTTCAGGAATTCTTTCTGCTTTACCATTTAAAAGAGCTAATAATGCTTGGGGAAGCACCCACACCTTTTGCTCCCTGAAGAATTGGGTGCTAAACTTAGTTCTTTGCAGCTCTGGGTTGCATACATTTTAAGCAGTTAGGAACTTTGCACATGAGCAGGAATCAAAGTTAAATTCAAAAGCGGAACTTCATGGACCACTCGCATAGTGGAGAGGCATCAGTGGGTTTCCATGACAGTGTTTATCTGAGCGTTTTTGCTTGGTGCCTTTTATTGCTGTGACAAAGATCAGAACTATGGAAAGCAGAGCGTTTCATATATATGAGTTAAACAAGTCTCTTGGCCTCTTTGTACCTTAGTTTCCTCATTTGTAAAAGAAATAAATGGCTCTCAAGACATACTTTCCAGAATTCAAACTGGGCTTACACCCAGCTAACCAATAACTGCATGGTGTTTTTACACACAGTTTTTTACATGCATTCATCTTCTATTTCACTTACAACGTGTGTAAAAAGCGCATTCCATGCCAGGCCTGAAACGTTCCAAAGCTCAGTTCTGTGAGTAAATTGCAACCAAGATTTCTACAAAAAAAGACACATGCAAAAGAAGAAGAAAAATATATATTCTTTCAGAACAGTTATCGTTTGGCAATAATTCTAATTTATATATGATGAAACATAACATCACTACTCCCTCCATACACTAAAGAAATCTCACTGTGGAACATATTATGATTTATACTTTCATGATTATATATGTGGTGCATTAGATACAAAATAGTAAATGCTCATTAAATACTTGTGTTAAGTGATCTTTATTTCTCTAGAAAGGCAGCACTATTGACATTTTGGGCTGGATAATTCTTTGCTGTGGGAGGCTCTCCTGTACTGTTGGATGTTTAGTAGCATGTGTGGCCTCTGTCCACTAGATGCCAGGAGCATATACAGTACTGACAAGCAAAAATGTCTCCAGACACTATCAAATGTCACCTGCGTGCAAAATCACCCTGGTTGAGAACCACTGCTCTACAATGATTCACTCTGATCTGTGTAATAACTCTCACACTAATCTTTGCTAGAGACAAAAAGGATTTGCTACAAAATTTTAATCATATTTCAAAATGAGTAACAAATTAATTTTATAAAAAATTAAGCTTTATAAAAACGCCAAATATAATGAAGTTATAGTTGTAACTTACATAAACTGCAAAAAAGGTAGTGGTTCAAATGTACGTCTTTCGATAGACTGTATTTTATTGCAGGATAAATCTCTAGGAAAAGGAAAAGGAAAATATTGCCTCAATTAGCTTTTAGATATCTAATTAGTAGGAATAACTAGTAGAGGTTAGAATGATAATAATAAATAAGAAGCTTTGGTCTAAACTCCAAACCTTAGGAATTATTATTTGAACCTTCCAGAGCCCCTAACCCTGCCTTCACCTCTCTTAATAGTCTCCCCTTCAGGATCTTCATAAATTAAATATACAACTATAGATCTTGATAGATTTTGGAGGTAATCTTTCCTGAGAGCAGAAGCATTGATTAGATTCCACCTTTTATGGTCACATCAAATTCTAGATTATGAGCTCAAAGTTTTTATCTCTATATATCATTATAATTTCTAATATTCAAAGGAATATTCTTATATTTACACACTTCCCAGTATAGTTCTATTTTTCTAGGCCAATTCATTACCAGAAGAAATAAAGATACCCTTTCACACATCTTGAAAGGAAGTTACTCCTCTCATTAATATGTAACTTTAATTCAGTATTACACTTTCTATCATATTGACTTTTATTCGAAAATACCTACTCTTGACTATAGCTGACTATGTCATTTCCATTGATTCCAGCTTAGTCTCTCATTTCACCTGGATGGCTATAACTGTCTTCTGACTGGTGTTTCCATCTCTTCGCTCTCCATTTCTAAGCCATCCTCCATGCGATCCCCAGATTAACTCTCCGGAAGTTGTTCTCAAATACCAGCATCACTTGTGAACTTATTGAAGATACAAATACTCAGCCCTACTGGGGACCTCTGGAATCAGTAACTATGGGGGTGGAGCTTGTGTTTTCACAAGCCCTCCCAGTGGTCGGTTCTGTTGCAGGCTAAAGCTTGTCCTAAAGCCCTGCTGTGGTAACATGGTAGCTTGGCATGTTATCCTTGGCTTGGCCTCCAAAGCCCTAGATGATCTGGCTCTCATCTCCTACTCTTCCCACTTGTACTCTACAGGTACTCAGAGTATTTTTCCTGTGTTTTGCCTTTCTCCCACTTTCCTTTTGCAAGCTTATTCTTCCCAAGATGTCTGTCATTGATACCCAATGGCCCTTCGAGGTCCCATTTAAACAGCATTGCTCTAGTAACATCTTCCCTGATCCAATTTGAAGTCTTCTTTCCCTCTTTTGTGTCCAATACCAACTTATAGCTCTCATTGCCCATATTCATTTCTTTCTTTAAATATAGCTATTTTTGCAACCCATTTCCTCTGAGTATAAAAGCCTTCAAAGTACGGACTAGATACTGCTTATGTGCATCGTCTATCAAGTTTAAAGCCAACACGTGGACATAAAGCAAACTCAAATATTTATAAAATCAAAAAATAGCTGGAGAGTGGATAGAAGGAGGAAATGACTGTTTTAAAAGAAATGTAATTTTATTACTTCATGGTGCCTCCACAGCACTTTGTCATTATGGTTTGAGCTTATATGTTTATTTTCCCTGTGAGATCATGAGTTGCTAAAAGGAAACCTGCCTTACCCTTCGGCGTGTTTACAACACTAGGCATAGTGCTTGTTAGCATATTCTTTTTTCGCTTTTTTATTGATTGGCCTTTTTTTTTTAAGAATGAGAATACTTATGCTAACATGAAATAATCAGATTATAAAGTATTTCATAGTAGAAATAATGAAGGGCCTAGTCCACTGAGCATTTATCTTATTTGTTTTTCTCCAAACTGTGTTGGTAAGGTTTGGAGCCCAGATGGCAGAGAAGAGATTAATATAAAGGTGATGGCCCCTTAAGGCTTGGAAGGTTTGATAATTAAAACAACTATTTTTAGGGTCATGTGAGTCTCTTTATACCCACTTCCCTTAAGCCTTTTATATTTGCAAGAAGAATCTATTTGCTAAAGAGGATCATTAATTGGCTTAATAAGGATTAATGACATACACAGCTTTGGACGCCATGGAC
This sequence comes from Orcinus orca, assembly GCF_937001465.1. Lineage (NCBI taxonomy): Eukaryota > Metazoa > Chordata > Mammalia > Artiodactyla > Delphinidae > Orcinus > Orcinus orca. The sequence goes on along the minus strand of NC_064577.1, from coordinate 38,399,798 downwards.
AAAGGACAAAAACTGAGCTTTTATAGCAAAAAACACTGTTATCTCCTTAGCCCTAAATAAAAAGAAATACTAGGCAAGCATTTCCTCTTTGATAAAGAAGCTGGAGAGGGAATTCCCTGGCTGTCCAGGGGTTAGGACTCGGCGCTTCCACTGCTGGGGACCTGGGTTCAATCCCTGGTCAGGGAACTAAGATCCCACAAGTCCTGTGGTGTGGCCCCAAAACCAAAACAAACAAACAAAAAACAAACAAAAAACAAGAAAACAAAAGGCTGTAGAGATTTTTGTTAGGGGCATTATTGATATGCTTATTTAGTGTAAACATTTCTAAATATGCCACTTAACCATCATCTTAAACATTCTTAATATTGGTATCACAATTCCTGCCTTGAAATCCTCAACAACAGCTTGTTCTTTTGGTAACTTAATGTGTTCTTAACAATACTGATTTTTTTTTTTTTGATGTGGACCATTTTTAAAGTCTTTATTGAATTTGTTACACTATTGCTTCTTTTTTTTTATGTTTTGGTTTTGTGGCCATGAGGCATGTGGGATCTTAGCTCCCTGATCAGGGATCGAACCCGCAGCCCCTGCATTGGAAGGCAAAGTCTTAACCACTAGACCACCAGGGAAGTCCCTTGACAATACTGTTTACATAATTCATCTGCATAAATATTTAACATTTAAATGTTAATTCAATTTAGATTAAATTATCAGAGTTATGAGTTAATGGCATTCATATTAATGTGAGGGGTCTGTATTTTCTTGTACTGTAGGTGACAATTTGAGGTTAACTTTAATTTCTCTCATTTCACTCAACCAACATTTTCAACCTTTGCTGTAAAGGCCAGATAAGTCAATATTTTAGGCTTTGCAGGCCACATACAGTGTGTGTCACTTATTTTTCTTCGTTTCTTTTTTTTCTCATTTACAGCCCTTTCAAAATCACTTTTAACTTATGGGCTGTATAAAAACGGACTGTGGGCCAGATTTGATCCATAGGTCATAAACAAAATATAAACACAGATGGAAAGTATATGAACACTTATATAACAATGTTCATATGGGAGTCTATAATTGCTCAGACCTCATTACCACTTTTCCTCTACAACTAAAGGGTATTTTTCTATCTATACCTTGCCTATATAATTAAAAAATTAAAAATGAATAGGAGATATTTAGGGCTAGTGATGGGCTGGGGCCTTACACAGACTTACAGAGCTGTAGAATTTTATTGCTAGAAGAAATTGAAAAGATTACCTAACTTGAACCCCTTAATTACTTTATAGATAAGAACTCATAAATAAATATGATTAACTTACAAATATTGGAGGGATAGCAAGCCTTCAAATGAGTCCTTATGTAATTCAGTCAAATAATTTTCACTGAGATTTCTGAAAAATGAAAAGGTTATTTCTGGATCAAAATGCAAAATAACTACAACTATATACTACATAGGACTAAGTCCTATATGTGGAGGAAAGCTGGGTAATGGTGCCTCCTAAACAACCTAATTCTTATTGAATTTAGGGATGGTGATTTCTGCTCTGTTTTCATTTACACCTTCTTTACACGTCCTCCTTTGTGTCCATCTCTCTCCATCACGCATGTGTGCACGCGCGCGCACACACACACACACACACACACCCCACCCACTCTTCCCACCGAATCATATAGTTAATGTCTACTCTCTAGATCACGAAGTCTCTGTTAGAACCCAGCTCTGGGTGGCACCAACGTTGCAGAGCTGCCCTTCCCTCCTCTCTTTCCCCAAACCTTATTGGGAAGCCCCACGCAGAACTGTATCAGGGCAAATGAAGCCATCTGAGTTTTTCCCCCATTAAAATTGTTTTGAAAACTAAAATGTGCATAAAATATATATAACTGTTCAATAATTCAATTGAACAACTGTTCAACTGTTTAAGAATTACAAAACAGAACCCCACGTAACACCATTCATGTCAAGAAAGAATCCTGACAGCATCCCAGAAGCCCCCTGTGTGCCCTTTTCCAATCACAACCCTCTCTGTGACTTCCTAGAGGGAACCACTATCCTGACTTTAAGAATAATTTCCTTGCTTTTTAAATGTAGTTTTGCCTTTTCTCTATCAGCCATAAACAACAGTTTCGTCTTGCTTGTTCTTGAACTTTATATAAGTGGAATCATATTATATGTATTATTTGCCACATTGCTTCTTTCATTCAACATTATTTTGTAAAATTATTTCATTTTTGCCTGTACTATGTGGTGTTGCATGTCCAACCACCTGAGGCTTCTGAGTATTTGAAAGTGGCTAATGTGACTAAGGAGTTGAATTTTTAATTTAATTAACTTTAATTATTCTAAAATTAAAATGTAAAAAACTGACACTCAGTGTAATTATTGGAAAATGTTTATGTTAGCAACAATTTGCATATGTGATAATACTTTTTCGACTGTAAATTTTATAAAATCTAAATGCCGATCAAGTATTTGTAATAAAATTTAGCAACCAAATTGTGATTTCAAAGAGTTAGTATGGGAAAGAAATGTAAACTCTCTCATTAATTATTATATCGAGACATGTAGATACGATATTACTTAGGATATTTTTAAGTACTTAGTATGAAAACAATGTAAATATCTTATTAATAATGTATATGATGATTACATGTTAAAATGATAATATTTTGGATATAAGGGTTAAGTAAAAGATATTCACATTTACTTCATCTGTTTCATTTTACTTTTATTTTTAAGTGGCTACCAGAAAATTTAAGATTACTTATGTGGCTTGCGTTATGTTTCTGATGAAGTGTATGACTTCTAAGTATGATCATACCACACTTTATTCATTCAACTGTCGGTGTATACTGAGATTTTTCTAGTATTTATTTATTAAAAAGAATACTGCTTTGAACATTCTTTTTATTTGTATCCTGATACATATTTGCCTGAGTTTGTCTAGGATGTAATAGGAATACAAAATTGTTTCCTAAGAAGTTGTGCTATTTCAAGCTGGCAGGTTGAAACATGTCAGGTCTCCACCCCTTCAACTTCCACCAAAATCGCTAAGAATGATACAAAAGATATAACATAAAATTCACAACCTTAGCTCAATGTGTGGGAGCAGCTGCACAAATGCCCCCCTACCAGAAACGGCCCGGAGCTACCTACAGGGTGATCAGTTGGAATAGTGTGGTAGGAGCAGCCTACAGCACACATCAACCCCACATCTTCCCTCCTTGATCCAGGAAGCAAAAGGTGTCTTCCTCTAGGCAGGAGCAATTGGTGTTAGCAAGGGGGCAAGGTCCCAGAACCCTGGAAGAAAGGTATGCACTCCCTGACTAGCCACTAGAAGGCACCTTCCACCTCGGCCTTATTCTCAGGGGAACCCATTGGGAGTAATAAGCCCCAACAGCTCATTTCACTTCTCCCCTAAAGCTGGGAAACAAACGCAGTAGAATCTCAACTACAAAGATGAATTACACTCAGGAATGACCAAACAATGTGACAAAGCCAACTCCATTAAGGACAGAAAACAAAAACAAACATTATAGCCAATGAATCAGAGTTAACAAAGCACAAGAGAACCTTAGGACAGCACAATTATTACCCTCAGACAGATGTAAGCAGATAATGCATCCATTAATCAACTCAGGAATATACGAATGAAAAGTGTTAGCAATAATTAAAGAAAACTCAGTATATGAGCAGCAGAAATGACAGTTAAAGAATAAATTAGGACACTGAAAGATCCAGCCAATGACTTCTCAAGAATGCAGAATGAAGGGAGCAGGAAGGATTCACAGTCAGGCCTGACCCCTGGGTCTGCCTGAGGAATGTTAAGCACTTTGCTTCCCCTGGTCTCACACTAAAGACTAGGAACATGCTGTGGGGACGAGGGGGTGGTGTTTTGCACCAGTTTCTTATATCTGATAAGCAGGAAGGCACATAGCCTTTATCCCAAGAGTGGAGTGAGGGAGTGGTGGAGAGAGCCAGTATAGAAGAAACTCTATAAGACGTCAAAGGTAGGTTTCTCTTGCCTGGAAGAATTCCCTTCCTTGCAGGTGATATTAACAGTGGTATATCCTTCAGGAGCCTTGGGGATCTGAGCACAGGCTATGTTGCCTTGTGAAACTATTTCCACTGAATTCTGCATTTAAAACGTTCTGCTTTTCACTCACAGTGTCTCTTGGTCACATATTTATATTAATTCCAGCTCATAGCTTAATTCTAGCTCATAAATTAATTCTTTACTCATAGCTTATGTGAATTAAATTATTACTACCTGGAAACTCTGCAACACAGTTATTAAGGTGGTTCATATTATAGAGAATATAGTCACACACATTTTTAAAAGATCACTAAAACAAAATCACAAAAGGCTTTAATACCCACAGAGAACTCTTGGATCCCTGAGCGTGATTCAAAGACCCTGACCTCAATTTGAAATTCACCATTTTAGGAGGAATCGCAGTGATTGTCAGAATACATGTTAGGGGGAATGTTCAACAGATGGTGTTAAGATTGATTGTTTTCTCACCTGTAAGTCGTGGTTTTGTATTTCCATGGAAATGATTCAAAAAGAAAAACACCAAATCAATATGTCCAACAACATGTATGGTAACCCTTTTCATACCATCAAAGGTAGGAAAAAACAAATCTGTATGTATATACCATAAATGATATACAAACGTCACAGGAAATGATGGTCTATGAAAAAAAGCTGCACAAAAGTGGAACTCATATATACTAATTATAACTTTGAAAGTTGACAAGGATTCAGTAAGTACAGCAAAGACATGGGGCCGATCCTCAACTCTTTATGACACTGTCTTCTCTGATTGGCTGATGCCCATATCAGACTGGTTGGAGTTTGAATATCATGGTTGGACAGGGGGTAACCAAACAGCATGTATTTCAAATTAATTGGGTTTCTTTCTGTGAAGATGTTTGCATGACAGGACAGTAGAAATTTTAAAAATAACAATGGTAAATTCAGCCTGGAAGTAAAATTTAGACTGAGAATGAGTCAGTCACCAAAAAATTACCCAAAAAGGGGCTTCAAATAAGCAATAACTGAAATAAAATACATTAATCTGTAGAACTTCAAATATTCATCTTGACTGGAGAAAAAATTTTAAAACTATGGGAAATCAGAGTTAAAGCCAGATCTAAAACTTTCTCACACCATGAAAATATCAAAACTAGGCATGAAGTAACATTTAAGAAAGACCAGGGTTCAGGTCTAAGGCAATCTTCTGAACTTCACATTCATTCTTGATTCTGTAATACTGACAATTACCCTTCTCTCCACCTCTGAAACTTCTAGGAAATTGAGAGGGCTCAGGGTTGGTTGGTTTGATTGATTTAACTATATATATAATGCAAACAATAGGCCTTTCTGGAACTGATTTACTCTCCTTCCCCTGCTTTCTTTCTCTCCAAAGTACTTAGCAATGCTTGAAATTATATCTATCTATTTATTACACTTATATACTTATTTCTATTTATTTGTAAACCCCCTGAGAACTGGGATACTTGAGCTGTTTCATTCTTGGGCCTGAAACCCTAGCATGTAAAACAGTTCGTGGCATATAGTACATACTCGAAAAATATTTATTGAATAAATTCAGAAAGTGACAAATTATCAACTATCAGATACTTTTATTTAAAACAAATTATCCATTTATTGTCACTCAGGAGGATAATTACAGGAAAAGAAATGTCTTTTTTCTCCCCTACATTTGTGACTCAATCTTTTCAGGCAAGAATCCTTTGAGAATTTCATAAATGCAATGGTGCTTTTCCCTAAAAAACTGCACTTTCTTGAACACACGCAAAAGTGTGCACGCAATTTCGACTTGTGGATCATCCTTTTAGGGCAGAGGTCTGTGAATAGAGAGGACTGAATCCAGAGTGCCAAACTTGGATGGGAAATAAAATTACATCTCAGTTTTCACAAATCTCTAACTAAAATCAGCACTTCCTTCCATTATGAATGTAGGCAACGAACCACAGTAGATCAGCAGTATAGTTAATTTGGTCCCCAATAGAAATCACAGGTCATTTCATATCACGTATATGCTGCAGATACCTCGAAATATCATTTATTCTCATCACTACCCTGGAGTTATAACATTTATTAGACCTACCACTATATCTTGTTATTTAAAGCGTTAAGAGAAGCATATTTATTACTATTTCACTAATTTTAAAAATATTCTGAAAACCATTTCAATATAGTTGGTTTCCTTTGTTTTTCTATATATTTTGACTTACTATACATTTTAAAACATTATCCCAAGAACATAAGCTTCTGCAGCTTGCCAAAGAGTTACACACGGGGAAGCAGGAGGGAGGTTAAGAAATTCTGCTTTGGGGAACCACTGACCTCAAGTCAGGAACCTCTGCTTATAAGGTATAAACCTCAAGCTGACTTAGAAATCTTCAAACCTTACCAGACTCATGTTATAGTGTACCGCCTCCCAAACACATGCTTTTCAAAAATTAATTTTTAATTTCAATTTATTTTTTAAAAATATGTAATATATATTCACATCTCAAAATTCCAAAAATATGTAGCACACAATTCAAACTTTTTCTCTTACCTCTGTCCCTCAGTCTACCACCCCCCTCCACTCCCAGAGGAAATTATCTATTTCTTGTGCCAAATGACTTTCATTTTTCTTACAAGATTGGGAAATAAAATCTCCAAGTTAGGTACTATCACGGGAAATATAAACTACATATAGTATTTAGGAAATCTGTAAATTAAAAAAAGTGCTTGGTTCTAGCATTTTTTTCATTTCCAATAAGATATCAGACTAAGGGGGCATATCTTTAAGGGTGGTCATAATACCAGTTTTTAGATTGACTGTTATGTCTTTTATTATTAATTCAGAAGTCATTTATGACGTCTATTCAAGTTGAACTAAGGATATGACCACAGACTGTCATGAAAATTACTTGGAATGTTTTTTTTCCAAAATAACTTACGTATCTAAACTGACTTTTTCTACAAATCAATAAAAAAATAGTAACAGAAAAATGGGGAAAGGACAGACAATTCAGGGATAAAATACAAATGTTCAGTAAACATATAAAGATATTTAATTTCACAAATAATAAGAAAATTCAAATTCAGACGGGACCCCTTTTATTCATCTGTCAGATTAGCAAAAAAAAAAAAGGGGAGAATATCAGTGGTGGAAGGGTGTGGGGAAATGAATGTCATCACAGCATGGTGACTGGAGGGTAAGCTGGCACAACTTTTTTTTTTTTTTTTTCTGGCATAACTTTTTGAGGGCAAATAAAATTTTATATATAAATAGTCTTCACCCCAACAATCCCATTTCTAGATAACTATTCTATAGAAATAAACGACCAGGCTCACAAAAATGTACGTACAAGGATATTCATTGCAGCAATGCAAGTAACAAGAAAACTGGTCATAATCTAAACATCCTTCAATAGGGGCATTATTAAACTGTAACACATTCATACTATGGAATATTATGCAGGAGTTTAAAGGAATGGGGTAACACTCTATGTACTGGGAAGGAAAGAAATCTAAGACATATCAGGAAATGAAGGAATCAAATTTCAGGATGTTAATTATGTAAAAAATGATAAGAAAAACACACAAACCTCTTTTGCTATCTGTAAATATGTATGTACTCAAACGTATGGAAAAGAGTCTGGAAGGATTAATACTAAACTCAAAGTAGTGGGTGTGGGATTAGGGCAAAAGGAGGGTTTTCACTATACCTCTTATTTCACTGTTATATATTGAGAATACAATCATGTATTACTTGTATAATGGAAAATAAGTTTAAATTGTCTCTTACTGATTTTCAAGAGGTCCTGCCAAATTTAATTTTTAAAATAAACATAGAATTTCAATCATTAGGTTGCTTTGGGATATGGAAGGGGAAGTACCTTTGCTCACAGGTATTGACCTCAAAATTCTGGACCAAGAAGGATCTTACAATGCAGTTAGCTTTTTGTATTCATATTTGGGGAGAGTATACTCACAGCTTCTCAGCCCAGCGGTATGCCTTCCACATACTTTCATCAATGTAAGAAATAGAGTTTCCTTGGAAATTTCTGTGAAGAAACACAGTTCATATGCTTGAATAGGTAGAAAAAGAATGTAGAGAATAAGGAAAAGAATCATGTAGGGAATATTCAAATGCAGAAAAGACCAGGTTTTTAATTCCCACAGCCTCCCAGCTTCCCAGTGTGCACAATTAATAAAAACATACTGTGAGGCCACTGGCACAAACAATGAGGCATCTTCTCAGAACCTGAACTTCCTATCTGTCCAAATTCTTGGATACATAATGCCAATTACTTTTTTTCCAAAATCACTTATGTGTCTAAAATGACTCCTACAAATCAATGAGAAAAATGGCAAACATTTATCAATATCAGCAAATAAATATTAAGAAATCCTATGGCAGGCAACACCAAAGCTTTGGCTCAGTGCCCTCAGAACCTCTCCAGGTGTTAGAAGGATACGGGAAGGCAATTAGACATTAGAGGGACTAATACGAAAATATCTCTTAAACATATTGCCTAGGGAAAAGCACAAGTCACTGAACAAGGAGTAAAGTTATTACCTCATTAGGGGAACAAAATGCAAAGGAAAGAGATCGGAAGGAAGGACACACATCAAAACAGTAACAGGAGTTACCTTATTGGTGGTAGGGAAGGTGGGGTGCAATTTTCACATTTTATCCTATATACTTCTGTCACATTTCTTTTTTTAAACAGTGAGAATGTGTCCATGAATTAGACATGTTTAAAAGAAGCTGTTAAATGCCTGAGGTTCGGTTTGAACCACTAACTCAGTGGATGACTGAATCTTTCGCTTTACCTTTGTCCTCTTCCCTCAGCAACAATGGAACTATTCAGTTTATAAGCACATTTTTCACGGGAGTCAGAAATAAGTCAAAACGGATACCTGTCTGCCCATCTGCCTGAGGGACATTTCCACTCAAACAGAGCCTTCTGGTTGCTTTATGCTCACCAATAAAAGATGCCTAAGACTGAACTCATCTCCCTCAAACTGACTCTGCTTCCCAACTGCTGTATTTCCACCTGTTATACCACCATCATTCTGCCCCTCAACACATGTGATTTTTCTCTTTGCTGTACTACAATCCCCCAACTCTAGTCAATTACTACATCTTGTCAGGTCTTCCTCTGTAGTACTCTCAAGATTTTCTTTCTACTTCCATCACAACCACTCTAATTCGGCCCCTTCTCACTTTACTCCTAGATTTTGCTAAAGCATTCTATTTGGTCTCCCGGAACCAAGCTTTCCTCTCTAGGTCGCTCTACATATGAAATCTAAAATCAGCCTCTTGCTTTAATCATTTGTCTCTCTTGCTTGAATACTTGCAGTAGCTCCCCATATCTCACAGCATAACTTTCAAACCCCCATTGCCAATAGTCAAGATATTTTATAATCCTATCTTTCATTGTTGCCTAACCCAATTCTTTACAGCCAGACTAATCTATTAAATTCTGATCATCCCTGCAGTCACACCTTTGCCTAGACTGTACTGCCTATTATTTTTCTGACAAATCACAGCCAATCTTGAAGTTCCAGCTAAAGATTTAGCTTATCCATGCAGCCTTCTGTCACCTCCACACCCCTGTGATTACAGGTTCTGGTGAATTACAGCACGTATCTGTATTTCTCTTAATACTTAATTATATATTACCCCCCTTTTAAGGCATATCCCCTTTCTTCCCACTTGTCATTGTCATGTTCTGGAGACAATGACATGTACTTCTGTGGCTCCCACAGTACTTAGCCCTGGGTTGGGCACAAAATGGGTGCTACATATAGAAAGCCAGAGGACAAAGATGAGTTCTAGATATAACTGAGGGACTGAATAATAATAATAGCTAACACTAAAATATATGCTAGGCACTGACAGAAGAGCTTTACCAATATTAACTCATCTAAATCTCCCAATGAGATTGGAGTCATTGGGAGATTTAGCAGCCATAGGAGTCATCCTGTGAGACGATGACTACCATAATCCCCATTTTACAGATGAGTAGTCATAAAGCTAATAAATGACAGACCTGGGTTCAAACCCAGGTAGTCTGGCTCTGGAATCTCTACTCTTAACCACATTGTCGTATTACCACCAAAGAGATGGGGAGAGGGACATGTTGCTCTAAAGAGGATGGAGTAAAGATGGGAGAAGAGTAGATGTTAAGGGATTAAATAATGGGGTAAGAAATGGAGAAGGAAAAAATAAGGGCAATTACAAGACTGAAGGAGAGGGAAAAATAGTAAGAAGAATGAAGATAAGGAATCATTGACAAACAAAAGCTGGAAACACAAAGTCAGTCAATGTGGATTGGGGAGATAAGGAGGGCCCAGGAAGACCTGAAGAAAGACTGCATTGTTAGGCAGGATGCAGAGAACAAATGAGGAAAGGCGATTCTTACAGGATGGTGAAGGTGCCGTTGTAGGCGTTAGGCTCTGGCTCAGGCACTCTGTGGAGCTTCTGCTTTGGGCTGAGACCAACACACGACAGCGTCTCATTTTTGCAGGTACAGAGCTCACATATGCTGATGTTTGTGGTGGCATTCTGCCCTGGCTGCTTCTTTTCTGGGGTATATCTTACACCAGGAAGACCTGTGGATACTGAATACTGAGTCGAAGGAAAAAGAACCGTCTCAGATGGCCTTGGTTGCTGAGATACGTTAACTCCCAGGTCCACAGGTGAAACTGTGACTTGAGACAGGTTTGGTTGTGCAAGCGTCACCTCAGGGTGTTTTGGAGGGGGAGCTGTAGTCTGCTGCCGGGCTGTAGAATGTTCAGACTCTGTAGTAGGTTCTGGAGTTGTGGTCAGCTCCAGGTTCAAAGGTTTAACTGTGATACTGGGTGATGTTGGAGGCTCAGTGTGATCCTGATGTGGTGTTGGAACTATTGAATTGTGATATACTGGAGGCTGAGCTACAAAAACCTCCTTAGGTGGTTCTGCAGGCTGGGTTAAGGTCTCCTGCATGACTGGAGAAGGTTCACCCTCCTTAGTGGGTTCTGGCCTTCTGGTCAGTCCAAGGTCCAATGGTTGAATCGTGACCTCAATCAAAGTTGGGTGGTGAGCCTGAACTTGCTCTGGATTTGGAAATGTCACCTCGGGGTATGGTGGTTGAATTGGGGCTCCTTGGTGAACTGGAAAAAGTTCAACATTTTCAGAGGGGACTGGATGCTGCTCTGAAAATTCCTGCCAGACTGACAAAGGTTCCAACTGCTCAGAGGACACTGTAGACTGAGCCGAGGTTTCTTGTTGGGGTGGAGGAGTTTCAAGCTCATTAGTGAAAGCTGCAGTTACGATCAGTGCAAGACCCACAGGTTTAACAGTGACATCGGGCCGCTGCAGAAGCTGAGCTTGATCCTGACCTGGAGGAGAAACTGTCGGCACAGGATGCTCTGGAGAGAAAACTACACTCGCGGAATCCGTGTCCGCGTATGGAGCCTCAGCCTCAGTCAACTCCTGATGAGGCGGGGCCAACATCTCGAATGGAGACCAGGACGTCAAGTAATTAAAGCCCTCGGCTTCTGCCAGGGGTGTAAGGGCATGGGGCAATTTGGGAGGGGGGTCTGAGGCGTATGAAGACCAAGCCTCTGTCAGCCGCGGGGGGTTGGGGGTCACCTGGACGGGGCCCAGGGCCCACTCCGGAGGCTGAACTGCCTGGACTTGAAGCCACAGTTTTAGCCACGTGAGGAAGAGCCGTGGCAACCAAAGGCGTAGCCGGGACATAACGTGCGGCGGCTCCCAGGCACAGTGACCCAGGCCAGTGAGGAGCCGGAGCCACATCCTGTGTCCGAGCTGAACCGCTATGCCAGCGCCGACGCGAGCGCTCAGGTTAGCAACCGCGCGCCCCTCCCCCGCCTAACGTTCCACCCGTTATTTATGACATCTGTAGTTACGCCACCTTTATTAGGTTAGTGCGGAGATCCAATCCGCGCCACCAGAGTGGGCCTTTTGCCCAGAGTCCGCAGGGCCCAAGCCATCCTTCCCCTTGCAAAGGCGACAGTTACCTCCTGCCGGGCCCTCTTCCCAACCCCTCCCTGCCCTCCCTGGCCCCAAACAATGAGGCGGGATTTGGGCTGCAGTCCCCAGTGGCCCCAAACTCCAGCAGCCCAGGGGTGGAGAGGGGTTAGGAAGGATGCAGAGCTTCCCAAGGAAACCACAGGACGTAGCATTCTGGGAAATTCAAAAGTGCTAATCCAGTTCTGGCAATCTGAACTCTTCCTCCTCAGAGCTGAAGTCTGAGACACATTCTTCCTCCCTTTGGCCACACGGCTGACAAGAAGAGTTGCTGACCAGCAAAATGAGCACCAGTTGGGTGGCGGGAGGGGAACACACCTTACAATTATTCGAAAATGTTGCGTATATATGTCCATGCCACTCTCTCACTTTGTCACAGCAGCTCGGTGGTTTGTGACCACCTAGAGGGGTGGGATAGGAAGGGTGCGAGGGAGGGAGACGCAAGAGGGAAGAGATATGGGAACATATGTATATGTATAACTGATTTACTTTGTTATAAAACAGAAACTAACACACCATTGTAAAGCAAATATATTCCAATAAAGATGTTAAAAAACTAAAAAACAATAAAATAAAATGTTTGCCATTTCCTCCAAACTCTCAGTATTCACGTCTCATTATTCGTTCACCACTCTGTTATTAGGGGTTACCACTGAATCAGTGATGACTCCAGAACTTCTGTAGGAGGGGTTTGGGGCAGGTGAGCAATTCATTCTGGGAAAGAGAGTCTAAAACCAAGTGAATGGCCCTTTACATTAGCATGGGCAAACTTCCCACACCCCACCTTGTCTCAACAGAGCCATTAATCTAGAAAAAACTACAGTGTCACTTTTCAGAGGTCAAACCTGTGTGCACACATGGAGAAGACACTTCGAATGTTAAAGTCAGCATGTTAAGTAATTTTCTTGAACTACTGTAACTAGCACCCTATTTACTTTCTTTACAGTCCTTTTCATAATCTATTTGATTTTAGTCCTTTTTAATTGTCTGGTACACCTTTAACACCTAAACTCCAAGAGAGAAGGAGCTTCATCTTATTTCCAGTGCCTAGCACATAATGGTTTCTAAATGGAACTGATTCCAAGATTGGCCTCATTTAGGAATGGATCTGTTGTTATAATCAGGTTTCCGAAATCTTTAGTATCAATACGGAATCCTTTCCTCTCACATTTCACAGGAAGCTAGACTTCTTAAAGCCCAAACATGGATACGTCTGAAGTTTCCTTGACTGATTTAAATCGAATTAAAATAATTATATTGTACAGGAAAAACTTTCAAAATTTTTACATTTTTCAGAACATAACCACCTTTTCTTTCTCTACTTTCTTCCCTTCAGAACAAACTTTGCAACATTGGGGTGAGTTAAATCATCAGAAATCTAGCCCCAAATTCAGCTCTCAATGACATGAAACACAGTTTTTGCTCCTTTTTAATAAAAATCCTATATGCAGTACATTAATGTTTTCTTTTAGAAATTACGTTGACAACTTAATCCCTAATTTGAGGCATTCATATAATTGGTTTACAGTAAGGTTCTTCGGCAAAATATTTAACACAGGATATATATGAGATGCTGAGAGCTGGGTAATATACCTTACTTGAAAGGCATGAGTAGTTTTTTTTGCATTACGCGGGCCTCTCACTGTTGTGGCCTTTCCCGTTGCGGAGCACAGGCTCCGGACGCACAGGCTCAGTGGCCATGGCTCACGGGCCCAGCCACTCCACGGCATGTGGGATCTTCCCGGACCGGGGCACGAACCTGCGTCCCCTGCGTCGGCAGGCGGACTCTCAACCACTGTGCCACCAGGGAAGCCCGGCATGAATAGTTTTTAAACACTGTAGCATAATCACACTTAAGGCCATAGTTACTTTGTTCCCAAATCCCTGCAATTCTATTTGAGGGGAGTTCTAAAAGGCCTGTGTCTTCTCCTGTGTCCACAACTGTAGACATACACTGATGGCCCTCAATCCTGCTCTCCAAACTTCAAATAAGGGGCCAGAGACAAGGCTCGGGACTTGGAAAAGTCCTAGAAATTCCCTGCCTCAAAAGCAGTTTCACAGTTTCACCTTTTCCTAAGGATGACAGAGCTGAGTAGACATGCCAAAGTCTTCCAAATCCTGCTGGGTGTTTTGAATTACGGCTACACTGGCTGTGTACCCCTTGAGTTTTTATCTCCACATACTTGAATGAAATCCTGTAGCTCCTCTTCGGTTCTAGCATCTGTGGCCTCTTTGCAGGGTCTATATGCCAGAGCTACTTTACCACTTTCTGAAATAAAGCTAACAAGGATCAATTCACAAGGTTTCTTGTTCTAAAACTTCCTGTATACAATGGTAGCACCCAATAATTAGACATTCTTTTGACTTCCAAAAGCAGAAAATAAGAGCATTTTCCTAGAAGTTCCCTCATCTGACACTTCCGTTTTTATCATAATTACTTGTGAAAAAATATATAACAAGTATCAACTTTGGTTCAAAAACCTTTATGATCTTACAAATAAGAACTAAGGAATAATGACATAGGAATTAAAAGCTGTGGAAACAAAAATGTTCAATCACAATACAACGAAATAGGAAGGCATTAGTGGGGGTCAAAGTGAGTTCAAACATGGGATAGATACCACTGGACTATAATAGATACTTCATGTTAGAAGCAAGGCAAGTGCCTACTCCTTGGGACCAAAATTCTACCAGATACAATGAACAAAGCTTTGGAGACAGAGACAGAGAGCATTTGAACCCTCTACTGGCAGAAACTGGCCCATGTACCCTTTGGACAATACAGCTTTCCTCAAGGCAAGCTAGAGCCACCAGGCTTTTTGGTCTAAGGAGTTTTGAGTACATATAAGGAGTACCTTGGCATATTAAGGACAAACAACCCAGACATTTAGTTTGGTTCTTAAAGGTTGTTACCCAGAGTTGACAGCTGGTGGAGATTCAGCCTGATGACCAGGGAAGTCAAACTTCACTGGAAGGACTGCCCAGGCAGAAAGGCCAAGACCAATGCAGGGTCAACTCTTACAAGCAAATAAGGTCTCTGAAACTTAGCTAGGATTTCTCAGTCTCTAAGCCTGCAGCGCTGTGAAGCAGGGGAGCAATTCTGTTCCGGGAATCTGCTAATCATAAAGTTTCCTTTGGGCACAGCCTGTGACATTCTCACCGCTGTATAACTCGATAGGGAACACAATCAACGCTATTCAGTAGCATGACCACTTTCAAGGCTCACAGAAACGTATCCGATAATTATATAAGAATCATATTCACCCAATATATCAGAAATGAAAGCTGAAATTAAACTGATTCCAAAAACATAATCTAATAAACTGTTCAACAAGAAAATAACAATGATAATAGTCCATATATTTTGTCTACTTACTATGTTTCAGGCATAGTTCTAAGCTTTTTACATTCATCATCTCATTTACTCTTACAATATCCCCCATTAGGTGGTAAGCTGAATTACTAACCCTATTTGCAGATAAAGAAATTGCAGCTTAGAGATATTAAACACCTTCAAATGTCTCTGGCTAGAAAAACCTAAAATTGCAACAACAACAACAAATAAATCTAAGAGACAAAGTTAGGACTCAAACACAGGTGTCCAAGGCTTATAATCACTACACTATTCTGTATGAGAAGCAAGCAATTGAGGAAGAACTGGACCAAACACTTTCTGTATGAACTGAGGCAAGTCATTCTACATCTAAACACTGGGGACAATAATATTCACTGTCGTTTTTCTCATAAATGCCACAAAGAACAAATTTAAGACTGCTGCTGTGAAAGCATCTGGTGAATGAAAGAATAGGTAATGTTTTAGATAACCATTATTTTCATCCAATTCACTTGTTTTGTTTTTTTTTGCAGTATGCGGGCCTCTCACTGTTCTGGCCTCTCCCATTGCGGAGCACAGGCTCCGGACGCACAGGCTCAGCAGCCATGGCTCACAGGCCGAGCCGCTCCGCGGCATGTGGGATCTTCCTAGACCGGGGCACGAACCCGCATCCCCTGCATCGGCAGGCGGACTCTCAACCACTGCGCCACCGGGGAAGTCCCATCTAACTAACTTTTCAAATAAGTTTATTTGCTCACTGAAACTGAAGTACTTCAAGGACAATCAGAAAGGTCTTACCTAAAACCACAATCAGCAGTTTCTGGAATGCATCTGTCATAGCATTCTGAATAACGAGCTTCTGGGTTACCTTCCTTTTCATAAGGAATGATAATGACCCTAAATCCAACCAAAACAGATGAATTTAAAATGCCTGTCTGAATAACTGATTTCTAGGTAATGTGTTTAGAACTAAAAATGCATCTGTGATTCTTAGATCATTATCTTAGTGATCAAGGGCAGGCAATACAGTGGGGTGCAGTTGAATGTCTCTGCTGTAGGTATACCCTGGCTTGGCACATTTTTACTGCTCAGATTCTGGAAGTTCCTAAAATACTCGATGGGAAATGCAAACCAAGAACGTGGCACAAATCGCATATGACACACAGATTTCAAGTGGACAAGCTGAGGCTACACTGCTACAGACGCTGCTCTCCTGTGCGTGAAGGGCTGGATTCATACAGTGAGATAGATTGGTGGTAGTGCAGATGATCTGGCCTCTCCTCAACCATCACCCACTCAGGTGGAGGGTGGAGCCTCCTCCACTCCATTCGCTAACAGCCCTGCCTCTGACTTAAAACCCTAAGCCCAAGTGCCATGGATTCTAGGAAAAAACTCAGTACCAATCGGAATCCCCTTTCTAGGGATCTATATTTACTTTTTCCGCTCAGGCCCTTCTATGGGAGCAAAGGACTGAACATTTACACAAGAGTTTATTTCAATCTTTAGACAATGGTTTTGTTGGGATAACTGGAGGCCAGAAGACATCTGTATTTGAAGGACTATTTTAGCACATAACAAATTATTAACCAAAAAAACCCACAAAAACTAACTAATTTTCCCTCCTCCTAAGCTTCCTGGCAGGCAGTCAGTTCTAAAATTCTAAAGTTTAAGGTGCTGTCAGGTATTGCCTAAGATAAAAACCTGTATTGTCAGGCAGAATAATTCTGCCCAGGGCTTTAGTTGCTTAGAAAAGGTGATGATGTATCTGAAAAGTTGAGTTTCAGAAAGAAAGGAAAAAAGAGAAATCCCACTCCCTCACCTCCCCATACACACACATACTGGAAAACAGACCTTCCTCCATCTTATCCAAAGGTTCCTCAGCCATGCCAACTCCAGGACTCCTGCACTCGTGGGAGGGCAACACCACCTCTAAAGCACAGAAGAACTTGAGGCTTTGCTTCTGAAGTGGTGTCCCAATATCTTCCTTTTCCCTTTCTTCAAGGTTAGAAAGATCCTGAAGCTGTTAGGATTTTGAATTAAAGGCTAGACTTCAAAATATTCTGTTGTTAGAAATAAAAACTAAACTCCAGCAACCCCAGGTAATAGTTTAGGTATGCTATAGCTTCAAAATCAAGTGAGACTTGCAAATGAATGATTAGATATGGTCAACTATTTTTTATTATATACCATACAAATACTGGAGAAAATTATGGACACCACCATCCAAGTCATTGAGATTATCACTAATTCTAGGTGGCAGGCCAATGCTCAGATACTTCCATGTGGAAGTCTCTCACATCTCCTCCCCATAGCCCTGTTCTATTCTTCCCTCTAAAGTCTAGGAGTTCAGTGTTGAAAGGAGTCTGGTTAGTTAAAGAAAGTCTACAGAGTTTACCTTGATGATCCTTTTTGACCACCCATTGAAACCAAAGTAGTAATTTGCCAATTCTTGGCATCTGGAGCTGTTTAGGGCAAGCGTATTATGTTGAACCGCCTTATTACTGGTGCCGAGACGAACCTAAAGACATAAAAGACCTAAAAATATCACAACCCTACATAGAGGCTTATTTTGGATATACCTGAGATTTATCAATACCAATTTCATAAAGGGGCTGTGCAGATTAAGTAGCACATTTTAAGCAATGAGTTCACAGTGAGCCCTAAATAAATGTTATTTATTATTTTTAAGTCAGTACTTTTCCGCATCATTTCCAGGGCCCCTGATTAACCGGAAGGTTCCCTGACCGCTGGTGGTGAAAGTGATGATGAAAGCAACCAAGGAAGCCCAGCAGAAGCCTATTATGGGGCTGGGGGTAAGCAAAGGAAGTGAACTGTTTCAGTCGTCTCATCCTGTAGCTCCTGCTTGAGAATACGAGCTGAAGAGGAGATAAGATGGACCTGCCACTGAATTAGGACCTTAATCTGTAGCACCCCCTCCCCAAGTTACTAACCCCTGTTAGAAGAGGGAATACGTATACCTCTCTAAATGTAAATAAAGCAACCAAAAGAATTAGAGGTTCATCTGCATTAACAAGCTTCTTTGAGAGTGCAAATATTTCCAGTCTTAACTCTCTCAATAACTTACATATTACTGTGGAGTTTTTACATCACTAGTTCTTTCTTAAATGTCTATTTCCATTTTGAACAGTGTGTAGTATATAAATACAGTCATAAAAATTCAAATAATACAAATAAAGTCAAAGCATTGTTAATTCTTTGTTTGTGCATCTTCCCCGTCACTAGTTTACGAGCTCCTTAAGTGCTTGAAGGAACCGTATATTATTCTTTCCTTGTTACCAGAAACAAGCATAGGTCTTGGCATATAATAGGGGAGTGATGGTCTGTTCACTGAGTGAATGAATGAGTACATAAGAAAATGAAATTATTTCCTCCAACTGAAGCTGCCTGCTGGGAAGGAGAAATGAAGACTAATTTTTAAATGTTGAGTGTCGCATGGGAGGCTAGGCCCTGTACGGTGAGTCATAATGGAGCTGTCCTGGACAATTAGGAAGCTTCAGAAGGGCTCCGAGCCCCTGGGTAGTAGAGACAGTTGACATCTGGGATAACCTTGCCACAGTTCTTGCTGGCAAACATATCCCTTTGTGCTACTGAGAAAAACTCAGATACATTAGGCCTTTCCTTCATTTTATTTTAAGATGTTATTATCTTTTCTGTATTTATAAAAACTACAGGGGAAAAAAGATAAGATGTATACCTGCCAATGAATAAAAGAACACATAATTGGAACTTCCCTGCTGGTGCAGTGGTTAAGACTCCATGCTCCCAATGCAGGGGGCCTTGGTTCGATCCCTGGTCAGTGAACTATGTCTCACATGCATGCTGCAACTAAGAGTTCGCACACCACAGTTAAGGAGACTGCGAGCCACAACTAAGGAGCCTGCCTGCTGCAACTAAGACCCGGTGCAACCACGGAAATAAATAAATAAAATTTTAAAAGAACGCATAATTAAAGTAGTAACAATTTCGGGCGTGTGGGCAGTAAACTAAGGCTCTGCATTAAATAAGGAAATCTAATACGAATGCCCTTTCCTCTCAACTCTACAGTGACTTGTAGAACATTCTATCAGTGCCTAGCTTTATGCTGTGAAAATCTCAGAACCTAAGCTTATGCAATAGTCTTAATGTCCAATATGAGAAAACAACTCATTACTCACAACTGACACCAAGTAACTGTTTCATAATCTTTCCAGGACCATCTGTAATATCTGAGTGGTTATGTGAAATGGTCGCAGGGTGTGCAAACAAAAGAATGCCTGACACAAAATCATTTCAATCCCAGGGAGTACAGGATTGAAGAGGGTGTTAAACAGGGTACAGAAGTGGGAGGTAGTGTACCTGGAGTCACATCTGAGGAGAGTTCTCAGATTCAATAAAGGTGAACTCAGTGAGTAAAGAAATATGGGTGAGAACAGGCAGCAAGGTCAGTAGGAAGTAGCCAGAGCGAGAAGCCAATCAGAGAAGACACACAATTATAAAGGGAAAGGTCTGGAAATCTAAGCCTCACTCACTTATTCAGAGGAATTGAAAAGGTCCTTGAAAAAGGAATGGTGGCTGAATGGAGGCACATAATGAAATGTTAATTCTGGGCAAGTAAGATTGGATGGCATGTTAATATGGAATAAGGTTTCTACAATGCATGAGAGAATATTTTAACCATTTTCTGGAATGTGAAGGGAGTTCTGAATAGGCAGTTTGAGAGTGATGATGAAGCCTCCTTTATGTTACATCTGACAAAAGTTCCTCAAGCTCCGGACTTCCCTGGTGGCACAGTGGTTAAGAGTCCGCCTGCCAATGCAGGGGACACGGGTTCGATCCCTCGTCCGGGAAGATCCCACATGCCGCAGAGCAACTAAGCCCGTATGCCACAACTACCAAGGCCTGCGTGCCTAGAACCCATGCTCCGCAACAAGAGAAGCCATCGCGATGAGAAGCCCACATACCACAAGGAAGAGGAATCCCCGCTCGCCGCAACTAGAGAAAGCCAGCGCGCAGCAACAAGACCCAACGCAGCCAAAAATAAATAAATAAGTAAATTAATTAATTAATTAATGAAAAACGTTTGTCAACCTCACACATTTGAAATCCACATAAAAGTAAATAGAAGGAAGACTCTTGTGAAGATTTCTTAAATTAAGGGGCAGCATAAAATCACATGGGGTTTAACATCAGTTAAGTTTGGGTTTGGCCTCTAGTGTCCACCTTTACTGTCATGAACCTTAAGTAAGTCACTTAACCATCCTGAGTTCGAGTTTCTTCATCTAAAAAAAAGAAAGAAAGATCTGGGGAACTGGGGGATCAGTGGAGCAGTGAATCTGAGAGCATTCTGTACACCACAGTGCTGTACAAACGCTGGCCTTTCCCCCCCCCACCCCGCCCCCGCCGCTGGGATCTTAGCTCCCCGACCAGGGGTTGAACCCGGGCCCTCAGCAGTGAAAGTGCAGAGTACTAACACTGGACCGCCAGGGAATTCCCGATGGCCTATTAGTTTTAAATTCAGCACTTCATCCCAGTAGAGCGAGGAATTCCACATTTGGACCCACCTTCACTGGAGATGTCTGGAAAAGCTGCTTCTGGTCGCATGCCTTTTGGGCTCTGTGGGCATCCCTTGCTGAATAAAACTTGATGATGCCATAGAACCCAGGACCGGCCACTGCTGCGTTTGGGAAGACTCGGACCGAATACAGAAGGCCAAACTGGGAGAAGACTGTGAACACAGAATGCTGTAGGGTGGTCCCATGCTAAGTAAGTGCAGGAAATTTCACGCCCAGGAAAACAAACCGCCCATTCCCTTATATTCCCCCAGCCCTTCGCCACAGGCAACTGTGGTGAGCCGGCAACTCCAAACACTTCTCATTTTATGAACAAGTTTCCCTCTGAAATCCTAAGCTTCGAGAAGCATTAGGAGGCAATGCCGTCTGTTGGGAACTATCTCTCAAAAATCTCTGGGAGCGAGCTGACTGCTCAGGTCGGCTCTAGAACTAAGATTCCTCTCAGCGGAGACCACAGGCAGATGAGGTGCTGAAGCAGTACCCCGAGGCGCCCAGTTACTGGGGCGCGGGGCGGCTTCCTCCACCCCTCCCTCCGCCCCGGCTCGGCTCACTTGCAAGGCCTCGGCCGTGGGTCCAGAGCTCAGCTCCCACACCAGCAAGGTTTTGTCACCCGCGACGGGAACCGCAACAGGTACCAACTCCACCATTCTACCGTTACCGCGCGTGCGCGGCTCGCGGCGCAAGCGGACTGCGCCTGCGCACGCGCGCCCGCGCTTTTTTAAAATGGGAGCCTGAGGGGCGGAGCCAGCTCGGTGGGAGTGGGACGGGGGCGGTGCTCGGACCTCTCCCTCGCCCCTCCCACTCCGGGCTTGCCTCTGCCTCTAGTTCCCCTTCCGCAACCCGCGCGCCCAGAAGTTTTGAAGTTTAGCGTTTCTATTCAAGTGTATTTTTAGCGTAGAGTCCAAAGTGTGAGTTTACAGGATCGAATGGTGCGGACATCTTTACAGCAGCTGGCTTCATCTTCAAACTCCCAGAGAAGACTAGAGTACTAAGTAGTTAGCGCTGACTATCCACTGAACTTTAAAAACTTAGATTTCCCGACTCTGTGTGAGAAATGACCACCAAAGATGCAATCCTTCGACTTGAGTGTTTGCATGAGTCTTAAATAGGCAAATCAAGGCATAACATTAAAGCCATCAACAGTCTAGTATGAAATTCTTAAAAAGCTGGTTTCTAGCCCATTTTCCTAAAGTACCGCCAAATCATCCAGCACATTTCTGCATCCCCACCACGACTTTCTCCACCTCAATATAGCAGACACTTAGCCCCACCCATTACCTACTTCTGAGCTCTTTTACTTCAAGAATTGTTGACTTTGGAGGAATTACTTAGATCTTGATACTGTTTCAAACCAATAATTATAGATTTATTATCCATATCACTATCCATTGCGTTCATTGTATGTATCCATTTATTCATTGTATCCATTATCTGTGTATGGAGAAGATCCCCATAATCTTCTCCAGATTGATTATGAACACCTCATGAACAATATTTACAGATTTATCATCCTTTTTCTAGTACTTAGCACACTCATACTCTATTAGGTACTCAAATATACCTGGGATTAATCATGACTAAATTAACACATTCTTTGCACAAGGAATGCTTTAATAATTCCAAAAATATAGAAAATTCTTCATCGTGGTCTTCTTGGTTTGCAAATGACAGTCAGGAACCAGGGGCCTGGGCCTGGATAGGAACAAGGAGGAAGCCCTAGAAAACTATTTATTCCTGGGGCTCTGGTCAGTTTTATTTGTAAATGGGAAAGGAAGAAAATAACATGAGGTGGAGGCAAGAGGAAGAAGAAATGAAAAATTCCCAAGTGAGGAGAGGAGTTCTGGAATGACTCCACCACAGGCCTGTTCCCTGTCTCATGCCAGGTGGCATCCTGTCATCCAGTAGGACAGTGGCCGGTCTGCACAGTGCAACCTCCATTTTACCCTGTGGAGAGAAAGAAGATTGGTTCTTTTTTTTTTATTAAGAATCAATTTTATTTATTTTTGGTTGCGTTGGGTCTTCGTTGCTGCACACGAGCTTTCTCTAGTTGCGACGAGCGGGGACTACTCTTTGTTGCGGTGCGCGGGCTTCTTATTGCGGTGGCTTCTCTTGTTGCGGAGCACAGGCTCCAGGCATGTGGGCTCAATAGTTGTGGCACATGGGCTTTGTTGCTCCACGGCATGTGGGATCTTCCCGGACCAGGGTTCGAACCCGTGTCCCCTGCATTAGCAGGCGGATTCTTAACCAATGAGCCACCAGGGAAGCCCAGCAACACTTTTTATAGAAAATGTTGCTGCCAATTATGTAGAGAGGGCCCGTGGCAGCTGTGTTTATGTTGCTGAATTTCTTCCATGCCTGTAGCTGAATGAATGGAGCTGGGACACAGGGTCCAAGCTGAACCCATCAGATCCTCCCTGCCAGGCACTTGGACTGGGACTGAGCCTAGCTAGTCTCTATGGTCGCTTAGGACATTAGCCCATAGATTCAGGGCGGACATAGTCTGTCTGGTGGACTGTAGAGCAGAGAAAGCTGGTCTGCAGAGGGAGTAGTGAAGCCAATGCACAAAGAGAAGCAGAAACCTGCAAAGGAAAGTTTCCAGCCCTGCTTCCACCCTCTTCCTGAGGCCCAGCTGCACCCCTCGTGTGGGCTCAGCAAGACACCTTGTCCTCTCAGAATAAATCTCCCCCAGCTAGCTCAAGTTGCTCTGTTCCTGCAACCAAAAGAGTTTTGTTTAATACAGTGTCAGAGGAAGAGCCAGATCCCAGGTCTTCTAAGTCGGAGTTCCAAGCCCTGCCACATCCCACATTTTTCTAGGCTGTAGAAAAGGTCAGGTCCTGGCCTACTGTCCCTTTCTCTGTCACTACATCTTTCTTAAGGCTTCTCCCACTAACTTCGTCCCACCATGGCCCCCTTACCAGTTCTTCATCCCCCCTGTTCCGGACACAATTTTTTTCACACAGTTGATGTTTGAAAGAAGATTGAGGCTCAGCAATTCTGAAAGGGAGAAAGAGAATACCCGTCAGAGCACAGGGGACAGTCCCGAAGACTGGCTCTCCCTGCAAGGCATGTGCCACCCAGTGGCTGAGAACTTCCGGACGAGGCAAGTCTTCCCCCTCAGAGGCCCATTTGGACATCCGTACAATGGCTGCTGGAGGTTGGGGATGGTTGGGGGGTGGGGGCAGGAGGGGCAGGAGGTCTGAGATTTGAGCCTGTTTACTGCCATACTTCCTAATGGATGGTAGTTCACCCCAAGTGTGGAGGATTCTAGGGAAAGGAAATGCCAAAAGAGGCAACACAGAGACGAAGGAAAAGTCCTGCCTAAGGAGGGAGGCTCTTCAGGTGAAGAGCCCAGGGCCATTACTCAGAGTACAGAGGAGGAGATGGGGAACAGAATCACGGACTTGTGGAGCCTCCTGGATTAGCCCTGAGGTGGGAGTTTGCACTTGGCCTTCGGTCAGACCATTAGCCAAAGGCAGCTCTACTTGGTGGTGAGAGCTGAGCCTTCAGGGCCACGAGTTTGGCGTTCAGCACTGGTTCTATGAGCCTCAGTTTGCTCACCAATAAAGTGGGGATCATACTAGTTTCTACTGCACGGCAAGTTGGATGAAATGAGCTATGTATGTAAAGTACTGAGTATATAATACGCTCTCAGTAAATGCTGGCTGCTGCACTGCTCTACTGCTACTGCCTGTGCAGAGCTTCTCTGGACCCTGCTAGCACACTGCAGAACCTCCTATGGGCATTTAGGGACACGAGTCAACCCTCTGCTCAGTAAAGGGATTCCCTGATTCCTTGAACCAATCCTCTGGGGTTGTTTCCAGGCTGTGTGTGGGAAGGGAAGTCCCGTGAGCAGAGCCTGGTCATCTCTCTCACCTCTCCCACCCTGGGGCCCTGGCCAGACCTTGACAGTCCACTTGGCAAATGTTTTCCGTGTGACTCTTGTCATCATTGCACCAGTAGTGGCTGTTGATCTGGAAGATGCTATAGTCAAAGCTGCCATCTGTATTTTCATTTACCTTTGTTATGTTGAAGTGACTTTCCACGAAAGCCAGGCACAGCCCTTAGAACAGGGAGAAGAGGGTTTTTAGACGGGGGGCCAAGCTGAGGGACAAGGAGGACGGAGGAGAAAGGGAGACGAGGAATCAGAAGAAAGGAACAGGCTTCCCTGGTGGTGCAGGGGTTAAGACAACTAAGCCCGCGCGCCACAACTACGGAGCCTGCGCTCTAGAGCCAGCGAGCCACAAGTACTGAAGCCCACGCACTCTAGGGCCCGTGCTCCACAACAAGAGAAGCCACCGCAATGAGAAGCCTGCACAACTCAACGAAGAGTAACTCCCGCTCGCCACAACTAGAGAAAGCCTGCGCGCAGCAACAAAGACCCAACGCAGCCAATAATTAATTAATTAATTTTTTTAAAAAAAAAAAGAAGAAAGGAACAAAGCCTAAGAGGCTAGATGGGGCTAGTGGACCAGAAACACCCATTAGCTTCTCCTCTCATTCTTCAGTCCATCCACCCATCAGTACAACCACTCATCCGTCCATCTGTCCATGCATGATTTCTGCACTTAATGATCACCTACTGTGTGCCAGAAACTGTGCAAAACCCAGTGAGGGACCTTTAGCTGGCTCAAATGCAGAGGCTGCCTTCAAGGTGCCTATAGAATAAGAATGAAGATATGTACCTAAAAAACCCACAAAGCAAGATGAAAGGAGAGAGTGTTATAAGGCAGTCGTGCCTTACAATTCTGGGCAAGAGGGAGCTATCTCTACCATGGAGTAGGACGAAACCTTTGCACTGGCTGTTCCCTCCACCTGGAATGCTCTTCCGCCAGATGTTTGGGGGACTAGGTCCTTTATTCCATTCAGCACTGCTCAATGTCACCTCCTCAGAGAGGCCTTCCTTGACTTCCCCCTCTAGAACAGTGTCACCCATCACTCCCCACTGCTTTACTCTTCTGCATAGCATTTATCACCACCAGGAAGCACTTCATATATTTGTGTGTTTCTTTCTTGCTGTCTCTTCCCCTAGAATGTGAACACTATGAGAGAAGGAGCTGTGTTGATATCTGTATCCCCAGCGCCTGAAGTAGTTCCTGGGACATAATAAGTGCGCAGTTAAGAATCGTGGAACAAATATCGAATGTTGGGAAAGGCTTCTTGGAGAGGGCTACTTTTTGAACTTGACTTTGAAAAACAAATGAGAGAAAAAGAAAGATGGCCACGGAGGGCATGACCGGGAGAGGAGAAGAAAAGGGGTGTGAGGGTGTGAGGAAACGGCACTCACAGTCGCTCAGGGAGTAGCCCTCAAAGCCATCCAAGTCCTCCTGGTGCAGCACATTGGCCAAGTCACATCGGTTGATGAGGCTGGCTTGATTCACGGCAACGAGACAGCTGACCAAGGAGATGAGTAGCAGGGTCGTCATCCTCAGAGGGGAGGAGACGCAGTGGAGGGTGAGCAGAGGAAGGCCTGCGGGTCCTAGGGTCTCCCAGGAGAGAGAGTCTTCTGGGGAATCTGGAGAGAGCAACCACATGTCCTCGCTTACTCACTGCCCCCCTCCTGGCTGTTTCTCTTTCCTCTCATGTATTATTTTATAAATATATTTTTTTGGGGGGTCTCCTGTTGTTTTGTTTCTGTTTTTGTTTTTCCTAGTCTAAAATTAACGATGCTGGGGCATGTCAAATAGAAATGAGAGCCAGCTCAAAGGGGTACCCACTGGCCAAATCTGGGACAGCATTTTTTGGGTAACAGCTTTACTGAGATATAATTCACAATATATAATTCACATACCATACACTTAATTCATTTAAAGTATACAATTCAATCATTTTTCACAGAACTGTGCAACCAATCCCACAGTCAACTTTAGAATATTTTCATCAACCCAAAAAGAAACCCCATATCCGTTAGCACTCACTGTCTGTTCCACTTCCCTCCAGCCTCTGGCAACCAATAATCTACCTTCTATCTCTATAGATTTGCATATTCTGAACATTTCATATAAATGAAGTCATACAATATCTGGTCTTCTGTGTTTGACTTCTTTCACTTCACAATGTTTTCAAGGTTTCATCCATCTTGTAGCATGTACCAATATTTCATGCCCTTTCACGGTTGAATAATATGCCATTGTAAGGATATATCACAATATGGTTATGCATTCATCGGTTTGTGGACATTTGAGTTGTTTCTATTTTTTGGCTATTATGAATAATGCTGCTATGAACATTCGTGTACAAGTTTTTGTGTGGACAAATGTTTCCATTCCTTTGGATACATACCAAAGAGTGGAATTGCTGGGTCACATGGTGACCTAAAGTTTAAACTTTTGAGGAATTGCTGATTTCCAAAGCGGCTGTACCATTTTACATTCCCATCAGCAATGTATGGAGGTTCCAATTTCTCCACATCCTCACCAACAGAGTTATTAACTGTCTTTTTGATCAAGGCTATCCTAATGGGTGTGAAGTGGTATCACGTTATGATTTTGATTTACATTTGCCTCATGGCTAATAATGTTGATCATCTTTTCACATGCTCATTGGCTATTTGTGTAACTTTGGTAAAATGTCTTTTCAGAACCTCTGCCCACTTTTTCAGTTGGGTTGTTTGTCTTTTCATTATTGAGTTGTAAGTGCTCTTTATATATTCTGGGTATTAGAACCTTATCAGATACTTGCTTTGCAAATACTTCCTCACATTCTGTGGGTTACCTTTCACTTTCTTTTCTTTTTCTTTTCTAATAAATTTATTTATTTATTTATTTTTGGCTGCGTTGGGTGTTTGTTGCTGTGCGTGGGCTTTCTCTAGTTGTGGCGAGTGGGGGCTACTGTTGGTTGCAGTGCATGGGCTTCTCATTAAGGTGGCTTCTCTTGTTGCAGAGCATGGACTCCAGGCACATGCGCTTCAGTAGTTGTGGCATGTGGGCTCAGTAGTTGTGGCTCACGGGCTCTAGAGCACAGGTTCAGTAGTTGTGGCATACAGGCTTTGTTTCTCCGTGGCATGTGGGATCTTCCCGGACCAGGGCTCAAGCCCGTGTCCCCTGCATTGGCAGGCAGTTTCTTAGCCACTGCACCACCAGGGAAGTTCCGCCTTTCACTTTCTAGATGGTGTTGTTTGAAACACAAAATTTGTAAATTTTGATGAAGACTGATTTATGTATTTTTTTCTTTTGTTGCATATGCTTTTGGTATCATATATGTGAAACCAATGCATAATGGTTTCCAAGGTAATCTGGAACAATTTGACCATCAAAATAAATGATGATAGTGACAGATTATAACCCACTGAATGAGATAGGAATCCATGAGTTCATAACAGTAATAGATAAATAGATACATAATGGGGATTAAAGGAGAGCTCTTCTTGACAAGAAAATGCTGACTGATAAAAGTGTTGGTAGTCATGAAGTTCGAAAATCACCATCTTGAAACCATCCTAAACTGGTTTGAGCAAGAAATAATCATCAATAGATGCTAAATATGAGGGGGTGGGAAGCTTGGTGAAGAACTGAGTATGTTCATGGTCTTAAAGTATCTCCCCTTGATTGCATGAGAAAAACAGTAACAATACAGTGGAGAAATCAGACAGTATTTTGACCTGGTAATCAAAATTAACACCACCAGTGAGGGACAGAGAGAGATTATGTGCCTCCAGATGTGACACCCTGAGAAGGACACACATCACTTATGCAGCATTCTGGCCAGAGATGCATAACCTGTAGCTAATCTTGAGGAAACAGTAGACAAAGCCAAATGGAGGGAAAATCTGTAAGATAACTGGCCTACGTTCTTCAAAATGATCAATGCCATGAAAGCAAAGAATGAGGCTATTTCTATCACTAGGGGTGTGAGTGTGTGTGTGTGTGTGTGTGTGTGTGTGTGTGTGTGTATCTTTCCATTAAACTAGGTGTATGTTCCTGAGGATTCCTCCATCCACTAGCTTCATGAGTCAGGCAGCTTCTTGGACAACATGGCTACCCTGATGCCTGTCTCCTCACGGATGTTTTATTCTGTCTCCTAAGACTCACTCCATTGCAGCCTGAGCTTGCGACCATTCTTTTGCCTCTCTCTTCCACCCTACAGCTGCCAGATTTAGCAAATAAAATTACAGGATGCCCTGTTACATTAGAATTTCAGACAAACAACAAATAAGTTTTTAGTATAAGTGTGTCTCATGCAACCTGGCTCTGCCTTGACTCAGTAGGGTCCTACAGAGACAGGTATCACTGAACCTCGGAAAGCAGGGAGCTCCATCTCTGCACATGAAGGCCCCTCTTGGGGTTCCCTGGGGAAAAAGTGGTTCCGGCAGGTGTACCCCCAACTTCCCCTCCCGAGCTTACCGCTCTCCTATCCCTCTCTGACCCCAGGTCCCAGCCGGCCTAGGGCTTTCTGGGAGAATCTGTAGAACAAAGTCGTTTGGGTAGGAGCCTCCTCTTCCTCATGGACTACCCTGTGGCCCCGCCCAGCTCACCGCTCTCCATATTCTAAAGAAGACGGGAGTGCTCAGCCATCCCCAACTTCTGGAACCCCAGTTCTGTGATGTCATCACTCTCCTGGAAATACTCTGGTCTTACATGCAAATTGGCTCAGTCTTGAGGCCAAACTTCAGGCAGAAATGGTAGGTGGGCCTGGAGGGATTGGTGACAACTGTGGGATAGGGTAGAGGGGCTGGTTGTTCTGTCTGCACACCGCCCTTCCCTTCTGGGAACAGTACCACCTTTAAGGGAACTCCTTCCCCCATGGGGCTTTAGTGCCACAGTCACAGGGCCCTGCACTCCAGGTGACAGGGTGTGCCCGTGCCCCAACCAGTGTATCTTGAACTGAAATTAGGCAGAGCAGCTCAGCTTCTCCCAGGTAGACTTTGGGTGTGGGGCCAGAGGCGGACAGTTTGGAATCACGTGGATACGGCCCATCCGAGAGAATAAGCCTCCTTGAACAGGGATCAGAGTCCAGACAGGATTCCAGCCCCAGGGTTCCTCCCTTTCTGCAACCTAAACACCCTTTTGCCCTTACTACTACCCTATGATTCAATAAATGTCCTTTCTTGTGTAAACATGTTTGAGTTGAGTTTCTGTCACTTACAACCAAAAGAGACCTGCCAGGAGAGAAAGCATGGGGTTAACCATCCACGGAATGGTGACCTGACAACCTGTCACCTCCCCATGAAGGCCACACATCTTAGTATCATTTGTCAACAAAGTCTGGGAGACATTTCCACCAACTATAGCAAAAAGGAAGCAAGAGAAAATTCTGTTACTGATGTTCACTCCACCCTCTGAAACAGGGTGATAAGGTCTGACAGAAAGGAAGTAGGAAGAGCTTTCTAAGTGGGCAGTGATGCCCCATACCCTCTGGCTTTGGACTTCCCTCCCCAGTGGGACAGCAGAGCATTGCATCTTGGGATGTGAAGGCAGCCGGAGCTCTGGTGGAGGTTGAACTCTGGGAGGAGGGTATTCTCTGGGTACCACTTTATGAAGTATCGTTTGGGGCCAAAAATATGCAGGTGCCTCAGATGACCCAAACTACCATGTCTGTGTAGAATTAGAGACCTGGGTAGGAGGAGAGGCTTTCATGGCCCAGGACCACATGCTGGAAATTGGGCCAGGGGAGGGTCTCCCTGCAGCTTAAAGTCTTAGAGGGGATGATGGCAGCACTCAAAGGGGGACCAGAGGGACCTTCCACCCCCACCCCCCAACTGTGACAGACATGAGCCCTGAATGGATTCCTACCCATTCAAGGACCTGGGACCCAACCTGGGACCCAACTTGGGACCCAAGGATAAATTCGGAATGTTGCAACCTGGGACAAGAAGACATGGAAGCCACAGATCATTGGTCTAAATAAATATTTACAAGTTATAAATCAAACTAACAAGCTGTTAACTAAAATATTTTCTATCCTCACATTCTGACAAACATTCTTCTAAAAGGATAAAATTTTAAAATGTGTATGAAGTTATGGTTTATATATGACTGAAGGTTAGCAAAATGTCAAAGATGAATGAATTTAATTTTTATTCCACATGTCTAGATGCTCTGTTAATGGGCTGGCAATGTTGGGATGAATAATAAACAGATACATAATTCATAAAGGATTATAACTATTCCATGAAATTTATTTTTCTTATCTCCCTTTCAATACAATCACTAATTATATTACTATTATCAAGATTTTTCAATATATTTAAGAATTTAAAACATAATTATATTCAAAGTACAAAAGTTTAAATATATTTTCATCAAAAATATAAATTTATGTGAAAAATGTATTAATTTTCTGTTTTCCAAAAATTAGTTTTAAAATATTGAAAGGTATCTAATAATTCAAAAGGCAAAATACAAATTAACATGAATGAATATTAAATTTTTATATCAAATTATTTATATAAATCCAAACGCTTTCTTTTACTCTCTGAAAGCTTAATTAAATTTTATTAAGTAACTTTTAATTTTAAAATTTAACTTAAATTTTATTTAAATTATAAATTAATTTTAAAACTTTTTTTAATTTAAAACTTTTAAAATGAAAATGTTACAATTCATAAGTCTAGCATTCAATGTCCATCTTGTTGCTAATGTAAAGAATTAGTATCATGTTATGTCTGAAGTCTAAACATATATAAAAATTTAAGAGTAATATGTAATGTGATTTATGCAATATTACAAAAATTTCCTCAGCTTTTTACAACTGAGGCAAATACTGTACTAATTCCTGTGTACTTCCAGAACCATGAGTAGAAACATGAAAATAAGAATGGTACCACTCAGCACTACTAGAAAATGATATTTCATTGTGTTCAAATCTATTGCATTCAAGCTACCTGAGAGGAAAGCTCTGACAAGTTAGTCTTTTCTCTTTCCTAAGTTCTTTTCTGCTCAAAGCGTCTCTGGACTCTGAAATTGTACCAAGCAGGAGTCATTAAGCTTTCATCAAACCTTTAGATGCAGTTGCATTTTTCCCCATGAACATAGGGTAAGATGTAAAGAAGCATCTCCCCAGGGCCTAAACATTGTTAGTCAAGAGAGTGGATGTTTCGGGTTAAGTCGTGCTGTGCCAGTGCTGAGTGCCAGATCTGGAGTAACAGAGGCATCCTGTGGTTTAATTTAATTGTCTTGTCTGCAGGTGCACTAAGCACAGGCCCAGCTAGGGGCTCCACTTGTCAGTTTTAATGGCAATACTGGAAAAGTATGCTCTGGCAATAAATTGCTATAGAAACCAGAGGAAAAGTTAAGGAAGTGTCTGCTTTGGGTTTTCAATAAAATATGAGAAAACCCCCAAATGATACCGCTGGCTAAAATGCAGAATACAAGGAACTAAAATCCAGTGACAGAAATGAAATCTGTATTGAAGGCAGGAAGAGCAGAATCCACAGGGCAGAAGAGTCAGTCAAGGCTGGAATCACACATGTGGGAAGTTCTTCAAATGCAGAGCAGAAAGACGTGTGGAAAACAATGGGACAAAAAAAGGTTGGCTATGGATGATAAAGATTAGAGCCTTAGACTGGGACAAAGACACCAGAGCTGAAAAAGGTGAGTTTGCAGATCTGACAGGTAACCTGTGTTCCAGGAAAAATACATGAAAAGACAGTCACTACTGAGACATATTCAAACCATATATTCATAAGACTGAATTTTTGACTTTACTTTTAGGCCTGTACTTTACCCCACAGAACATATACCTTCTCAAATACTTCAGGAATAGTGACGAAATTGATTATAAACTAGGCTACAAATAATACCACAATTTGTCCCCAAAGGAGGAATTACGTAAGCGCCGTACTCTGGCTATAATTTAAAAACCTCAGTTTCTTATAACTTTAACAGAAACACACACACACACACACACACACACACACACACACACACACACGCACACTTTTTCCCCTCTGAATAATTATTGAGTCAAAGGCAAATTAAAATCTGGAATAACAGGTTTGCAAAACAATGAAACTGACATTAATATATTAGTGTCTGAAATTTATTTAGAAGTAAATTCATAATCTTAACTGCTTTCATTCAAATGAAACAAGCAGACTGAGCATTCAACTCAAGAACTTAGAAAAAGTAGAAGAAAAACATTCCCAAGGAAAACAGAAGGAGCGAAACATAAGAATGAAAGTGTAACGTATTTAATTGGCTTCAGGGGGAAATATTGGGTGACGAGTTAAAAACGAAGTTAAGAAGCAAAGACTAGAGAACCTGAATATTACGTGTCCCACTATGGACTTTGGATCCTTCTCTGTAGCATTAGTGTTGTGTAAACTAAATATTTCAAAGTTTCTGGAGTGAATTCCTTGCAAGGACTGGCCACTCGGAAGCCAAGGGTTACCAGCAAGCAACAGATTTCTTTAATAAAAACACAGTGGGTAGATTATCCAAGAAAGTAAATATAACTGAAGGTTCTAAAGCCTTGATACCCCAAAAGCATTGCCAAACACTTTCTCCCATAAAATCATATTTTGTCCCAAGGGGGGACCCGCAGCAGGACTGAAAAGTACCACTGCCTGCTGCTGGACCTGGGAGCATGGGGCAAGGAGGGAGACATGTCTCTGCTCAGGAAAGTGCAATGGAAGCTCCTAGATTGTGCTGTGAAATGCAAGATGAGTGAAATACACACCTGCCTTTGAAAAATCAAATATGGACCTTAGCAGGTCCATAAGTCTGAGTAATTAATAGACTGGAGAAATTCCACGGTGGTCCAGTCCAGACACATCATTCACATAGTTCAAAAAGAAGCATGCCACCCTGATGGTCAGCCCTTCGAGAAATGAATCTTTCCACTGAGCTAAAATTTGCCTGTGTCCACTTTCTCTGCTTAAACTCAGTCCCTACACGTCATCCACCCATCTTCGGACCCTCTTGCATGGGGTGGCCAATTGCTGGCCTTTGGAGTCAAACCAAAATTCCTGGCAAAGAACTGGGCTCACATAACTGCATGTATAGGTAAAGCGTGTGACTACATCATTATATGTTTTAGCGTAATCATACCTGTGCATCTTCATAGAACCTACCTATTATTTTATTACTTTCCCCCAGTTTCTCTTTTATATTATAGTTAAAGCATTATGCTGATTTTTAAATTTACCGTCATTATGAATGGATTAAACAAATCAATAAAAAGGAATGAATGGGGCTTCCCTGGTGGCGCAGTGGTTGAGAGTCCGCCTGCCGATGCAGGGGACGCGGGTTCGTGTCCCGGTCCGGGAAGATCCCACGTGCCGCGGAGCGGCTGGGCCCGTGAGCCATGGCCGCTGAGCCTGCGCGTCCAGACGGAGCCTGTGCTCCGCAACGGGAGAGGCCACAGCAGTGAGAGGCCGGCGTACCGCAAAGAAAAAAAAAAAGAAAAAGGAATGAATGACTGGTACACACAACAACGTGGATAAATTTCAAAATAATTATGCTGAGTGAAAGAAGCCAGACCAGAAAAAGAGTATATACTGTATGAGTCCATCTATAGAAAACTCTAGAAAGTGTAAACTCATCTACAATGACAAAACAGATCAGTAGTTTTTGGGGGGATTAGGGAGTAGAAAGGGGCACAAGGAAATTTTGGGGGGTGATTGAGATGTTCACTATCTTGATGTGATGATGGCTTCAGGAGAATTTACATAAATCAAAAATTAGCAAATTGTACACTATAAATATGTCATTTATTATATGTCAATAAAGTGCTTAAAATCTTTAAAAATTACTATCATTACACTATATATATATATATTTAAGTAATGAATGTGTTTTTATTTCTCTTATATTTTAAAAAATGTGAACATTCTGTAATTCAGCAGCAACTTTTACTTCCTGGTGACTTCTTCACTGGGTCTTAATTCCCTTTTATATAACAGACTCTTGTTCCGGAAGGCAATTAGCTTTTCATCATTCTTTCTGTCTAGATAGCATCCAACGACAAATCCCACAGGGACAAGTCTATGTACCCAGTGGTCACACACAATCTGAAGTAAGTTCATCATGAATGCTGAAGCCTCGGAAGTAACAACGACACTACGCACAAAATATATTTTGTGGAAAGGGAGTTATGGGTCTGTCATGGCTGAGAATCCCAGTATTAGGAAAATTCAGAAGTTGGAGCAAAGTTTCTCCCACATGCCGGTTTTCAGGCCAACTCTCTGTGCAATTTATCCAAGTGGCCACTAGAGGCCAGCAGAGGTCCAGGTACAGGAAGGCACGGGCTGCGGGGACACCAACACGTAAAAGTATTCCCTCCTCTGTGCTCGCCAGCCTGGGAGCTGGGCATTAATATCCCCGATTTATGCAGTGGTAGAGCCGGGATTTGGGTTGTGGTCTCTCTGGCTCCTGATTCCACTTTGTTGGTCCCTCAACATCAAGAGCCCTCCCTGTGCTACCATATGTCCTATGTCCAGTGAGGCAGCAGCCAGAGCTCCAGGTCTGTCATCCACAGAAGTGACATGGAGTAGTTGGAGGTGGCATCAAAGAGTTGTGATTCTCAGGGTGCCTTTAGAAGGCCGCTCAGGCTCAAGGTACCCTCTGTATTGGCCTTCCACCTTGCCTGAAACCCTCCTACTATGAAACAAGGCGGACTTCCCTGGTGGCGCAGTAGTTAAGAATCTGCCTGCCAATGCAGGGGGCACGGGTTCGAGCCCTGGTCCGGGAAGATCCCACATGCCGCGGAGCAACTAAGCCCGTGCACCACAACTACTGAGCCTGCGCTCTAGAGCCTGCCAGCCACAACTACTGAGTCTGCATGCCGCAACTACTGCAGCCTGCGCGCCTAGAGCCCGTGCTCCGCAACAAGAGAAGCCACTGCAATGAGAAGCCCGCGCACCACAACGAAGAGTAGCCCCGCTCGCCGCAACTAGAGAAAGCTTGCGCGCAGCGACGAAGACCCAATGCAGCCAAAAAAAAAGTCAGCGTTCCATTATCAGACACTGCAACATCACAGGCTTAGCTAACCAGGCTGAAGAGTGAAGCACTGGTGGAAAGGTCATTTTTTATAAGGGACAGGGAAAGGAGACAGGGTTTAATTGGGGGTGGGGAGGTGATGGTGGAGCACCCATGGGATGCTACAATGGAGGCCCCCCAATAAAAACTATTGTTAATACATACTGAGCCCTCCCAGTGTGTGAGGCACGAAGCGTGTATGCAGTGAATCATTTCATCTTCACAGCACTCTTGTGAAATTAGATGCAGAGAAGTTAAGTAATTCACCCATAATCACAGAGCTTGCAGGAGGTAGAGCAAGGATTTGAATTCAGGTTTGACACCAACATGGTGGGTTTAGCTGCTACTCTGTACTGCTCACTTTCATGGAATTGTCTTTCTTACTCTTTGGGGCTGGGGTATTATTTAGTTCCTGTGTTAAATTGGTTGGTGTCGGTAGCAGGTGGTGGGTATTTTATTTCAAACTTCTGGAGATAAAGCTCCTGATGATTCAAGAGAATTTTAATCCCCTGTGATGGTCCAGGAGGGAAGTCCTCTCTATTTATTGAACATTTTCAATGTGTGAGGTTCTGTGCTAAGGTTGATACTTTCTTAGTGATGCTATTGGAAGGGCAGGTGGGCAGAGACCAGCAACAAGGAATCGAGGGGCAGGTGATATGGAATGACCCAGTGACATTGTTCATTTCTGCCCACAGATGTGTGTCAAAGGCAGCGGGGCCTCACCTCAGCTGGAGTCCCGAGCAGGTGACTAGACCAGGATGTAGGTCCAGGGAGCTCACCAAAAGGCCCCAGTCGTCAGGAAAAGCCAAACCATCCCAGTGAGCAGATAACTCATGTGTGTGGTTTGTGGGTGATGAAGTATTCCAGTGGTTTCTTTTGTAATTTTTTTTTTTATTTTTATTTTTGGCTGCATTGGGTCTTTGTTGCTGTGTGCAAGCTTTCTCTAGTTGTGGCGAGCGGGGGCTACTCTTTGTTGCAGTGCGTGGGCTTCTCATTGCGGTGGCCTCTCTTGTTGTGGCTTACGGGCCCTAGAACACAGGTTCAGTAGTTGTGGCGCACAGGCTTAGATGCTCCATGGAATGTGAGATCTTTCCAGACCAGGGATCGAACCCGTGTCCCCTGCGTTGGCAGGCGGATTCTTAACCACTGCACAACAAGTGAAGTCCCTCTCCAGAGGTTTCTTTCCTGGACATCCTCCCCCTTGGGCTTGGACCGGTCCGCCTGGGATCATGCAGCTTGATCCTCCAGGCAAGGTGCCTCAGGGAGGTGGCCTCTTCTGTTCTGCAGGGCCCATCAGCTATGGGTTTCTGCCCATCCTGCTGCTTTTATGCTCTTATGGACACATGGTAGGGGTGATACAGGCACCAAGTAAAGGCTCCAGGGCTGCACAGGTGAGGACAAAGCAAAAGGAGGCCAGAGATAAACAAGTCCTCACAGACCCATTGGATCCACTTGCTTCATTTCATAGATGGGAAAACTGAGGACTGGGGAGGGGAAAAGACTCGACCAACGCTACACGCAGGGTGAGCTAATGGCCAAGTTGGGGGTAGGACTCCCAGCACAGTCTCTTTCTCCCACACGCCCCAGACTTAGTTAATGATAGGTCCTTGCTTCTGGACACTTCTTTGTACTTTGTCTATTACTATTTACTCATTATCTTGTGTCTTTCTGAAAACAATAATTCTTTATCATTACATATTCAGTCAGTGTTCAAATTTCTAATTGTTCTATGCCAAAAAGCATTTTTTTAACAATTGGATTAAATCAAGATCCAGATAAGATGCGCTCAGTTGTGATTGGTTGATGTCTCCTAAATCTCTTTTAATCCATAGGTTTCTCTCCCCTCTTTCGCTTTTTGTTAATTTATTATTGAAGAAGGCAGAGCATATACCTTGTAGATTGTGCACAGTCTGTGTTTTGATGATTACAAGCCCATGATGTAGTTTAACATATTGCTCTGTCTTCTATAATTCCTGTAAATTGACAGTTGAGTCTAAAGGTTTGATCAGATTAAGATCAAAGCAGGTGTTGTGTTCTTCCATCAAAGGGACATAATGTCTAGTTGGCTTCCTTTTTGTGACATTAGCAGCTGTTGATGCCCAATGCCTGGATCCATTAATTCTCTGGGAGTTAAACATGGTGACATCCTAATTCTATAATTCCTTCTTCATTTAGTAACTGGTTTATTTCAATAAAGAGAAACTTCCCCTCCTCTACTATCGGTTACCCGGGCTATTATCTCATGAATTCTGTGAGAATTCTGGGTCGGTACAAGTGTACCCCATTTCTATATGAGCACAGAGGTCAGAGGGGTAAAGGGAACTGTTACCAGAAGAACTGTCCAGCTGAGCCCCCATCAACCCACAGAATTATAATAAATAATTAAATAGGAGTTGTCTTAAGGCCCTAAATCAGGCAGCAGCCCATGGGTGGCAAACCTGGGCTTAAGGACTCCTAGGCCTTTTTCTCCCTTCATAGGAGGACAGATCTGCACAGAATCTTAAACATCACCCAGTTCAGCCTTGTCATGTTCAGATGGGGAAGGTGAGGAGGCTGAAGGCCGGAGAGGTGTAGTGACTTACGCAGACTTGCACACGTAACCAAGGTCCTGGGCATAACCTTAAAGGAAACCCTTAAAAATTCCTGTGATCAGTTCCAGGGTCTTTGATGCCTGTGTCTGCCGTTCCTGCTCCACAGCCTGTGCTTGTACCCAGTGCACCATCTCTCGACCTGGTCCTACTGTTGTGTCCCCAGTGCCCAAGATCGACACTTGATAAATAGTTGAATGAATACATGAATGAAGGTTCCATTGTTTTTACCTCTCCAGAACTGGCTGCTCGTGGACCTGCCCACTGGGAAAGGTCCTGCAGGCATCGGTCCTGCTGTAGATGTCCAGAGAGCTGCCAGCCTGTCAGGCACAGGGCAGGAGCCACGGTAAGAGGATGAGAGAGAAGCGGGAAGCAGCAGGGTTCACTCTAAGAAAGCAACTGGAGCGGCAGACTATACTCCACCCTGGCAAGAGGCAAATGCAGCAACACACAATCCTGCAGGGAGCATGGATGGGGGCACCAGTAGGTGGCACTGAGATGGGGCGGGGACAGAACTCCAGGGCACAGGAGGGGCAAGGCAGGGCCCTCAGCCTCATACTGGGCAGGTGACCAAGGCAGGAACTCAAGCCAAGGACCAAATCAGAAGCCATGAGGATTAGTTAGGATTAAGCTGAGTGGAGAGGAATGGAAAACCCCAGCTCTCACTGGCGCAAACAGGGTAGAAGCTCATTTTCTTCTCACGTTAAGACACCCCAAGGGAGTCAGTCTACCACCAACAGGGTGCTCCATGGTACAAAGGAGATGAAAGAGAGAGAGGACCCAGGCTCCCCTGTCATCTTCAATCATAATTTTGCTCCTTGGACCAAAAAGGCTGCTGGGACTCAGCCTTTCCTTGCCATATTCCAGGTATCAAGAAAGAGTAGGGGAAGGAGAAGAGCAGTCTCCTTTTTTAGGGCATTTTCTAGAATTGTGCAGACTACTTCACTTAGATTCTATTGGCCAAAACTGAGTCACATAACTAGACCTAGCCACAAATGACAATGGGAAATACCGTCTTCATTTCACACATTCATGGGCCCAGCTAAAAATCAGAGAGTCAGTAAGTGAAGGTCAGAGAACACGTATCCAGTGACTCAAATTATGATACAAGGCAGAAGTCAGCAGGGGACTCACAGCTTAGGCCCAGGTGCTGGGCTGTAGCTGTTTCCATCCCTGCTGCCCTAGGTCCCAGGGCTTGGGCAGAGTGAGGTCATATGAGTGCAGTTGTGGGGAGGGAGGGGGTGTTGAGCCCAGCCACAGGGCCTGACGGTCCCTGAGTACCAGAGCCGCAGCAGTGGACCTTTTACAGCTAAGCGTAGCATGAGCCCTGGAAGAAGTGTCTGCTCACTGTCAAGGACAGGCACAGACTCAAAGGCCAACAACTGCCTGATGCCATGAAAAGCATCCTTAAGATGATGAATCCGGGGCCACAGACCGCCTTTTTCCCAGGAGGCAGTGATGTGGCTGAGGACAACTGCCTTTCGCTCTTTACTTAAAAAAATAATTAAAACAATTTTACCATAGAATAACATGTATGTAGAAAAGCACACAAATCATAAGTGTACAGCTCAATGACTTTCACAAATAAATGAACAACCCAAGTACCCAGCACCCAGATCAAGAAGTAGAACATTACCACAACCGCAGAAGGCCCTGAGTGTCCCCTTCTGGTGGCTACCCACCCACTCGCCCTCCTCCCACCTGCACCCTTCCCACCCCACACCCTCCAATGCCCACCCTACCACCAGCATTTAAAAATCTTTCTAGGCAATTCCATAGTCAATGTTGAGAATCACTGCTTTTGTAAAAACAGTTATCTAACTTGGCCGCACATGAGAATCCACTGGGATAGAAAAGGGAACAGAGGCAGCTAGAAGGCAGTGTGGTAGAGTGGAGAAACCTGGGGGCCAGACAGGCCTGCCAGTTATCAGCTGTGTGACCATGACTGAGTCCCTTCACCTCTCTGAGCCTCACCTGTGAAAAGGGAATAGTATCATCCCATGCCCAGCAGAGTCAAGGCTGAGAGATAGAGGGTGTTAAGCCCAGGCACACGTAGGGTCCATATATGGCAGCTACAATTGTCATTTTTATTAAAGGTGAGCAACCCCAGGAAGACTGAAAGCCCTTCTTTCTTTATGCAGATGGGACCCAATCTGGGGATGGTGGATACAGACTATGTTGATAAGAGGGTCAACAGGTTGTGCTGATGAGAAGCTGGGGTCTTTCTAGGGAGCCCAGGAAAATTCCACGGGCAGCAGAGATTCCCAGCCAAAGCCAGTGAGAGGTGGCCACTGGCTAGCACAGCTGCAGCAGCACTGGGGACCAGCAGCTGTGGATGAACTTGGGCAAAACCAATCCTTCTCCTTCAGCAAGACAAGCAAGGAGCTGACGGGCTGCAGGCTCTGACTCTGAGATTTACCGATGGAGGAAGAAGCAGCCTGCATCCAGCGCCTACTTTGTGCCGGATGCTGCACATTCATGCCTTTAATCTTGTGAGGCCGGCAAACCCATCCCATCCTCCCCTGGAGGAGCCTGAGGCTTACAGGCAGGAGCACCTGCCTAACTCACAGAACCCAGGTGTCGCCAGGAGGCTGGGACCTGCCTCTCGGTGGGGCTGCAGTGGCAGCACCCCTAGGGATGTTCTGTGTTCGCAAATGACCTGCAGACACCTTGTTTGATTAGATGCTCATTTCTGTCTTTTTTCCTGAAATGAAAAGTATATGACTTTTTAAGATGATGACTTTATCTTTTTTTGTACTTATTACAAGACATAATGTTTACTTTAGAACATAGAGGAAATACAGATAATCAAAAGAAAAATATCAAAGTCTCTCATAGCCCCATCCTACAGAGATGAGCACATCAATGTTTCACACCTATTGTTCATCTATGTGAGTCTGTGTGTATGTGTGTGTGCGTGTGTGTGTGTGCACACACAGGTAGAAATTTACCAGAAAGGAGTCATAGGGTATACTCTGTTAGATTATTAGCTTCTCTTCACTTAACAATAAAGTTGACCTTGAACCACACAGGTTTCAACTGCGCGGGTCCCCTTATAGCAGACTTTTTCCAATACAAGGCAGGTTCCATATTCGCAGATATGGAGGACCAACTCTGGGACTTTAGCATCTGTGGATTTTGGTATCCAAGGCAGGTCCTGGAACCAATTCCCTTTGGATATCAAGGAACGACTGCATATAGTGGCCATATTTCTATGTTCTCCAACAGTGGCTCTCATTAGAACCCCCCAGGAAAGCTTAACAAATATTCACGTCTGGGTTCCACCCCCAGGCCGATATAATGGGCCTGGGATGGGGTTGGTCTATGGGACTTTTAAGACTCCCCAGGTGGTTCCAATGTGTGGCCAAGCTGGAGGGCCCCTGTGCCACAGAATCATTTTCCCATGGTGGCCTTGCATTCTTTTTGCTGAAGGGATGCACTGTAATTTGACCAACCCCCCCCCCTTTTTTTTTTTTTTTTCCGGTCCGCGGGCCTCTCCCGTTGCGGAGCACAGGCTCCGGACGCGCAGGCTCAGCGGCCATGGCTCACGGGCCCAGCCGCTCCGCGGCACGTGGGATCCTGCCAGACCGGGGCACGAACCCGCGTCCCCTGCCTCGGCAGGCGGACTCTCAACCACTGCGCCACCAGGGAAGCCCGATCAACCCCCTTTTCTTGGACATTTAATTTGGTTCCATTTTTTCATCATTATAAACCTTGTAGAAGGTTCTTCAAGTTCCTCCCATTGCACATGTTCATCATGGCTTTCAGAAACATTGATAGTATGATCATTTTCTTCTTTTTTTTTTTCCAGCCTTCCTGAGATATAATTGACATACAGCACTGCATAAGTTTAAGGTGTACAGCATAAAGATTTGACTTACATACATCATGAAATGATTACCACAATAAGTTTAGTGAACATACATTATCTCATATAGATACAAAATAAAAGAAAAAAAATATTTTTCCCTGTGATGAGCACTCTTGGACTCTACCCTCTTAACAACTTTCATGTATAACATACAGCAGTGTTAATTATATTTATCATGTTGTACATTACATCCTTAGTACTTTTTTATCTCGTAACTGGAAGTTTGCACCTTTTCACCACCTTCATCCGATTCCCTCTCCCCCCACCCGTGGGTGATTTTATTCTTTTCTCATATATATATATATATTTATTTATTTGGCCGCGCCGGGTCTTAGTTGCAGCACGCAGCATCTTCATTGCCATGTATGGGATCTT
Source organism: Orcinus orca (assembly GCF_937001465.1). Taxonomy (NCBI): domain Eukaryota; kingdom Metazoa; phylum Chordata; class Mammalia; order Artiodactyla; family Delphinidae; genus Orcinus; species Orcinus orca. The sequence continues at coordinate 38,357,079 of NC_064577.1, read as the reverse complement.
TATTGCGGCGTGCAAACTCTTCGTTGCCAGCGTGTGGATCTAGTTCCCTGACCAGGGATGGAACCCGGGCCCCCTGCGTTGGTAGCGCGGAGTCTTAGCCACTGGACCACCAGGGAAGTCCCTGGTGACTTTATTCTTGATTTAAGAACTTTGGCAAAGAGGCTTATGGAATGGTATCAGGTGAATTAGATACGACTCTTCTGTATAAGTGAAAGTCAGCTCGAGGTAGCTTAAGCTATAGAGAGGGCTTATGACCAAACTATGGGAGATTTCAGCGTTCTGAATGCTGCGACTTTCTCTCACACCCTTTAAGCTGTTGCCAGCTCCTGGCAACCACTAATCTGCATTTTTGTTTCTATGGATTTACCGACTCTGGATGTTTCATATAAATGAAATCATACAGTATGTGACATTTTGTGTCCAGCTGCTTGTACTTAGCCTAAAGTTTTTGAGGTGCATCCACGTGGCAGCGTGTATCAGTCCTTCATTCCTTTCTATGAGTAATATCCCATTTGAATGGCTAGACCACGTTTTGTTTGTCCATTCATCTGTGGATGGACATTTGGCCGTTTCCACCTTTCAGCTACTATGCATAGTGCTGCTGTGAACACGCATGTATGTGTATTAGTACATTTCCAACTCTTTGGGAATGTACACCTGCGAGTGGAATTGCTCACCTTTACCTTTTGTCTGGTCAATTGCAGTAGCATCCAGAGTGATCTCTACATGGTTGCAAGGGTGATCATTTTCCTTTCTCAAAAACATTATTTCTCTTCTTATAAGAGCTATACACGTTCATTGTCAAATTTTTTAAAAATACAGAGGAGAGTTTGTTTTCTTTTTTAATCCAGGGGAATGTAAATGCTTCCCCGCTGACTTCCCCGCCCACCCTGTAGCCTTCTCTTTTGTCACTCCTCCGCACTGCCGCCCCACCCCTGGGTCCCTGTGACTACAGCCCTATGCTTCCCCAGGCTTCAGAGCCACAGCAGATGCTGCTTCCTCTGCGGATTGCTCTTCCTGCCCTTGTCTGCATTTTCCTGTTTACCTTTTCTGACTCAGCACTCCTGTCACTGTTCCCCCAGCACATCACACAGACCTGTAAATGGCCAAGATCACTGTGCCCGGACAGTGAGAAAGGGAGGCTGACCCACTTGGGATGCTGTGGGGTTCTTCTGCTTGACCCCAAAGCAGCGCTGGTCCTAGCCCTCTCCTCTCCGCAGTTTCCGATATTCCCCACAGCGTCTGAGCTAAACAGGGAACCACCAGCTCCCCTGAGCCTAGTCATCAGGGGTTGGCATTTTGCTACATTCCCCTGTTGTGACGACTGGCAGTGAGGTTGGTGCCAAATGGGCAACCCAGAAGGATATTTCTCTTCCTTTTTCCTTCCTCCAGCCTTGTTCTTTCGGCTCGGGGAGCCAGATGCTTTGGGGTCTAATTACACGCTGCCGTTGGAAGTGCATGTCAGAGCTGGAAGGGAAGAACCTCATTATAAATAATCACCACCAGCATTTATTGAACACTTACTCTGTGCCAGGCCCTGTGCCAGGCCCGCTTCCAGGCATTACCTCATTTACCCTTCCCAACAATTCTAGGAGGCAGAAACCATTTATCACCCCTGTTCTGCAGGGAAGGAAACAGAGGCTTTGGGGAGGTTACAGGGCATTTCCCTAACTGTGCTGAGTGGTGCACAGTGGCAAAAAATATTAGTAGGTGGGTAGGGAAAAAGAATCCCATTGTTACACACCGCATCCTGCAACCCCGCCCCCTCGGGAAATTCACAATGCACATCAACATACTAAAGGCCCTGAGAAGTCCTGTAGTAAAGAAATCTGTTAAGGTCAGTGCCACTTCTGTACAGACCTCACAGAACTGCTGATCCAGAAAGCACAGTTTGGGGAATGAAGATATTAACCATGCTTCTCATCTTATATATGGGGTAAGGGAGGCCCAAGTAGTGGTTTAGGTGCAGACCAGGCACAGATCTTGGGCCCAATGCTCTCTGCACATCCCCTCCCCCACCTTCCAGGAAACAGAGGGTGGAGGAAGGCAAACCATGATCCAAATGGCCCACTCCCTGTTTTATAAATAAAGTTTTATTGAAGATGATCTGTTTCAGCTCCCTTGATTTATGGATGAGCCAATCAAGGCCCAGAGAGGATGGGTGACTTGTCAAAGGGCGCATAGCCAATTAGGGGCAGAGGCAGAAATAGATTCCAGATCTCCAAAATCCAGGTATTCTCTGAAACACAAATCAGACAGGTGGTAGGAGGTGGCGTGTGAAGTTCCTGATACCTGTGATACCTGCTCTCAAGGTCTCCACTGCGCAGTACTTACACAGGTACTGCCCCCTTTCTGCTACGGCACAGACACCCCTGAGGCATTTCTCCTGATGCTTTGGGCAAAGGCACCCTGGTGTGAAGAGTGGCGCTCCTCTGCTCTCCACCTTGGACGGGTGAACAGAGCAGGGGCCAACCTCAAAGTGTCTCGAGGAGGGGCAAAAGCTAAACAGGGCAATCTGTGTTTATTTAAATTCTGTACCAGATGCAGGAAATCATTAACTTCCCCTCTGCCAATGTAAAACGTGAGATCATTTGGACAGGACCTGGGCCGAAGGGAACCTTTGCCTGCTCCAGGAAGAGTTTGCCAAACAAACTAAGGGCATAAACAGGAGGCTCAGGGCAGCTGTTTGAAACCACTTCAGAAAATGAGTTCCTTTCAAGGGCTTTTGGGCTTCCCTGAAGTGCGCTGTTGTACAATGGTCATCTATTGACATTTTGTGTGTGTGTGTTTGTGTGTGTACAGTTGAATACGCAAGTAAAATCATTCTTACCTCTTGATTAAAATGGTTCATGCATAGAACACTTTGTTAACATTTTAGAAATGTGAACAATTTAAAATACCTTCAGATGTAAACATTTTGGTTCAGATAGGTCCATCCGGCAACTGATACTAATTGGGGATGTTTTATTAGTTTCTGAATCTAGGGGTGGAATCGTCTTACCAACCCCGGATGGCCAAGGCATGGTGGACAGCTAGAGGTTCATCTAGAAACAGCTGTGGGGACAACGGTGGCCTCTGGGTGGAGGTTCTTCCTGGGGCAGCCAGACTGCCCAGACGGCCTTTCCAGAGCTGGGAGATGCAGGCTTGTCACTGAGGTGGAGGGTAAAAATAGTCCTGTGTGGGTGGCCGCTGGGCCCAGAGGCTCTGGCTTCCTCATTCTAGAGCGGGAAGGCAGCCCAGTTGACAGGCACCTTCTTAGGCTCCCGAGGCCCCTCCCAAGCCCTGGGGCCTGGGGGGAGGGTGGTCTTTCTCTAACAGCGAAACACTCCCCTCCCCCCCCACCCTCCCCCCCCCCCCCAAGCACAAAGAACGTGCTGGAACAAACTTGGGCTGGGTTATAAGGTAGCTAAGGGCTGAAATTCTGGCTGTGCCAGGTACCAGCTCTGTGACCTCAGGCAAGATTTTTCTCCTTTCGGAGCCTCCATTTTCTCATCTGTCAAATGGGGCTTCTGACTTCTCTCTGCAAGGCTCGCTGTGAAGATTAAGTAACAATGACAGCTGACATGTTCTACTCTGCAACCTCACTCTTCTGCCCCTCCCCCTTCCACCGGTTGCTCACCTTCCAGCACATTCTTCAAGAGTTGCTCTAAGGCAAGCCAGCTGCATGTCATGAGGACTTCAAGCAGCCCTACGGGAAGGTCTCCAGGGCCAGGAACAGAGGCTTCCAGACAATAGCTCTGCTGGGGAGTCACGTTAGAAGCCGATCCCCTACCCCCAGTGGAGCCTTCACGTGACTGTGGCCCTGGCCAACCCCTTGACTGCAGCCTCAGGAGAGACCCTGAGCCAGAACAACCCAGCTAGGCTGCTTCCAGTTTCCTGGCCCTCAGAAGCTATGTGAGCTAATAAATATTTGCTAAATTTGGGGGTGATTTGTGATGCAGAGATAAGTAATGTACTTCTCTTTCAGGGATATTATACGAATTAAGAGTTAATGCAGGGACTTCCCTTGTAGTCCTGTGGTTAGGACTCTGCACTTTCACTGCCGAGGGCAAGGGTTCAAATCCCTGGTCAGGAAACTAAGATCCCACAAGCCACTCAGGTGGCCCCCTCAAAAAAAAAAAAAAAAAAAAAGGCAGTTAATGCAATCAAATAGCAACCGGACTTGCTGGGACCAGTGACTCCAGAAAGGCAGAAGGGAAAAGCAGAAGGAGGGAGCACCTGGCTGAATCCAGGCCAGGCAGGTCTCCCACTCCTGAACTCTGGGAAGGAGTCTGAGAGACTGAATATACAATGGCCAGACCGTATATAAAAATAGTGCTCTGGGGCTTCCCTGGTGGCGCAGTGGTTGAGAGTCCGCCTGCCGATGCAAGGGACACGGGTTCGTGCCCTGGTCCAGGAGGATCCCACATGCCGCGGAGCGGCTGGGCCTGTGAGCCATGGCTGCTGAGCCTGCACATCCGGAGCTGGTGCTCCGCAACGGGAGAGGCCACAGCAGTGAGAAGCCCGCGTACCGAAGGGAAAAAAAAAAAAAATAGTGCTCTGACCCACTACCTATAGCAACAGCCCAGGAAGCCGAACCACAACCCCTGTAGCAACCAGCCCCAAACATCCAGGCCTTGATCAATAACAAGCTTCCCTAATTTTGCCCCCACTTTCAACACAGTACAAATTGGAGAAAGTTAAATATGCTCCCCTAACCAATCACATGGGCTGCCCCTCGTCTAGTCATCCCACCTATAGCTTTTCTATGCCAGCAGCCTCCAATCGGGGCACACCTGAAGCCGGCCCTTTTTGCTGCTACAAAGCTTTCCCGCTCCTCTATCTGCCTTTGTGTCTCTGCCAAACTCAAGTAATGGTGGCTGACTCCCCTACTGTAATAAGCTGTGAATGAATAGCCTTTGCTTGTTCATTTGGGTGGTCTTTGTTTACTTCCACAAGCCCAAGTTTCTCTCTCCCCCTTCCTGCTCCCAGGTCACAGACAACATCTTCCTCTCCTGCCACGTAACCAGAGAAAGCTGCTCAGGGATGATGGAAGAAAGGGGACGGTTATAATTAAGAGTGTAGCTTTGGACGTAGTATTGATATATCTATATCTATACCTATATCTATCTCTACACACACACACACACACACACACAAATTAGTGTTCTACTAATAGTGAGGGGGTGGCTTTGGGATGCTCATGTGCTGGAGGCATCCTGAATCCCCTTCCTCCAATTTGCCAAGCCTTTCTTTCCATCCACTTATCTCTCCTTCCACTGCCACCACTGGAATCCAAGTCTCCAGCCAGCCATCTTTTGCCTGGACTATTGCAAAAAGTCCTGAATGCTTTCCTTCTTTCCTTTGATTCAACAATCAAAGAATACAAGGGTGAGAAACCATCCACTAGCCCCTAAATTCACACGATGATTTTTAAAATATTGACAATAAACAGGACTGGGGGCAGTATGCTCTTTCTCCACAGGGCTGGTGTGTAAACTGGTACATTTCTCGAGGGCAATTTGGTTAGATGTGATTTACTGATTCTGCAGGTCCACTTTTCAAAATATAATAGAAATAAAAAATGACAGTTTCTGGGCTTCCCTGGTGGCGCAGTGGTTGAGAGTCCACCTGCCGATGCAGGGGATGCGGGTTCGTGACCCGGTCCAGGAAGATCCCACGTGCCGCAGAGCGGCTGGGCCCGTGAGCCATGGTCGCTGAGCCTGCGCGTCTGGACGGAGCCTGTGCTGCGCAACGGGAGAGGCCACAACAGTGAGAGGCCCGCGTACCCCCAAAAAATAAATAAATAAATAAATAAAATTACAGTTTCTGTACCAAGATTTCATTACAAGGTTCTTTATGGTAATCTTGTTTCTGACAAAAGAAAGAAAGAAAGAAAGAAAGAAAGAAAGAAAGAAAGAAAGAAAGGAAGGAAGGAAGGAAGGAAGGAAGGAAGGGAGAAAAGAAAGAAAGAAGGGAAGGAATGGAAGGAAGGGAGGGAGAAAGAGAAAGAAAGGGAGAGAGAGAAACAAGTCAAATATCCAAAAATAGAGAATTTGGTTAAATAAATTGTAACAGTCTGTACTTTGACTACAATATACAATTCCTTCACTAAAAATGATGCTGCAGACCAGTAATTCTCAATGTGCATCTAGGAGGCGCAGCAAGAGCATTTATCTGAAATGCACAGGCTTACTGATTCAGAAACTCTGGGCTGAGCCCGGGAATCTGGGTTTTAACAAGCCCCCTGGGCAATTCAGAACCACTGTTGTAGGTGAATATTTATCATTACCAAAGGATAAACTGTTAAATGACAAAGGGTTACAAAACAGCATGTACAAAACAGCATGTATGAACAGTGCGTCCCTATTCTGAATACATATATAAAGACACACATAGAAAAAGGACAGGAAGATTTTGTACCAAGGCGGTGACGTGGACACTCTCTGGGTAGTAGGATTACGAGCTTTTAGATTTTTTTGTGTTTTGCTAATCGGTAATTTCTAACAAGTTTACAATGACGTGTATTTGTGAAAAGGAATGGAGAAGGGAAAAATGCAATAACATTTTTAAATTAAAAAATGTCAAACGGGGAGGGCTGGGGGCGAGGTGGGAAGGAGGCAGAGAGTACTCCTCACCTTGATGGTGGGAGCGAGGCTGGGAGGACCTGGGTGGGAGCGGCGGGGCACGGCCGGCCACCCAGGGCCATTGCCCAGTGACGAGGGGAGAGAGGAGAGGGAAGGCAACGCTGGGGCGAGGGGAGGGGTCTCTGCAACACCTCTGACATCTGGGAAGGCTTGCTGCGACTTCAGTAAAGAGCGGAGAAGAGACTTAGGGCAGACTTCAAGAAGAACTTAACTGCTAAGAGCACCAAATCCCAGAAGAGGTTCCTTGGGAGATTTTTCCCGGCTGGAACCAAGGCTGCCCCGAGGGTGTCGAGCTTCGCCGACCGAGGGCGGGACTGCCCTGATCTCCCGACCCCTTCCAGCCTTGGGACACTAGGGGAGCTGCGATCGCTGCGGGATTCCCGCCCCCCAAGGACGCTGCAGGGCCTGGGGCGGGGGGAGGGGGATGGGGAAGGAAGGAGGGGGCGGGGCCGTTGCTAGGGGAGGGGCGGCGGGGAGTGCGAGGAGCGCAGTCGGTGCCGCCAGGCGCGCTCGGCTCTGCCGCTCCAGCTCCCGCGAAGCCTGTTGCTGCCTTCTCCCGGCCGCCGCTTCCCGCCAGGTGCCCAGGGGCCGGCGGCCCGAGGGGTGCGGCGCGCGGGCAGCCCCCCGTCCTCTTGCTCTCCACGCACACAGGTGGACCCGAGCGTCTCCGAGAGCGCGGACGCCGGAGAGCCTCCCGGTGTGCCCCGGACCGCGCGCCAAGACCCCGGGCGCCGAGCGGCGATGAACGCGACCTTCCTGAACCACAGCGGCCTGGAAGCGGCGGGTGGCTTGGGCGGCGGCGGCGGCGGGGCCGCCGTGGGAAATCGCAGCCACGGGCTGGGCACGTGGCTGGGCTGCTGCCCCGGGGGCGCGCCGCTGTCCGCCAGTGACGGGGTCCCCGCGGGGCTGGCTCCGGATGAGCGCAGCCTGTGGGTGTCGCGCGTGGCGCAGATTGCTGTGCTCTGCGTGTTGTCGCTCACCGTGGTCTTCGGCGTTTTCTTCCTGGGCTGCAACCTGCTCATCAAGTCGGAGAGCATGATTAACTTTCTGATGCAGGAGCGCCGGCCTTCCAAGGACGTGGGCGCTGCCATTCTGGGGCTGTACTGAGCGCCGCCTCGGCCCGCCCTCGGCAGCTTGGCTGGAAGAAGACGGAGAAGGGAGCCCAGGACCCTGGTTCCCCCTCCCCGGGCTCTGCCGCCGCCTCTTGGCGGGCAGCGCGAGGGGCAGCGACGTGCCTCCGGGCGCCCGGGCCCGGGCCACTGCGGGACCTTAGGCAGCGGCGCGGGAAGGGACTTCCACACCCGACTCGGTCCTGCGTGCGGTCCAGCGTTGGGGGGTGGGAGGGTAGAGGATGGGGGTTCTTAACTGTTACTTTGAAAGGAAGTTCTGGGCAGGGTGGGAGAGGTTGTGGGATGCACTTGGGGCTGAGGTCACTGGCGTGGGAACTTTGTGTGTACGTAGGTGGGGTGGAGTGGGCGCGAGTTCCGAGCAGCGTGCGGGGGGGCGCCGCTGTTGACGAATCCGAGTCACTGAGCTTGTTGGCTTGATTTCGCATTTGAGAAGAAATCTTGCAATAAAGCTACAGCCGTCGGGCTTCCCGCGGCTTCCGCCCGCACTCCTGTGGGATGTGTGTGTATGGTGGGGGTGGGGGTGGGCGGGGGTGGGCCGTGTGTAGCCTACTAGCAAGTACTTTAGGCAGGTCACAGGACGCCAGGCCTCAGGACTGGGCAGCTGTCGGGGCTGGTCGCGGGCTCCTGAGACCCACTCGGAAGCTGCAGCCGGGGAGGAAAAAAGGTCCTGTTTTCTACGCGGACAGCCAGGGAGGCAGGTCCTGCAGGCTGGCGGGATAGCTGGTGAGATCAATTAAATCCCTGGAAAATTTGAATCTATTCCGTGAGATGGAAAAAAAAAATCAGTTACTTGAGTCCAAAACGGAGAAAATAGCAAAAATAATACATCAGAACAGTGGGCAAATAAAATTCAATTAATGTGTGGGCAGCAGTCTAGATCGAGGGAAATTTTAATTATAGGGCCCAAAGCCCCATGTAAGGGCTTGCTTGACGCTACCCTTGTAGAGGGTAGGTGAGCAGATTCTGAAGATGTGCCCTTGCAGCATGGGGAGGAGAGTTTGGGTGGGTGGAACGTATGCTTGGGAGAGGGCTTTGTGGTTTGAAGGACCCAGGATGTTTAAAATGGAGCAAATGACCTCCAATGTAGCTGTGTTCAGGGAATTTGGAAGCTCCCATTATGAGATGCCCCCTGCTTCCCAGAACCCTGGCACCTCTTATAGGTGCAGAATTTCCTTAAAGCCGTGTTAAGCAGTTAGAACCTTGGCACTCACAGCCAAGGGGGAGTGTGAGTGGCTCTTCTCTCTGCAAGTGTCTGGTGTGGGGAAGAACTGAAACTGGGGGGTGGGGGACAGGAGGAGAGAAAGCTGGTCTTTGTAGCTTGTGTATATCCCCCTTAGCCCTAGTGCCAACCCCACTCAGGCACCCTGGTGCTTGGAAGATTTGGGGGGAGGGCTCTAGTGGATTTCTCCCCCTCTTCTCTCTTTTGCCATGGGTAGAAGTGAAGGTGAATGAGAAGGAAGGTGGCTGAAGCCTTACTTGGCTTTGGGAAGAGAAGTATACTTCTCTTGTATGAGCGCCATCTCATGTCTCCAACACTAGTTCCCTACGAGGTTTGCGAGGGGGTGCACAGCATCTCAACAAAAGCATAGATGGTCACTGACTATGTTTTTGTTTTTGTGGTACGCGGGCCTCTCACTGTTGTGGCCTCTCCCGTTGCGGAGCACAGGCTCCGGACGCGCAGGCTCAGCGGCCATGGCTCACGGGCCCAGCCACTCCGCGGCCTGTGGGATCTTCCTGGACCGGGGCACGATCCCGTGTCCCCTGCATCGGCAGGCGGACTCTCAACCACTGCGCCACCAGGGAAGCCCATGATGGTCACTGATTATGAAGGATTCAGAATCCTCCTGGCTCCTGAGCCCTCCTGTGTAACCAGGATCATCATCATTAGGGACTTCCCTGGTGATCCAGTGGTTAAGACTCCGTGCTGCCAATGCAGGGGGGGCCCGGGTTCCATCCCTGGTCGGGGAACTAGATCCCACATGCATGCCGCAACTAAAAGAGCCCGCGTGCGGCAACTAAGACCCGGTGGAACCAAATAAATTAATAAATAAATATTAAAAAAAAAAGAATCATCATCATTAGGATGTGTCATCTTCCCACCCACACCCACCCCACCACCCCAATCTCAGACCTGGGAGAGTTCATCCAGTTAGGCCAGTCCAGTAAAGGATAGGGGCCAGAAACTACTGCAGAGTTAAACCCACAATGTGAAGAATGCTCTGTTGATGGTTTGGGTAAGTAGCCCAGCTTGATCTGGTGAGAGCAGCCTTGGACAACTGGGGCAACCTGGGGATCTGGCTCTGTGTAGCACAGCTGTCTGGAGCCCGGCTGACCCGATGGCCTGAAGAATGGAGGTCAGAGAGCCGCAGGTGTTCACGTAAAACCCAAATGACAGGAAAAATGGGAGTTTTGGCAGGGACACAGCTTAGACACTGTCTTCTGGCTGACCAAGTTGGAGCAAACACTACGAGAACTTCCCTCTAATAAAATGGATCTGCAACTGGGGCAAGAGAAGGGGATTCAAGAGTTAAGTTTCCTGAATTTGCTGAAAAAGGAAAAGCCTTAATGGGGAAGCTTTGCAGGATTTTCTCACTGTAAAGAAGAAAAAGGACAATGAAGACATGTACTAACATGTGTGTTTGTGCACCCCATCCCATGACTGGCACACCCATGTGGACAAGTATGCACACACAGGCAGGTGCACACAAAGCCAGGCTCAAGCCCCAAACAGGAAACTAGCAAGTGTGAGTGGGGTCCAGGGAAGGGTGGAGGGTGACATCTCTTCTGCAGTCCATCTTAGTTCTTTCGAAGCCCTGATGTCCTGCAATGTGTTTACAGAGCTCTCTTATATAAACCTCAGGGGTGGGCACCCTTAGTTACCAAAGAGCGAGCACACGAAGCATAGTGCTTCAGGGGAAAGGCAGGACTAGATCAGAGTCCTGAGCCTGGGGCATCGGGCACTGGACCAAGAAAGAGCCTGGTTCTCCAATGCCCTCTCCTCACTCCCCACCCCTGTGCAGGGAGAGATCTTCCAACAAGGGCTGCCCAAGATTCAGGGGCCAAATCTCTGGAGGTCCTGGGTTCAGAAGAGAAGTCCTGGACGCTGGTCTTTGAAATCCTAGCCGCCCTGCTTCCTGGCTCTGTGACTCTGGGGAAGTAACTCAATCTCTCTGAGCCTTAGTTTCCTCATCTATAGAATGGAAGCCATAGTAGCCACAGCTCCCATGAGACGATGAGTATAAAGTAGCCGACACAGTGCCTGGCATGTGATAAACAGCCAATAAAGACAATGATTATGATTATCATTATTTTTGTTTAAGGTGTGAACTCTTCCCCAGCAAGATATATTTGGTTCTCTGAAAAGGGATCTTGGACAGAAAAATAGTAACTCGTATTTGCAAAGCATTTTGTAGGTTTCAAAGCACTCTCATAATCAGGACAAAAATAATGTATCGCGTGTCTAATGAGCGGAGCACTGAGCTCCCATCTTGCTGAGGAAGGTTTCATTACTGCTCCCATTTTACAGGTGAGGTAACTGAGGCTCTAAGAGGTTGTCTGAGGTCACCCAGCCAGGAAGGGGCAGAGCTAGGATTCAGCCCTGCCTGTGACTCCAGCCTTCCCTCCATATGCTCTTGTTTGCTGTCCACAACAGCTCGGTGAGTAAGAGCACACACTCTCCCATGAGCCTGTTATAGGAGAGGAAACTAAGTTTCCATTTAACGGACTTGCCCCTGTTCATCCTTTCAATGAGTGTCTACTGGGAATCTCCTGTGGGCCAGGTACCGTGCAGGCACTGGGGTGAGCAAGGCGATAGCAGAACTGGAGTCTAGCCCGGCCTGCAGCCGCGGGTACTTGCACTGCTCCTCAGGACCACTAGCCCTCGGGTATTGAGGGTCTCAGGGACTAGGTCAAACCCTCTGCTTCCCTTCCTCTGAGTCAGGGATGGAATATCTGGGGTCAGTTGTGCTCTCACTAGCAAGAGCTCCTCTGGAATGGGGGACACTAGGAAGGGCTTACATCACAACATCCACTTACTTTCCCACTTGTTTGTCTGAATCCAGTTCACACAGAGCCATGCTGGTCTGGCTTCTGGGAGTCGCTCTGCCCAAACTCTCCCCAGACCCCAACTCAGCAGCAGGCCAAGAGCAGCCTGGAGTGTTAGGGGAGGTTTAGAAGGGACAGTGAAGCCTGACAAGTGGTGGGCACAGACAAAAAATGGCCACATCCAGCATTCCAATGTTGGGGGAAGGGGGTGTGTGTGGGAGGGTGGGGGGGGGTGGGTATGTGTGTGTCACACTTTTTTTTCTTTTTTTTGGCGGTACGTGGGCCTCTCACTGTTGTGGCCTCTCACAGGCTCCGGACGCGCAGGCTCAGCGGCCATGGCTCACGGGCCCAACCGCTCCGCGGCATGTGGGATCCTCCTGGACTGGGGCACGAACCCATGTCCCCTGCATCGGCAGGTGGACTCTCAACCACTGCGCCACCAGGGAAGCCCTGGGTCACACATTTTATACCAGGGAATTTGGTGGGATCTCTGAGTAGCATTCCTTGTGTGCCGCCCACGATCCTCTCTTGCCAATCAAGATCTTACCAGGTACATAGGATGTCCAGATCCCCGAACCCAGCTCAGGGCAGGCCAAACCAGGCAAGTGTCTAGGTCTCTGAGATGGCAGCTGGGGCGGGGGTGTGGGGTCCCTACCCTGAGGCAGCATCTCTTACCCCTGCAGCTCTTCGGTGTGACAGAGCTCCATCACTACACTACCCTCGAGGACCAGAACTGTCTCCTCTGTGTGTGTATTTTCTATGGTGCCGAGCATGATGCTTTATTCTGTTTAGGAACATCACAAAACTTGGTTGAGTTGAAGACACAGCCTCTGCTTTCAAGGGGCGTCATGCATCATAGGGATCAAAGACGTGTCATGAAATAAACAAAACACAAGGAGGGTAAGTGTTCACTTCAGTCAGATGCAAATAAAATTCCATGGTAATGACTCCCTTTTTAGGTGCTAATATTGCCATTTAGAGAAGATCTTCCACATGCCAGGAATGGTGTGAAGCACTTTTCATATTTTATCTCATAATCCTTTCTATTTTTTTCATAACCCAGATCTAATAATTCCTGCAAGGCAGAGACTGTTCTCATCTCCACTGAAGAGAACAAGGCTCAGACTGTTAGGTCATTCCTCTGAAACCACAGTTAAGGATCAATGGAACCAGAGTCCACATTCAAGTCTACCTGAGTTCAAAAGACATTTGGAAAGTGAAGAGCTGGCACATTTCATGATTCTGATTGAAATTTTGAAATTTCACCATGCCTTGATTTTTCTGTTTCATTGTTCAGGATGTGGGGATATTTGGGGGAGCACTCCTCACTTTTCTTTGTTGCAGAATGTGATGGTGACTCCTTAGTCATGAAATAGTACCACTGCTACTGATGATGAAGATGTTGGTGATGATGCAGAGAAATTAACGACTCACCACCATCATTAAACAGACTACAAGTTGACAAGAAAAGTTACCCAAAACACTAGAAGTAGAGAGGGAAAGAGAGGGTTATGTCGAGATGGTTGACTATATACTCACTCCATCCAGCCCTGAGTCATTATAAACACTGGGACAGATACTAAAGAAAATCTATAGCATTGCAGGAAAACATAAGGGGTGCCCTCAGTGGACTAGAAACCATGAAGATATCCTGGAAAATAGGTGTCAGATTAGGTCAGGTCGGAAGGGGTACTCACAGCTCACAGATCAGGAAAGCAAGGTCTGCCACAAAAGGTGGGAACTGTTTCAGCGTGCGCCAAACTGGGGTGCATGGGCAAGGGAAGCAGGTGGAGTCACTCCCGGGGTACTGCAGAGGTTGTAGTCAGAAGAATCAGCTTCCTCTCTCCTTGTCCCAGCACTTCTTTCCATCAGAGGCAACTCTGAGGCTTTGTCATGAGCAGGGCACGAGGGATGATACAGAAAAGGAGAAATTATTTATGGCCATGGTGACCTTAAGATACACTGATCCATAAAGATTAGAAGAGGTTTACAATGGCAGTCAGAGGGCATACCTGCCCCAAAGACTGCTCTGGTTCCTTGATGCCATGGGCCCTGTCTCCCCTGGAACCTGCCTTGTTATGCTCCGGACTGCAGACTTAGATAATGAGATGCTCCACTTCTAAAAATGTGGCTTTATATTAACTTTTCTGCAATGTATGTATCGGCAGTCATATGTATACTTACCAAAAGGGTGAAAAACTCCAATGAATTGCCATGGAGATGAAACCTGGAATGAGGTTGCCATGGAAACAAAACTGTTTCTAAAATGCCACGTCACCTTGGGGAAGTAGGAAGCTCCTGTCAAAGACTTGAAGCTAGGTCTTCCCTGGTGGCACAGTGGTTGACAGTCCGCCTGCCGATGCAGGGGACACGAGTTCGTGCCCCGGTCCGGGAAGATCCCACGTGCCACGGAGCGGCTAGGCCCGTGAGCCATGGCCGCTGAGCCTGTGCGTCCGGAGCCTGTGCTCCGCAATGGGAGAGGCCACAACAGTGAGAGGCCTGCGTACCGCAAAAAAAAAAAAACAAAAACACTTGAAGTTAGAGGCCAAATCACAGACCTTCCCATCAGGGCCGGGTGCTCTTTCAGTTTCTTTTTACTTCTTTTTTTCTTTTCTTTTCTTGCCATCCCCAAAGGCAAGGGATTTAAATTTTGAAGACTTTGATTCAAGCTCTGGCTGTGCCATTAATAAGTCATGGGAATCAGGTATCTGAGGGCCCTGAAGAGGTGTGAGGAAGAGGGCTACTGGCCCTCCTCTCTGGCTCTGTATTGACCTGCCGTGTGACCTTGGACAAGTCATTCTATCTGTTCCTGGGTTTCCTCCCATACAAAGCAAGGAGCTGGACTAGGTGGTCTCTAAGATCATTCCAGTACTTTTCTCTCTCCCATGACACTCTGCCTCGAGGGGCAACCAGCCTCTAAAGTAAATTAGGCCAGCGGAGCTGTCTGTGGTGCTGAACATCTGTCTGTTGAGCTCCTGGGCCACATCCTTTTCTCAATAGATCACGGCTATTCTCAGCACTCCCAGAGACTGGCTGACTCAGGCCGCCTCCATCAGGAGCCTAGGGACCTGCTTGCAGCTGGAGAGGAGACTCCAGAGGGTCTTGGAGTTCAGAGAGCACTGGAAGAGGAATCTAGAGGTGTGGTCCCAGCCTGACTCTGACATTTGCTGTCAATGGGTTTTTGATGAAGCCACACTTTCCCTGTGGACCTTTGTTTTCTCATCAATGAGACTAAGATGGGGACTAAGATGATCCCTAACGCCCGATGGGCCAGAATAGTCCTGGGAAGCTTGCCTGGGCTACAGGGGACAGGAGAGCCCATACACATTCAGCCAATCCCCACCTGTCCCAAGGCTCAGGCTTCTCTGGTAGGACCGACGATGATGAACAAAGCACACGCCCTTGTTAGGAACATATGTTCTTTTGTCTGGAAGAAAAGACAGGCCGTGAGCAGATGTAGCATTTACATTTTCTCAAGTGACAACTGAACACTGAGGATGATTACTGCTTGTCATGAAACGTGTCAAAACTATAATAAAATCTCCAACTTCTATCATCCGCCTACTTATCTGATTATCTTTCCAGAATCTGCTTCACTCCTCAGTATCACAGGATGAAAAAGACAAAGAAAGGAAAGCTCAAAGGGAGTTCACACTAGGAGGGACACAGACACCACAATTCGCTCTGAAACATGTTTTTCACCCTTTAACTCCCCCATTTGTTGACATAATGGGATGTTTGGGAGTGTGGAGTCCATAATCAAGAAGGGCCCCTTGGGTTTCCCTGGTGGCGCAGTGGTTGAGAGTCCGCCTGCCGATGCAGGGGACACGGGTTCGTGCCCCGGTCCGGGAAGATCCCACATGCCGCGGAGCGGCTGGGCCCGTGAGCCATGGCCACTGAGCCTGCGGGTCCGGAGCCTGTGCTCCGCAACGGGAGAGGCCACAACAGTGAGAGGCCCGCATACCGCAAAAAAAAAAAAAAAAAAGAAAAAAAGAAGGGCCCTTGATTCAAGTCCTGCTTCTGCTCCTTATCAGCTATAAGACATGCTTTCCAAGCTTCAGTTTCTTCGTTTGTAAAATGGGGGTTAATGACACATACCTCTTTTTTAAAATTTTTTTTATTTTTTGCGGTACGCGGGCCTCTCACTGTTGTGGCCTCTCCCGTTGCGGAGCACAGGCTCCGGACGCGCAGGCTCAGCGGCCATGGCTCACGGGCCCAGCCACTCCGCGGCATGTGGGATCTTCCCGGACCGGGACACGAACTCGTGTCCCCTGCATCGGCAGGCGGACTCTCAACCACTGCGCCACCAGGGAAGCCCTCTTGTCTGGTATTTTATTTCCACCTTTTTTTTTAAACTCTCCCCAAAATAGTCATTATAAGTGTCTTTTTATTTTTAAAATTACATACAGTGAAATTCATTTTTTTCTGGTGTATGGTACTAGGTGTTTTGACAAATGCTTCGAGTTGTGTAATCGCCAACACAATCAAGATACAGAACAGTTCTACCAGACAAACACAGTTCCTCATGCTGCCACTTTGTAGTCAAATCCTCCCTCCTTCCTTTAACCCCTGACAATCACTGACTTGTTCTCTGTCCTTATGGTTTTTCTTTTCCAGAATGTCAAATCAATGGAACCATAAGATATATAGCCTTTCCAGTTTGGCTTCTTACACTTAGCTTAATGCATCCACATTGCTGCACGTACCAATAGTTCGTTCTTTTTTATCGTTGAGTAGTAGTCCATCATATGAATGCATCACAGATGTTTTAAATTAATTTTTGATTTTTATCTATCTCCAGTTGAAGGGCATTTGGGTTGTATCAGTTTTTGGTGATTATGAAAAATCCATCACAGTCATGTACAGTTTTGTATGTATGTGTACAAAAATTTTTCATTTCTCTTGGGTAAATACCTAGAAGGGGGACTGTTGCGTCATATAGAAAGTATATACTTAACTCTACAAGAAACTGCCGAAGTGTCTTCCACGGTGGACGTCACACTTTGCATTCCCATCAGCAATGTGCAAACGCTTTAGTTGCTCTGCATCCTCACCAGCACTTGGTAATGTCAGGGTTATTATAATTTTTGTATTTTGTTTATTTGTACATGTGTCTTTCTAGTATGTGTGTAGCAATATCTCACTGAGTTAAATTTCTATTTTCTAATGAATGGTGGTGTTGAAAATCTTTTCATGGGCTCATCTGTCATCTGCATGTCTTCTTGAGTGAAGTGTCTTTTGCTCAGTTTTAAAGTTGGGTTGTTAGTTTCTGATTGTTGACTTCTGTGTAGTTTGGATACAGCCTTTTGGCCGATTGTGATTTGTGAATATTTTTTCCCAGCCTATGCCTTGTCTTTTCATTCTCTTAACAGAGTCTCTCACAGAGTTCCATACCTCCCCCAACCACTGCCACCCCCACCACCGCTACTGTGTCCCCAGTACCTAGCTAGCACCTGCATGGCAGGGACGCCACAGATGTCTGTTGAGTGGATGATAACAGTGAATGAAGAGGTGACTCACTCAGGTCTATTGCCTTCTTGCGCTGGTTCTCTGTTCTCCAAGTGGCTTTCTGATCTTTATTTTGGCTTCCCTGGTCTCCTGACTCCAGGAAAGGAGTCCCCAGAATAGTGAGCATGGGTAGTCCAGTGACTGAAAAGGCAGCCTCCATCCCTTCCATCCTGAGTTTAGGAAGTGGTGCTCTGGTTGCTCATCACTGAGTCTGGTCAGTCCAGAGAGGCTGTGGCCACTGTTGAGGGTCCTGGCCCACCGTCTGGACCCTCCTGAAGCCTGGACCATGATGGTCACTCTGAAGTCCGCCCTGTGAGGTCCTGCCTGAGGGCCCAGCCAGCCTTCCTCAGATGGCACCTCTCTTGCATCTCTCTCTTCCCTGCTCAGTCCAGAAGGTGAGGGAGGGAAGTCAGCTCCAGGGTGGGAGGATTGGCTTCTGGGGACCCCCAGGGATGGAAGGACTTTCCGTGGTTAGAGAGATAAAAAGGGAGGAGAAAAGTTTTGGGGGTGGAGAGTGGGAGGGCAAAGGAGAGAGCCTGGAACAAAAAAAGTGTTCAGGAAATACTCTAGCTTAATCCCTTCTCACCATAATTCAGTGTAAAGGGATTGCTATCTGTGGGGGTTGGTAGAGAAGTTTTATTTCCAAATGCAGCAGAGCCTTCTTTGCTCTAGAGATAGTCAACTTGCCTTTTTTCTTAGTTCCCCAAAGAAAGATGGAGAACTTCTCCTTTCTCCAGGGTTTTGAATGCAGTGTCAGGAATGCAATGGGGGACCTAAGTGTGGTCGTGATCTACAGGACCTGAAAAACAGTCAGCGGTTCTTGAGCACTGCCAGACCAAGAGAAGTAAACTTAGAAGTCGGGGTGGGGTAGTGGCAGATTTAGGCTTTTCCAAAAAAGAAAGCAGGATACTTTTCCTTTTGAGCCAAACCTCTTCTGAAAAATTTAAAGACTGGAGGTCATGCACTTTGCTGACTGCTCTCAGTCAGTCTGTCCATCTGTCTGCTGGTAGGAAGCAGATGATGCTTCTGCTGCTAAGGCACCCTCTGCCCCCGCCTTCTCACCAGCTCCCTGGTACTGCTCTCTGGCCACACTTAGGTCTCCCCTTGCATTCCTGACACTGACTCACTTGTCCTAGGATGCTCTGCCTGTGGAGGAGAGCCTTGGGCACACCTAATTTTGTCAAGCTGTCCTGCCTGGACACATGGAGACCTTGTCTTTGCATTGGAATTTACTTTGGTAAAGCATTTCCCATCTCACAGTACTCATTCAGCCTTGTACTAGGTTCTTCAAGGTAGGTTGTACATTTCACTGTTGGGGAAACTGAGGGGTCATACAGCAAGTTGGGGGATGGAGTGGGCTAGAGCCCATGTTCTCCCAACCCGCATCCACGTGGGGGGTTTTCATGGACTGGACTCAGTCTTCAGGCAGACTCAAACTCCCCAGAGCCCCTGACTTCCCAGGAAGTTGTGTCCACCCCTTGTCCCCATCCCACGACCTCTGGAGGCAGGGAGAACTCCTGTGCACCGGAAGTGGGTGGTGGGAGGGACGACGCCCTGATGGCCCAGTCCTCACCCCTGAGCTGGCACATCCTCCTGGAGTGTTCTGCAGCTAGGCCTCAGAGTAGCTCATCTTTAAGTCTCCTTCCAGCTCCCCCTTCCCATGGTTCTTGGCTTAGTCAGGCTCTGAGACGCCTTGGCTCCTGCCATCAGCACTTCCTTCAGGTTAAGAATAAAAGGAAGCCATCCTCTGAGCCCCCACGCGCATCTCCCACCCCCAGAGTCTTCTTTGCTAGCTCCTGCTGTTGCGGCTGTCAGGAGTAGATTTTTGGGTAATTGTTGCCATGGAGACCCTGTCTTGAACTATTGTGCAAATGTGTCCCATCTTTCTCCTTATTTGGTGTGTGATATGAATGCGGGTAAAATGGGGAGGCTGAAGGCGCGCCCTTGCCATGCAAGTCGGTTTACCTGGGCCCGAGCTTCTTGGTAGCCTGCACCCCATTCCTGTCTTCATCAAGGTCTCTGGCCAGTTGCTGCCAATAGAAAGAAAGTCCTGGACAAGTTCAGAGACACCTATTTCTATAAATTACAAAATGCTTGACAGGGGAGGGCCCATGTCAGTCTTACTCATAGCTACATATACAGTATTTAGCAATGTGCCTGTATATAACAGACGCTTAATCACTACTTCTTGCATGAATGTTGAATAAGCATAGATCCGCAAGAGTAGTCTTATTGATCCTTAAGTACATACTTCAGTGGCTTCAGTAAGAATGATTCCTCTTGTTCTATGTGTTTATCCCTCGTGGGAATGGAAACACTTTCAGGATGCTTCGTGACTTCTAAGGTTACACACACCTCTGGCAGAGCTCGGCCAGGTGCAGCTGAGGACAAGGAGACCTGCTTTCCATGGGTTGAACGGGATCACCCAGATCCACTGACTTTTGGCAGCAACAGATCCCCAAAGCAGTAGCCCCCATTCCTGGAACCATCATCCCCTTGGGGAATTAAGCCAGAGCTCCCAGCACCTTCCTCCAAGAGATGAAGCCTGTCTAAAAGATGAGGACTCACTCACCTAGACCCCAGCTCCAACCCACTTCCATAATCATCAACAGGCACACCAATCCTGCCGCAGAATCCAGGCTTAGCACCTCGCCTCCGTTTCCCCGAGCACTCAGCCTCCCACATGCAGATGACTGGATCACTCGCACTATTTTTATCACGTCTCTTTCCTATCCAAGATCTGTCCTCATCTCCCCACTGCTTTTTCTACCAGATACAGACTCAACTTGCATTCAAGGGCTTTCATCAATTCCTTCCTCTCCCACCAAACAAGCCAGCCCTTCATGCCCTCTCCACCTTGCCCCTCCTCACCTTGGCTCCCTGCCCTCTGTACTTCCAGGTCAGCTCTCCGAGAGCAGCCTCACCCACCGTGCTCAGACTGGCTTTACTCAGGCTCTGTCCTCCCCGAATGACTTTCTCTGACCCTTGTTGGGAATCCATCACCTTCTCCGAGAACTTACGTTAGCATCCTTCCTCCACAATGGCTCACGGCACAGCTGCTGCTGAAAAGCCTTGAGTGTTGGAATGGGGGCAGGAGGTACAAAGACAGGGTAGCGTGTTGAAGAGAGCAGGAGGGTGGTATTGTGTCCCACCAGCACTGTCAGCTACACAGGCTACTCCAGGGCTGCCATCCAACAGGAGCCACGAGACAGAAAACATATGGCCACCCCCTCGGTGTCTACGTGGATTTGACAAGCTTCCCAATAAAGGATTCATTGTTACCCAACAGACAAGGAACAAGGGAAGCAAGAAGGCTTATAAGGCAGAATTCTGGCCTCGTGTGGGGAGGTTTCTGTTTACGCTGCTACACAGGAGGGAACAGGAGCTGAGTTAGAATATTTCTGGAGTTGCTGAATAGCATTCTGATCCAGGACTAACCTTATGGGCTCTTCATCAGTTTTCCGCTGAAGGTTAAGATGGACCCTCCTGTGAGTGAGGAGGGCTACTCTTACCCCTCTTCCTCCCACTCTCCATTCCTACAGGGCTGTAGGTCAGACCGTATTTTCTTGCCTTGCTGATGAGGCTTCGTGAGGCATGGAGAGATGATTCTAGCTTGCGCAGTGCCTAGTCTGATGTGAGGAGAGGCAGCAACTGGATCCCCGATCTAAGAGGGGAGTTAGAGTCCCCGCCCCCAGAAGGTTCCTAGACTGATGGTGGAGACACTGCCCCTGTTCTAAAAAGCTCTTTAGTCAGTTGGCCAGGGGTGAGGTGAGAGGGATGACATACACACAGCTACGCTCAAATAACACATCTGACCAAGTACAGCTGGACCAAAGTGTTAGCAAAAGCAAGGAATCACAAAGCGAGGAATGGTGACGAAGTTAAGACCTGGTTTGGAAGGCTACCTGGAGGAGGTGAGCGCTGAAGGAATGGTTTGGTGAAGAGAAGGGATTCCAAGCCATGCACTGCATGGGAGGTGTGCTTGGCCTGAGACGTCCACAGAGAATTGATGAGTGTGTTCCTTAATGAGTCTGGTTCAGAAATCAAGTCCTTCCAAGCTTTACTTGGACTCCTGTCAAGACAAAAATTGGGGGGGCTCAAGGTCTATTTGAGTTAATATTTACTGTGTGCCAGCTTTGCATCTAGCATCTTATAATGTAAATAACTTGGGAGGAGAGAACAGAGACAGACAAAGGCATGGCTTTGGTCTTGTAGAGGGTTTCCTTCTGAGCCTTCAATGAAAGACACAGAAACCCAGCTTAAGTAGGAGAGGGATTTACTGGTTCCCTAAATCGGTAAGTTCTGAGGGCATGGCTCAATCCAGGGGCTTACCTGACACTGTTCCCTCTCTCTCTCCCTCCCTCCCTCCCCCCTCTCTCTTCTCCTCTCTCTCTCCCTCCCTCCCCCCGCTCTTTTCTCCTCTCTCCCTCCCTCCCTCCCCCCTCTCTCTTCTCCTCTCTCTCTCCCTCCCTCCCCCCGCTCTTTTCTCCTCTCTCTCTCCCTCCCTCTCTCTCCATCTCTTGGCTGTGCTTTCCTCTTGGAGGGCTTCATTCTCAGGCAGCCTCTCCACACGGCTGGAACAAAAGCTCCAGGTTAAGATGTCTTGCTCTCACGGAGGCAGTGATCAGTTAGCATTAGTACTAAAGGGGCCCTGCCAGTCTGAGTCTGTTCCTTTTGAAACTTTCCTGGAAGTCCCTTCCAGCAACTTCTCCCCACATCCTGTTGACCAGAACTGGGTGACATAACTTCTCCCACTGCAAGAAAGCCTGCAGAGGCAAGTATTTTCAACTGGGCTTCCAATAAAATTAGGGTTTTGTTATTGAGAACCAAAGGGAGAAAGGACATTGGTGGGGCAGCCAGCACTGTCTATAGGAATACCAAGGAAGATTCTTACTGGCTCTGCATGGTCATGTGGTCATCCCTGAACCAACCACTAGGGCCTACTGATAGAGTCCTCTGATTGGCCAGGCTTGCTTCAGGGGCTTCCCCCTGTTGAAGAAGGCAGCCCTAGCTGAATCCCATGGAACAGATTTTTCCATAGGAAGGAGAGATTATGTTACCAGCAGAAGGGGATAACGGCTTGTAGTCCAAAGAGGGGATGCTGGGCAGATAAACAACATACGCCCACGACAAGAATTCTCCAGTACAGAAAGAAAATATACCGGAAAAAAAAAAAGCTTTAAAAAGAAAAATAGCTTCAGGAATCTCCTCCTCTCCCTGACACAATATATACAAAGTTATACTGCAGGAACCAAATAGAGCTGCACTGAGAAAAATGGTTTAGAAAGGAAGACATCCTGGTGGGAGTGAACTTGGAGTTGGGGTGTGAAGGAGGTGATGGCTAGAGAGAAGGAGCAGGGAGGCAAAAGCCCAGAGGGAGAAGCGCTACACAGAGGCCAGGAACAGGGCTGGCTGGGAAAGAGAGGGGAGGAGGAGTGGACAGCCCACCCTCCCACAGAGGCTGTGAGGGTGGGGTCCTCCCTGAGTGTACCTGGTCCCCAGAAAACTGGAGGCTTCCCTTTCCCACCTGGGTCACTGTCTGGCTTTGGTGCAGCAGTGGTTGAGAATCAGCCTGCCAATGCAGGGGACACGGGTTTGATCCCTGGTCCAGGAAGATCCCACACGCCGCGGAGCAACTAAGCCTGTGCGCCACAACTATTAAGCCTGCGCTCTAGAGCCCGCGAGCCACAACTACTGAAGCCTGCGCGCTACAACTACTGAGCTCACGTGCCCCAACTACTGAAGCCGTGCGCTCTAGGGCCCGTGTACCACAACTACTGAAGCCCGCGCACCTACAGCCCATGCTCTGCAACAAGAGAAGCCACCGCAATGAAAAGCCCGGGCACCGCAACGAAGAGTAGCTCCCGCTCGCCACAACTAGAGAAAGCCCGCACGCAGCAACGAAGGCCTAACGCAGCCAAAAATAAATTAAAAAAGAATTATCTTGGCCTGGGAGGTGGGGCAGAGGGGTACGGGGAAGACTTCCAATGCCAAATTGCAGGGGAGAGGAGGGAGGTGGCTCTGACATGGGAGCAAGAGGGAGCCACTGAGAGCAAGTTCCTAACCCAGTAAGGGCTATGCCAGTTATCAGACACATCCCAGGCGGCTCTACCTGGCAGCGTTGACAATTCACCATTAAACCTGGGATCTGGTGCCGGCTGATGCAGCAGCTGGGCGAGGAGCCCAGGCACAGACAGCTCTGGTGGGAATCTTTAAGGATGAAAATGATGGGAAAGGAACTTGCTGTTTCCATGGAAACTGACTCTGGGAGGATGAAAAATGGTCCAATGGGTAACCCGAGGGGAGAATGCCACCCACCACCAGGCTTTCACTGTGGGCGGCAAGCGGGCACCTCTGGAAGCGCCGTTTCAGCCACGTTCGTGGGCTCTGTCCACCTCTGTCTGCATTCTCTTAGGGACATCACAATCTGGCAATGTGCGTGCCAGATCACGTCAATATCTGAGGGGCCTGGGGAGATACCCCCTAATCAGAGAAGACTTGGCATGGCTCCTGCCACCCCGAGTTAGCTGTGCCTGGCAAGAGTATGGTACAGTGCCAGGCAATGGGACTGTAGCTCGGGCGAGGGCCACAGGCTAGGATTAGGACAAGCTGGCAAGGTGAGAATGCCCATGGCAGGGGTGAAATGGCAGAAGCACTGGACTGGGAGTAGGGGACCTCCATTCTGACTTCAGATCTGTTATTACAACTGACTGAGTGATCCCTAGCAAGTCACTCTCCCAGAAGGTCGCTAAGACCCTTCCAGCTCCACTTTTCCTCTCTTCTGGGATTTGGAACCTGACAGTTTTGATCTCATCAGCCCCACGTCTCAGCCCACTGCACTACCCCACCACGGCACAGGGTGTCCCCCACAGAGACCAGTTCTGGCTCTTCTCAGGCTGCTGAGCAGGTTCTGAGACAGGTAAGATGCTGCGGCAGCCCCCAATCCCGCTGGCCTTCGCTGCTCGGGGCCATCTTGCTCCTGAGCTTGGGGGTGTCTGAGCATGCAGACAGACGCTCCTGAAGCTCCCAGCTGCCCCCCGCATGCTCCCGTGACTGACATTCTTCCCTCCGAAAGGGAGTGGGGGGCTTGTGACTGCCATAGACCAAGGAGTATGGCAGAACTGATGCCGTGTGACTTCTGAGGCTTGGTCATAAATAGGATACAGCTCCCCCCAGGCTCTTACCCTTGGGGTGCTCACTCTTGGAACCTCACCATCATGCTGTGGGGAAGCCCTGGCTGCATGGAGATGCCTCGTGCAGGTGTTCTAGTGGACAGGTCCAGCCAAGGAGCTCAGCGGACATCCAAGCACCTCTGTGAGTGAACCTTCAGATGATTCCCATCCCCAGCCCTGGAATCTTCCAGCTGAAGCTCCAGACGTTATGGACCAGAGATGAGCTGTCCCAGCCCTGTCCTAGTTCCAGATCTTTAGAAACGGTGAGATATAACAGTGGAGTACTGCTATCTTAAGCCCCTATGTTTTGTGGTGACATGTTATGCAAACGTAATGCAGGTGGGACCTCGTGAATCACGTTTGTACTACAAGGCCCAGCCCCATGATGATACACAGTGGGTGCCCAATTAGTATTTACTGAATGACTGAATGAATGAACTTCAGCAGGTGACAATTCTGGTCTAACCTTCCAATCATCACTCTCACCTCTCCTACATCCTCTCCCCAGAGTTCCCCTGCTCTCAGGGAACCTAGGCAGTCCCAAGCCTGCCCTGGATGACATCACTGAGCCCTGAATCAACCAACCCTGCAGCCTACTTCAGCTCCATCGGTTCTTTAAGCTACTTGGAGTTGCCTGTGTTTGCAGCCCAGAGCATCCTCACTGGTCCACGCAATTGATCGTTTTGTCCTCACCACAGTTCTGTGAAGTAGGTCATTATTACCATCCCCATTTCATACCTGAGGACACTGAGGTTGAGAGAAAGAGACAGTAAGCAAGTGATAATAAGTAATAAAGCAGGGATTTGAATTCAGATCTTCCGATGCCAAATGCAATATTATATCCACGACATCATACCTGTTCACAAATAGTCTAACTGTGAATGTCTGCTGTACTTTCTTTAGGGATATCGGGTCCTTGACTAACAGCCACGTCAGCTGAACGAGAATGGACCAGACCTAGGTCTTATACAATGCTAATTAACAATTAAAAAAAACCCTTCGGCTACCATCTTCTTATGTCCCAGGCTGTGCAGAAGCACTTTATATACACTGCAGTGTTCACTGGCTCCCAGCCTCCCATTGGGATGGGCATAATTTATCCCTATAAGAGAGCAGAGTCTTGGGATAGGTGATATGACTTGCTTGAGGTAACACAATAATGACAAGAGATGGGCTGCATACCCAGGCCTGCTTGATTCCAACCACTTAAACTTTTCTGCCTCTTAACCAAATCACTTCCATTGACTGCCAAGACCTCAAATATGGGCACATAAGCCACCCTTATGAGGTAGCTAGTATTATTCCCATCACACAGATGAGGAAACAGGTTTGGACAATGAAGCCCAAGGTTATCTTGCTAAGAAGTGGCTAAGCCATGTCTGCCAACCCCATCACAAATGCCATCCCATCACCCTCGTCGTGCTAGCTGCATCTCACAAGATCACGTCAAGGTCCTTGGTGGCCAGGTCCTCCCAGGAGAGCTGAACTTGTCCACACCACACGTTAGGCTAACAGCTTCTCCACTAAGTCTCATCAGCATGTCACAAATGAGCTGTGGTGAGCTCTCAGGGTATGTGGCAGTGCCAGCCGCTGCCTCCACAACCTGTGCCCGTTTGGTGATTGCTCCATGTCTGAGGAGTTCAGACCCAGGTGCTCCTGAGAAAGACTGGCTACCCGGAGCCCCAGTAAACCCTCCCTCCTGTACACTTACACCAGAGAGCAGGCTCTAACCCAGACCCTCATGGCGAGGCTGGCTTAGGAGCGTCCCCCCTCCTCCTTCCTGAGTCCACAGAGCTCAGGGCGTGCGCAGGGATCCTTCCCACTGCTCCGGTTTCAGGACAACAACTAAGGATCCTTACAGCTGCGTTCACAGCAGGGCTTTCCTCCACCCCCAGCTCCAGCTTCCTACCCAATACTTTCCCACTCTTTCCACAGGCCGCTCTGAAACCCGGCCAGCTGAGAACTGAGCTCACACTCCTCCCCTTCAAAGCAGCACCCCTCCCCAGGGAGGGATGTCCTGCGAGGACGTCAGTCAGTACCATCCTCGGCCACTGACCTATTCTCCACCTGGCCCCTGTCATCCCTCCTCCAGGAAGCACTCCAACACCACTCCACCCCCATCTCGATAAGCTCTCGTCTTGGGTATCTACCCTGCCCTGTGACACCTCCTGTAATTATTAAATCGACTTCTTATGTTAAAAGGGTACAATACTAGGGGTGAGCTTTTTTTTCCCTTAAGTGGATATCCCAGCCCTTCTACATCTTTAATTGAGCGCTGATCCCTCCAAATGGATGATCTCAGAAAATTTGTTTCAAGATGCTTTCTCATTCGAGGAGGTGACCAAGGTTCCCAATCTGGAATTCTGCCCCGGGGGCTGCCTGCCAAGGGGCTCCCAAGGCCTGTGGGCCGCGGTAAGAGAAGCTGCTCCCTGCCACACTGGTGAAGGAGGGAGAAGAAAGAAATGGTTTCCTGGACACTGACTTTTGCGCCCACACGTGCATGCAGCAAGAACTCACACGACACCCAGGAGCGTTCAGAATTTTATCTTTTGATATTCACAACAACATGGAGAGGTCCAGGGGACAGCGATGATTATTCTCTGCTCCTACAGAGGTCCCAGCTCTCCGACCCCTTGCCCCTGTCCCTGCACAGGCCCTAGCATGAGGAACTCTTAGCAGAGCATGCCGACAGGTGCCAGGAGGTGAGCAGAGCCAGAGGCTAGGCCTTGCCCCAGATGTCTTGGTTGAAAGAAGGGGGGGGCAGTGGCCCAGGCTGGAAAGGGGAAGGGGGAGTGGAACCGTCTCCTGCACAGCCCACACCTGCTCGCCCCTGATGAGCGACAGCCCACCAAGGCTTCAGCTCCATTTCAGGCTTCTTGAGACTCTGAGCATCAACCATTTCTCCGATGGGCTGTGAGCCAAGCAGACGATGGCAGTCAGCCCTCCCAGCGGCTCTCCCTCGCCGCCTCTGACACTTAGAGGCTGATTAGAGCTTGTTAACTCCCCCATGCCAGCCGCCTCCCCTTCAACTTCTCCCACGACTCTTCCTCTCCTTCAAGCATCCCGCAGCCATCACCGCGCTCTCTCCCAGAAAGCCCATCCTAGCTAATGCCCCACTGAGACAGCCACTCCAAACTGCTGTCCCTCCACCCTGGGAGATTCTGCGTGCTACTCTGTCCTCTGCTTGGTTCATGCGACTAGTTCTTGCCTTTCCAGTTAAACAGGAATAACCTATCACACCTGGAAGGCATTTAGAGCAGAGGTTCTCAACCTTGGCTGCACGTGAGAATCTCTTGGAAGGTTAAAAAAAAAAATCCTGAAATCCAGGCCAAACCCCTGATCAAGTAGCTCAGATCCTCTGGGGGCAAGATCCAGAATCAAGACTCTTTAAAGCTCCCCCGTAAGTGGCCTAGGCTGAGAAGCACTTCTTCAGACCTCTGGAGTCTGCTACAAACGCTAGGTTATTTGGGCCCCATGTCCACCCTGGGAAGGGACAAAGACAGGTGTTACTCCCATTCTAAGAGGAGCGAGCTTAGGTTCAGAGAGGTGCCTGCCATGCGGCTGCTGCCAGCAGGGCTGCGACTTGAGACCAGGCGTCCGCATCCTAGATTCAGGGCTTCTACTGCTGCGTCGTGCCTCTTTAATTACTGCTAGCCGCAGAGGGCAGAGGCTGCTCCCGACCCCTCTGTCTGCCCTGAAACAGCTAACACGGTGCTGGGCATATGCCGGGGCTCTGGTAGCTGGGTACCCAAGGCTGAGGAGGTGGAAAGCTTCCCTGCTGGGCCTGGGCAAGTCTATGTCAGCTCTCCAGGAGGAGGGGCTGGGGAGACGCCACCAACAGAACTGCTAGGCCAGGGAGACAGCCTCCACAGCCACAGTCCCCTCTTCCTGGGTGCCCTGAGTCAGTCACAGGCTTTAGTGTCCACAGGATGACCAACCACCCTGGTTTACTCCAGCCTGAGGAGGTCACCAGGATTCAGGACTTTCAGCTTTAGAGCCAGAACGAATTAGCTGCCCCCTCGTCTCTCCCCAAACAGTGCTGGTTGGCGCGTTTTCCCTCCCGTGCCTCGCCTGCTTTCACAGTGACCATCGCTGCTGTTGAGGGCCTACAAGCACAAGGCCAGTGCCACCAGTGGCCTTCACCCTTCCGGCTTCCTCCTGGCCTAGCCACAGCAACGCAGCTGGTCCGTGGCCTCCATTCTCAGAAGTCTGTCAGCTGCCTGGGCCGGGCTCAAGTGCCCTCCTACAGGCCATGACCCAATACCTGTGGGGCGCCTACTGTGCACAGGATGCACAAGAAAGGTCCCTGCAGTGAGGACACCCCAACAACTACCACTCCCCAGGGACTATGTGGTGCTAGAGGTATGCTGGGGGTGGAAACAAAGATGCAGATGTACAAAAGGGCATGGCATGTTCCCAGAAGGCCAAGCAGTCCAGGGAGGATGGAGAACCGGGCAGGGCTGGTAGGGAGGGCCAAGAGGTGCACTGGAGGGGTCAGTGACAGGCTGGCCTGTCACACTAAGGTACTGTCCTCAGCAGACACAGAGGCATCAGTCAATGAGGGGGTCCACAGGCCAGGAAGGATCTGGCCCCTTCCCAAACCACATGGGAAAAGCTTCTACCCCATTCCCAGCTGGTCTGGGGAAGTGGTCCCCCGCCTTGCCTTGGGTAGAACCCTCCTGTGCTAGTCCAGTCTCTCTCACCCTTGTCTACACATTACAAATGCCTGGGCAACCCTTAAAACTCCCCATATCCAGACTGCAACCCAAGCCAATTATATCAGAGTGGATCAGGGTAAACCCCCCACACAGGTATCTTTAAAAGCTCTGGAGGGAATCCCGATGTGGAGCCAAGGTTGGGAGCCCTCTGCTAGCGGGACGTGGGGATGAGGGGGGGCCTGCTCGTCAAGGAGGTTCTATGGTGGGGGGGCTTGCCAACCGCACCTGAGCGGGCCAAGGACCTGCAGAGTCCCCTCACCGCCATGCCACTTCCCTCCTCTCCCATGTGTCACATGACACGAAAGGACACAAAAAGGGGAGAAGGAACTGACATCACACCGGGGAACACCTTCCACCCTTGTTTGCAATATGCCCGTGTGCTGAGGGAAAGACTGAAAGGGGAGGGGAGCCCTAGAAACCACAATGAACTAGGATTTCAGAAGGCATTTGGGGCCATACCCTGAGAGCTCCAGGGAGCTCGAAGGGAGCCCGAAGCCGCTAGTCGGCAGGGAATTTCTGGATCTGAAGCAAACTAAATCTGCAGGTGTTTCCTCCTCTTCCAAGTACACCAGCCCTAAGGCAGAGCCGAGTTCTGGGCAGACCAGCCAGAAAGGGTTATGTCGCCCCCTAGTGGCAAGATCTGAGTACACCTTCCATTCTCCACTCCAGAAGCTCCTCCTCAAATTCTCTCTCCCCCTTCAAATAAGGAAAATACTTCAGAGCAGAGAACCTGCCATGTAAGGTGCACCAAATGCGTTACAGCCCTTTACCCAATCCCAGAAAGCTGCCTTGGTCTCCTGCAACTCGTCCCAAGCACGGGTGCAGTGTTTTATCAGCCTGGGCTATGAAGCCGGACAGAAGAGGGGTTGGTTCCTCCAGGACTCCCTGTGGGGCCTTGAGAAAAGTCACTAAAGCTCCATCCCTTCATCTGCACAAAGGAAATGACACATAGCCTAACTCAGAGGGTTTGTGACGATTAGAGGGAAGACCCGGGAAACTAACCATGCCTGACTTCCAGTACGGGCCACAGGCAAGCTAGCAGTAGTCAAGGTCTGGGCTCTCCTCTGAGCAAATATGACATCCTACCCTTCAACAGACAGTAACAGATCATGCTTCTCTCTTTGCTTTGGCTCCAGGCCTAATCAGGGATTCCCCAGAGTGTTTTTGTGGGGCTTCATGACTTGTATGTGTCTTTTTCTTGGCACTGACATTCTACTGACTTGTTCTTGGTTCTCACTTCTTTATATTTCACTGTCTTAGTTATTTCCTCTAAGTCTCCTCAAATCTTTCCTGGAATAAGTTATAAACAAATTAAGACTTTATTTTGGACTTGATAAGTTTTGCTCTTCACTCATATATGCTTAGTTCGCATGTTTTCAAATGCTATAGTCTTTGATTAAAACAAAAGCCTCTGGGGCTTCCCTGGTGGCACAGTGGTTGGGAGTCCGCCTGCCGATGCAGGGGACACGGGTTCGTGCCCCAGTCTGGGAAGATCCCACACGCCGCGGAGCGGCTAGGCCCGTGAGCCATGGCCGCTGAGCCTGCACGTCCGGAGCCTGTGCTCCGCAACGGGAGAGGCCACAATAGTGAGAGGCCCGCGTACTGCAAAAAAACCAAAAAAACAAAAAAGCAAAAAAACAAAAGCCTCTGTCTACCGCTTCCCTGGTGGTGCAGTGGTTAAGAATCTGCCTGCCAATGCAGGGGACAAGGGTTCGAGCCCTGGTCCAGGAAGATCCCACATGCTGCAGAGCAACTAAGCCCGCGTGCTACAACTACTAAGCCTGTGCTCTAGAGCCCGCAAGCAACAACTATAGAACCCTCATGCCGCAACTACGGAAGCCCGCGCACCTAGAGCCCGTGCTCCATAACGAGAAGCCACCGCAACGAGAAGCCCGTGCACCGCAACAAAGAGTAGCCCTCGCTCGCCGCAACTAGAGAAAGCCCGCGTGCAGCAACAAAGACCCAACTCAGCCAAATATAAAATACCTAAATAAATGTGGAAAATAAATAAAAGACAGACATCAGAATTACCTCAGAGACTTAAAAAATATTCTAATGCAGAAGGTCTGGGGTAGGCCGGAGGAATCCATAATTTTTAAAAAGTTTCCCAGCTACTGCTGAGGCAGCCAACCCACCCCTCGTCTCGGAACAGTGTTTCAGAATCTCTGGCCTGAGAGAAAAAAAGGGTCATTGGTTATGACGATGAATGTCAAATTCCTTTACAAAATGTAATTTTCTAAATAAAATAAACAGCAACTTTATTCAACTGATGTGTTTCAAAAACAATGAGTGTAAAGCCAAGTTTGCAAATCAAACCCATTTAAACTCATCAGGGCAAAGGACAGGAAAAATCCCAGCAGTGAAGCTTTCTATAAAATGAAGACTCTCCTACTTACTTGGTCGTGGAGTTCGGCTTTTCTTAAGGTTATCACACCTGGAGTACACATCCACGGAATGAAGATTCTCCAAGTTCCTTGACAACCCACCTGTCTTAAACCACAATAGGTACACCAAAATCCTGTACAAGGTCGCAGAGGCGGCTCCTGGAGATTCTTGCACCTGAGAATTCACCCCAACTCCACTAGAGGGTGCTCCTTCCCTGGCCTGGAGACCCTGCCCTACACTCTGAGGACTGTGGAGACAAAAAAGTGTGTTGCTCACAGAGCACTGAAAGCCAATGTGTGACAGGGAAGGGCAAGCACACGATGACACGAGGTGCCCCAGGGTCTCCAGACATACTGTGGCTGCTGTTCCTTAGCTCCGGGTGGTGAAGACCCACGAACTGCCCCCTCTATTTTTATTACAAAGTAGGGAGAATGGCTCTGAAGGTGCAGCACGAAGGAAGGCCTTACTTCTGGTTCGTCGAGGCCAACAATCACTAGAAAGGCAAGTGTGGAAACAGACTGGTGTACATTACAAATAGGTGTCACATCAGCCAACAGAGGGCAGAGGGTGGGGGGAGTTTCTGCCTCCCCAGAGTTCAAGTCCAAATGGCTTAGCTGCTCCTTGTACATCTTCTTCCAAAGTGCACTGTCTGGCAGGATCCTCAGGTGCCCAGGCTCAGAGCCAAGTCTGTGCAGTTTAAAAACCCATTTCATGCACTGCTAAGAGACCTGTGCTGGGTCCCTGGGATGGCAGGGGTGCTGGGTATGATGGAAATTTCCAACTGGGCCTCCCCAAAGTCAGAGCTAGGTCTGAAGATGCTTCCACCCCTCTGTCCATCCACCAGGCCAATGTTTTCACTCTGGCAGAGCCTTCAATCCTTTTATGAAGGGATCAAAGATTCCCCTTTCCTTGGAAACCCAGGGCCCCCGTTTAGCCCAGACAAGTAAGAGCAACAGAGATCCTACCAAAAGTGTGAAATCAGTACCCAGGAAACTCATGTTAAAAATCTGTGACAGGGCTTCCCTGGTGGCGCAGTGGTTGAGAGTCCGCCTGCCGATGCAGGGGACATGGGTTCGTGACCCGGTCCGGGAGGATCCCACATGCCACGGAGCGGCTGGGCCCGTGAGCCATGGCCACTGAGCCTGCGCGTCCGGAGCCTGTGCTCCGCAACGGGAGAGGCCACAGCAGTGAGAGGCCCGCGTACAGCAAAAAAAACCCAAAAAAACAAAACCTGTGACAATTAAGAATCATTCCCCCAAAAGGGATCTATGCCACAGATGTGCCTACAAAGATCCATACTGCTACAGAAACAGGTGGGGGGGGGTGGTAAAGAAGGAAGGTGGAAGAGAAAACACACAGAAAAGAGAAAGATGACAGAAGATAGTCCAAATGACAAGAAACAAAGACGGGAAGTAGGTAGGGCAAGACAGTCAAAGGTGGGGTTAATACTGACCAGGTTTACAGTTCCTCTGGGAAACTGTGAGTGTTATTTATGTCTTGCCATACTGAGCCTAGGGCTGGTAGGGCCTGTGACAGATGAAAAAATAGGCTAACCAGGTCTTTCTGGTACTTTCAGTGATTAGTCTCCTTGAACAGACTGGCTTTACAATAAATTCCACAATACGCCGGGTACCGGTACAGCCTTAATCTAGGGTTGGTCCGAGAAGGAAAAAGGTCCTGGGTCCCTGAAAACAGAGTCTTACAAGGACATACACACCACAGACGTCTCCAGGGAGGCATGTGCCCACACTGGCTGGGCAGAATGGAGGCTTGGCTGGCAGTTGCTAATATATTTCAAGGAAGGGAAGAGAGCCAATTATTAATTAGACACACTAAAACTAGAGATGAGACTGTAAAAGACAAATCACTAACCTTTGCTCACAGCTACCTGATAAGGGGCAAACACCCACCAAAGCCTGGGCACGGGTGCCAGGCTGCAGTCTTAAAAGCCAACCATTAACTACTGGGAAAAAAATCGGTGACTAGGGTCTTCAGTTTCAAGACTGACCATTCCCAGGGAGTTAACAGTGGCCTTACTTTAGAAAGGAGAAACACCCAACATCCGTGATGTGGAAAATCTTGCTATCAGCAACAGCGCCAATGCCTCTGTTTCCTCTAGGTAGCTGCTTCCGGGAAAGGACGACGAGTATTAGCAGTCAGTCATTGGCATGTCATTATTTTTTGGAGGGGTGTGGGGGAAGGTGGCTAGTAGCAAGAGCATGTGAACCCACCTACTGTAGTGGGTGCAGGAAAAGGCGGCCTCTTTCCCCTCCTCTCTTTGCTTCTGCTCTAGACTATCTACTAGGAGCCAGAAAGGCCAGTGGATGGCAAAGAGTGGACAGTCCTGTCTGCAAGCTCACCGTGAAAGCCTTCCTGGGTGCACATCAGCTATGAGGACAAAAACCACCAAGGCCACTCTCTTCCTCCCCTCTCCCTGGTCCTCCCTTACCCTTGCATCACTTCCTCCCCCAGTGAGAGTGACAGTGAGCATGAGAGAGAACAGACACTTCGTTCATTTCCTAAGCACCACATCTTGGTAGCACGAATTTCCCCTCCAAGATGTCACAAAAAACAGAGGTTTGAAACTCCCACCAGGTTGCAGGTCACAATTACTTCTGAGTGGTCTTCACAGTTAAGATGGGCACACATTTCAGAAGGCAGCCTCCGGGCCTCCCTCTCTTTGCACACTCACACTCACACACACTCTCACGCCGTGGGACCGTTGTTCAGCCACGGGGCCTGGCTGGCTCAGGTCAGGTACTGCACCACAAGGAACATGACCACACAGGTGAGCAGCATCCCACCGATCATGAAGTACTTGTCCTGGAAAGCTCGCTTCTCGATGAGCCGCATCACTGTGTTGGACAAGCCGAGCATATTGGCAATGTCGAGGATCTTCTTCTGGGTCCCCTGGGACAGACGAGAAGAGGAAGAAAAACAAAGATCAACTCCTTCTACCAAGGATGGGTGAATGTCATCATGAGATGGGGCTTTATCAACAGACAGTCTCCTGGTCATGCCTAAAGCATACAAGCAGCAGCAGCCACCAGAAACAGATCACGCTCCTACCGCCAAATGACTTTTGGTCAAGGTTGTAGAGCAAAGCAAGGGGGGAAGGAAAGTCTTCCACAAATGTGCTGGTACAAATGGTGTATAATGAGTATCACATGTATGTATCACATACACACACGTACATATATGTCTGTATATAATATATTAGTGTTAAAAAAGACCTTTGATTCATATTATACATAAAAATTAATTCGTTCGTAGAATTAAACAAAAACGCTAAAACTATAATAAAGCTTCTAGAAGAAAACAGAAGAAAGTCCCCAAACTGGAAACAATCCAGGTGTATATCAACCAGAGGATGGATTAACAATGTGTGTTCTGTGCACAACGGGATACTGCTGGGCAATAAAAAGGACCTGATTACACCATGTAACAATATGAATGAGCCTGGAAAACATTCCTGAGAGGAAGAAGTCACACACGAAATCGTAATGTGAATACATTTACATTAAGTTCAACAACAGTCAAAACTAATAAATGGTGAAATCAATTAGAACAGTGGTTGCCTGGGGCAGGCGGAGGGAACAGGGGTAGACTGACTGGGAAAGGGCACAAGGGATCTTTCAGGGGTGGTGAAAACGGTCTCTGCCTTGACAGCAGTGTGAGTTACAAAGACGGATGTATGTATTTGTCAAAATTCAATGATCTGTACAAATAAGATCTGTATACCTCACCGTATGCACATTATACCTCCATTAAAAAAGTTTTAAATTAGAATATTTTATATTGAAAAAAAGGCAACATCAAAAAACTTCTCTCTGCTCCCTGGCTCTAAAATGCTTGCTCTCAGCCTGTGTACTCTGTAGAGCAGAAATCGTAGGGATTCTGCTGAGTACAACGTATGGGTCTGTGTCCACGTTTATAAGAGAGTTTGAAGGGGGCAAGATGGAACCACAGAAACACAACTGGCAGACACCAACCCAAGGACCTACAACTCCTTATAGGAATGTCACCACCCACCACCCAGAACAAAAGGGTATTTTATTCCTAAACCAACAGCCCAAACCACCCAGGCCACCCTTCCTCTCTGCTTTCTAATTTTCATTTTTAAGCACATTCAATTTCGTATGAAGTAACAAATATAAATGAAAGCTGGGCAGACCCCAACTTAACTTACACACATCACCAACTGCATCTGTATGACGGCATCTAACCTAATGTCCTGCAACCATTTTTTAAGTGAACACAGTAACGAGCAACTGAGAGAAGATGCAAGAGAGGTGAGAACACAGGCATCACGGACAGGAGTTCAAGACCCACACTCTGCCCAGACAATGATATACAAGCCTCACGGAGAGAGATCTCTCAGGTCAAACTTTATCTCTGCCAGAGACCAGAGACATGTTTTTCCCATAACAATGATGGTATAAACTAGACTGTCACTAAAGACTCCGCTTAGCTCTGAAAGAGCAGATTATTTCATCACTCTGTGAAGTTCAAGTACCAAGCTTCGAAAATCACTTGAAAATTAACATAAATTTCAAAAATGTTATTCATTTTCCACCCCAAATCAAGGCCCGGTTCCTTCACGCTCCCTCCTATGTTCCTTTCAAATGGTTTGGGCAGAAACTTCCCTGACAGAAGTGGGGTAGGAGGCAGGTGGAGGGAACCAAGAGGCAAAAGACAGGTATAGTAGGCGTGCAGAGGAAACGGAATTAGAAACCTCTCATTCCAGCCCCTGACTGCCCACCAGACTTCCCGGCGCTTCACCTCTGGGGGCAGTGTCGGGGCAGAAGTTGCTTGGACTCCTCAGTGACACCAGACTTCGGGAAGAAGCTGACATGTGCTTTAACAATAAGCTCTGACCCCCAGCGGGTCAACTTGAGTGTGACATGGTGAGTCTCGTCCTAAAAGGGTTTTTACTGTTTTTCTGAGATATGGGAAGGAGGCCAGCAGTTTTCTAAAGAAAGGGAGGATTAACCATCATGTATCAGTTTAGATTACTGCAGGTGGCTGTTCTGAAAGGGGGGCACCCATGGAGCTGTCAGAGACCACGCTTCCAGGCCATTTGAAGCGCTGCGGCCATCAGCAAGAGATAAGTGTCACTCGCAGCTCGCCTGACCTTCTCCTGGGTAAAGGTGGCAGGCGCTGCTCAGAAATGTACAGAAGTCCCATGGAGCTGACAGGCTCAACACGGTCCAACAAAAGCTAAGATAAAGCTCACGCTTCCGAGTGACTACTTCTCACAGCTCAGTGGCTGGGAGGGCTTCGTCCACTGGGGACCACACCCTGATAACAGACACAGCCCACACCCCATTATCCATCAGGGTTGACACAGGAAAAGGGCTGAGGCTGAAACATCATGACTGACATCAGAGGCTGTGTAATGTTTCTGTAAACCACTCCCAGGGATTTTGAGTCTCAGCCAATGGGGCAGGGCTTCTAGGAATACCTGTTGCTAAAGAGAGAGTGAAGAGTCACTGGGGATCACCAGCCTGTGCTCTAGAAGGCACCCGCTGCTAGTCAACCAAGGCAGCCCTAAGAGCCCCTTCAGTTGCTGCAGTACAGAGGTCTCGGCTATAAGGCCGTCCACCGGTGGGCGTGGGGTGGGTGGGGGGCGCCACACAGGAAAACCGAAAGAGAGCGAGAGGCCAAGTACAGCTGTGTCTTCCTTCTTGAGAGAGCGGATTCTGTAACAGAATTTCCCAGTCCATTACTGCTTCCTCTCATAGCAGCAGTCACTTTACATTAAGTTCAGGAAATGGAAAAAGACCTGGATACCAAGAGATGCCACATTATGGTTCATTGCAAACACAAGAAACACCTACTGGCAAAGGGAATCTGGCTCCTTTTGGACTCATAATAATTCAATTCCAACAGAAAGGAACCCAAACTCAAAGGCTCTGTCTCACTATCACAGTATCACAATTTAGGGGTATGCGATCAAAAGGTAAACGCAGGTCCCACACTTTTGGATAAAGCCAAAACAAAAGGCCTTCTCCCTGTCCCCCAAGAGGGCCCCCACCTTCATGGTCAGTCTCTGGGCCCTCAGTCCCTCCAGAATACTGTGCCCGCCTCCAATGAGGTCATCCATGCCGTGGTGAATTTTCTGGAGGGAGGAGTTGAACTGCAGTGATTCATCCATTGGTATGGTGGTGTCGGAGTCCTGTGAAAGAAACGCAGGCGCTTGGTTACTCTGCTTGCTGGTCAGCTCCAGGGGCCCCACCACATCTGACCACTCTGCCTCTTGGCCAAGGTCACGCCGGAAAGACAGCCAGAGGGAATGGTGCGAGAATCAGAGGAACTTAACAGAGAAGAAAAAGCAAAGATCTGGGGTGGCCTCTGTTCACTCAGAGGAAAAGGAATTCTCAGACCTATCACTCTGCAAGTGGGTTCCACCACACAAGTCTTGTTCATCCCTGCCTCCATATCATTCCCCCAACTTAGGAAAAACTCTATTCTTCTAAGACCTTGCTGGGCTTCTCCTAAAGGCTTTCTCTGACTCCTTGCTAACTAGCTTATTCCAAATGTTCCTTTACTTGGCTTTCCCTCAGTGCAGTGTTAAAGGTTTGCTTTTGTCCTCCGGCTATTTTATCTACAGCTTATCCCTCCAATTAGACAGACTGACTAAGGAGAGAAGAGACTGTTTTCTATTAAAGGCCTAACGGTGTTGAGGATGGGTCTATCCACCTGAGCAGGGAAGAAAAGTCTATAAAGAAACGAAGGGAGAAAAAACTAATACTGATCAAGTGCTTTCCACTCTGCATGCTCTTTACCCTAAGCTCACTTAATCCTCACTCTACCCTTACGCAGTAGTTATGATATTATCCCTGTTTTAGATGAAGAAACGGAAACCCAGAGAGGTGGAATGACTTGTTCAAGAGTACGCAGAGCTGGTAAGACGTCCAGCGGGGCACGAATCCCAGTGCTGGGTGCAGAGCCTGCCCTCTTAACCATCCTGTAGGGAGAAAAGCAAGACCAATCCCAGGGCTCCACTTTTACACGGCAAGTGGGAAGGACACAGAAGCAGGGCACGACCAGCCACAGCACTGTCTTCTCTCCCGCCTCCTGACCATTACAAACTCTTCTGCCAAGCGGGGCCACTTTTACCACTTTCCATCATCATGAAGAGGTTAAAGCACCTTTTCTTGGCTGCTCAAGTTCACAATCATTTTTCATTCAGGTATACGTCCCCCCACCCTAACACGGGAGTTTCTCAGAGGTAGGAGTCATGGTTTTTAATTTACACACGCTTTACTCTCGGTACCTTAAATAGCATTCTGCATAAGCTGATGCTCTGTGGGTCAAGACTCCAGTGTTTGAATCAATTAGAGACTTCTTTTCATTTATCTGACAAGTATTTATTGAATGCCTTTTATATACAAATCTTTCTTACCCTCCCATCTGAAAAGGTATAGCTGATGGGCTGTTATCTCTCAGAAAAATGTATTATACCTCCCGATCGTAGAAAGACCAGGAAGAAGTTCATTCGGCCAATCAGTTTTTATTAAGGGCCCAGTGTATGCACAGCATCACACTAGGCTGGTAAGAAACAAAATAATTCTGAGCCATCATCCATGGCCTAAAAAGGCTGGAATAACCAATGCCACCACCTTTTCGTGTGTTGTACAGTTCTCTACTCTTCTGAAAGGCAGCTCTGCTTACCATTATACCACCAACACATGTTCATTGAACTTCTGAAGTGTTAATCACGGTTACCTGACTGCTTGCGCTAGAGAAACCAAACTACATAGGCACATTCTGAAGCACCTGGGGACATTATTCCAAGTGTGGACACAGCAAAGAGAGTTAAACATCTGCAAAGTGGGAGCTGATCTGAATTCTGATGATAGGCTTAGAAAGCTAAGATCTCTTTAGAAAATGAAACTCTCTGTAAAAACAAACAAAACAAACAAGCAACTCTCCCCCCGCCACACACCAAGACCCACCTAATTTGGTGGAATACATTATGCAGGACACGACAAAGGCCAGTATGTTCTACAGCCATGTGTGGGAATGATCCTCTCGAGACCAAAGGACACGGACAAGGGTGTCCTAAGAAATCCAACGTGCAAACCAAGAGGCCACTTTCAAACAGGCTCGAGTCAAGCAATCCCGCTAAAATGAAATATCTGTTAACAAATCCCTCCAAACTGCCGCTCAGACTAGGGGCAAAAACATTTTAATGCATCTGACACTGGAACCACACACACACACACACACACACACACACCCCCCCCACACACACACCACAACCCCCCCCCCCCTCCAATGGCAACTGCCTGAAGGCAGCTTTGAAACGCTGCCCTCACTGCAAACAGCCTAAGTTCTAATCATCTGTCTCGATCTGATCAGGAAAACATTTCCACCATGTGAATGTCCACCTCTCTGCATCGGACCAGTCAAACCAGGTAATTTTCACCTCTGCTCGTTCCCTCAATTTAACTGCTTCCTCTTCAGGTTTTTGTGACAGAGAAAGAGATTCCCTGCTTAGGTCTAGTCTCTGTGGCAACGCACAAAGTCTGCCGTCACTTCCGGTTGCTCTCCTCCTGTCTGATCAGTCTGCTTCAGACACCCACTAAAAGACTGCCGCTCAGAGCCCTGAGCTGCAGCTCCCACAAGCTGTCGAGTTCCCGCAGATCCCACCCAGGAGCCTGGCTTACATTAGTGGTGAAGGTGCGGGACAGAAGCTCTTCTCGCTGTCTTTCCTGCTGCTCCTTTGCATATCGCTGATGCTGGAAGTTTCGGAGAGCAGTCTGCAGGTGCTGGACATCATACTTTAACTGGTCGACACGACTAGAATTGACAGAGAGATTAAATTCCAGGAGTCCAGAGCAGCAATGATTGGAGGTAGCCAGGCTTTGTCTTCAGGAAAAAAGACATTTCCTCACTTCCCCCTACACCACTCCATACCATCCATCCCCCACAAATAATCTGATTTTGATCAATGATGTTGAAAGTAAAGAAGGAGCTTGTGGTTAGAGCAGGGTGGTAGCATATGAGATTCCAGCAGCTTTACTTAAATATCTGCTGGTCTCTGATTCTGGATGCATGACAGGGAACAGGTGACAGGAAGCAGGTTTGATGACCTCTTCCTGACCTTCTAGGGGTTATATCACTCTCCTGGAAGAAGCCCAAGGGCATCTTTGGAGTAAAGCATCAATGAAGTTTCATAAAACTTTTGGGAGCAGGGGCTGGGGTAGAGATGGTGAGGGTGATTTCATTTTAATTTCATGGGGGTGTATCAAACATTAGATCAGTATTTCATTATAAATACACCGACTGGAGTGATTAAGAGCAAGGTATTTCCACCCAAGAATGTAGTGGGAACCAAAGAGCAGACTGAAACTCCCCAGTAGCATTAGGTTTCAAGTGGCCATGGGTCTGGTCAGAAAAACAGTACTGGGGGCAAAATTTCTAAATGACACCAACGAGAAAAGGAGACATGAGGCTTCTGAGCCACTAACCTGACAGGCTTTTCATTCCTTTTTTTTTTTAAATTGAAGTATAGTTGATATACAATATGATATAAGTTACAGGTATACAATATGGTGATTCACAACTTTTAAAGGTTATACTCCATTCACAGTTATCATAAAACATTGGCTCTATTCCCCGTGTTATACAACACAGGCTTTTTACTCCGAGGGGGTACCACTCAAACAGAATTGTGCTCTTTATGGGACTTTATCTTTTCATAGTCTCAGTTTTTCAATGTATAAATGGGATTTTCAGAATATGTGATGGCCTCCCCTGGGAGAAAGGCCTGCTGTGATAGGCCTGGGGTGTCAGAGTACTCACAGTTTGGCATTCTGTCTTTTGTTAGGAGGCTCCTTGCTGGACAAGATCTCCAGACGCTCTAGATGGCTGAATACCTGGTCTATGCTTGCTTGGATTTCGTTTTCTACTACTGCACAAAAGAGAAAAAAGAATAATTACTGGAAAAATAATAAATACAGTCATTTACCTTATCCCTTTCGATAAACAGTCAAAATGACCTCTTTTCCATTTCTAATCATGTACCAACGAGATTGCTGGGAAGACAAACAGAGTCAAAGAATAACTGCTGGAAGAATAATAGTAACAGTGAACTTAAATTGGAAGAAATCAAACGTATCTTTTTTCTATATCAAATGAACTCAAAAATATGTATTTCAAAAGGAGAAAAATGCATACACTAATGATGATGGGGAAAAAATTCAAATTATAGTAAGTGACTGTAAACGTTTCAAAAAAAATATATATAGATATATATATAGCTGTTAATGCCATAACAACGCCAATTTTTTAAAAAGCTGAAGATACATCTGTAGAAATAAATTTCCTGCCTTTAGAAAATAAAATGAACATTTAAAGATTGTCCAAATAAATATTTTAAGCAAAATGTAATATTTTCTGATACAAAGTGAGGCCTCTTTTCATCTGAGATTATTTTCAGATATGGGTTATAAATATCTCGTAGAAAGACTGCCAACTGAACTCCCCACAGAACATAATGAGGTTAAAAAAAAAAAGCGCAAAGGGAAAGATTTAGTATGTGAAACATAGAGAAGAGTTCCCTTAAGAATGGGCAGACTGATGTTGGAGTCCCCAGAATAGACCGAATATCAACAGGAAAGAATCCACAGAGGTAACGATATGATAAATACAGTCATTTACCTTATCCCTTTCGATAAACAGTCAAAATGACCACTTTTCCATTTCTAATCATGTACCAACGAGATTGCTGGGAAGGCAAACAAAGTGAACGGACAGAAGCAGCTGAACTGCGCAGAAGAAGGCGTCCAGACTGCCTCCTGCCCGAAACAGAAACGACAGC
This sequence comes from Orcinus orca, assembly GCF_937001465.1. Classification (NCBI taxonomy): domain Eukaryota; kingdom Metazoa; phylum Chordata; class Mammalia; order Artiodactyla; family Delphinidae; genus Orcinus; species Orcinus orca. Next base: position 38,314,665 of record NC_064577.1, on the reverse strand, counting down.
AGAGACAGAAATGTCACCTTCCTAGGGGAGCCCACAGCTAACGAGCACGGCTCAGAACAAGGTGCGGCACAGGACCAAGAGACCAGGTGCTTTTGGAGCTGCAGAAAGCGGACGTGAGAAAACAGGAGAAATGGGCACGGCGCCAGCCGAGGAGTGAGAGGAGGGGACCGCATCTGCAGTGGGTGGGGGATCAGCAATGCCTGTGTGACCGACTCAGAAAAATGACCTTTTCTTACAACAGAGAAGAAACGAAAACACAGAAAGCAGCACTCTTCTAAAAGGAAATCACGGTGTGGGAACTAAACCAATTAATACTGCTCATCATTTCTGAATAATCCGCCTAAAAAGCCACAGTTCTCAGCTCAGAAGAAATGGCCAATTCCAGTTAAACATCTCTGAATTTTTATGGACCACATTCCTCTACAGACTAGGTAATGAGATTAAGACAGATGGAGGAAAGGACTTCCATTCCCATAGGGCCATGTCAGGTTGAGTGGAGGGGTAATGGGGGATAAGACTTGTGGGATTCCAAAGGGCACAATCAGGAAAATCAGTGACTTTGCCATAGGGTTTTTCTGTCCACCCTAACAACAGAACTCATTCCACGCTGAATCATTAAGCCCCTGAGGCAGAAACGCAGTCAGGAAACCCAGCCCATTAGCACCGTGCCATCAGAGAAAGGACTCTGGTCTCCATAGTTAATTACTCACAGTGCAGAGACTGCTTGTCGGCCGTCTCCAGGCGTCCCATGTGAGACTGGATCTCGTGGACCTGCCTATCAAAGGAAGAGGGAGGAAATGAGTGAGACAGGAGTAATCAACAGCGCTTCGGTCAGGAAAGACAAATTTTCTAATGCCAACATCTAGCTGATTTAAATTGACAGTATCGCTGAACTGTAAAATTTGTATGTGGCGCTTCAGGTCACATGTTTTGGCACGGTTTCTAATATTTTAACATTAATATTAATAATAATACTGACAGGCAGCATTTAGTGAGTGCTTACCGCATCTGAGACATTCTGCAAAGTCAATAACCCTATGAGGAAAGTACTATTATCATCCTCATTTTGTAAATAAGACAACCGAAGCCCAGAAAGGTTATGTAACTTGTTCAAGGTCACACACCAAGTGATAAACCTCGATCTGGACCCAGCCAATCCCACTCTCTGTTCTTTGACCCAATGTGCTGAGCACTGGTCTGTACTAGGGAGAGTCAAAGGGCAAGAGAGATATAATCCTTGTCCTTGAGAAACAGTGTAATTAGGAAGGACAGGCCAGATAGACATGTAAAGTCCCAAGAAGATTTAAGAGAACACTAACACATAGAAGTGTAAACAAAAAGAAAGCTGAGGAGCTAGGCGCAGCAGTGCTAAGCAAAGGCAATGAACAGAAGAGTGAGCTGCGGAAAGCTTTGTGGGTGAAGGGAGTTCTCAACATCATTTTGAAGAAGACAGACGTGATTTGGTGAAGGAAGATGTGGGGAAAATGACATGCAAAAAGGCCTGCAAGGCACATCACATGCGTTACCAGCAGGCTGGCCTGCCTGAGGGTTGGGGTCAGAGGGAAGAAGGGGATGAGGGATTAGCTGGAGGAAACCATTAGAGGAAGGCCCTGAAAGATACGGATCTCCTGTTTGGTCAACAGCTTTCCCTGGCAATATGAGGAGACTGTCATCTCACTTGGAAACGCCAACACTGCACGCAGAACCTCTGGCACGGTCCCGGACGTCAGGCCCCAGAGCATCTTTTGGAGGCTCCCCGGGGACTGGGCAAGGTCACCTACCCGCTGAGCCCTTCCGAGCCGTCCTCTGTGATCAGTCCTGGGGATACTGTTTATCCTACTCCAACAACCGCCTCCTGGTGCCTCTGGTCTCTCCACGTGAGAGCCACATGAGAGGGACCTGTGAGCTCTTCCATCATCACCAACCCTTGAGGGAAAGGTCAGCAACCATCCTCCACCGTGAGCACCACAAACTGTGACCCCAAATTTACCAATGTGAGCCAGGAGCCCAAACTTCATTTGAACTTGCCTCTAGTCTTTTCCAGGGTGTCCCTGTGGCCTCTAAACATGACCCATGGCCCCAGAAGCAAGAGCAGCTCTCTAACGACTCTCAGAGCGCTCCTGGGCAAGACCCATGGTCCTGAGAGGCACCAGGAAACCACTCCTAGAACCTGCTACTTCAGGAAGGCAAGTCTGGATGCTTCAGAATGGAGGCACGTGGAGATATGGAGGCAGATGTAGAAAGGCAGCTTGAAGAAACCAACATCTGGATCAGGGCAACCGTGAAAACAGCCAGAGAGGACTGGATGGCAATGCTGAGATGGAAAAGAGAACTAGGACTTCCCTGAAGGCCTGGATGTGGGCAGTGAGGTAAACGTCTAATGGCAGTGGGAAAAGAATGGACTACAATAAGTGCTGATGGCTCAGCTCGTTATCCACATGGAAAAAAGACACCTCATGTAATAGTACACAAAGATAAACTCAAGATGGTTTAAAGCCTAAATGTAAAAAGTGAGGCTTTAGAACTTTCCGAAGAAAATATAGGCGTGCATATTATGACTTCAGGTTAAAGAAGGATTTCTTAAACAAGACAAAAACCAAAACTACCCCCAAAACCCCACAAACCACAAAAGAAAAGACTGATAAATCTGGCTACATTAAAACAAAACCCTTTTTACACCAAAGGCACAATTTACAAAAAAAAAGGCAGAGACTGGAAGATACCTGCAGCAGGTAACAAGGGAATAGTATTCAGAATGTATAAGGAACTGCTACAAATCAATAGGAAAAGTCAAACAAAGCAATTTTTAAAATGGGCAAAGGGCAACTGACAGAAAAGGAAACCCAAATGGCCAATAAATATATGAAGAGACTCTCTTCTAGTAATCAGGAAAATGCAAATTAAAAACAATGACATCATGGTGGTGCAGTGGTTAAGAATCCGCCTGTCAATGCGGGGTACACGGGTTCGAGCCCTGGTCCAGGAAGATCCCACATGCCACAGAGCAACTAAGCCCGTGTGCCACAACTACTGAAGCCCGTGCTCTGCAACAAGAAAAGCCACTGCAATGAGAAACCCGTGCACCGCAACGAAGAGTAGCTCTCGCGCAACTAGAGAAAAGCCTGCGCGCAGCAACAAAGACCCAACACCATCAAAAATAAACAAAATAAATAAATTTATTTTAAAAAATAATAAACAATGACATCATATTTCTCCCATTAGATTGACAAATATTTTAAACTTTAAGGATGAGGGACTCATAGCAGGCAAAACCATGGTCCCCAAGGGATCCTGGGAAGACTTCCAGGTTCCACCAAAGGACTGCCTTTGGCTCTGTGTTTTGCTCAGTGTTTTTTAAAAATCAACGTTTGAGGGCTTCCCTGGTGGCGCAGTAGTTGAGAGTCTGCCTGCCAATGCAGGCGACACGGGTTCGGGCCCTGGTCTGGGAGGATCCCACATGCCGCGGAGCAGCTGGGCCCGTGAGCCACAGCTACTGAGCCTGTGCGTCTGGAGCCTGTGCTCCGCAACGGGAGAGGCCATGACAGTGAAAGGCCCGCGCACCACGATGAAGAGTGGCCCCTGCACGCCGCAACTAGAGAAAGCCCTCGCACAGAAACGAAGACCCAACACAGCCAAAAATAAGTAATTAATTAATTTTTAAAAATCAACGTTTGATTATGAAATTTGCACATGATTCTGTGCTCTAGTGAGTGCTTAGGATATTGTACCACAAAACAAATATTAACATTTTTCATTTAGGCTAAAGTAGTAAGATGAATTTGTCAGGGATAAAACACATTTTGTGTAAAACGGATAGCTAGTGGGAAGCAGCCACATAGCACAGGGAGATCAGCTCGGTGCTTTGTGACCACCTAGAGGGGTGGGATAGGGAGGGTGGGAGGGAGACGCAAGAGGGAGGAGATATGGGGATATATGAATATGTATAGCTGATTCACTTTGTTATAAAGCAGAAACTAACACATCACTGTAAAGCAATTATACTCCAATAAAGATGTTAAAGAAAAAAAACCACACATTTTGACTTGAGGTTAAAAAAAAAAGTCAAATGCACAATATAGACTGGCATTCAACTTTGGGAGCCATCGGCTAAAGGAACCCTACCAATTAAAGGTTTCTCCCAATGGAAGATGAACAGGACGGCTGGAAAAGAGTTTAGAAGTCAAGTTATGAAGAGGAATGGTCAAAAGAGCTAGTGATAATGATCCTCTGAGAAAAGAAAAGAAAAAACTAAACTAAAATGGGGCAGCTGGGGCTCTTCAAGTATCTGGAGATGACATACAGAAAGAAGAGTGGGCTTGTTCTCTGTGGCTGCTCCTTAAGGGAGACCCAGAACCAAAAGGTACAAATTTCAAGATGACAGATTTCAGCTCAACCCCGGGAAAAATGAGAACAATTACAAACTCTCTCTTCAAGAAGAGGGAAAAAAAAAGAGCTCCGGCATGTTTAAACACAGAGTACATGAACTACCTTGAGTTTTATAAAGGGTCTTCCTGACCAAAGTGAGTTGGAATGGAAGATCTTGCCAGTCACTTTCAATTCCGAAATTCTACGATGACAGCAGGAGATGACGCCCATACCCACAAAACCCTATAACCACTCTTCAGCTGGCTTTTACTGTTTTCTAAGCTACAATGGATAAACTTTAAATTGCAGGGAAACGTTACTTTTTCCATCCAATCTCTATTTGCTTTGAATGAACTGAAAAAGTTAGAGCCAATAAAGCGATACAATCTCTACATGTCATGCCCGAGAGGAAATAAATGCAAAACAACAAAGTAAGCATGAATGGCATGGTGGGAACTGCTGTGCCGAGTGGCAGATCTGTTTTATACTGAACTGGGAATTCGGACACACATTTGAAGCCAATACGAAACAGCTGCTACACAAGCATGACTTGGGAGTGTGGACACTAAAATCAGAAGTCCTAGCCCTGCCTAGCATGGGGTCCATGGTGGGCATGGGTGAAAACATAACCAAGCAGAGACCTAGTAGCAAATAATCAAGGGTCACTGTTGCTGATTTAAAAAAAAAAAAAAAAAAAAAAAAAGTCTGTAGAAGATCTAGGAAGAATTTAAAAACAGAATTGTTTTTTAAAAGTCCATGGAACTACCCCACCCCCATCATATACACCCACTTTGCACCCATGCTGCCTCTGACCAACTTGAGCAGGAAACAGGGTTTTGGAGTAAAAAGATCTGAGCTGACGTTCTAGTGCCACTGTGCAGTAGCTGAGGGACACTGAACAAGTCATTCAATTCCTTGGTGCCTCGGTGTTCTCAACTGTAAAACGGGGTACTGATAATCGTAATTATTTAAAGCGTAGATCCAAATGCAATATGGAACTGCTGTGTAACCCATACAGCACCATACAGAAGTTTGTTGTTTTTACTCAGCTTTGCTTAAAAGTAGTGGGAACCATCTGGGCATTTTCACTCACCCACTTTGCCTCTACTATATTTAGCCTCTCATCAGAAGGGAAAATCAAAAAAAGGAAAAGCTGTTTTTGAGATAAGGTAGCAGTCTTTAAACCCAGCTGTTCATCAAAATCACCTGGAGAGCTTGTTAAAAATAGAGCTTCTTGTGCTCCAAACCTATTGAATCAGAATCTCTAGTGATAATAAGGTCCAGGGCACTGAATGATCCTGGACAAATATGGGCACCTTTCCAAGCACTGGGATCTCAAAAATAGAAGCCTGGCTATTAGCTCCTCTATAAAGTTCATCCTAACACAGTATTATTTAAGTGCAAAATGTTTAACCTGTTTTTCATCTTTTTTCTTTTCATTCATTGTTCAGGTAGTTCAGGAGTTTTCAAGATACACACTTTAAAATGTTGATCTAATTTCAATGTACTTTCAGGGACGTGGCAAGAGATAACTATATATTGGGTTCAAAGTTCCAGTAAAATTAATACTTTCAGTTACTGTTGTGTCAATTCAGCTGCAATCACTAATTTCTGCAACTGCAAAAGTTAACTGCTGATGCGCACAGGATTCTGTGTGTTTCCTTTTAAAGACACTCAATCACCAGTATTATGGAGCTGAAAGGAGCCTTACAGTTTAATCAGCCCAAAACCTTCATTTTACAGATGAGGAAAACAAGGTAAAGAGGTCTAGAACCAGAATCCCCAGTCCTGGTTCAGTCCTTGAGGGGAAAGGAGGCAGATCAGAATATACTGCAGCGTGAAACAAGGTAAACTCCCTAAGGGCAGGGCTGTACAGTTAGCACTGGGAATGGTGCCTGACACAAAGCAGGTGCTAAATAAATGAATGAATGAACGACTGCATAGTAGAAGGCCTAGCAGTGGTTGGCCAGATCTTGCCCCTTGTCTGTTTTTGTAATAAAGTTTTATTGGAATACAGTCACATCCATTTGTTTACATATTGTCTTACAGCTGCTTGCCCACTATAATAGCAGAGTTGAACAGCTGCTACAGAGACCGGACGGTCTGTAAGGCCTGAAATATTTACTATCTGGCTCTTGACAGAAAAAGTTGGCAAGCTCTGCTATAGACTCTAAGGGTCTCCAGAGTTTGAGGGTAAATCACTGGAGGCCTGCAGAGGTAAGTAATTCATCTACACTCCACAAATCTTGTTTGGGACACCGTTGAGTATTGCTCCTCTAAGTTTACATAGAATTGAGCTTCCTAGTTTACTATGTGATCAGCTACCTGCTGCAATGATAACAGGTAGTCTGAGACTCTGTGAACAAAATTATTCTTAAAAATAAACTGGGTCGCGGCCTCCTCAGCAACATCCTTTAACCAAATTAACTAACCAGATGAGACTGTACATCACAGATCAACTTCAAAGCACCTCAGTCCATTGAGCCTTATTATTGTAAAAGATCTGCCCTTTCTTAGTAACGTGAGCATAATTTCCTGTTTCATTCCTTTTCCAACTCTTACATCTAGTTTTTAAAATTCCTTCCTATAATTTTTATATGAGAATAAAAGTGTAAGACCAATTCTGTCATTTCAATACTATTACAAAGTAGGCTCTACATTTTCACCCACCCAAACCGAACACTTAATCAATAAAGTAAAAAGAAAGAAAAGTAGAAAATGAAACAGTAACTTAATGAAACATAAACTTAGAAAATGAAACAATAACTGGATCATCTTCCTCTTATTCTAATGCTCCAAAGTATTGCTTTTGTTGTGAATTCATTAGAGAGGTGGGTCCCCATTTTCTTTCTTTCCCAGGCCCTGGAGGTGTGATTTTTAAGTGTTTTCATCGGCACAAAACTACAGCATCTATTTGAAAGTTGTTAGAATAGGATAGGTATAGGCATACACTCCAAAAAAATGGAAAACAGAGACTCAAACAGATATTTGTACACCAATGTTCTCAGCAGTATTATTCACAACAGCCAGAAGGTGGAAACAACCCAAGTGTCCATCAATAGATGAATGGATAATGAAATGTGGGGGGTGTGTGTATGTGTGTGTGTGCATGTGTGTATCCACAAAAGAATATTATTCAGCCATAAAAAGGAACGATGTTCTGATACACGCTATGACATACGTGAACCTTGGAAACATTATGCTAAGTAAAATAAGTCAAATATTATATTATTCAACTTATATGAGATATATAGAATTGGCAAATTCAGAAACAGAAAGCAGAACAGGTTACCAGGGGCTTGGGGAAGAATGGGGAGGTACTGCTTAATGGGTACATGAGTTTCTGATTGCGATAAAGAAAAAGTTCTTGAAATGGATAACGTTGATGGTTACACGACACTGTGAATGTACTTGATGTCACTGAACTGTACACTTAGAAATGATTATAGGGACTTCCCTGGTGGCACAGTGGTTAAGAATCCGCCTGCCAACGCAGGGGACACGGGTTTGAGCCTTGGTTGGGGAAGATCCCACATGCTGCGGAACAACTAAGCCCATGTGCCACAACTACTGAGCCCGTGTGCCACAACTACTGAAGCCCATACGCCTAAAGCCCGAGCTCCGCAACATAAAGAAGCCACCGCAAGGAGAAGCCCGCACACCACAACGAAGAGTAGCCCCCACTCACCACAACTAGAGAAAGCCCGTGTGCAGCAACGAGGACCCAATGCAGCCATACATACATACATAATAAAATATAAGAAAAGAAATGATTATAATTTTAAATGGCAAACTAAATGATACTGGTAACAATTAAAAATTAAATGGTTAACTTTAAAATGATAAATTTTTACGTTAATGCATGTCTGACCACAATGAAAGATAAATCATCCCCCCAAATACGATAGGTATGATCTTATTTCCCTATTCAATTACACATTTCAGCAAGTTCCAAAAATGCAGGACAATATGAATAAAGGACACTAGCAAGGAATTTAAGTTATGAGAAGCTAAACCAAAATTCAATTTCCTTAAAGGTAACCTGTAACCAGATATGAATAACAAGTACCGTATAATACTGAATGCTATCTGAGCAATTTCTTTGTATTATAAAAATACAGTCTTTAGTATAAACCAAAATCAGAATAAAAGAAAAAAAATCACAGTGTAGAAGCAACAAGTTTTGAGTCAATAAAGAGTAGGGACTAACATCATTTAGGAGCTGTGAGCTATTAATTAAACTTTTTCTGACGACCTTATCCCAGTGATGGATCCTTCTAAATTACTTAAGGAGATCCTGCTGGTACCTTCCAGCAGGTACCTTCCACCTCATTGTGCCACACATTAGATCTTTTTTCGTACACGTCCTGACTCTCCAACTAGTAAACTCCTCTGTGCCGGGGCCCTGAGTCCGCACCAGCTCTACCAAATCGGACCATAGAGTCGGCAGGTGCTGGACAAAGTGCGACTTCCCCTTCACCTAGTCTACCCAGCGGGCAGTCATGGCCTCCAAGGTCCCCGGAGGCATTCGGCCCAATGTCCTCGGGCACCAGGTCGGACCCTCCGGCCTCCGCTGCCTGGGCATCCCGCCAAAGACTGAGCACTTCCGAGCTGCTCCCCCCTGCAGCGCCCGGACGGAAGGACTCGGCCTCCATACCGGCGGACGCCCGAGGCCCCAGCCCGGGGGCAGGCCTCGCCCAGCCTGGCTTTGCCCCAGCCCGTGCCCGACTCGTCCCTCACTTGTGCGTTTGCTGGTACAGCGGCTCCATGTTGCCGGCCCCACCGGGTACCGCGCTGGCTTCCACAGAACACGTACTCACAGCCCCACTTCCGGCTTCCGGCTTCCGGTCTCAGGACCCTCCCTTCCCTACCGGCTAGGGCTGCCCCAACGCGCGCCCTACTGGTGGTGACTGCGAGAAAGGGGAAGGGAAACGAGTAAAGGGGCCTGGAGAAGAAAGCTAAGTGTAGTCAGAGGTTCTGCCTCAGATGGGGGACGAGGAAGCCTAGGTTTTGGCCGGAGGCCGTCTCCAGCATTGAGTCAGGCATTGGTAAGGGCAGTCGTAAGGTACCGACGTGGGGTCCTCAGAGCAAGTTTGGAGACCAGAGGACAGCAGTTCATATTTGCGGGAGGAAGTGTGGGAATATTCCTGCTTGGCTTCGCTTCAAACTGTTTGTTGTGGGTCTGAAGATTTCACTCTTCGCTGGAGTCTCTGGTGCAAGCATCTCCTGTCTCGTCCCCCACACCATTTATCCGTCTAATAAACCCAGAGTGAATGAGTGGTTACCATGTATCACATGTTCTGTGGAGGAAACCGGTTCTTCTTGCCCTCAAAGAGGTCTTGGTATAGAAAAGGAAATAAGATGTGTGTACAAATAAACATCTACAAGGTAGAAAGTCTGAAGAGGTTGAGTGAGCTGGAGTCGGCTCCAGTGAGAGATTCAGGAAAGACAATGTAGGAGGTGGCATTTGAGTTAGGACTTGAAGGATTTGGACACTTGGCTCTCCACGTAGACCTAATCCGTTTCCATCCTCCCAGGCTTATCTACCATTCCTCCCAAGGGAGGAGATGTTCCTCTTCCTTTGACAAGTTGATGCTTCTATTTTCCTGTATCCTGGATCCCACCCAGTTTTGTGCCCCAAGGGACTGTCCACCCATGTACCTTCTTTCCCTAACATTATTTTTTCACTTATTCTAATATTTATTAATGAGTACCTGCTATTACCAGGCACAGATACTCGGGGGAGGGGGAGGAATAGAAGTAAGATACAGCCCTAGAGAAACAGACTAGAATGATCCCAGCCATTTAAGGAGGACTTAGAAAAAATTTAAAATAGCACTCCAAAGCATGGGACACCCTGAGGCCCGGGACCTGGGCCAGGGACTTGGCTTGCCTAGGTCTTAGGACAATCTTGTGTGGTAGAATAAAGATGGTTTTGTATTCTTTGCTACTGTTCCGATTAAAAGGTGGAGTCTAATTCCATTCTTTTTTAATCTGAGCTGGCCTTAGTGACTTGCTTGAGCAACGGAATGTAGCAAGAGTGAAATATTAGGGTTTCCAAGGCCAAGTCATAAGAAGCCTTGCAGCTTCTACTCAGCCCTCTAAAGGAGCACTCACTCTGGTGATCCTGAGTCACCTTGGAAGAAGTTTGACTACCTTGAAGCCATCATGCTGGAAAGGCCATGTCTATATGTGTTCTAGTCAACATGCCTAGCTGAGCCCACTCTTCCAGCCAAGGCACCAGACTTGTAAGTGAAGCCATCTTGTACCCTCAATACTAGTCTGTCCGTCAGCTGACTCCCACCAAGTGACCTCTGTAGACTCCACGTGGAACAAAAGAATTGCCCAACTGAGCCTGTGCCTGAATTCCTGTCCAGGAAATCAAGAGATACAGTAAAGTGGGTGATATTTTAAGCCACTAAATGTTGGGGTAGTTCATTTTGCAGCAATAGATACCCGACCTCAAAAAGCTTATCAGCTAGTTAGAGAGACAGGGTACAGGGATTATGAAAAGGTAACAGTGCAAGACAATGTATGAATGTGTAATGAGTAGTAAAGACAATTAGTTTCTGTCATAACATAGGGAAGGAAGAGATCCCTTTCAATTTGGTGATGAGGGAAGGCTTTCCAGAAGAGATGAGATTTCAGCTAAACCTTGAAGTACAAGAAAGATTAAGATGTATGGAGATGCAGGGCACAGGGAGTTCTTGGCAAGCAGAGAGAGAAATTTTCAGAAGCTGTAGGTAGTCCCAGGCAGTCTGTGTGGTTCCTCTTGGCTAGAGCAGAGGGTTTCTGCAGTAGAGGAATATACACAAACAGGAAAGATGCTTTGCCTCCACCTTGTGGAACATCTGGAGGGCTTTGAGCCTTGGGTAATGGAATCAAGTTTCCACTGATTTCAGGAAAATCAATATGATGACTTTATGCCCTCTCCTTTTATCTGAACTTTAAGAGGTGTCCCAAAGTTCTACTGTTCCAGGATTTGGTAAACTAATCCATATTCTGCCTGTTTCTTCCCTTTGTGGTATGATAAACTTCAATACTCTGAAGAGCATTTTTTTAAATTTATTTATTTTTATTTTTGGCTGCGTTGGGTCTTCGCTGCTGCACACAGGCTTTCTCTAGTTGTGGCGAGCGGGCACTACTCCTCGCTGCGGTGCACAGGCCTCTCATTGCGTTGGCCTCTCCTGCTGCGGAGCATGGGCTCCAGGCATGCAGGCTTCAGCCGCCGTGGCACGTGGGCTCAGCAGCTGTGGCTCGCGGGCTCCAGAGCACAGGCTCAGTAGCCGTGGCACACGGGCCCAGCCACTCTGCGGCATGTGGGATCCTCCCGGACCAGGGCTCAAACCCATGTCCCCCACGTTGGCAGGTAGACTCTCAACCACTGCACCACCAGGGAAGCCCCTGAAGAGTATTTTTGATGTGTCCAATTTGAGGAACTTAATTGTTCTCTCTGAAGCCATTAATCTGTTGTGTCTCTCTGGTCAACTCAATCAGATGGAATAGAACAATTCTGTTATCCCTCCTACCAAACCATCACTGCTCCCTATACTGCCCCTGCCCTGGTGTCTACCGCCCTCCCAGTGCACCTTCTGATTCTGTTGCCTCCTAAGCCCCCCTCCCCCATTGTCTATCCCACCTGTGTCAATGCTCGTGCAGCACCTTGCACAATTGGTGCCAGCTGTGAATATGTCCCCCTTCCCCTACCAAACCTGAGAGAGAGGCCCTCATCATTCCTCAACCACTCCCTCCCCTTTCCAATCATTCTCTTCAATGTTGAGCCTTTTGATAGCTCCCTGGTGCCTAAAGAACACAGTAACAAATTCTTATCTTGGCAGACAGAGCTCTCCTTACTGGCCACATCTCTGGCCACTTCCCCCATCCTAACTAGAGTAATTGGAGTTCTTCTCTCAAGGGCCTTTGTGTCCTCTGGCCTTTGCATGCACTGTTCCCTGTGCTTCAAACACCCTTCCCTCTACCTCAAGCCTGATGAACTCATTCAAGTCTCAGCTCTGGTTTCACCTCCCTTGGGGAGGGCCTCTGACACTGAGGCTGGATCTGAGCTCCTCCCCTGTGCTCCTCTGGCACCTGGTGCCCCTTCTCAGCACTTATCACAAGTATCCCAATTCTCTGTCCACCAGCCCAAGGGCAGGAGGTGTGTCTTTCATCCCTGTATCTTCCTAGCATCCAGCTCAGTGACTGGTATAAAGTAGGTGCTTGTTAAATATCTTGTTGCCTTGAAATGGACTCCATTTAATCAACCCACTCTCCTGAGTATTCCACCTGCCTGCCATTTCAGAAGCCCAGAATTATTTGAAAGTTGACTTTTAGGCAATTAAAAACTGCCTGCATCAGAAGAGCCATTCTTGTTGAAAGCCTTGTCACTTGAAATCAGTGCAGAGCGCTAAACAAAATGTCTCCTCTTTAAGCGATTTCACAACAGTTTCTCATCCTGTGCTCATAACCACCCGGTCAGAGGCAGGACAGGCATCACCATCCTGGTTTCCTAGACAAGCATCCTGAGCTTCAGAGATTAACTTGCTTGCCTAAGCTGACTGTGGGTGAGGGGAACAAGGTCCAGGCTGCAGTCGCACACCGCCCTCCGGGTAGCTGCTCTGTCATCCTGCCTTTTTGACTCCGAGGTCCTTGCACAGATAAATAAAACACCTCTGATGGCTTCTGCTTTGGACAGCAACAAAACCCTAGTCACCCCCGCCCCCAAAGCCGGAGAAACATAATCTCACCGCCTCTGGGTTTTCTCCCTAACCCCTTCGATTAAAGCTGAGCAGACAGAAAGGATGACATTTCTGAATTCAGAGGCTGCAATGAGCTGAGCACAACAAGCATCTGGGGCCCCTTCCAGGACCCACCAGGTGGAGGAGATGTTGCCCCGGGTGCTATGGGAGGTGGGGAGAAGTCTCCAGGGAAGCTGCCCTCCACAGAGAGTCCATCAGCAAATTGTCTCATGTAGCCATAACAGCCAGGAGCAAGGTCGGGGGAGCAGGGTTTGGTCCGAGGAGAGCCAGTGTATTGTAAACAGGATAAAAGGGGCTGGAAAGCCCCACTTATCACTGACTAATGTGTCCCCAGGTCATCGGGGAGCTGGACCCCCACCAGCAGCCCTGAGGGAGGGAAAGAGAATTCCCGATTAACCCCATCACCTGTGAGCGGAGCCAGGGCAGAGGTCTGCCTTTCCCCTTGCTAAGTGATTTCCATGGTCATTAGGCATTTGTGGGGCTCAGCACAGTTTCTAGGAAGCCCTCTGCCAGGCTGGAGAAATGCCTTCTGAGGCCCCTGCTCTTTGGGGCCACCTGGAGCAGGGCATATGTGGAGGCATCTGTGGAAAGAGAGGTAGTCTGAGGAAGGCAGAGGTAGCAGGAGGCTGGTAGTTGGAGGGGAGAAGGAGGCTTGGGCGTCAGCACATGGAGCCATGGGTTGGCTTAGTTTAGACTTGAGGGACTGACCGGGAGCTCCGTCTCTCTGGGCTCTAATGATCTCATTCATTCCTTACAACCCCCTGTGTGGCAGGTGTCTTAATCTATAGATGACAAAACTGAGGTTCAGAGAGGTTAAGTGTCCACAGTAAACAGTGGGTGAGTGACCAGCTGAGACCTGAACTCAGGCCTTGCTGACTCCCAGTCTGGGCACTTCAGCGTCAGTTGGACCAGATGCACCACATCAGCGTTTAAGTGTGAAGACTTCCAAGGGGTGCTTAGATCAAGTGAGTTCAGCTTTTCTCGGAATATACTTCACCCCTCCAGGGAGCCTTCCTTGGTCATCTCTGTCTCCTCCTTTCGGACCCCCGTTTTCCTGGACCCCTGAGCATGGGATAGAAAGAGTTCAGAGTTTGTTACAGGGGGCCTGAGTTTGATTTTCCAACTTGGTCCCTTTGGCCAAATCAATCAGTTCCTCTGAGCCTAAGTTTCTTTTTCTGTCAGATGGGGACACTAATATCCACTCTCGGTATTTCACCAGGTTGAAGGAGGATTAAATGTGAAGGGATTTGCAAGTGATTTGAGTGTTAATTTCGCAGTGATTGTCATGGGACCTCCTGAGTGAATTTGTTGCCTCTAGTTTTCACCTCGTCACCCACCTGCCTCTCCAGGAATACTGCCTTCAGATTCACATGCATAACATACCACCTTATGCATGTCTCCTGCTCAGGAACCATCAGTGTCTCCCTGCTACTGCTTCCTTGGCCTGAAACTCACCTTTCCAGAACTGGCTCACTTCTCACTCCCAAAGCTGGAGCCTCTGCTCCCCTGCCCAACCATGGCCTTGAGTCGCGGATCCTACCTGAGGTGTCTAAACACACTGTGTGTTCTCATACCTGTGGGCCTGGGCTGGCTCCTTGTAGAGATTTGTCCCCTCTTCCAAGTTGGCTCAGATCCCAGCCCCTCGTCCAGCTGGCTTCCTTACCACCCATCCTGTCGCACCCTCTCCACCCTCTTGTCTTTATCATTCTCTGTTCCTTAGCATTCACTTCCTAGGCATGTTGGCTTTCCATGTACAACCAGTCTTCACATTAGATCATCAGCTTCTTGAGGACAAAGACCTGTCTGCGTCTTTCAAAGAATCTGCTCAACAAATCTAGGCTAGAGAGGCAGTGAGCTTAAGAGGAGGTCCTCAGGACTCCATCCATCTACAAGTCAGGAGAGAGTGTTAACCTGCCACGTGAGCCCCTTGAGCAGTGCTGCTCTGAGGATCTGGCTCACTGGAGGGATCACTGTGCATCCGTGAGATGATGTGAGCCATGGCAGGCCAATGTGGAAGCGGGGATTGTTTTTGGCTGGTGGCAACTTTGCGGGACCCGGCCAAGAGTACCAACCTAGAAGCCCTCTATGCTACAGCCCATAGGGCTTGCCCTGAGCATACAGGGGCCTCTGTGTCATCCCCTTTCATCTCCACCATTCAATAAGTCCTCAGGGATTCTGGTGGCAAGCAGGAGTATTGAGGAATTTTCCTCCCATGCCCTTGATAACCAATGAACTGATGACCATTCAGCCTGCTCATCTACCTAGAGAGAAACGGAGGCCCCAAGAGGGGTGTGACCTATCCATATCACACAGAGTTCAAAGCCCAGCTGGGGTTGGAACCTGCATGTCCTGACTCCAGTGCAGGGCTCACCTCCCTACCTCACACTATCTCTCGGGTGACACACGCAGGTCAAGGTCCGCAGGCAGGGATTCCGGAAGTACAGGCCTGGGAACCAGCCTCCCCCATTGAAATAGCCTTTAATCTGCCAGGAGGTGGAGTAGGCCCACCCAGACTGAAAAGTTTCCAAGAAGGAATCTCTAAGCCCCTCTCCAAAGCCCCTAAACCTGCCATACCTTGGTGCAGCCTGTATTTTTCTTCCCTTGAAATGAAGGTGCTGTCACCATAGCCTAAGCCACCTGGTCTAGGGCTGCCCTGTCCAATACGCTCACTAGCTGTTAGCCACATGTGGCTATTGGGCACTTGAAGTGTGGCCAGTGCAAATCGGCTTGTGTTGTAAGTGTAAGATACCCACCGGCTTTCAAAAGCTTAGTACAAAATAACGTCAAATACCTCAATACTTTTTTACATTGATTCATGTTGAAACGATACATTTTTGGACGTCTTGGGTTAAATAAAATATATTATTCCTTTTTTTTTTTTTTTTTTAGCTGCGCCACACCATGCAGCATGCGGGATCTTAGTTCCCTGACCAGGGATCAAACCCGCATCCCCTGCAGTGGAAACATCCCAGGCCCGGCACATGCTGAAGCACAGATTGTATCCCCAGTTCTCCAGACTGAAGAGCCCCTCCGTGTGCGCTCTTCTGAGGTCCACTTAGATCCAAAGAGTCTCAGAGTTAGGGTATGAAGGCAGTCAAGGCAGGCTTCCTGTTGGAGGCGAAGGGGGCTTCAGGCGGGATGAGGCAAGCCAGGTACCCAGGTCACAAAATTTCAGAAGGAACTCGCTCTCAGGGTGGCGCAGGGGCTGAGCCCAGGTGCTTTGCTTGCTGCTCGCCCTGTTCCCAGCCCTGTCAGCCTCCAATACGGTCCCTTCAGTGGGGCCCGGGCAGGAGCCACATCGCCACAGAGGTCCACAGCTGAGCTCACTGCCATCCCAGGGTGGTCCTAATAGCCCACACCTCGCATGGGCAAAAACCCCACCCAACAGCCACCACGCCGGCCCCAAAGAGCCAGATCAAGCCCAGATCTTCAGTAGCCAGGGCCTCCTCGCCCTACTTTCAGGGCGCTCCAGGAGACAAGCTGCATTAATGGTGATAATTTTGCAGCTTTGAAAGGGAAGCACCCAAAACCCCGAGGCCTGGGGCTAGAGGAGCCCTCTGAGGCGAGGGCCAGACAGCAGGCATCTCTCAGAGGCCTCCGTCCTGCTGCAGGCCATGCGGCCAACGTGTCCCAACACTGACAGGCTTCCTTGCACAAGCCAGACCTCACAGAGTGAGGGGGGCACATGAGGAGGGGGGACGAGGAGGCTCGACAGGAGGGTCGTGGGCTCATCCATCAGGAACCGTCAAACAGTAGGGCCACAGGCCTGCCTGAACATTTGGCTTTTTAAAGGGGCCTTCTGCAGCACCCCCCAACCCCCCAAACCTTAGCCTCCCGGAATCAAGCACATTCCATTGGTGGGGGATTAGGGGGTCGGCAACCCAGGCTGGGCCGCCCCCCCGGCCCCGCCCCGTCCTGCTTACTCACGGTGCAGGGACAAATCTCCTATACGCCACCCAGCAGCTGGAGCTGTGGTTAGGGGCCCAGGGCAAAATAGAAATTGGTGGGGCCTTTTTGTCTGCTCCTGCTTTTAAGAAAATAGCACACAAACTGAGAGGCAATCTTGACTATCTTTTCTTTTTCTAAAATCAGGAGAGTTGGCTTGCACTGGGGGGGTCTCCAAAAGCTTGTTTAGGCCAAGAGCTGGGGCTGGAGAGGGGGGCTGGAGAGTGGGAAGGGTCCCTCAGATAAGAGCAGAAGGCCGCTTATCCTCCCCACCCGGTCTAACACCTGCACCTGGTTCGCCCTCCTGAAGCACCAGGGGTCAGCCGGCCTCAGATGTGCTGAGTGCTTACGTCCACGGCCAGGCCCTCCCTGCCAGGTAGGACAAGAGCATGGACTTCCCATCTCTCCTTCCCTCCCAAGGGAGCCCCGACTGGGGGACGGCAGTCCTGACTACAGCAGGGCCAAGAAGAGCCCCAAGCCTTGGGAGTTGCTCATTGAGGCATCAGAAAGGCCTGTGTTTGAATCCTGACTCAGCCCCTTGCTGCCCTTTGACCTTGGCATGCTACTTGAATTCTCTGAGGTCCCTTTCCTTAATTGGTGTGCTCCTAGTATACTCCTAGTATAGTGGAAAGACATCTGGCCTTGCTATCAGAGAGATGTGGCTTGGGTCAGTGGCTAGCTCTGCATCTTTGAATAAGTCACTTGACTGCTCTGACCATTTTCCTTGTGAGATTTTTGCAAGGATTCAATGAAATCACGTATTTGAAAGTACCTGGCACAATACATAGTGGGTGCTGCCATCAGGTGGAATTCATGCTTCTGTCTCCCGCCCTCCTACTTCCCTAGATACCTTCACGATATAGCTCCAATCGCACTAATTGCCCTAACTTCAGTGTAACTGTGGCATAGTTATATGCTGGGCTCCTGAGTGGTGGGCTCCAGGCAGGACCCCGTGATAGCGCCCAGTACACACATGGTGTTCAGGCAGTGCTCTTATTTTATTTTATTTTATTTTATTTTTTTTTGCGGTACGTGGGCCTCTCACTGTTGTGGCCTCTCCCGTTGCAGAGCACAGGCTCCGGATGCGCAGGCTCAGTGGCCATGGCTCACAGGCCCAGCCGCTCCGCGGCATGTGGGATCTTCCCAGACCGGGGCACGAACCCGTGTCCCCTGCATCGGCAGGCGGACTCTCAACCACTGCGCCACCAGGGAAACCCAGTGCTCTTATTTTTATACCTTTGCGAAGTAGGGTTGCATATCAGTTTAGAGCATAACTCTGCAGCCTGAGTTCAAATCCGGTCTCTGCCACTTACTAGCTGGGCAATCTCAGGCCAGTTGCTTAACTTCTCTGTGCCTCAGCCTCCTCATTTGTAAAATGGGCATAATGATGGCACCTTCTTCCTAGGGTTGTTGTGGGATTGAAATAAGGTAAGAATTATAAAGGGCACGTGATACAAGCTACAGGAGTGTTTTGTCAAATGAAATTTATTGACCACCTTCCCTGCCCAGAGAAGCTCACCATCCACCTGCTGGCCCCCGTGCAGGCCTTTTGCAGAAACTGTCCTGTTCAGGGAAGTCCCTTCTGACCCTGTACCTGTTTTCTTACAGGATGGGGAGGGAGCTGAGCTCCAGAAGAGGCCGGGTGAACGTCTTGGCTTGGTCACTGGTCCTTGCCTCCCACCCCACCCGTGAGCACTGGTCAGAAGCCAGGGCCTGCAGCTCCTTCCCTGCGCTGGTTTTCTCGCGAGTGGGGGCTGGGATGGGCTAGACAAACTGCTTCTCACGGCTCAGGAAGAGACCGTCAGGCAGGGGACACACTGGTGACCGCCCAGTGGTCAGCACAAAGGTGGCTGCGGGAGGAGCTTCCTCTCTAGGAGGAAGGGAGAAGGTCAGTGGCCCACATCCGGCCCTGCCCATTCCTCCCAGATGCTGTGGAAAGATGTCCTAGCCACTTCGTCATTGCTGGGCGGGGTCTTTCCTTCACACTGGGGCAGGCCCCTTGGAGGACCCTGGTCTGCAGGGCTGGGCACACACTCACAGGCACACAATGCCCCACTCGCCACACACACACATACGCACAGTCCCGGGGCTGTGGGATGAAGCGACATGTTGTCGACTTGGCCGTCTGCTTGACATTCCACTGGGCTGTCCCAGGCTGCAAGGCCCCACTGTCCGGATGCAAAATGGGCTGTTGGGAGTGATGGCTTAGCTGTCAGTGTTCATTGCCCAAGAGGTCAAGGTCATGGGTCAATCCTCAGATAGGACCATGGATTTCCTTCTCTCCCATAGTCACAGACGTCACCCTGCACCAGAGCTTGCTCTCTCAAACGTGTGTAACATGTCCAAAAGGGATCAGCTCATGACTCAGCAGAAAGAGAAAACTCTCTTCTTGCTGCTGCCCACTCTGGCTGGGGGTGGGCTATTCCAAGCATCATCTTCACAGGGGACCTTTGGATGCTGGGATGCAGGCTATCTAAGAAGGTCATCTCACTAGGACCACTGTGGTTCCCCTTTATCCAATGTAGCAACAGTGGCTTTGGGACACATAGAGACCAGCTCCAAGATTCCAGAGCTGGTTCCTTTGTGGTAGGGGTGGGCATTTCCTGCTCTGCACACTGGGAGGGGACCCCCGAGGAGACATGAGTGCCTTATCTCCAGGGGAGAGGCAGTTATGGGCAAGGGGCTCTTTCTGAGATCTTTGCTGGGAAGATCATGGTTTTCCTGGCAGGCCCAGGCCTGTGTTCACGTGGAGGCTTCATGCAGGTCTCCTGAGTTTGAGACTTTATGCTTCTTCAGGGCCCTCTGAACTTGATCAAGGATAAAATGCAAACTAGAAGAGCAAATGCTAGAACAAAGATGCTGTGGGAGATGGTGAGCTCTATCCATCCGTCTGTCTATCCACCCATCCCTCTGCTCAGCACCCACGATAAGCCAGGCTTCGCGATGGGTGCTGGAGATCCAGAAGAGAGGAAGCCATGGTCCTTACTTTCAAATTGTTTTCCAGTGAGGAAGACAACATTGATTAGGATAGAAGTACCTGGGAGCCCTGCCTGAAATGGCTCAAACAACAAGGAAAACTTATCTCACATGGCAAGAGGGCCAGAGGAAGGAGGCTCTGTGATTGGTCAATTTAGGGACTCAATGGTGTCACTGAGAATTTAGATTTTTTAAAAATTTTCCACCTGCCTACCCTCCAAGTGCCTGCCAGCTCACCTCATGGTGTCAAAGTGGCTGCCACATGTCCATGTACTGCAGGCCAATACTGTAAACTACTGAAGTGTAAGAGGAACAGTTTCTTCTTGCATCCCTTTTTAAGAGAGAGGAGACCTTTCCCACAAACCCCAGCAGAAATTGCCTTCAACTCTCATTGGCTGGCATTTCATCACCTGCCCAAACTCAAGTTAATCTCTGAAAAGGGTTGACCACACCAGGCTTAGGTGAATCAGGGTTTACCCCTGAAGTGGAGATCCCTTCCTTAGGGAGGATGGCTATCCCACCAGAACTGGGGTTCTCTTTACCGAGAAGAAGGAGAAGCTGGCTACTTATAGTACCTATTGGTAACCAGAAGAAAAATCCCAGCGTTTTGTGTTTCTTCCCCCACCCCGTGAGCAGCTTGGGAAACCCATCCCTGCCTTTCTCAGCCCCCTGATCTGTTTGTTTTTCCCTCTAGACTGACTGCTTGGCCACAAACTGCTCTTTGTTTGTTGTTAAAACTTGGCCATGTGAAAACTTCCTGCCATGGCGTTCTTTCTCCCCATCTCAGTCTTACAACACACACACGCGCATGCACACACACACACACACACACAATCTAGGTGTCCACTGAATTACTCTAAATCCTACATCTACATGAGGAACATGCCTGTTCTGGTGCATTGCCCCCTCCCCAGTACAGACACCACCATTCATTTCTGACAAGGTTTGCACAAGTCGGCATCTTTGAACCTCCATTTCTTCATCAACAACTCACAGCCAAAGACTGGACTTGATCTAATGCAAAGGAGAAACGACATCTAACCTCATGTGCTCTATGGGGCCCATCCAGAAGGAAGATGCTTATGGGACAGCATTCAGGGAGGGAGGCTGCTTATCCAGTTGCGTCCGTAGCAAGCACCGAAAGGAATCTCAGTGGTAAAATATTTTGCTCCATCCAGCCCAGAGACAGTGCATGGCAGCTGGACATTGCGGGGAAAACCCAAAGATTTGTTGTGAATGACTCAACCTTTACCTCATTGCCGTAAGCATAGAGAGACACCATGCTAGATACAGTCCTTGCGAGGCTACTGCTCCCTTGCGGTTCCCTGTCACAGCAAGTCTAAGAGAACCTTCCTGTGGCAGCCAAGAACACTAAATACAAAAATCAAGTCCCTGATGCAGACTTGCTCGCTGTGTATAGCAGGACCTATGCCTACCCCGGGACCTCCCCTTGCTCACTCCCCCTTGCTGCCTTAGCTACAGCCACCCTGGCCTT
Source organism: Orcinus orca (assembly GCF_937001465.1). Taxonomy (NCBI): domain Eukaryota; kingdom Metazoa; phylum Chordata; class Mammalia; order Artiodactyla; family Delphinidae; genus Orcinus; species Orcinus orca. Next base: position 38,293,128 of record NC_064577.1, on the reverse strand, counting down.
CTTGCTGTTCTTTAAATGTGCCAGGCTTGTTCCCTCTCCCTCAAATGCCCTCCTCCTATCTTAGCTCAGAAGCCAGCTTTTCAGAGAAACCTTCCTTGAACACCTAGATAAGGAAGTCCCTTCCTCCTTTGTTTGATTTACTTTAATTGCATTATAGCTGATCAGAAGATACATTCTTTATAGATTTACTTTATTATCTACCACCACCACCCCCACTAGAATAGAAGTCCTGTGAGGGCCAGACCCTGGACTGTCTTGGTCCCAACCCTATCCTGGAACACAGAGCCTGGCCTGTAGATAGTGGTCAACAATGAATTAATTAATGATGTTCCAGCCCAGGCCACTTTTCTGGGATGAAATGAACAACAACAACAACAAAGAATAAATGTAAACCTCCTTCCAAAGTGCCTGATAGAGATTAGCTACAACTATAGTCTCCTCACCCCGCAATGCTGATCACGCAGGAGCGAGTTGACAGAGAGAAGCAGGTGGAAGACTTTCTCGTAAATGCTTCTCCTTCTCCTCTAAGGGTGATTGCACTTCAGGAGGCTTGAGAAAGAGAAAAGGATGGGAGGACGGTGTGAAGGAAGCATCTCTAATGATAATGATGCCTACACACTCCAGGCACTGTGCTGTGTGTGTAACACACAGATCAGTGTGCCCATTTTACAGATGAGAACTCTGAGTCTCATGAAGGTCAAGAGACTTGTTCAAGGTCCTTGAACTAGTAGAAGGTGGAGTTGAGGTTGTACATTAGCAATCATTGCCATTCCCTCCTCTCCCTAGTCCTAGGCAACCACTACTCTATTTTCTGCCTCTATGGATTTTTCTGTTCTATCCATTTCATGTAAATGGAATCATTCAATAGATGGTGTTTTGTGATTGGTTTCTTCTATTCAGTAGGATATTTTCAAGGCTCACCATGTTATAGCACGCATTGGTACTTTTTTTTTAGTAAATTTATTTTTGACTGCATTGGGTCTTCGTTGCAGCGCGCGGGCTTCTCATTGTGGCTTCTCTTGTTGCGGAGCACAGGCTCTAGAGTGCAGGCTCAGTAGTTGTGGCGCACAGGCTTAGTTGCTCCACAGCACGTGGGATCTTCCCGGACTAAGGATCGAACCCATGTCCCCTGCATTGGCAGGCAGATTCTTTACCACTGCACCACCAGGGAAGTACCACCTGGTACTTCATTTTCTGATGGCCTAATCCATTCACCAGTTGGTGGACTCTGAGTTGTTTCCAGCTTTCCACTCTTATGAATAATGCTGCTTAGAACATTCCTATGTAAGTTTCTGCATAGACATATGTTTCAGTTCTCTTGCATAAACACCCAGGAGTGTAATTGCTGAGTCATATGATAACCCTATGTTTAACATTTTGAGGAATATTCAGAGTGTTTTCCAAAGCAGCTGCACCATTTTATGTTCCCACCAGCAGTGTAGGAGGGTTACAGTGCATGAGGGATGCCAGGTGCTCTCGTATTACTGTTGAAATATATGGTTGACTAGAGCCTCCTGAATTTTGAGGTTCTACAAGGCAAGAACCCCCAGCATGACTTTTATTTTTGTTTGGTTGTCTCTCCACTCCACCTGCCTTCTTACTTTCCTCTTTGCCCTAATCGCTAACTCTCCCCCAATCCTGTTTTCCCCACGGTTCTCACCTGTGCCCTGCTCATACACCATGCGGTGGCTGAAGGCCCTGGTGGACCAGAGATGAGGCCAGGTTTCATGAGAACAGCCATGGGCACGGACCATGGCCAGAGTGGGAGGAGAGAAGCTGAGAACCCCACTTCCTGGGGAACCCTTGAACTTGGCAGTGGAAACACTTGGGATAGCAGGCCAAGGCACCACATGGGAATTATTTCAAATGTACAATTTTATTTTTTATATTTTTAAATTAATTTTTATTAGAGTCTAGTTGCTTTAAAATGTTGTGTTATTTTCTGCTGTACTGCAAAGTGAATCAGCTATACGTATACATATATTCACTCTTTTTTTAGATTTCCTTCCCTTTTAGGTCACCACAGGTCGTTGAGTAGAGTTCCCTGTGCTGTACAGTAGGGTCTCATTAGTCACCTATTTTATACATAGTCGTGTATATACATCAAGCCCAATCCCCCAATTCATCCCACATCTCTCTCCCCGCACCTTGGTAACCATAAGTTTGTTCTCTATATCTGTGTCTCTATTTTTGCTTTGCCAATAAGTTCACCTGTACCATTTTTCTAGATTCCACAAACAAGCGATATTTGTTTTTCTCTTTCTGACTTACTTCACTCTATATGACAATCTCTAGGTCCATCCACGTCTCTGCAATGGCATTATTTCATTCCTTTTTATGGCTGAGTAATGTTCCATTGTATATATGGACCACATCTTCTTTATCCATTCCTCTGTTGATGGACATTTAGGTTGTTTCCGTGGCCTGGCTGTTCTGAATAGTGATGCAATGAACATTGGGGTGCATGCATCCTTTTGAGTTATGGTTTTCTCCGGATATATGCCTAGGAGCGGGATTAAAATGTACATTAAAATCAAAATCACTAAGAGTTCAGCTAAGAGCTTGAAACTTTTTCTGTGTACATTTGTGATATTTTGAAGCTGGGTATTTGTTGGCTGGGGGTGGGTGGGGAGGTGGAAAGAGAAAAGTCCTTTCCCACATCTTCCCTGGGGTATCTCAGCAAGGTCACAGCACTGTCCAGGGCTGAAAAGTGTGGAGAAGGGCTGGCCCTGGGGTGGGTGGGATGGAGAGGGTATGATTTAGAGAGGTCCTGGTCCCAGTGACCAGTCCCCAATAATGTTCTGCTCTGTCTCTGGGGCATTAATGCTGCCTCCTCCAGGAAGTCCTTTGATCCTACTCCCCAAAGAACTTTCTGGGAAAAGAGGGGACCACGTTAGGAGGCCATGCACTCTCTCCCTTGCTGAACAGGCCCCACTCAGGGATGGACACTGGGTGTGTAGGATCCGCCTATGTGACACATGCCACCTCTTTTTTTCCCTCTGGAAATTTCACAGTGAGAATCCAGGACCCAAGTAGGCGAGGAGCCCTTCGGTTCAGGCAGTGGAAGAAGTGGCCCAGGGGTGTCTGGGATATTTCATTGCCGAGCAGAGCCAGTGAAGGGAAATATTCCCAGAGCCTGTCTCAGGAAAACCATTCACTAAGCACCATCGGGAGCTTACTACGACGTTCCTCGGTCCAGTATGTGTCCAAGGATGCTGACACATTGCTGACTCAACGTGATGACTCGAAAGCTCTAGTTTACGGCCGCCCTGGGTGAGCCCTTCTGGGGCTCCAGGTGCCTGTGTCCTGTGGGTCTAAGTGGCTCCAGGTGTCAGCGGCACCAGGCAAAGTTAGCCCTGGGTTTCTAGGTGAAGGTGGCCCTGGCTAATGGTAACCTCTGATTCTAGGCATCGGTGGCCCTGTTTATGACCCTAGGAGGTGGTGGCTCTAGACGTTGGTAACCATGGGCAATCTGGGTGCTGGTGACCCTGTGGCATTAGTGATGGAGGCCCCATGGCTCTAGGTGCTGGCAGCCTCTGGCACTAGGTGACCAATGAGTCTGTGGGCATTAACCTGGGCTGGTTGCAGAAGAAGAGAAAAGGAGCTTGGCCAGAATTGCCCCATGCTCCTGGGGTGCAGCTCCTGAGCCTGCATGGTTAAGCCCTCGGCCGGCCGCGGCTGCTTCTGAGCTGAGCGATCTGGAAGCACTTCGTAAGGGACAGGCCCCGCGCACAAGTTAGTTATTACAAGCCACTGACGGGGCGGAGCCGGGGGGATCCCAACCAGAAGTCTCTGCACTGACCGGCAGCTGAACCCAGGCTGGGCTCCCTGCCCTGGAAGCAGGGCAATGCCTGGGGACGGACGGTCCCGTGTCCTCTCGGCCTGGCCCCGTGGGAGCCTGAGGCTACCTCCCAGTGGGCTCTGTCGAGGTACAGGAAGGGGCCGCTGCTGAGGAAGGTGGGATCCAGCAGGTCTGGGCAGGTCTGTTCTGCAGAGGCCGGGCCCTCTCCCGGGTGGCTGGGACGCCCCAGAGCGGGCAGGCAAGCACGTCCGAGCGCAGGCCCCTGCCCGGGAGGCCCGGCTAATGACCCCGCGCATTCCGGCCTGCATGGGCCCGAGAATTGGCTGAGGGCAGGCCCATTAGCTGGAATTCTCCCAATGCTCACACATCAGAGTGGAAGGTGGGGGAGAAGTGAAAACTTGAAAAAGAGCTAATTATCGCTTTTATCAGAGCGGGTGGGTTGATGGGTCCTGCCCCAGGGCAGCTGGGGCTGCATTAAAGATTAAACGCCAGGTAGGGGGGAGTGGGGCTCGTCATTCCACAGGAGGGAGGCCGCCCTATGGAGACCTGGTGGCAGGCGGCAGCCTTAGATCTGTCAGCCGAGCCCTCCGTCCCAGCGCCCACCATGGCCACATTCCACCAGGGGACCCCCGCGGCGCCCGGCGCTTCCGCCCCTGCGGGGAGTGCAGCTGAGGTCCACATCTGCTTCCTCAAGGGATGAGGGGTCGGGGCAAGCCTAATTATCCAATTGGTAGGTTTCCTGGCCCCTGTCTTAGGGGGACTTAAATGATTCCTGCACATCACCCAGTGACCTTAAGTGTAGAACCTACATCGGGATTATATGAGCCTGGCAAGGACTCAGGGTCAGGGAGTCCGACCCTCCTCGTTATTACAGAGCAGGAACCCAAGGCCCAGAGAAGTAAAGGGACTCAGCAATCAGGCAGCCGTGTGGTTAGTCCCATGGGGTTGTAAGTCCCTTGAGGATGGGGGCTACATCTTTAATTCTCCTCTTTATACCTAAAGTATTGGGGCTAAGGGAACTGGGGTTATTAGCTTAGAGTAATCAAGGCCAGGGTGACTTCATTATGCCACTGAACCCAACAGTGTTTCGAACACCATGGGTGTTCAATGAGCATTTGTTGCTTGTGTGGATGATAAAAAGTTTGCACCTAAGGAGCATAATGATCATTTGGAGAATTCTGCAAATCTTCGGAGCCAATTCACTGGCCATGAAGAATGGATGTAGGTGAGAACCATGGTCTGGAGTCACCAGGACAAACCAAGGCACAGTGGGGAGCAGGTTGTTGAGTGTCACAGGCAGACGGACTATAGGCAGGTGGTGTCGAGGCAGCCAGCTGTGCCAATCCAGCTGGGCTAGTCTTCACTATGTGTGTCTTGACAAAGATGTCCACTAAGCCATCTCCGCCCCCACGGAGACCCTGGAAGCATGATGTCCATTATCTGGCTCCACTAGGGATCCACAGCCCTGTTTGGCCAACTGGGCCCTGAGGAGATGCCCTTGCCCAGGAGAATGAATTAGGCTTCTTTCTTCTTTCTCTTTTCCCAGCCTCTAGAAGCCAGAGCATCTCCAGTTTGATTTCTTCAGGCTTCTAACCTCAACTTCAAATTGGATGCTGTTCTCACCCCTACGCATGGTGAGCAAATCCCACAAATGATGTGTAGGTCAAGACCGGTCCAAGTCAAAGAGGCCCTGGCCTTCCCAGCATTTCCCATACACTGTCCCACTGACCTAGTCTAGACCGGGCTAGTAGATCCCCTAGAAATGCCAGGTGAGGGGAATGAATGAGTCTGAGCAAGAATAAATAGAAAGGATCTGGGGTTCATAAAGGACCACAAGCTGAAACTACACCGGCCACACGGATGTTCTGAGTCAAACCAACAGGATGCTGGAGTGCTAGGAAAGATTTGAAGGTAGCAACCTGCTCTTCACCATCAGGTGCTTCTTAAGAAAGCTCAGGTAGTCCTGGCCTGTATAACTCTGCATGCATCTTCAACAGACCACTTACCACAGTGCTAATCAATCTTTTGATTAATTGTATGCGTATTTGATTATCTATCTACAGCCTCCACTAAACTGTAAACTCCATGACTACTAGGACTGTGTCTTTTTGTTCACCTCTGAACCCCCAGCACCTGGCTTGGCACATCGCAAGACTGAAAAATATGTATCGAAGGACAGAGGGGAAGAGAGAGGGAGAGAAGAAGGAAGGAAGAAGGGAAGAACTTTTTCAGGAATTGAGATGGATGAGAGTCAGGCCTTGTTTACAAGGAGCTCACAGTTCAGTGGGGGAGAGAAAGAGAGAGGTGGACACACAGTTGCCCACAGTGAAGGGTGATTGGTGCAAATGGAAAAGAAAAAGCAGTCTGATGGTGGGGGGGGGCTAAGAGGAGAGAGTGATTCACTCTGGGGAGCGTTGGAAGTTTATAATTGAGTCTTTAAGGCTGAGCAGGACTGAGTCAGGTGGACACAGGGAGGAGAGTCATTCTCAGCAGGACTGGATGGCAAAGGCACAGAGGTGGGAAAATGGGCCGCATTCAGGGAGAGGTGAAGTGGCTCAGCTGAATGGGGCGTGGGGCACTTTGAGCAGGGCCCAGAGGCCTGGACCGGGAGGGCGGGAGGGCGGGGAAGGGCTGAGGAGCTCGCCTGGAGATGAATAGCCAAGGTTTTCAAGCAGGGGTGTGAAACGTCCACCTACCAAGAAACCCTGAGGACTGCAATGAACCTTCGCTAAAAACAGAGACCATTTCATTTAGAGCCAAGAAAGCTCTGGGGTCCCTGAAGCTCCTGCAGAGAGCGGCCCTCTGACCCATGGGAGCAGAGCACAAAGAAGGACTGGGACCTGGTGGCAGGGCGAGACGGGGCCACCTGTGAGGACGTTTCCAGTGGAAAGGCTGTTGGGATGAGTGGAATGGGAGATATTTCCTGGCAATTTTCCCCTGGTGTTCTCTACAGGCAAGCTGAGGTCCTCCGGATTGAACTGATGGACTGGGACAGGAGAAGGTTTGAGGGCCCCAGATGAGATCCCACCCTTGCTCGGGTACCCATGGGAAGCCTCTCAGCTCTTGGGGCAGCACAGCTGGGAACTCTGCAGAGGGTGGGGAAATCAGAGCGCAGTGTCTCCACTCTGCACATTGGATTGAGCTCTGGTTCAGTCACCTTCCACCTGTGACCTTGGCAAGGTGGTCTTCACCTCTCTGAGCCTTGGTTTCCTCATCTGCAAAAGGGGATGATAAGTATCTACCCTGTGAACTACGGTTGGGGGGGGGGCGGGGTCAACAAAGGAAGAAGAGCCATGGGAGATGCTTTGTAAGTGGGAACGCCCTACACAAAAGCCAGCTGTGGGGCTTCCCTGGTGGCGCAGTGGTTGAGAATCCGCCTGCCAATGCAGGGGACACGGGTTCGTGCCCCGGTCCGGGTAGATCCTACATGCCGCGGAGCGGCTGGGCCTGTGAGCCATGGCCGCTGAGGCTGCGCGTCCGGAGTCTGTGCTCCGCAGCGGGAGAGGCCACAACAGTGAGAGGCCCGCGTACTGCAAAAAAAAAACCAAACAAACAAAAAAATCAGCTGTGATCATGAACATGTCACACCCGAGTCACAGAGCAGGGACAACCCAGACATGGAAGGTCAGGGCTCTGCACCCAGATCTGCTAGGGGCTGGGCCTAGCCAGAGAGAGCCCCGGATTCCACTGGGGGCCCTCCTTCTGTCTCTCATCGTCAGATACTCTGCAATGGAGACCGACCAACCTGAGTTCCCATTCTGCTTTTCCCCTTCTAGCTGTGTGACCTTGGGCAAGGCACTTCCTATCTCTGTGCCTCGGTTTCCTCACCTGTACAGCCGTGACAGGAGTGTCTACCCCAGGGGGCGGTTGTGGGAATTAAGGGCCGTGGCCAGACTGCAGGCTCTGAAAGCACTCACCAGAGTGGTTGTTTGTCCTCTTATCCTCCTCATCGTGCTCAGTCTCCTCCCATTCCTCTGCGCCCACTTTTGTCACTTCCTGGGAGCCTCCCTAGTGTTCCCTGTGGCCGGTCAGATCCCCGGAGCTTGGGCCTGAGGAAGGCAGTGGTGAGGTCTGAGAAGCTCTGAGCGGAGAAGCCGCACCAGTGGCCGAAGGAGCTGGACCCCAGAGTGAGGGCCGGGCCCAGTGGTTTTGCTGGGAACTTCCCAGGTGCAGAATTTCACAACTCTGGGACACTTCTCAGACTGAGTGACCAAGACACAGTCCTCAGTGTGGTTCTATCTGTCTCGGGACACTGGGCTGGGAGTCTACCCCAGGGCAATGGGGCCAAGATTCTAAGACATCCGGTTCCCTGGTGTCCTGAGCGCAGCCCACAGAGGGGTCGCTCCTCCTGGGCCCCCACCCCCCACCCCTGCCAACTCCAGCCGCATCTCTGATCGGCAGGAATCCGGGAAAGCCCACCTGGGCGACTCACAGACCTGCATTCTTCCTCCCAAAGCTTCCTCCAGCTGGGCAGCCCTTGCCTCTCGTGGAGCACTTTAGGCAGAGCTGGGAAACCACAAAAATGTTAAGCCGAGATGAAGGGACGTAACGGGCTCTAATCTGAGTTGACAGTAGTGTTATTAGCCAGCCAAGGGCTGCGGGAGCAGCGGGATAGCAGCGAGGGGAGGGGAGAGAGAGGAGGAACGGGGACAAAAGACAGACAGCAGACACAGGCAGGACCTCAGGGCTGGAGACTCCGGCGGGGCCGAGGTGGTGTGAGAGGGGCTGCCCAGGAGACTGGGGCACAGTCTTCTAGCAATAGCAATGGTGATGATGATGATGATAATAATAATCATAGCAGCTATTGCTTCTTTAGAGCTGCAATGAGCCAGACTCCGTTCCAAGCTCTCATATCCACGAATGTAATCCTCACGATGTAGGTGTTAGTGTTACTGCCCTGTTTTGACCGTGTAAAAATGATGGAACAGAGAGATCCATCATCAATAAAGAACACCCATCCTAATCACAAGGCTGGGGTCTGGCTGCTCACAGAGGCCTTCTTCTTCCATCTAAAGGTCAAATGTCAAAGGCCGAGATCAGGAGTCAGTGAGATGCTAGCTGTGTGGGACCCTTCTGTCCAGGGTTTGGAACAGAAGAAAGGACACGCACTCATAACCACCAGCCAGGCCTGAATGATGCGGGCCAAGTGAGTGCCAGGGAGAGGAGGGACCAGGAACACAGAGGTCAGAGGTCTTCATTAGCCCTTAGGAGTCAGAGGTCAGAGGTCCATGTAGCCAACCAGGGGCTGGAGGCCATGACCAGTGACGGCTGGCCGAACTCTGACAAGGCCAGGTCGAAGCGGTGGGTCAAGATGTGACTCCCACTTTCTACCGTGGAGAGAGGGGACATGGTCACCAACAAGGCTTCCCTGGGGTCAAGGCTCTTCCTCTCTGGCCCCCAGCCACCGGGGGAGACATGCTGAGCCCCCTCCTGAGGGACGCACTTCCTGTTGGGCTGAGGCCGTCCTGCCCCACGGGGTCTGATTCTGAAGGGAACACCTCTAAGTGAGCAGTGTACCACCCCCCCGCCATCCTGCATCTAGATGGAGTCAGCGCCTGACCATCCGGCCTCCCTGGGAATCAGATGTTCACAATTTTATTGGTGTCATCATGGGTTCTACATCCAGGACACAAAGGTTTCAGTTATGCTTAGTGGGCTCACTGAGTTGGAGGAAATGGTCTTCCTCCTGTTGCAGGGCCGTGCTAAGCAGACAAGCAGGGAACATTTGAGATACGGGAGCCCTGCTTCAGGGCCTGTAAGGTGCTAAGAGGCTGCCTGGGGGGGCGGGGTCAAAGCCTGATCATGTGACCTCATGAAGGCTCCTTAACCCTTGCACGCCTCAGCGTTCTTATCTGGAAAATGGGGGTAGCGATCTTAGTACCTCGCTCCTGGGAGGATGGTTGTCAGCGCGTTATCCGTGCTCATAGCACTGGTTCTCATTTGCTATGCTATGTACCGCCTTGAGCCTGAGGCTGGGAGGGGATTCCGTCCCTTCTCTTCCCAGCCTGGGGAGGTTTCTTGGTCTGTGACGTGAAATGAAACAACCTGGGCAGCTGTCCCCTGCGTCAGACCGTCTGGGCTTGTTTGGGTGCTGTGTCTTAGGCAGGGCGGATTCCAGAAGATCCAAGGCCTCCCCCTGCACAATGTGCCCTGAGTTTAGGCCTTCTCTCTGCCTTCCTGCCCCAGGGCCGGGTGCATGTAAACCGTAACATGCTGCAGCAGTGCCAGGAGTTCCTGCCACCATGGGACCCCTAGATGCCCAGGAATATGTCAGAGTCAGCGGCAGCATGAGGGCCCCCTCTCCCTAGCCCTGGCCAACGGCAGCAACTATAACTGGGGAATAATAATAGCAGTGGCTACCGCGCATCAAGGACATCCTGCGTGCCAGTCGCTTTCTAGAGACACCCTCTAACGCTCCTGATGACCTGCAAGTTTGTTTGTATCACCCCATGCCGTGACCTTCCCGCTGACACCTGCATCCCCCTCCCGCTCAAACTCCTCACCTGGCCAAGACCCCATTAAAGCTTCAGGCTGGAGCTGGGCTATCCCTCCTTTGGGAAGCCTTGTCTCACTTCCCCTTGGCCAGGTCTGCTCACAACCCCGACTCAGGTGTCCCATCAGCAGCCTGTTCTTACCCTTCGTTAACCCTCATTACACTTTATTTGTATTCCGTTTTTAATTTTATTTATTTGAGGGTAAGCAATGCATTCACATGATTTGAAATCCAAAAGCCACAACAGGGGATACAGTGGAAAGTCGTCCTGCTCTCCTATCCCTGTTCCCCAGCCACTGAGTTCAGCCGCCTGAGGCCCAGGGCTGTCAGTTTCATCACACCAAACAGTGATGACTTGTTTATCTGTCTTCTGTCCTTTAGGACCAGGGACTAGGCCTGTCTTGTTAACTGCTTCGTTCCCAGGGCCTGGCACAGTGCCTGGCATATAGTAAAAGTTCTATGTGTATAATCGCTCTCTCTCTCTGAGAGATATCTATACAGACTTTTTTGATGTTTTGCTTTGTTTTCATGAATGAGGCTCAGAGAAGAAAGTTAACTTGGCTGCTTGGCTCTAACTCCCAAGACAGTGCTCACCCAGGGACTCTGTTTATCTGACTTTTGTTTTATGGCCTCGCCGTGCGGCTTATGGGATTTTAGCTCCCAGACCGGGGGTTGAAGCCAGGCTCTCGGCAGTGAGAGCACGGAGTCCCTAACCACTGGACCTCCAGGGAATTCCCTGTTTATCTGACTTTTAGAGGCCACCTGTCCCTTCTTCTTGGACTTTTGACCGTCCTGTGAAATGATTTCATTTTTTAAGTGCAATTTTTTAATTGGAACAGAAATAGTACCCCTCGATAAGTTATCACAGAACAAAGAGCCATGTTTCAGGAAACAGGGCCTCATCATACTTCAGAAGTCTCCCTGGTCCTGCCCAATCCCGGTCCCAGTGTTGTAGCCCCAGGATGTTATTGCTGCCGTGGCTGCTTACCTTGGGCCTCAGTCTCCTCTTCTGTACAATGGGAAGGGACCCATTAGGTCTGACGTTCTATGGATTTTTACGTCTTCTCTGTCTTTACCCCTTCCAGCTGATGCTGTTTTATGCCAGCACTAAATGAAATGATAGCTGTGAAAGTCTTTTGATTAAAGCTAATATTTGATACCAAGGCAACACATGCATGATGTGGGTCAGGACAGTTTTCTCCTCGTCAGCCAATCTGGCCAGGTTCCTAGCTCTGGCCCCGGTCAAGGGTCAAGCACACACAGCCATAGGTCCTCTGAAGAGCTGGAGGGAGAGGCAGGAGGGAGAAATTCATCCTGGGGAAGCAGGTAGAGCTGAGTGGTGAGGACCACATTGGGGAAGGTGGGTTGGCCCATGCACCACCTTTACCAGGGGACCAGTGACTGCTTTCCAGCTAGATTAGCTCATCCCCTGCCTGGGGATTCAGCGAGCAGCCCGCATCTTGTGGAAACTCCAGGTTCAGGCTTCTGCAGGGCCTTGTTCCTGGTGGTTGAGGCAGCCAGGGATTCTGGGGATTGGGTAGGGGAGGAAAGAGGGAGTGAGGGGAAGGAAAGGGAGAAGAGAAGAGAGCAGGGAGCATGGCTAGAGAGGAGTCAGTGTGTCAGGGAGGGACACGGTTCCAGGAAGCCTGTTATGGTAAGGTGCTGCTGGGGAAGGAAATGGAGAAGGGGCAACAGGACAGAGAGCAAGAGTCATAAATTCATTTGTTCATCTTTTCCTTCATTCATCCAATAAAACGAAGGATGCCAGTGTTGTGATAATTGCTAATCAAGATACAGGTATATGCAAAATGCTACGAAAATTTAAAGAAGGAGCAAATAACTCTTTGGGGGGTTGCAGGAGTGGGAAAGTTAGGGAAGCAGGCAGATTTCACTGAAGATATTTAGGTCAAGCCATGAAGCAAGCGAAGGAGAAATCAGGCCCCAAGTCCACCCCGGCTCTGTGGCCCATTTCTTCCCAGACCTCCAAATCCCAGTCCAGCTGTTGCCCTCACTGGGTTTGAGTCTGAGCTCTGCTACGTGCTTGTTGTGTGACCTCAGGGAAGTGATCTAACCTCTCTGAACCTCCATTTTCTCAGCTGTAAAATAGGGACGACGCCGGCTTGGAGGGTAGTCATGAGATTCAAATATGACAGTGCGTGAGAGGCACTTTGAAGGGTGCCTGGCCCCTGTATAGCACATGCTCAGAATGATCTGCTGTTGATATTGTCAGTATCAGCAGTGGCAGCAGCTTCATTCCCCCAAGTCTGGGCCTCTGTCTTTGGGCGGAGAGGAAAGCAGAGGCTGTTCCCATCATCCCCCATCCCTGGCCCCCCTGGCCCTTGGGGAAATATGAGAAGCAGAGCTTGAGGATCTAATGTGTGCCCCCCGCGCCCCTTAATCCTTCCTGAACTTGGGGGGGTTGGGTGCGGGGTGGGGGGCGGCACCACTGTAACACCTGCACAGCTCTGACATCTCCTGCCTCTGGGCAGAGAAAGCAATTTCAGAAATGACATGTTGCCAACAAGCAGAAATCAGCTTCTGAATTAAAATGTGTCGGCGTCAGGTGACCCCAGGCTTGGAGGGCTGGCTGCACGAAGACAGCTGAGATTAGGGCCTGTCAGCCAGGGGAGGGGCTGTGCGGGAAGGGGTGCGGGGACCCCAGGGGCTACCGTTGGCCGCCCGGGATTTGTTCGGACAGGGGGGCAGGAATTCGGACACTGGGTCAGGTTCTCCTGCGGCTCTGACCAGCCACCACCTCGCAACTCTCTGCTCTCCGTGGTGGGGGGCGGGGTGGGAGTGCCCGGGCTCTGCTCCCCTGGGATGGCTCCAGCGTAAACACTCTAATGGGCCCGAGAGAGCCAGGGAGGAATGTGGGCCCCACAGCCCCTGGGGACTCGAGGACGGATGGGAGTAGAGGGGATAAGACACCCAAGAGGCTGTCAGCCTCAGCTCTGCAGGTATGCAGGGAGGAGAGAGAGGGAGAGGGAAGGAGAGGAAGATGAGAAGCAGGCGGCCCGAGGGAGAGGCAGGAAGATGCCACCGGCCAGGCTGGATCCTTGCAATTCCCCCATGCCGCCTGCTCCCTGGTGTCCAGGCCTTAGCGCAAACTGTGCTCTGCACTGTGGGAGAAGACGCATGAAGAGGCCGTTTAATTTTCAGCCCTGCTATTTATTGTAGGGCTTTGGGTGTAGCAGGGAGCCTCTCTGAGCTTTAGTTTCCTCCTCTGTAAAATGGGGTCGCGGTTGTGTGTACCCCTAGGGTTGCCATATCAGTTAAATGAGATAATACATGGAGATGGCGTAAGGGTTTCGGTGTAGTCGGGCGCCTGTCACAGTGCTTAACCACTAGGGATCTCACTCCTTGTCTGTCTCTTTGTCTGTGACTCCGTGAAGGCCGGGCCTAAGTCTTGTCACCACGGCACCCCGGCACGTTCCTGGCACACTCTTTAGGTGGCCAGTCAGTGTTCTCTGAGTGAGCATTTCCATGAAGGGACCAGGTGTGAGATGTGTAAGTAAAGAGTGGGAAATGAAAGGGGGAGGGTCGGGGCTTCCCTGGTGGCGCAGTGGTTAACAGTCCGCCTGCAAATGCAGGGAACACAGGTTCGATCCCTCATCGGGAAGATTCCCACATGCTGCGGAGCAACTAAGCCCGTGCGCCACAACTACTGAGCCTGCACTCTAGAGCCCGCGAGCCACAACTTCTGAAGCCCGTGCCCCACAGCAAGAGAAGCCTCCGCAATGAGAAGCCCGAGCACCGCAACGAAGAGTAGCCCCCGCTCGCCACAACTAGAGAAAGCCCGCGTGCAGCAACAAAGACCCAACGCAGCCAAAAATAAAGTAAATAAACTTCTTTTTTAAAAATAAAATAAGTGAAAGTGGAGGGTTGGGGCAGGCAGGGGACCCCACTGCCACTGTCCCTCTCTGATCACAGGTCATCCCTCTGGCCTTTCTTCTAGAGCAGAGCTTAGGCAGGACATGCTTGCTGGCCAGACGGTGACCATATCTCCCCAATGGAAATCGGACGTAGGGGATCATTCCACGTGTCTTTAGGAGTCATTGGGCAGTCATCAACCTTGGGCCCATCTGAGGAGCTGCAGGACTTGGGGTCACCACAGTCATGTTCCACAGCTCCTGGAACCCAACAAGGACAGAGCGGGGCTGGCAGGGGTGAGGGGCCCACAGGGGCAGCAAAGAGGGAGGCTGAGGCACTGCTGAGCCTCTAAGGTGGAAGGCGGGTCAGGGAGGCTGGAGCAAGGCTGTCTCATGATTGCAAGAATGGAAATCTCCCTTCCTGACCCCCCACGAGTGCTACTCTAAACGCCTTCCCCACCTGCTACAGGAATTCCATCAGGAGAAGGCATGGCTTCTCCCCCCTGCTCAGAGCTAAGTCATCAGAGAAGAAACCCAGGAATTGGAGAAGATTCTAGAAGGCAGTGGGTATGAGCTCAGGCATGAAAAAGGCCTGAGTTTGAACCCCAGCTCTGCCACCCACTCAGTGAATATTTCAAGCTCCCGGAACCTCCATTTCCTCATTTGTAGAATGGGGGTGGCAATTCTTACCCTGCAGGGTGATGGTGAAAATTAAAAGGAATGGTATGGTGGTAACAGAGAAGGAAAAGCTCTTCTTTACAGAAGAATACCAACTGAAAACTAGGCAAGGAATTATGGAATCAAAAAATCACCATTTGCAATTGATTTGGACAAGGATCACCAATGGATGCTGAAACTACTGGGTAAAGCGTTGCTGGGCAACAGGATGGTCCCAGAGTCTCCAAGCATCACCCTACAGATGAGTCA